>NC_080861.1:18937494-19590826 GCF_030435755.1 Ochotona princeps
CAGATGTGTGTAACTTCTGTAAATCCCTAAGATTTAATGCTCAATCAATCCAATGCACTTCCTCTTACCATTCACAAACAGCAAGTGTAGCAAATAGATACTCAAGCTAATTTTTTAAAATTCTCATCTTCCAAATTAAAAAAAAAAATCATGAGTAGAAATACAAATGGTGAGTCATATTAACTTTTAATTATCTCAGGGATTTCTGTTACTCAAATATTACTACACTTTCATTACTACAAAATATAAATAACTGTATTTCGGCAGGCAAATACCCCAGTGGCTCAAAAGACTAAATTCCCACAATCTGGTTCATTGTTCAGCCACATATTTTCCACTTAAAACACAGCCAATTACTTGAGACAATTATTTTCATATATATTACAAAACTTTCTGGACTTTTGTCAGTTTGCAGGACTCGCTCCACTATCTGCAGGAAAGAAAACAGAGGGCAGAATGATCTAATCTCTCCATTTCTGGCTCTGACACTCGAGTTACACTTCTGAACTGGATTAACACCTTATTTCAAAAATCCTCTCTTTCTACACACTAAATGTGAAAAATGCAGTATACTACAAAGAATCAAGAGTGTTTTTCGAAAGCAAACCAAAAGACCGTGATTTACCCGTAATTCACTCAATGAGGTGTCTGGATCGACCAAGCTGCTGGTGTCCCCGCTCCCTCGCCTGGATGAGTTTCCACTCAGAGGAGTTGTTGCTGACACAGAATTTCGAGATGAAGGCTAGGGAGAAAGACACGGACATTTCTTAGTAGTGTTTTTGTTTTAAAGAAATTACAGTAGAAATGAAGAACTGGCAGGATGTTGGCAGCACGTGTGGGCTTCAGGAGAATATACCGATCCCAGGTGGGGTTGTGGTGTCGGTTTCAGCTGCCCGCCACCGACAACATCAGCACCGCTTAGGAGCACACAACTGAGTTGTGGTCACTCCACTTCAAGTCCAGTTTCCTGCTAACGCACTGGAGGAAACAGCAGAAGCTGCCCCAAGTGCTCAGATCTGTGCTACTTTACAAGGCAAACTCAGAGAGGGAGCTTCTGGCTCCTGGATTTGGCTTGCCACAGCTCATTGCAGGCATTTGAGAAGTAAACCAAAGGCTGAAAAATCTATGGGTCTCTTCTTCTCTCCATGCCATTCTGTCTTTTAAATGAATAAATAAATCATTTAAAAAATCAAAAATAGGGGCCAGTGCAACGGCTCATTGGCTAATACTCTACCTACAAGTTCCAGCATCCCATGCAGGCACTGGTTTGTGTCCCAGATGCTCCACTTTCCATATAGCTCCCTGCTGTGGCCTGGGAAAGCAGTAGAGGAGTAAAGATGGCCCAAAGCCATGGGACCCTGAGTGGAATACCCAGAGGAGGCTCCTGGTTTCAGATTGGCTCACCTCCAGCCACTGCGGCTATCTGGGGAGTGAGTCAGCAGATGGGAGATCTTTCTACTTGTCCTACAAAACTGCCTTTCCATTAAAAAAAAATATATCTTCAAAATAATAAACTTTAAAAAAAGAAACAGTCAACGAGATAGGCAACTCAGATTGGCTATGGCAGAGATGTCCAGACACCAGCCCAGACATACCAAGCACAATGCTGCTAACTCAAATACCCTATCAAAACCTTGATACCGTAACAACCAAGAAGGAAGTCATTTTTATGGGATTTGTTTATCCAATTTAACTAAGTTTATCTTTGTTATATTATTAAAAATCCTGGATAAGCAAAGATTCATGTAAAGCAATTTTGAAACTTTAGAACTGGTACACGCTTTCCCTATTCTTAAAATGGCCTCTTCAGAGGATCTTTTTCATATTGAAAAGGAAGAGATTGTACCGCAGATGAGCTAACACTGGGCAGCACTACGAATCTTCTCGTAAGGACCACGTGAATGTGAGATTATGCTACTGTCTCATAGATACCACAGGTAATTCACACTTGAAATGTAATTAGTCAAAATTGAGACTAAGTATCAAATACAAGTACCAGATTTGGAAGGATTACTATAGAATAAAGAATTAAACACATCATAATTATTCATATTGATATGCTGAAATATTGTGAATGGTTGTGTTAAATAAAATATACTATTTGATTTTATTTCATTATTATTTTTAAATTTACTTATTTTTGGCTATCAGAAAATGTAATACTACACATGATTACATTTGTGGCTTGGCTTTAGAACTATTCTATTAAACACAGCTATCTTTTTGCACAGAACATAAAATTAATGCTGATACAACATTTTCTGACTTTCTAAAAATAATTTCAGCAGCTAGACTTTAACACAAATCTATTATACACAAAGGAACTATTTTACTCACGAAATAACTTATTTGTGAAGCTAAAACAAACAAACAAGACCAGTTTTTCAGCACCATTTCTAAACACACTGCATTTCCAATGGTCAATGGCTCCTTCTCAGGATCAGCGGAGGAGGAAGGAACGTCAAAGGAGCAGCCAACAGCTCAGGAAACAGAATGCAGTGTCTTTTCCCTTCCCAGGGCTTCACATGACTTCACTTCAGAGGAATTTTGAGGGTCAAGGACAGGAAATAAATGAAGGAAGGAAGAGTGGCTCTATCGAACCAATTGGAATATAATGAGTAAGCATAGAAAGTAAGATTAATTGACCTTGAGAATTTAATTCCCATAGGAATCTACTTACTCACCCTTGTGTAATTTTCAGCATACTGTTTGTCAGATTTTTCATCCAACTAGAAAAGAACAGAGATAAAAATCAAGAATGAGGCTTAGCCCACTGACTATTTTAGGGGGAAAAAAGCAGTGATTTTATTTGAGTTCTCCCAAGTTCAATGATATTTGGAACCTAAAAGTAAACATACTTAAACTAAAATAAAAGATAAGAAGCAGAAGACAAAATGTCAAGAACTTCAAGTATTATCCTACGGAAGAAACAGAGCAAGCAAGCTGTGTTTACTCAAAAATTTAGAAGTTTTAGATAAACTTTCTTCTCATGGTATGTAACAAACATTGAAGACAACTATATGTAAACTCAAGTTTTAGTACTGTAAATGTTAATACAAAAGCTGGAGCGTCTCAAAAGGATGAGTCTGATAAAACCAAATACCAAGTGTCTATGTGTTATTAGGACACAGATCACATCAGTAAGACTAGTACAGTTAGCCAGAAAAGTTCAGGCTGGATTAATGCATGTTAAATATATCACGACGGATATGTGCAATTTTCCAGACGTCATTAAGAATTTGTTTTTGAGTAAGGTGTTCACACACACCAATAAAAATTACAACAGCAAAAACTGAGTCTGAGAAATGTGCCTCTAGGCTCCACAGGCAACCAAGCACCAGGTCTTAACAAAGGCCAACAACAACAGTCCAAGTCTTCTACTTTCCCTTCCCAAGACTCAATTCAGGAATTTTTTTTCTCATTATAACACTTATCAGTCCCTGAACTACGATTAACTGTCTGATCTCTAAAACGTCATCTCTATGTTCTATTCTGTAATCTCAGCCAGCACCAACAATAGCATCTGATGTAAAAAAAAAAAAAAAAAAAAAAGACTCATTTTATTAGATAGATGAATAAAAGAATCACACCCTGATCGTACTTACAAGCAGACTTCATATAGTCTAACAACTAAGCCTACTCTCTGGACATACTATAACAGTTAACTTATCTTCTGCTCATCATCCTTTGGGTGGTGCCAGTGTCTCAAGGTCTAGTTCAAAACGCTGACTTGGAGCTGAGGGAAAAGATTCAGAGGTGAAGCATTTCCTAAAAAGTGAGTGACTGCTAAATGCTGGGGCTAGATTTAACCCTGGGCTTTGCGAATCCTAAGTACTCATACACTATCCCATTACCACCAAGGGAAAAAGTCAAGCAGGCACTGAGCTATGTAAGTGAAAATACACCGACCTCACAAAGACTTCAGCCCAACCTTCGCAGTCCCATCTGTAGAGGATTTTAAAATCTATTATTAAAACATAAATGTCTTTATTTCTGGCTCTACAAAGATCATTTCACCTTAGTGCCCTCATATGTAAAAGTGTTTCACATTCTTAATATCCGAATTCCTCATGCTTACAAACGCATTTCACTATATTTAGTAGTAGTACGTATCGGATATGAAACGCCTCTTTTTGCTACTTCTTGCTGTACAAGTAAAATTCACGCTGTACTAGTAAAATTAACTGTAGCTAATGTGTAGGATTCCAAGTGGAAGAAACATTACATGCCAGTTAACTGCCTTATGCAGCTCGGAGTATTTTTCAATTCTTTTCCATAAGGAGTTCAAGAGAACAGTAAACAGCATTCAAAACTCAATCATGCTTTTAAGTATATCTGAAATTCTTTCTCATAGCCACCTCTCACAAAACTAGTCCCCAACCCACTCAGTGCTTAACAACCTATATCACCTTAGAATAAATAATCTTACATTTCAGAGGTCGTGCCACTGAACTAGTCCACCACAATGTTGACTGTAAGTGCTGTCACTATCTTCTGACAGATTCCAAGTGTCGCAATCCAAACTGCTCATGCGCCAAACTCAGGGACTGCTAAAACAGCAAAAAAACAAAAACAAAAAAAAACAAAAACACCCAGCGCCAAGAGCAGCCATGCCCATGCTGCAGGGTAACTGCCCTGGCTGCAGTGGCTTGGCCAGACTTCTGAGTCCTTAATTCTGAGACTTACGCTGTTTAATATATGGTGTTCAGGGCCAAAAAGCCACTTAGAAAAGGTACAAGGTGATTCAACAGCAGGTCTACACAGCCACACTGCCACGGCAAGCTAATATTCATAATTACGACTGCAAGATCGTGAGAAGGCTTTTAAATGGAATAAAATGTAATGCTATTTAGCATATTAGAATATAAAACTGTAGCCCGTAGAAACTGGTATAATACAGTACACAGTTTTACTAGTGTAGTAAATACAGTCTAAAAAGTATTCACAGTGTAGTTTGTTCAATGCCCAACTGGATCCTAATTCTTCATTAAATTCTTCAAATATACATATGTGGAGACTTGATGTTATTTTTTAAAATCTCAAAAGAAAACAGGATTGAGCCTACCACATGCCATGCGTGGCAGCTGAAGCCACTGAGCCTGCTAGGGGGCTTGTGGGCTCCTGGGGGACCGTGCGGTGTGCAGAGACCTAGCGGATCACTCTGAGGCAGCCAGAGAAAGCCTGGGGATTGCCCCTGGTGCTTGGTCCTGAGCACAGTGGGGAGAAGGGAGGGCCCCAGGTTAACATGGTGGCACAGTGTTTTGGCAGACTGAGCTTGTGGAACTATGAATGGGCTAGGAACCTGAGTGGGCAAAGGGATAAGGTACCAGACCAGCACACATGCCAAGAGCTTGGGATCCTAAGGGGTGGGCAGAGTACCAGGCCAGCACATCACCCCACTGGAAGAATGGGTTTCAGAAGACTGGGCTGGGATGAAGGGACTGTGGATTTCCCAGGGAAGGGGGTAAGGAGATGTGAGGGAGGGAGGCAGGGAGGACCGCTGAGAGAGCCTGTTGCAGGTAGGAGTAACTTTTGAGGGACTTCCATTGACAAAGCCACTGTACTTGCTGAGACCAAGCAGCTTGGAAGGTGAAACTGGAGGACCTTTAAGGGTCAGACTGATACACCAGCCCACGTGGGAGATCTGAGCTGGGCCAGTTAGCATCGGCCATTGCTGACGACCACTCATCTGTTGATTCACTCCCGAAGTAACCGCAATGGCCGGGCTGCGCTGATCTGAAGCCATGGCTGGATTTGAGTCCTGCCAGGCTAAGCTATCACACCTACTGGTTTGCACAAGTCAGGGATGGGAGTGGAATGGGCAAAGCTAGGTTGTAGCACACACCAGTGAGAGCCGGAACTGGGGGCAATCCAGGGCATGTCCGGCTGCAGCATCTAATGACAAAGGTCAAGACAGGGGATGGGCTATGCCGAGTTGGGTCTGAGCAACCAGTGGCATGTGCAAGATCTGTGGCTGGGAACATCCCTGGTTGGGGAGCTAAGGGGACAAACCTGGCTGGGCTGTGGTTCTTACTGGTGCGCGTCAGGGCCAGAGTGGAGGCAGCGATCAGGGCTGACACGACTGCAGTGTTCCTTGGCATGGGTGTGGACTAGGTCTGGGGTGCACCAGACTGGCTAGACTCCAGCACTCACTGGTGCTCTTGAAAGCCACAGTGGGTGTCGGACGCTGAACAATATGAGAGTTATGTCTGGGCATGGACCAGATGAGCTGGGTAAGTATCAGAAGAGGTGCGGACTGGTCAGGCAAGGCCACTGTTCCTGCCAGGACAAGAGGTGGACCAAGTCAGTTGGGGTCAAGAACTCACCAGTGCTCATGAGATCTGCCACTGGGAGGAACTCAGGGAAATCCTCTGTCAGGCCTGCAGGTGAGAACAAGAACCAAGACTGGGAGCATCCTAGACCAGGCCAAGTTACAACACCCGTTGGCACACATGTGGGTCAGATTTGGGGGCGGGCCAGGATGGGTCAGTTCCTAACACCCATGTGCAGATCTGAGAACCAGGAGGGGGTACAGGAAGGGCCAGGCTGGGCAGCAGCACCCACCAGCCTGAGATGGAACTGGGAGCAGACTGGGCTGGGCCAAGCCACAACATCCACTTGCAAATGCCGATGTGAGATGGGCCATGCCAGATGGGGATGTAGCACCCACCAGCACACGAGACCTGTTGTGAGAGAGTGGAGGAAGTTTAAGGAGTTGGCAAGCCCAGTACGGGGGCAGCATGGGCTGCCCTGCTAGAACACTGCTCCCACTGGTGAATGTGGTAACTGGGATTGGGGTCAGACCAAGTCAGGCAGGGCTCCAACACCATTGGTCTGCATGTGAATTGCATTGGAGGAGAGCCAGGCTGGGCTAAGCAACAGTATCCATTAGTACATGCATGAGCCACAGTTGAGTGCAGGATGGCTGGGCTTTTCTTCAGCATCACCTGGCAAGTGCTGATACTTAAGGTAAATCCTGTCACACCAGACTGCAGAACCACCTGGAAAATCAAAGATCCAGGACTGGGAACTGGCCCAGTATGGAAACTGTGCGCATCTCTGATGGGCTGCAACTCTCACTGCTGAGCATAAGAACCAGGGCTGGAGTGGGCCTGGCTAGATAGGTAATGGCCCGCTGGCATGAGTATGGGCTGGATAGTGGAATCAGCTGGGTTGAACAAGGCTCCAATGCCCATTGACGTCTAGGAGCACTAAATGGGCTGTGAGACAGATTGGACCAGTCTGCTGCACATACTGGTAAGCGTAAGAACCAGCGCCAGTGGAGGGCCTAGCGAGGGTTATAGGGTGTTAATCCAATTTGACTGTAGTTCCTGCTGGTGTACATCAGGGTCGAGTGTGGGAGACCTGGAAGAGACTCCAAGCTCCATGCTTTGGATCGGATCAGCTCTGGCCACTGTGGTCACTTGGGGAGTGAATCATCGGATGAAAAATCTTCCTCTCTGTCTCTCCTCCTCTCAGTATATTGGACTTAGCAATAAAAACAAATAAATCTTGAGAGAGAGAGCGCGAACGAACAAGAGTCAGGTCTGCAATCACCTCAGACAAGGTCTTGTTGGGGATCTCCCCAACTGAACTGCTGTACTCCAAACTCCAACCACGTGGTTGCAGGATCCATGGACTGACCATCGAGTGCATGTGTCAGAACCAGTTCTCCTCAGTGGTTAAGTCGGAGCAGCGGATGGCATACCCAGATGCAGATGGAGGATATGGCAGTCCGCTTGGGCCTGCAGAAGACATCTGGTACCACAGCAGAGCAAGGAAGACAGATCAAATTGATCAACTACCCCAGCCAAGCGTTGACAGCAAACATCTGGGCAAATGGAGACCGTACAATCGAGTAGGTCAGCCAATGGACTTTGGAAGGATTCCCTCATCCTTGGAGTGGCGAGATCGACAGTATTTCAGAGCTTTCGAAATCACCTAAGCAGAACCCCGGAGCATGCTCCACACCGGAAAGCCTGGGATGACATAGAATGGCCGTTCTCCACCCCTGGATACTGAGGCGCTTGGGAGGCTGGGTATGGCTTCTCTTCTTTTCTCTCCCCTTCCCCCAGATACAGAAAGACGACAAAAGAAAATTGAAGACAGTGGTCTCATCCACATTCCCCTACTCCTTGACCCTTCCCACTGTGATCAACTACGTAAACATCATCACAAATAAAAACATAAATTTAAAAAACTCAACAGAAAGCAGAGTTGATACCTCAACCACAGAAGGGAAGGCAAAAATCAATTTTAACAATTTCCTAAACTGAAATTCCCTGAGGATTCCATTCAGAAACAGATTTAATTATAAACAATCAGAAAATTTTAGGTTAGCTCATCTATATTCTTTTCCCATATTTTTCCTATTCTGTAGCTTGACCTACTGAAACGGAAAAGAGCCAATGCAGAAGACAAGACAAGAGGTTAGAGTAAACACACATATTACACATTCCTCCAACCTCAGGACCTGGCATCCTTTATCAGCACCTCCTAGCTCACAAGTCACAGACTACCAGCCTACAAATATTTATTAAGCCTACAATGGACTACTCATTAAGTATCTTGAATTTCACTGCCAGCTTTTTAAAATAAAAATTTACCTGAAAACAGATTTATAACTTAACTCTAAAAAAATTGAAATAGGGTGGTCTACCAACATTGTCTCCTTTTAATTATACTGTAAACTTTCAAAGAGTCACTACAGAGGCCAAACATCTGCCTAGTTAAGCCACCAGTAAGGAGGCCTAGCTTCTAAAGGTGAGCACTGAGGATCTAGTGGTTTAGCTGCAGCACCCCCACAGGGGGACCAGGATGGACTCCCGGCTTCTGTCCAGGGCTGGCAGGCAGTACAGAATGTCCTAAAGAATGAGTGCTCTATCTGCCACTTCCCACATAAATAACTTAAAAACAAACAAATCCAAGACAATTACCTCTGAGGACCAGCAAATTTAGGCTTTGCCAAAACACATAATTAAACTTCTTATATAGGTATTTCTATAACCACTTAAAAATATTAAAAAAAAAAAAAACCAGTGGATTGGAGGCTCTAAAACAGGTGGCTACCTAGGTTTATGTACCATGGCTCTGCACATTTTCAGTTTATATTTAAGAGATACATTTAATAAACAGAAGTAGGGGAGATTTCAAAGACTGTCAATTTTTCGTTTCAGTCTAATTACTTGAGCAACTGCTCCCGTAAGTCTCCAGGATATAAATGTAAACATAACATGTGACTGATTCAGACAAATTATACTTTGACAGCTCAAAGTTTTAAGAACAACTGTATACGATAAATTTAATTCAACATACCGTTTGATAATTCAAAGAGGTTTCTTTTTTTATTACAAAGTCAGATATCAGAGAGGAGAGACAGAGAGGAAGATCTTCTGTCCAATGGTTCATTCCCCAAGCGGCCACAACAGCTGGAGCTGAGCTAGTCCGAAGCCAGGAGCCAGGAGCTTCCTCTAGGGTCTCCCACGTGGGTGCAGGGTCCCAATGCTTTGGGCCGTCCTCGTCTGCTTTTCCCAGGCCACAAGCATGGAGCTGGATGGGAAGTGGGGCTGCCAGGATTAGAGCCAGCAACCCATATGTGATCCTGGCATGTTCAAGGCGAGGACTTTAGCCGCTAGGCCACGCCGCCGGGCCCTCAAAGAGGTTTCTAAGCAAATTAATAAAATGGGCTCAATTTCATGGGAATGTTGGGAGCCAAAATTTTAACTTCATGTACAGACAACTGATAATTTGACGCCACAGCAAAATGATCTTGTCATCCAGCCAAATCGGAACATCACTGATTTACAGTACTTAACAGACACTGAAAATGATTTTTTAGGATTAAAATAGTTCAGCATTTATATTCAATCAAAGTCATGATATGTTTATTATAAATACCTCTTTAACATTTAAAATTTAATGTAGAATTTTTTTATTAAGAAATTTCACCTCTCATCCTCAACAGTGCTTGCCAACAGTGCTTGGACAACACTGGCGCATGTGCAAAATAATGCCAATTATTATTTTAAAATCTATATAAATAAATAATACTAATTAAATGTTATTTATTTATTGTTGCTAAAGGAGTCAAGCAACAAGGACATTATCAGATTAGAGATCAACAGGCTGATTCTAATCTGCACTATACTAAAACATCTAACCCCACCCCACCCCACCCCACCCCAGATTCTTAAGACTAAACAGGAATATCTGACTACAAACTGGGGATATATTAGACAGTGTTAACAAATTACTTTCTGGGTCTGGCAAAGCCAGTAAAGTTGGCAGTGCAGGCTTTCTGGATGGGAAGCTGTAAGGTGCTCCACATTTGATTCAGTGCTCTGCTGTTGCACCAGGGAAGGCAGCAGGGGAATGCCCCGAGTACTTGGGCCCCTAAACCCACAAGGGAAACCCAGAAACTCATGGTTTGGGCTCGATCGAGCTCCCGGTACGCAACCAGCTGAGAGAAGAACAAGTAGATAAAGATTTCTCTCTCTCATCTTCTCATCTTCTTTCTCTCTGACTCTCACATAAATACATTTGTAAAAATTATTTTCTTATTTCATTAAGTATTATATACATTAGAAAAAATTCTAAGATACACATTCAAGTCTGGCACCATGGCGCAATGCCTAACTCCTCGCCTTGCATGTGCCCTGGGATCCCATATGGGCGCCAATTCGTGTCCCGGCTGCTCCCCTTCACATCCAGCTCCCTACTTGTGGCCTGGGAAAGCAGTCAAGGATGGCCCAATGCCTGGGACCCTGCACCTGTGTGGGAGACCCAGAAGAAGCTCCTGGCTCCTGGCTCCTGACCCTCAGACCAGCTCAACTCAGGCCATTGTGGTCACCTGGGGAGTAAATCAGTGACAGAAGATTTTCCTCTGTCACTCCTCCTCACTGTATATCTGCCTTTCTGATAAAAATAAATCAATCATTTTTTATTGGAAAATGATGTTTGGAGTTTGTCTTAAAATGATTCAAAATAAGGAAGATGAAAAAGGCATAAGCAGATACAGTAAAACAAAGTAAACAATATCTGTTAGAGCTGCGGATGGGTTAAACAGTGGAAAATTCCAGGAAACAAAGCATTTAATGAACATTTTATAAAACACATTCCACAACAAGACACTGTGGTTTGTAAATATTTCAAGGCAAAAATTAAGTCCCTAAGTGTAGAAGAGTCATGCTCTAGATATTAGTCACAGACTTGGAATAGCACACCCACACCATGCAACACTCACGCAGGTCAAATCTGGGATACTGACGTCATCCACCTCAGAAACAATGCTTCCCCTGTGATGGGAGCGACTGAAGTAATCAGCCGTAGACACCTTTCGGCAAGAAAAAAGGAGATGCTGTAAGTTAAGAAAGAGCATTGGTCAGCGAAGGAAAAGTTGGTTTGTTTTTAATTGTATGGAGAGAGAAAGGATCATGGAATCAAATGAAAAGAAAGGAAGAAATGAAAACAGTCAATCTACTCAGGGAGAGAGGGAGGGCGAGAGGTATTTGAATGGAGTCACATCTTCCCAAAACAAGCCCCTCTATTCATCTTACCTGCAGTTCTGTTACAGAGATCACTCCTTCCCTAAGGCCCCACAAACTTTCCTTCTTCCCTCTAAACAGGGCGGTCCAGCAGAGTGGCTACCTAAAGCCTTGACTGTATTTCACCCAGTCCATGCTTGATGACAGCTAGCAACCCTGTCAAGCATCCATGTTGGAACAGAACGACCAGCAGGAAGTTTCCCAGGCCTTTTGCCCAATGCCCACATACCCTCCCTTTCCTAGTCCCCAGGACCAGGACCCGCAGGACCAGGACACACAGGACAGATAACGCAGGAGAGGAACCACACACGGATAGCCCCTTCCCACCTGGGAGTCACCTTATACTCCAGGTGGTAGCTCCAACGTCACTTCCTCAGGGAAGCCCTCTCCGCCCTCCCCCACACACACAGGTACTGCGACCCGAGTGTGTCCTTGCCCAACACCTAGTTTTTCTCTTCACGTATCCTGGCACTTTCGTTCTTGTATTTACTAGCTTATTGTCCTAATTTTCCACAAGGATCTAAGTAAGCTTCACAAATTCAAAAAGTTAAAAAAATTTTTAAAAAGTGCTCTGTGTGGTGTACCTCATAATTTCCAGCACTGAGTACAGGGCCCCAAATACAACAGGTACTCCATAAACACAGCGGATTCATGGCTGAGTGCCCCTCTGTTCCTTACGGCAGCTGACCCTTCAACTCCCCTTAAAATCTCTGCCTCCCAGAGGGGGAATTCAGAAGTCCACACAGAGATACAAGAGGCTTCAAGCAGGAAATGTTGCCGAGGGCTAACCAGACCAAGCAAGAGTATTTCTGTTCACACAAGCAACGGCACAACTTGGACTGGTGTGTACTAACCTTTACTGAAACCTCCTAGTTCTGAGGTTTGACAGATGTTTTTCATTTGCAAATTCATTCACTCCGTACGTTGAGCCTACCTGCACACTTCACGGATAAACTGCCACGCTCACTAGCAGGGAGAAGGGGACCCATGGTCAAACACTTATTTTAAAGGTAAAGAGCCTGTCCTTTTCACTTCACAGCACTCCACGAGGCTTAAAGGTGCTGTGGCCTGTTCTCTCCCACGCTCACTGTCCACAGGGACATCCCCTGGCTCCTTAAAAGACCCTCGCCTGCTTCAAATAGATATATGAATCCGCAGCAACAAATCTTACGAATATTTGACGTTACCTTTCCTTGTGAAACTAGCAAGTTTACAATCCTCCCCGTAACGAGACTCAGATGGAAAGGCCTTCTATTTTTCTTAAATTACAGCCCCTTAAGGCACCTTGTTCCAGCTTTAAATGGACATAGCATCCTTTGCAGTGTTAACTTCCAAACGGATTCTCTTATATATTCGAAAAATGTCACCAGCTATCTAAACGTTCCATTGAAGAAATAACCTGAAATTACATAATTTGTGTTGTGGCATTGCTATTTATCACTTCTACAATTATGACCGAGTCAAATAATAGAACCTTTCACTTGGCTATTAGCAACTATTAAAAAATTCATAATTTTATTGTGCCTGCACTGTGGCATGGCATCCCAAGTCTCTGCCTGCAGTGCCGGCATCACATATGAGTGTCTCTCCAAGTCCTCGCAGCTCCTCTTCCCATCCAGTTCACTGCTAATTGGCCTGGGAACGCAGCAGAGCCTGGCCAAGTCCACGCGGGAGACCAGGAAGAAGCCCCTGACTCCGGCGTAAGACCACCCAGCCCCTGACTCCCGGCGTGAAACCACCCAGCTCCAGCCTTCATAGCTATTTGGGAAGTGAACAAGCAGATGCAAGATACTTCTCTCGTCCTCTCTTCTCTCTCTCTCGCCTAACTCTGCCTTTCAAATAGAAATAAACCTTTTTTAAAAAAGAAATTCACAGATTTTAATGTGTACAGAAACACTGGTTAAACACAAGAGTAAAAGAGAATAACAAATAACACGATTTGTAATCCATGGTACAAGTTCTGTATAATGTGCAAACACTCATTTTGCTGAGAAGACTTATTGTTGGTGAACTGTTCACATAAAAGCATAATGTACATAAAAACAACAAAGAGTAAAACATGAAAACTTTTCAATAAATAAGACATATGACTAGACAAAATCTTGATGAAAGTTTGTCCAGCCCATGGAAAGTCTATATTCTGAAATCATCTAAATTTTAGGACAATTTTCTTTTTATGAAATAATTTTCTACTTTGTCGTAGATTTCATGCGCTCACACACTGCTGTTATTTAAAAACTTGTGATATATTGTTGCATGCAAACCATGCTCACCACACTTCCCCTTCGCCCATGACTGGCACGATCAGAAGAAACAATGCTCACGGCGTCATCACTGGAAAGCTAGACATTAAATGTAAACAATCTTAAAAAGATGCAATTTCAATAAGGTCTTACAGTGGTCCTACATTAGGAAAGGTTTCCAAGAAGCATACACACACTCCATTTGTAAGTATCAGAATTGGCACAATCTACTTTGCATCATTAAACAGAAAGGACAAACTGTCATTTAAAAACTAAGATGTTTCTAAAAAGCAAAAACTTTTAAGTAAATTTAAAAAGCATAAGACAGGTGCTGGCATGATGGCCCAATCGGCTAATCCTCCACTTGCAAGTGCTGGCACCCCATTGGGAGGCCAGTGTGTGTCCTGGTAGCTCCACTTCTCATCCAGCTCCCTGCTTGTGGCCTGGGACAGCAGTCAAGGACAGCCCAAAGCCTTGGGACCCTGCACCCACGTGGGAGACCCAAAAGAAGCTCCTGGCTTCAGATTGGCTCAGCTCTAGCCGTTAGGGCTACTTGGGGAGTCAACCAGTGGTTAGAAGAGCTATCTCTCTCTCTCTCTTCAGTGTAAATCTGCCTTCCCAATAAAAATAAATAAATCTTAGCAATGAAAAAGCGCAGCATAAAGGCTACAACTGTATCTTTTATTTCAGTGAACTTGGAGAAAGGGAGAGATGAGCAAACAATCTAAATTCACACTTTCCAAACTCTTCAAACTCCCAGGCCCACCAGGATTCTATCATGGGGCTCCACTGATATTTATTACACACTTAATGTTGTAAGTATGGGGGAAAACACTAAAGAATACTTAAAGTGAAGAAACTAAGTCACCGACAGACTCTCCTACCAGGAAGAACACTCGGGTGACGATTCGGATTTCTGCAATCCAGTGCGAGCAGCAGAGATGGCTGACACCACCCCACACAGGGCAGTCTGCTTCCTGCTTCCCTGCCGGAGACCCAGCTCTTCAGGATCTGCAGCTCATCTCCATTCTGACATCACTGAGAAGCCATTCTGGCATCACTAAGATGCTACGTCTGAACTCACCTTGCAAATGAAGCAGGATCAAGGCAGTCCACAAAAACAAGGATCTATACTTGACTGAAAAAAATATCAGAGGCCAGGGTCGAGGCGCAGCAGCTTAAGCCTCCACCTGTGACTCAGGCATCGTACGTGAGGAGCAGCTCAAGTCACTGCTGCTCAGCTGCCAACCCAGCACCCTGATGGCCCAAGTACCTGAAACTCTGCCACCCATGTAAAAGATCTGGATGCACTCCCAGGCTCCTCCTGGCTTCTGCCTGGCCCAGCCATTGCTGTTGAAGCCACCTGTGTCTGTCTCTCTCTCCTCTCATCCTTCCCACCTCCTCAAACTGTACCTTTCAAATAAAAATAAATCTTGGGACCAGCACAGTGGCCTAACGGCTGAGATCTTCTTGAACACACCGGGATTCCATATGGTCGCCGGTTCTAATCCCGGCAGCCCCACTTTCCATCCAGCTTCATGCTTGTGGCCTGGGAAAGCAGTGAGGACGGCCCAAAGCCTTGGGACCCTGCACCCACGTAGGAGACCCGGAAAAAGCTCCCAGCTCCTGGCTTTGGATTGGCTCAGCTCCAGCCATTACAGCCGCTTGGGGAGTGACTCATTGTATGGAAGATCTTCCTCTCTGTCTCTCCTCCTCTCTGTATATCTGACTTTGCAATAAACAAACTTTTTTAAAAAAATCTTAAAAGGATGGATGGACTGATGGATGGATGGAGGAATGCACACTCAGGCACAGGTGTCAGGTCTAGCACTTGAAAGACATTGCTTGACAAGTTTCAAGTCCTGGTTCTGCTTCTGATTCCAGGTTCCTACACCTGAGCAACCTGTGGTAGCAGGTAATATAACTGTCACCCCCATAGCAGACCTTGCTTGAGTTCCCAACGTCTAGCATTGGCTGGCCGGGCCCCAAACTGTGGGAAGCTGGAGAGTGGACTAATGAGTGTCTGATTTCAAGTTCCTATTCTCTCTGCAAACTAGCTTCCTGAACAGCGGGACCTGGGAGAGAGCAAGAGATGGATCAGTTCTTGGCTCGCTGACACTGGGAGAACCTAGCTTCAGCATGACGCAGTCTGGGCTGTGAATCAGCAAATGGAAGATACACCTATCCTTCTGTCTCTCTCCCTCTCCCCGCTCTTTGTCCTCCCTTTGCTATTCTTTTAACTAAAACAAAGAGAAAATTGCCTTGGTAACTTCTCCAGCTTTGACACTGCCAGGATAACAGGGTAGGCCCCCAGAAGCATCCCTGCCATGGGGCCTGGGGTAAGTAGATCCACAGTCTTCTTCATGAACAATGCTCTCCGACACAGGCCACTCACTGTTTGCAGTTCATCTTGCACATTTATTCATATCAAAATATAAAAACACACACGGACAAAGTCACTGTCCAAGAAGCAGTACGGACAACGTGCCCCCTGGGGATGACCTTTAAATGCATGGGACAACACACCACCATTAAAGAATCCAGGGAGAGGTACTAAACGGGACCTTGTGCACAGCTTCCTATCACATTTTACTGTTAAAGAAGAAATAAAATGAATCTTTATGTACAAGGGGGCTTCAAAGAGTTCATGGAAAATGGGACTAAAAGATAAGTTTACTGTGGTGCAAAGAAACTGAAATACACAAAAGTTTTTTCTTAATCCCCATTCTTCATGAACTTCTTGATGACTCTTCATACTAACGCAAAAAGATACTCTAAGGAACCACTGAGAATCAGTATGTCTGGGAACCCACTTGTGGTCAAAATAGAGAACACTCAGATAGAACACCTCTCAAATCACATACAAGAGCAGAGGTTACATTTATACGGTAGAAATCAGGGGGTCTGAAGACTTTCACTCTGGGACTGTCCTCAGTATTGTTTCTACAAATTGAGAAATCCATTTCCAGAAGGTGTGGTAATTTTAAGAGCCTCAATTTTTTTCTTCTATATAACAACTTTTTTTTAATTTATTTATTATTTTTAATTCATTAATTACATTGTATTATGTAACACAGTTTCATAGGTACTTGGATTCTCCCCACCCTTTCCCAAACCCTCCCAAGCCACTCAAGAAATGGGCACGGGAAATAGGCAGACACTTCACAAAGGAACAATCCCAAATGGCAAATAAACATATGAAAAAATGCTCAAGTTCCCTGGCAATAAGGGAAATCCAAATTAAAACATCAATGAGGTACTACCTAACGCCAGTGAGACTGGCCCACATGAATAAAAGCACCAACAACACTTGTTGGCGAGGTTGCAGGGAAAAGGGAACCCTACTCCACTGCTGGTGGGGCTGCAGGCTGGTACAGCCTCTATGGAAATCAGTATGGAGAACATTCAAACAACTCAAATTCAACATACCGTATGATCTGGCAATAGCACTCCTAGGAATATATCCAGAATACTTGTTTTATGAGAAACCAACATGCACTCCTATGTTCATAGCAGCACAATCAGTAATTGCAAAAACATGGAAGCAGCCAAAATGCCTGTCAGCAGAGGATTGGATAGGAAAGCTATGGTTCATCTACTCCATGGAATACTACTCAGCTATTATAACAACTTTTCAACGTTGGCTTAGAATATTCCTCCTCCTACTCACTGACAGATGCACTGGCTAGCAGGTGAAAGGCACAATCCAGGAAGTGAGGAGATGGAAAAACACGGGCGAGCCAACTCATGCTCTGAACTATCACCCAGAACAGACAGCTTGTTTCACGTGAAGACAGTTAAACACAAAACTTCCAAATTCCTCCTTAGGTGGCACAGGGCAGTAACGTCAGCACCCACTGCGGCCCTGGGCCTGCCTCCCTCCTTAGGCGGCACAGGGCAGTATCCCCAGCACCCACTGCGGCCCTGGGCCTGCCTCCCTCCTTAGGTGGCACAGGGCAGCACCCTCAGCACCAGCCACTTTGTGACTGTAGTGTTTCAGTGGCTCCTGAAACAAGGAGAGAATCCCACCCCATCCCCCCATTTTTAAAGTAGAACTTTTTAAAAATAGGTCAAATAATCTTTTTTTTAAAAGTAGCAAATAACTGAACCATAGTAGGTTTTGACTCTCTTGGATGTTAGTTTCACATTTAAAAGGTTTTTGTACCCTACAATATAAATCATACCAAACAGTTGCTTGGAGTCACAGTTGTACATTTAATGTCTTACATTTTCAATTACTTCTACTCTTGCTTTGTTGTTTGGTAAAACCATTTCCTATCAAAAAAAATTTTGTCCTAGTTTTTTGGCAAGTATGGTAAGAATTTTGTCAACCTCAAGGGTCTGTGCAGTGAGTCTCAACATTGATCAAATCTCAATTATGACACAAAAAATTATATGCTATCTCAAATTTATAAAGGAACCACTCATTAGGACAAATTAGTGCTTGTGTCTGTGTACCGAGGGAACACTTGAATGCATGCACAGGACAGAGAAGCACACCACAACCTCAGTGTTGTATGAGTACAAGTTAATCAAAAACCCACAGTTTCCATAAGCATGCACAGACCAGATGCCTTACCACAGGACTGCTTCGGCCTGAACTTGCTCTGGATGAGTAATAGCTGTATTCAGATGGCTACAAAGTTTTGGAAAGGAAAGGTTTTACAACAGTGATGAACTCCTTTGTCTGCTGGGACAACAGGTGACCCTTGCTGCAATGTGCCCACTTCCTAGGATGAAGGTACCATTATCACCTGGTCTAAACTACCTCATGCCTACCTTCAACACCCACCAGCCCATGACAGCAGCCCCTAAAAGGCTGCTCCAAACTTCAACAGGAACCAGTAAGAAAAGGGGTTCCTCTGCAGATCCTCTCAAATCTTGCTCCATGATTTCCACCAGACACTTTGTCATGGTTTGAAATCAGAGTCCTGACTGACTGATTTACATGAACAGATCACAGCTGATCATCAAGTGATTGCAGGTCCCATTCAAAGACTTCTCCTTGGTAAGCAAACTGTCCCCCCCCCCCCACTCCTCCCCACTCTTCACCACCTCCCTGTTCAGACTTACAGTTCGGGAACCATAAGGGCTATATAATCCACCATCATTCAATGATGCCTAAAGAACACAAAAACACCATTTTCCTATTCAGCCTCAAAGTTATTTTGAAAACATCCTAATTGTTTAACAGTATTCAGTCTCCCCACATCCCCCACCAAAAAAAGTGTTTTGAAGAATGGTACAGTGTCCATTTTCTCAATATAAAGACTCGACAGGTAGTAATCCTCATTTGACATATATAACTTGCTGTTCAATGTCAGTACTACTTCAAACTCACATTTCAAAAGCCATCATGTTATAAAACTAGAAGCAACGTTGATGAATTTATTATCCCAAAAAGAGATAATAAAGCAGAAAAGGAAACTGGGCATTTGCAAATCACTGTATTAAATGACAAACCTGCAGTGTCCTAGGCTACAACACAACAAAATTGAAAGCAACCAGCTCACAATTCACACACTGCACAGAGTATTACTTATGCTTTTCTAGCCGGCTTGCTGTATCAGACCCTAGTATGAACATGGCCAAAGTCACAGCTGTCCCCCCATAAAACATACGACATTGCTGCCATGGGACACGTGTGGGAGGGAGCACTCCTGCGCATCTACTTCTCTATGGCAAAATGCTTCTAATGAAAGTTAGCAGCCAGCACCCACCTTTGTGAAGAGAACATGCTGCTCCTTGATGCCCTAAGCCCTGTACTCGAAGCACAGGAAGCACATTCTATAGTACCTTGTGCTTCTGACTAAGAGGAAAGCTGCTAAGCCAAAGAACCAGCATGACAGCAATGGCCTACCAGCAGTGCACACACTGGAAGATGAAAATACCAACCAGGCTGGCACTTCTCAGCAGACCAGAATTTGCAATAAGGGAGGCCTATGACAAAAACACTTCATTAAACCTAAGAAAAGCTGCTGGTAGCTCTGAAGGCAAGACATTCCTTACAAAGTACTAACCCTGTTACTTCTAGATGTTGCCAGGGGGTCACTGGACAAAGAGGAAGACTGCGAAGAAAGGAACAGGGAAGACAAAGAACTGGCATCACTGTCAGAAGAACGGGTTTTAGTTCACGACTTCATACTGCACAATTCATCAGCAACTCCTGAATACCTACCGTGGTTTAGGAACAAAGGAAAAGCTGTGTCATTAGGAACCCTTTAGAGTAACATTTGTAAGGGTTAACAAAAAAAAAAAAAAACACTTGGAATAGTCTTTTATAAACATATTTCTGTCTTTCTGCTTTGTTAACATTAATGTTAGGATATGGGACAGAAATCTAAGAAAACATTGAAGAAAAATGGGTCACAGAATAAGGAGTGTGGAAAATGATGGGCACACCCAGTGCCCACTAGCTCCTGTGGGATTTTGGTGATTTCAACATTGACTCCAGTGGGCTCAGACCAGCTGTTGACGGCTAGCTAAGTAAGATCTGAGTTACGGCTACAAGTATTCTTTCCTAAACAGATCAGAAAACCTGTATTTCAAAAGATACTATGGACAAAATGTATTCAATTCATCACATTATGTGTACTGATCACAATGAATTCATGCACTAAAAGGACTCAGCATTAAAAAAAAGTATCTGAGGATACAATTTTCAGGTTTTTTTCACCTAATCACACATAAAAAAACAAATATTACAGTTGTACGTGCAGGTTTTATAAACTGAATTAATTCAAATGTATTGTGTGCCACACATTTAATGCACAACTAAATAATGTTTCAAATGCCTTGAAAAGAAAAAAGAGAATCCAACAGTAAACAAAGAGTCATTCTTATCCCATTTACAAATTCTCACGTGCAAGCTCTTTTAAAAGGCTTTTAATATATTTCATGAAATATATTCATGAAATAAACCATGGAATGAATTGACATCACTAGCATAAACTGAAATGTCTCAAAAAATGAGGACTGATGGAAAGATTTGTATGATAAGCAAAATAAAATAAATTATGTACCAAGTAGGCATATACCACTCACTCTACAATTCTTCCAATTTCTGAATGCTTGAAATTCGTGCATTGAAAAAATTTAAATATTCATGTCAACATAATTTGGTGGTTGTCACTGTTTAAACACACACTCAGAACATGTTAATTAAGTTACAAAAATTATACACACTCACAGGTTAGATATTACTAGTAAAAATGCAAAGTAGGGGATTAGAGGTGTGTCAAAGGCAGATAAAACACACAACACCAAGAAACGTGAGACAAACCCGAGTGTAGGAGGCAGAGGTGGGTTTGCTATGCCTAAGACTGCTATAGCTTCTCTGGTCAAAGTAGAGGCCACTCTGCAAAAAGCACAATTAAACACATTTTTCTTAGCTTAAGTGTTGTTAACCTAACATACGAAAAGAGAACAGAAGGAAAATCTTGATCTTGCCAAACCCTTCTCCTCCAAAACATCTTTAAAGCATTGAATCATATTAAGTTTTAAAAAAAAGTAGCAAGTACATTAATTCCCTCAGAAAATACCAAAATTAAATTTTCTCCTTTTCAGCAAGCTGGCCATTCTGCCATCCTACCCCTTACTTCTCAACAGTTTCTGATGCAACTCAATTACTAGCCTGTCATCATTTACTTTGTCAACATGCATTAAACCTCCACTATCTGGCCAGGAAGCTTCATGGACTGAAGACAGTTTCTTACAAATGCAAGTATACAACCATTCATAGCGGTTACAGAAAAACACTAGTAATCTTCACTTCTGTTACTGGATACAGCACTGAATTACCACATTACATTAAAATATACCATTTTCAATATTTTTAGAAAACTGTTTTGAAACTAAGTCATTACTAATTATCTGCACTTTAAAAGTGACACTAGCAGCAGGCATTTGGCCCAGTCATTGGAGCCACATGAGTTATCACTGTTTGGTTCCAGGCTCCAGTTCCCAAGGCCAGCTTCCCGCTAATGCAGACCCTTGGAGGCAGAAGGGGTGGCTCAAGAACGGGAACACCTGGATCAAGCTCCTGCTTCCTAGTTGAATCTGGAACTGGCCCAGCCCTGGCCACTCCGGTCATTTCAGAATGAGCCAGCACATGGGAGCCCTGGTTCTATCTGTGTCTGTTTTTCGGTGTCAAGAACAGTAAATTAAGAAAAAAAAATTAATAAAAGCAAGATAACATCTTCAAAAAAACTGGAAAGGAAATATGATAGTAATCATATTAAGCTCTAAATGCTCTAGAAAAATCTAGGACAACTGAATAATTACTATTTATAAACTATTTAGAAAGCCACAAAAATGATTAAAGGATTATTTGCTTCCAAATGTTTTATTACCTGCCCAAGTCAACTGATCAAATTCAATTACCAAAATGAGAAAAAATGCAGTTTGGTATAAAATGACAGTGGCAGCTCATTTTCAACAGACTACATAAAACAAGTAGCACTTCTCTATAATGCGCTTACTTAAAGGAGAGCTAATCTGCAAAATTCCCTAACCAACACCTCTAGTCGGCTGTTACACTGACGGTTAAGAAAACAAGCCATGGATGACTTACTCATTCTCTACCGTTGACACTACAGTCAGGGACACTCCTACTCCCACCTGGCCCCGGCCTTCGTACACCACTCCCCACTCACCCCAACCACAAAGCACCAGACTCTCTCTCCTGGAGTGACCAACACCCAATGCTCCGAAGCCTGGAGCTCGGGTCCCCCTCTATTACACTGTACCACCTACTGCCAAAACCTCCCAATATTCTACCTACCAACCCCACTGAAAGCCTGAATCAGCAGGGGCTTGGGACTGCACTGTTCTCACACCCAGAGTGGGCTTACCAGAGACATTCCACACTCATGAAAAGGTCGTTTAGCCATGAGGCTGGAAAATAGGTCTATGACTTAATTAACAAGTTGCTGGCAGGCTAGCATCAAAACATGACTATTACATACGTCATTGTTTTGGTCAAAAATGCATTCTGGCCGTCCAAAAAGCTTTAAGAACAAAAGGTGGGGTTGGTGTTTCGGCGCAGCGGGTTAAGCGGCTGCCTGAAACAACAGCATCTGCCCACGTGGGGGCCGGCTCCAGTCCCGGCTGCTCCACTTCTGACCAGCTCCCTGCTAATGCACCGGCAAAAGCAGCAGCAGACGGCCGAAGTGCCTGAACTCCGGCATCCATGAGGGAGACTCGGCTTCCACCTCGCCCGGCACAACCAACGTGGTCATCTGGGGAATGAACCATCAATAGATGGGAGATCTCTTCGTCTCCTTCTCACTCTAACCCTACTGTTCAAATAAATAGATATTTAAGGTTAGTTTTCATTTTTATTGCACAGGCACATTTACAGAGAGAGAGAAGGACAGAGAGAGAAGGGTCTTCCATTCACTGGTTCACCCTTAAAATGGCAACAGCTAGAACTGAGTTGATCCAAAAGCCAGACGCTTCTTCTGGGTCTCTGACATAAGCGCTGGGGCCCAAGGCCATGCTCTTCTCCATAAACAGAGTTGGATGGGAAGCGTAGCAGCCAGTACATGAACCTGCACCCATACAGGCTGCCAGCGCTTGCAGAGAGAGGATTAATGTGAGGACCCACCACACCAGTCCCTAAAATAAACCTTTTAAAACACCGGGATCCCATATGGACTCCAGTTCATATCCTGCCTGTTCCACTTCCCTTCTAGCTCCCTGCTTGTGGCGTGGGAAAACAGTAGAGGATAGGCCAAACCCTTGGGATTCGGCACCCACGTGGGAGACCCAGAAGAAGCTCCTGGCTCCTGGCTTTGGATTGGTGCAGCTCCAGCCGTTGCGGCCACCTGGGCAGAGAACAAGCAGATGAAAGATCTTCCTCTCTGTCTCTCCTCCTCGCTGTATATCTGCCTTTCCAATAAAAACAAATAAATCTTAAAATATATAGTTGCCATTGTGGAGTAACAGGAGCTACACATGCTGCCTGCAAGGACAGCGCCCAACTGGAGGCCAGCTGCTCCATTCCCGACCCAGCTTCACTCCTGCCGACATTACTGTTCATGACCGAGAAAAGCAGTGCAGGTTACCAAGAAGCTGCACCTCTGCCGCCACCTGGGAGCCCTGGATGAAACCCCAGCTCCTAGCTTTGCCCTGGCGGCCATCTAGAGGATGAGCCAGCAGACAGAAGATAATTTGTGTATGTGTTTCTCCCTATCTAACTCTTCCAAACAGTAAGTAAGTAACAATGAAAACCTTCTTTCTGATTTTGGTTCTTTCCATAAAACCATAGCCAAATCAATTTAAATTCCTAAAATAAGGATGCAAGTCTCAATAAACCCACTCTTTAGGTATATTCCAAAGAACAGTTCATAAATGAAATAGTTCCTGTAGACCCTGGAGTAAGCACATGCTACTTTGATACTAACTCTGGCTTATAAAAAATGTTGAATAAAGTTCTGACAAATCATTTCGGTCTACTTCCAAGTGTCTATAATGCCGTAAGAGAAAACCAACACAGTCACGGTCCTTGAGCTTCCTAAAGACGGCACCAGAGAACTAACCAGCAGGTCCTTCTGAGGGCCAGATGATCTCCTCCTCATTCCATGGGAGTGGCTGTAAGAATGAATCTGGAAGTAAACATGTACATTAACCTTAATGAACACAAAGTTTTGAAAATTAAAAAAAAATCTAAAATCATGCACACAAAGGTCCATACGAAATACAGAGTAGGCCACATGCAATCTACTCCCATCTGTTAGTCAATGATTCACTGCATTGCAATGCCTAAGAAACACAGCCTCCCTACACATCTGTATTCCACTGCTTCCTATGCTCGGTATACAGTTAACTGTCTGCCCAGGAAGGAAAAATTGATTAGGACTTAAAGCCAGGCAAGACATTTGTGGGGCCTCGGCAAATATCCCTTTCTTGGCTAATATGAAACACCATAAAAAACGACCCAAGTTAAACCTAAACACTGGGATCTAACATCTTGGATGCTTTGTGTAGGGTAACTTCACACACCTGGTAACTTCTGGCACATAACATGGAACACAACTGGGCCTGGGCTACTAGTTTAGTGGGCATCAACACACTTTCTAGAGGCCTTGCTTCACAGCAGGTTAAGCTGCTGCGTGGGGCACCACATCCCACACTGGAGAGCCTGGTTATTCTGTTCCTGATTTGACATAGTGCAAGCGCATCATGGAAGACAAAAGCATGATGGTCCGAGTTCTTGGGCCTTTGCCACCATGTGAGACAATGGGATGGAGTTCTACACTCCTGGTTTCAGCCTGGCCCAGTCCCTGCTGGTTGTTGTTGGTGTCTGGGGCGTGAATTAGCACAAGGAAGTTATCACCTCCACCCTCACCCTTTTTCTCTCCGCCTCCATCCCTCTCCCTTTCAAATGAAATAAACAACTAAAAAGTAAACATTATTAGAAGCATGCTCTCCAGGGCAATGAGAATGTAGGAAGTGCTGGTTCATCATTTTAAGAAGTTATTACCATCAGTCTTAGCTCTAAATAAGGAAACAATTTCCATCTGATCCTGAAATTCTCAGCAAAAAAGTATTCTAATGAATAATTACCGTTTTTGGTTTCCTAATCAAACGTTATTCCCCAAAGAGAACAAGTCATTCAGTTTATTTATGATCGATGACTCACATGAACAGATGTTAACAGTAAAAGTGCACATACAACAAAGCCATGCACTACATACTAATGATGAAGATCTTGATGATCTGTCCTTCAGAGAATCATACTGGATTTCAGGGAAAAAGGTCAACGTTGATTGCATTTTCAAATTCAGAAATATAAAAATGAGAAAAGTAAAATGTGTAAGTTATTAAAACTCCAGCCTACTTCAAAACATTAAACACAAATGGTATTATGTTATGGCAAGCACGGTGACTCAATGAATTAAGCTGCCACCTGGAACACCCACATAACTGATCTGAGCGGTTCAAATTCCGGCTACTCCACGGAACTCCTGCTTTATGCTAACGCATCCTGGGAGGTGATGACGATGCAGGAGATGATGGCTCAAGCCCTTGGAACTCTGCCACCGATGCGGAAGACACAAAGGAAGCTCTGCAGCTCCGGGCTGGCCGCCCCAGCAGCCCTGGCTGCTGCAGGCACGTGGAGGGTCAATCAGCAAATGGGAGGTATTTCTCTGCCGTGACTTTGCTTTTCAAAATACTAAATAGTTTTACCATAAAAGCAATTATATTTTAATTAGAGACTGTCCTTCTCACTATTCTTCCTAACGTAAACTATGGCAAAAACATTTTCACTTAAAACTGATCATATTTTTCTCCAAATTAATAATCGGTAGAGGGGAGATGACTTAATCTCACTACAGAAAACAATAAAATCTTTAAAATGCAATTCCTAGGAACTCTAAACTCTAGGGTTTTTTTTCTTTTTATTACTATGACTATGACTGCCATTTTTCCTTGTTGGAAAAACGATGAAAGAAAAAAATAGACAGGAAATGGGATAAGACCTCTCTCTTCTTCCCTCCCCTACAAAACAAAAGAAAAAGAAAAAAGCAGTATAAAAAGCAGGTTGTTCCCACAGAACTGCCTGCAGACACACAGGTACAGACCGCATGACACACATACACGAATAATGAATATAAACAAAAAATACAAAACTCCTAACATTAAAAAAAATCCACATTTCATGTATATCTTGTTTTGAAGGAATGCTAGAACACCCTATTTCAGTTCCAAACACAATTACCTAAGGTTGTGATTTCCGAATACTGTTTTATAAACATAAAATGAACAAATGGACCACCTCTTCAGGTGGTTTAAGTACTCATCGGTACAGATATCCTACTTTCACAACCGTTATGTAAAGCCACTTTCCTAAGCACAGATTACTATAACTCATGAATGGCTCATGAAACCAATTTAGTCAGTCCAACCAGCACTTTTTGTAAACATTAAACAAAAAATAGTGTTGCACAGAGTAAGCAGTTTCTGAAATTTGTGTCTCAATACTAATCATATGTGCATTTGCACATACGAACACATATACACAGGTCTACATGTGTATGCTGGATCATGGTAAATATACGGAGTTCAGGATGGATTGCCATGCTGTTGCAGAAATCACAACTTCTCAAAACATTGAAGCTTTCCGAATTAAAAAAAAAGTTCATATGTTAGAAGACCAATTATATACTTTGGTTCTAGTAATTATATTAATAGTTCAGACAGACAAGGCCTCTCCTTACATGCCTAATGAGGTGGTCATTTGCAAAAGATACTGTAGGAACCTCAAAGATCTGTTTTTCAAGTATAAGGGTAAAGGACACAACCATAAACACTGTAAATTCCTGGATGTAATAGTCACCACAAGGGAATGAAGCAACATGGGAGCACGTGTAGCTCTCCTGAAGAAGTACTAGCCTGAAACTCAGAGAAGCATCACGTGGCATTCAGACATCACGTTAGAACATCTTCAAAAACACATGACAGTGTATTTGGCAAATGATGCATACAATGATTAAATGTCTACTTTTGATGCATGATATTTCCCTAAAATCAATCTTCAACAGAAATTTTACATCATTCTTTTCTAAATCAACAAAATACGCAACGCTTTTACTCAGAAAAACGTCTACAACCAAAAGCCTATGGCAAAATCATTCACTCTAGCATAAGGACTACTTTGTCCTCCTAACGATAAAGCTCAATGCCGGAGAGCAGCCATGTTTAGTGTTCTCATCAACTCTGTAGCACCAGTGACATTTACATGGATCCAATAACTGCTCAACTGAGATCAAATGCTTTAATTTTCCCTTCCAAAATATAGAGTTCATCTGGCTTTAAAGTTGCTGAGTCTACCTCGGGAAATCTACAAACTGAACACATCAATTGCTAAAACAAGCAAGTCAAGAGAACCCTCTCAAATGAAAACTGGCATTCACGCTGCTTAAAAACAAGTGGGGGCATAAGGTTAGGGCCAAGGCATAGCAGGTTACACATACGCCTGTGGTTCCAGCATACCATATGGACCTGGAAGAAGCTCCTGCCTCCTGACTTTGCAGGGAGCAGCCCAGTGCCAGCCATCATGGTCATGTGGAGCGGGGACTAGCAGGTGGAACTGTGTATTCTCTTTATGTAATTATGCCTTTCAAGTAAAAATAAATAAATCTTACCCTAAAAAGGGGGTGGAGGGTGGCAAGCATTTGGTCTAGCAGTTAGGATGCCAGCTGAGACACCCACAGCCCACACTGAAGTGCCAGGATTCAATTCCAGGCCCTACTCGTGTGTGCAAGCTTCCTGCTCATCAGCTCCTTGGAGGCAGGACTGGTAGCTGGCATCCTGTCACTGCAGGGGAGCACCTGGACAGCATCTGGGGCTCTAGCTTTGGCTGGCAGGTGTTTGGCAAGTGAACTAGTGGAAGGGAGAGCTTTTTCTTCATCTCATTCTCTCTACTGCTCAAAGAAACAAATCTCAAAAATAAAAATTTTCAAAACACTCATTCACCAAAGGAAGAAATTACAAATAGCTCCAGCTAAAACATCTGAATTTGCTATTAAACTCTATTATTTTTTTTTAATTAAACGGAATATCTTCTTACATGGAAACAGAATCAAAACCAAGCGCAGCAAATCAGTTAGGAAAGCAGTGTGCACCGAGCATCAGTAACTATCAGAACGCATGAACTGCTCAAACCCCACAACAAACAAAACCAGCAGTGACAGCATCATGCTGACAGCACTCATGCTTCTGAGTACACACTACGATGTCCTTCACTGGGGTGTCCTGCCTTTACCCCAGTAAGCCCTGGTGAGATCCTTCAAGGGACTCCTCCATGGAATTAAACAGTGTGCGAAAATGACAAACAGAAACTGTAAGCACACTTTAAAAATGGATGTATAAACAAGAACTAAATACATAAACAGAAAAAAAAAAAACCCTTGCTGTTTCACACTATGATTGAGCTAATCACTACACTGAACTAGTACTAACATAAAGAAGAATCCGACAGCAGTATCCAGTATCACAGAGCTGCTCCAAATCAACAATCCGCATCAATTTGACTGCAGATTCCCTGTTTGCACATTTGTCTTGAAGACCCTAAAATAAGTCACACTTGTTTGGTTTTAACTTTAACTGAAACGAATATAGTCAAGTTTTTCTAAGGTTATGTGCCAACTTATAAACAACCAGCTTGGTAACAGCTATGTGAAAATTCCCACTCTGAACCTCACAAAAGCAAGGAAAAAACCTACACATGAAAGAATCCTTAGACATTACTTTGAAGTTCTTGTTGACCAGTTATCTGATAGTCTTTTCAAAGCATTTGAAAAGAAAAAAAAAAATGTATCTGAGAAGTATCTGCTCTACAAAATCATCTTTACCCTGATTATGTTAGATTTATTTAAAACTTTACTAGTATTCTTAAAAACCTAAGAATATTGTAAATAAAATTATACTGATTCAGGCGCGGAGCGGTAGCCTACTGGCCAAAGTCCTCGGCTTGCATTCACTGGGATCCCATGTGGGCACCGATTCTATTTCCTGCGGCCCTGCTTCCCATCCAGCTCCCTGCTTGTGGCCTGGGAAAGCTTCGAGGACGGCCCAAAGCCTTGGGACCCTGAATCCACGTGGGAGACCTGGAAGAGGCTCTGGTCTCCTGGCTATGGATCAGCCCAGCTCCAGCCGTTGTGGTCACTTGGGGAGTGAATCATCGGACGAAAGATCTTCATCTCTGTCTTTCTTTCTCTCTGTATATCTCACTTTCCAATAAAAAATAGAAATTTTTTAAAATAATTATACTGATTCAAAACACATTCATCATAATAAAATGTAATGAGTGTGAAAGATGTTTTAAATGTGTCAACAACTAGTCTAGTATGTTGGAACAATGTACACTTCATTAGAAAGTGTTCTCTTATCTATTATAATAATGTGAAAAGAGGTCTTAACATGTAAGGCCTTAAGAGGAAAGACTCTTTTGACTGATGATAATCCTAGATGGACCACTGTGCAAATGAGAAGCAGGGTCCTGTGGCTGACAGCACAGTCCTTGGCACTCAGGGAGCGGCACGCCAGCCTGACTTCAGTGAACGGCTTCTCATCAACCTTCACTGGTCACACTTCATGCCAAACAGCTAGGAGATTCTGTGAGGTGTTAAGCAAAATGGCAAAGCAGAGCAAGCAGAGAAGTTTAAGTCCACAGTTCAAGGGTTCCAGGTAATAAAACTATAATAAGTCACCCAAGCCCCAAAACTATTCCTCATTTAATAAGCTATCATTAAAAAATTTAACGAGGATGCCCTGGAAATCTATATAATCAGTTGTATAATTTTGTGACATTTTTCCAAAATCAGATATTCTTCTATCAAAAAAGAATAGTCATACATGTCAACAGATTAAAATATTCATGGTTTCAGAATTTATTTCTAGCAATAATTTGAGCAAAAGTTTCAATTTTCAATTAAAGACTTTTGCCTGTATTTTCCACATTCTCTTTTTATTTTCAAGGCACAGGGATAATGAACATTGTCAGATTCTTCAGGTGATTGTTGATGCTAAAGAAAGCAGCTACAGTATAAACAAGTTTAAATACCAACCCTGTGACTGCCGAGACTTCGAAGGGACAACGCATCCTCGACCTTCTGATAAAAATAAAAACAAGCACAATAAAGGCTCATGAATGATCACATGAAGTTAATGAGGAAAAGTGTTAGGAGCATCTTACAAGTTACTACAAACCAGAGAAGGGCGATGATGACTGGACCGGTGGGAAAACCTGGCCCTTTCCGCATCTTCCTGAGAAAGGAGAAAGTACACGCAGAGTTAACCACCTCAGGGTGTTCATCACAACTGAACAGCCTCATCAGAGCTTCAGAAACCAAGATCAGGGTAGCTGCATGCATGCTTCATAGGGAAGAAAGGAAAAATAATCTTGGCAATGTTTTTATTTTATCAAGTGTACGTACGTTTGACCATTTCTATGGCCAAAAAGCTTAACAACTTCAGATAAAAATACACAAAATTTGAGTTTAGCATTAAAGTGACATCTTTTTAAAAAAAATTGTGAACATTAATTTATGTGAGACAGGGAGGAATGTTTATCAGAGATGTATTTCAGGAGACAGCATATTGCCTTTAAAATGCTGGCTTATCATTTTGTGATCGCTGGAAAGAAATTCTTTTTCAGTCACCAATCTAACTGGGACAGAACAAGTAAGTGACACAGACCTTGATAATGTGTTCTTAACAAGAAAATAGCTATAAACTTGGAAGAAAGTACATAAATACCTAAGGGAGGGGTAAAATTGTGCAAGTCACGTCTTAAACACACATAAAAATAACTCACCACAGCCCCCACAGCTGACTGCATTAAACACAATTCCAAACTTTTCCACATTCAACTCCTGAGAGCGAAGCACTACAGACTGGGTCAGGGGCAATCGAACGGCTCATCTCTAGAGCCAATTCACCCGAAACCAGAGAGAATCTTTAATCCTCAGAATTTCAAAGTCCAAAATACTGATTTGTACTGATGAAAAATCTACACACAACTGTCCAACTGGACCTACAGCCAATGAACATTATCTTTTCCAAAGTGAGCCAATGCCACAAGATTGCATGCTAATCCAGCATGACCCTGAGTTGCCTGGGCCCCCCTGCCATCCCATGGACGAGTGGGAAGGATTACTGTGGCCACTTGGGAAACAAACTGAGGGCAGAAGCTTTCTCTCCTTCCCTAACCTTGCCTTTCAAACAAATAAGTAAATCTTTAAAATACATGTATTTTAAAAAGAGCTTAGAAATCATCTAGACTAACCCTTTCCTTCATCTTACAGTAAGCAAGTCTAAATCACAAAAGGAGTAAGTCAGAAGCCATGATGTCACGCGAGTGGGGCCAGCATTCAGTCTTCCGCCTCGCTCGACTAGCAACCCATGGAGACGACCATCCCACGATGGCCAAACTCCCACCAAGTAAAGAGGGAAATCAGAGTGGCTAAGTAACCTGAGTTTCACTTGGAGAATCTTCCTTCCCTGAAGAAAAAAAAGCGCTTCAGTTCCCAGGTATTTCTAGAACTGCATTCATATTTCCAGTGCTTTAAGAATTAATAACATCAGCAGCCAAAGAGAGGCTGCAGCAAATTACACTGCTGGCCACCGATGGCAAGGCAGATGTCCCCTCGAAGACTCTGTTCCAGAGTCGGGAAAACAACCCAGCCTATGACCCCAGCAGACATCAACAGGACTACAGAAACAACCTAGCCTATGACCCCAGTAGACGTCAACAGGACTACAGAACTCAAGACTGAAACAACCCAGCCTATTACCCCAGCAGACATCGACAGGACTAACTACAGAACCCAAGACTGAATCAACCTAGCCTATGATCCCAGCAGACATCGACAGGACTATAGAATCCAAGACTGAATGAACAGAACGGATGTGCACCTGCTTCAAACTTTCTGGAAAACTGCACTATGGCATATCTAAATTTAACTAACTGAAATTAAAATATTTTCTTTTGTAGAAGTTCACCAGAAGCGAGGACAAAGTGTTTTAGTGACAGCAAACCACAGGAGTCAGCACCTACATGGCGTCCTGCATGAGCACTGGCCTAGTCTCCACTGTTCCACTTTGACCCAGCTCCCTGCCACCGGCCTGGAAAGGCAGAGATGGCCCAAGTGCCTGGAACCCACCTCCCATGTGTGAGAGCTGGAACAAACTCTTGAATCCTGGCTTCAGCCTGGCCCAGCCACAGGAGCTGTGGCCAGCTGGGGATTGAACCAGCAGAGGAAAGACTTTTCTGTAGACATGGCTTTCAAATAAATACATAAAGTAAGAGGGAAAAAAACGGAAAAGGGGAGGGAGGGAGCAAAGGAATGAGGGAGAGAGGAAGGGAGAGGGGGAAAAGGAAGGAAGATAAGAAAAAAAAAGGGAAGGTGGGGCAGGGAAGAATGCACCTAGTCATCTCTAACAACAAATATTTACCAGAGTCATTCCCGCAGCTTCACACGCGGAAACTGTAAAAACGGCTTTCACTCTTCCACATACACTTTACACTTTGTGACATACGCCAACAGATACACAGTTTAAAACCCAAAGCAACAGTTTCATGGAGTCTTGGGAGCGGAGGGCCCAGGAGAACTTGCCCATTTTGTTCCTGCTTACTTCACAGATTAACCCACTAACAGTTGTGATGTTTGTTACACCATAAGTTTTGACCTTGTCAATGAACAAGAAAGTCTTTTCCATCAACAATCTTTTGTCTTTTTATCCACCAAAGGAGATAATGCGAAGTGGAGACTGTGTAAGGAGCATTAGCACAGTGCTGGCACAGGGTACACACTCAGAGCTGGCTTCATTCCTAGGCCTCACGCGTCTGTACTCCCTGTTCACATTCCAACTACTCACTTCACACACAAAAAACCTAAAAGCAGAGCTCATTTGATACAGGAAGATTCTTCCAATACTTAACAGTCCTACCGTATGCATGTATATCTCAGTATAAACACACTGATCATCTATATTTTATATGGTGACTATCACATGCCAAATTCTGTTAGGGGCACGCACACACAAAGCATTCCAGAGAATGAAATTAAAGAATTCACTTGCAAGAGGAAAAAAGACAGTGTCAGAAAAGCTTTAAAGTGATCATCACTCCTGCTTTGCATGTTCAAGTCCTGCCTGTTAATCAAGACTCCGAGTCAGTCACTACCTGCATGGTAAGCCTCTAACTGCTTCAAGCAAGCCAAAATCACAAATACATCACATAGGGCTTGGTGGCGTGGCCTAGTGGCTAAGGTCCTCGCCTTGATCCCATGTGGCCGCTGGTTCTAATCCCGGCAGCTCTACTTCCTCTCTCTCTCTCCTCCTCTCAGTATATCTGAATTTGTGGTAAAAATAAAATGAATCTTTAAAAAAAACAAATACATCACATAGATCTAAAAAAAAAAAAAAAAAAGAGGGGGGGTTGTTTATATGCAGTCTGGGAACTCAGAAATCAAATATCAGACACTCAATGTACATACATGTCCTTCTCTCTCCCTCCTGGAACCTTGGGCAGGGGCAGGTGCCTGGCCTAGTGGCTGAGCTGCCACCTGGGATGCCATCCCAGAGGGCGTAAGTTCAAGCCCCAGGCCCAACACAATTGTAGCTTCCTGCTAATGAACAAGCTGAGAGTCAGCCAGAAATAGCTCAGGCACTTACAGAGCCCTGGACTGAGTTCCCGCGTCCCGTCTTCAGGATGACCTAGTCCCACCCCTTGCAAGCACTGGGGGACTGACTCAACAAAAAGAGAAGCCCTCTCTCCATGTTCCTTCCTCTCCCTCTCAAACAATCTAAAATCTTAGGTAATTTTAGAATTACCTTGACACTGAAAGAACAAATTCAGCTAATACTTCCACGTAAATCTTTTGAAGGATTCATTTTACTCATGCAAAAATGTGTAGTCAATATTAACTCAGAAACAGAAGTCACAAAAAATAAACTTAATTAGGCTACCTTTGGCTGTTAGAAAAAGGCAGATCCAATTGAAGATAACAAACAAACATGGAAGTCAATTACTTTTAAGTAATCACATTTTTCTCTTTTCTAAAATGATCTCATAATGACAAATGAGAAAGTTTCAAGTTTGGAGGTCAGTACAGTCCTAAGAATTTCAATTCTGATTATTCCTTAAAATGTTGCCACGGAAAGGATTTGCTTATTTGGCAACAATTTGAGAGTGGTTCTCAATCATTAAAAATCATATCCATCTTTGCAAATCTGATGACCCCCCCGTAAAAATTCACAAAATGTGCATAATATTTTAAGGTTCATAACCTATCTCTCAAGCTTAGTCATGCCAACTTATGAACTCCTGCAGTAAACTTGTGAACTTATCAATCTTGAAAAAAAAGTTCCAATTTAGGAATGATTCAATAAGTAATGCTTTATGGGCTTGCAATTTGCTTTTGTAGCTAATAAACTAGACAGTGGTAGTAGAGGAAAAGATAGAAAACTGGAAAAGCTGAAAGAGTAATTTTCAGAGACAAAAGGATTTGGTTCATCTCTCAAGGAACACTATGAAGACCTCATTTTTTTTTTTCTTAAAAAAGAGGAATTTGAGACAGAAAAAAAATCTATGAAAGACACAGGCCTGGCACAGTGTCAGTGGGTTAAAGTCCTTGCGTCACACATGCCTGGGATTCCCTATGGGTGCTGGTTCATATCCCAGCTGCTCCGCTTCCCATCCAGCTCCCTGCTTGTGGCCTGGGAAAGCAGTGGAGGATGACCCAAAGCTTTGGGACCCTGTGCCTATGTGGGAGACCCGGAAGAAGCTCTTGGTTCCTGGATTCGGACTGGCTCAGCTCTGGTCTTTGCAGCCACCTGGGGAGTGAACCAAGGGACAGAAGATCTTCCTCTCTGTCTCTCCTCCTCTCTGTATATCTGACTTTCCAATAAAAATAAAATAAGTCTTTAAAAAATAAAAAGGACAAAAGACGCATTCATTTACTGAATCTAGTGATTAGTGCACTCAGATACAGGTGAAGCTACTGGCCACAATAGAAAATGAATTCCAAGTACATAGTTGTAGATGAGACAGGCACGACCACCCCGTGACCTTTTCAAGCTGACACAGGCCAAACACTCCTACTTTGCAAACTATTAGTCAATGTTTTACTTCAAGATCACATTACTTTAGCAACAGATCACAACATGCAAGACGGGCAATCCTGGCCTACCAGCCACTTATGAATCTGTCCCCATTTCCGGTCAAAGGACTGGTAAGAGTGCTAGAAATGCAAAAGTTTCATTAACAACTACCAATGCACCACAGTCATCAAAAGGCCTTAATCAATCATATACGTTTCCCCTAAAAAATACTGATAATCGACTGAAAGTCACATATTCAAAATACACGAAGTCACGAAACAGGTTCAAAAATGAAGTATGTGGTTCTGTACAAGACCACAATTTATATTTAATCAATATATTTAATACAAATATACATAATAAATATATTTTGTAAGTTTTTCAGAATATTTCACATAGTTTCAGGAGTATAAATAAAAACCATGTATGTCAACATTTTCATTTCAAACTAAGAATTATATTCACTATTTGAAACTGTATGAGGTTTTTAAAAATTAGCAATGTAACAATTTTGGGGAGACTGACAATATAGGAAACACATATTTCTTTACCTACATCAAAAGAAGATATTTAATACTTTCTCTTTGTACTAATTAAACATCAAAAACGTCTATATGGAAATTTTCAGGACCAAGTCAGTATCAGAAGGAAAAGGTAAAACAATGTTCACAATGCCTAATTTCTAAATGCCTTTTGTTTTGTTTTGTTTTCTCACTGCTGGTAAAAGCATATTAAAGTTTGCAAACTATAAAAAAGCATGAGAAGAAAATAAAACCGTAATTTCTCCAACAAAACAAAGCATATATAATAATCATTTTTTCCTGGTAGTTTTTAATCCTTTATGTAGGTACTGGCATTTAACACAAAATTGGTTAGCTTAGAAGAGATTCATAGTTTAAAATAGGTTTACTTTTCTGTCTCTTTTCCTCCTTATTAAACATACTGCAGCACTTTAAGGTTGAACACCTTGACAGGGCTTCACTAACTCAAGTGTCGTAATTCATCCAAACTCTAGGACTAAACCGAGCTATCGTAAGTGCCTCTGTGGTCCCTGAAGACCCCTTCTCCCTGTAACTAAAGCTCTGCAACACAATGAAACATTTTAACAGCGCATCTATGAGCCACATATGTTTCTGCTGCTACTTAAAATAAATATCAACTAAAATAAATTTGTTGGAATAGAATGACTCGTTAAATTGTCGCTACACTCACACTATCCTCAGCGCTGCAAAGGGAACCAGATTTGCATCAGGAGTAAATTAATCATGAATTGATTTGTTTTAGGACAAGCACAAAAACAAGGTTCTTCCACCTAATTACCTCTTTCTGTTGTCGTTCCAATTCTCTCATTCGAATATCTCTTGCTTCGGCCCTGGCAGCCCGTTTTGCTGCAAGCCTTGCCTCTGCCTGAAAGATACAAAGTAAAACTCAGCTTTATAAAACAAGAACAAAGTACCTCTACATCAGATTTGAGGATGAGGAGCAAATTCTTCTCCATAACAGATCATAGTGGTAAACTGTCATCCACTAGTAGGCGACTGATACCTTTTGTAAAATCCTATACCCCATTTCTTTCTCCAGTCCCAGATTCTTCAAGTCTGAGCCATTACTTTTAACTGCGTACACTGATTTCACACAGTTCATTAACGTCTCTTCAAGCCAGGTTTGTTTCAGCATTTCTTTCCCAGTAAATTCAGACACGCAGCCTACAAACTCAAGAACCAGCTGTCCAGTTTCATTTTGGACACTGCCAAGACTCAGTCCCTGAGCAGTCAAGTCTCACAACATCCAGTACTCCCTGTGCTGTGGCTGATCTTGTCTGCTTCAGGATCTAAATCAACCCATCTCCCTTCTTTCCTCTCCCCTTCTCTTCTTCTTTAATAAAATTGATAGTCAGGGGCTAAATCCTTGCCTTGCACATGCCAGAATCCCATATGGGTGCTGGTTCATGTCCTGGCTGTTCCACTTCCCATGCAGCTCCCTGCCTGTGGCCTGGGAAAGCAGTCGGGGATAATCCAAGTCCTTGGGACCCTGCACCCATGTTAGAGATCCAGAAGAAACTCCTGGCGCCAGGCTTCAATTCGGCCCAGTTCCAGCCACTGCGTATACTTGGGGAGTAAATCAGCAGATGAAAGACCTTCCTGTCTCTCCTCTGTAAATCTGCGTTTCCAATAAAAATAATCTTAAAAAAAATTGAGGGGCCTGGCATGATGATCTAGTGGTTAAAGTCCTCGCCTTTCATGCACCAGATCTTTCTCCCTTTTCTTCTTCTCTCTGTATATCTGCCTTCCCAATAAAAATAAATCTTAAAAAAAAGGAATTGAGATGCAGTTCACATGTCAAATTCACAACCTAGAAGTAAACAAGTCCACAGTTTTTAGTTATCCGCAAAGATCTGCAACCATCACTACTGTATCACTGCAAAGCATTTTCATCAGACCCAAAAGAAATCTCACCCTCATTACAGTCACTGCCATTACCTCTCCCCCCAGGCCCTGATAACCACTGCGCAGTCTCAGGAATGAAATCAGGCAACAGGGACTCTTTGTCTCTCACCTGGACCATGGCAATTGCCTCCAAGTCCATCCATCTCTAAATTCTTCCCTACAGTTCATATTCCACAGTTGTAGGACTGCAAATCAGTCTTTCAAAATGCATTTCTACTTGTCAATTTTCTGCTTATTTTCATTTTATTTTAAAGTGACATAGACAGAGAAAGTCCTTCCGTAAGTTCACTCCCAGGTGACAGCAACAGCAAGGGTTGCACCAGGCCAAAGCCAGGAGCTCAGAACTCAACCTGGGTTTCCCGTGCGGGTGACAAGGACCCAAGTGCGGCCTGCTGCCTCCCAGGATGCTGGCTCAAACGTGCAAGAGCTCAGACTGGAGTCAAGCACTCAGACACAGGGTGCCCCAACCAGAGACTTCATCTCTGTGGCTGGCACAAGCCTGCCTGGGATGGCTGTCTGCCCCACAGGGAGGAGACCTGGGGGCAGAGCCCCGCAGAGGCCAGGGTCCCTGGAGGAGGTCAAGGCCACAGCCATAGCATGTGGGTCTAGGAGCAAGAAGGATAAGCCTGCCTGTTCCACCGAACCAATGGAAGACCTCATACACCGCTTCAAAAGGCAAATGGTGGTACAGTCTTTGCTTTTTCCATATTAAGACTGGCACTTTAAGGCAGACATGCTTTACCAACCTCTTTTCTTCATCCTCTTTCAAAGCTGCCACTGGATCTTGGCATGTCACACACAGTTCATCCTAAAAACCCTGACCAGTGCTTTGGGCAGTTTGGCCTACACTCAAGGGCAACTTCTATACAAAGTTCTGAAGTCTGCAGAAACTCTGTAGAATAGCAATGGACAAGCCTTAGAATAAATATTCGAAAGTCAGGGAGCTGCAGGCCAGAGGCCTGACTCCTGGCAGGCTGCACCCAGGGCACACAATCTCACTGTTCTGGAAGCGGCAGGCCAAGGGCAGGAAGCAGGATTTCTAGAAAGACCGTACTCCTGGTGTGCTACTGCACTGCTTTGGGAGCGGTGGGCCGGTGGCCTGATGCTGGGATCCTAGGCAGGCTAAACGTGAGACATGCCGAAAGTACAGCCACTAAACCAGACCCTACTGAAATCAGTGAATACAACTTAAAACTCTTCCATTTCTTTTAGATTACTATCAGATTCCTGAATCACTACTGAGAGCAGGAATAGTACCAAACTGATGCTGATTCTAACCCAGTAGGCAACATATGTGCTCTACACTTAGCCTGCAACATTTTTAACAGATTTCTGGTTAAACAAGTATACTTCTAGACAGTAACATTGCCATTCAATGTGGAATGCAGTCACATGACAGCATTATTTTTTTTTTAAAGGTTTATTTTATTTTTATTACAAAGTCAGATATACTGAGAGGAGGAGAGACAGAGAGGAAGTGGAGCTGCCGGGATTAGAACCAGCAGCCATATGGGATCAAGGCGAGGAACTTAGCCACTAGGCCACGCTGCCGAGCCCGACAGCATTATTTTATTGCACAGCACATACACAAAATACATGGAATGTAAGACTAAAGGACCAGAAATATTTAACTAAATCCAAAATAAAGTTAAAAACATAAAATGACTACTTGACAAACACTCACATTATCTTAAACACAAAAGAACTGAAAGCAGAGAGGAGATAGCCAAAATGTGCAAACAAGGAATGAATGACTAAATTAAGCGTAGAATATACATACAACATGATGCTATTCATCAGCCTTGGAAAGGAAATTCCCATGAATGCTATCACATGGATATACCTTAAAACATTCTACTAATGAAGTAAGCCGTCTCCAAAATCAGGAATTATCCTAGGATCTTCAACTTCATATAGACTGTCTCTTTTCTGTGAACTGTCATTCCAGTTCTCTAATTCCTCTGGCTATTCCTTTACTCCAAACGTCAGCAAGCTTCTCCTTTTGCCTGCACAGTCTTTCCGTTCGTCGGTTTATGTCAACTGTTCATGTCAGCCAACGCGACTGACTCAAATTCAGCATCTCAAACTCTGACTTCTCAAAGCTCCCGTGTGTAACATCCTGAACTGTGTGTACCACAAAGATGGTGAGTTCAACCAAGCTCATCCTCCCCGAGAGAACAGACTTCTCTTCCCTATGTTCCAGCCTCCAGACATGGAATCCTTGTCTGCCGCGGCAAAGATTTCAGGATCATCCACTTCTCACCAAGTCATCCTCTCAAACACCCTTTGAATCGATCCTGGTGTTTCATTTCTACAGACTCCTCCCTCCTCCACCAGCCCTCTGACACGTTCATCTGGAGTACTTCAAACTTCCAGAACAAGCAAGATACAAAAATAATCTCAAAGTGAGACAGGATGACCCAAGATGCAGTTTATGGCATCCAACATTTAATAACATTCTTAGAGCTTTCTGACTTTGAAATCTGTTAAGGAAATACAGGAAAACAGATTTAAAGAGGGATGCTCTGGTTTCCTAGCAGTGTTCCAAACCAGAGACCAATCAATCCTGTTAGAAATCTTGCATCTGTTCACTGGGCCTATGGATACAAGGGACTTACCCAACCAGCTGTACAGTGCTCACTACTTTCCTGGTATGTAATCCATTAAAAAAAATTCACCTGGGGCTGGCAAAGTGAAGTAAAGCCACCTTCTGCAGTGCCAGCTTTTCATACGGGCACCATTTCAAGTCCTAGCTCCTCTGTTCTGGGTCCAGCTCTCCGTTATCGCACTTTGGAAGGCGATGGAAGACGGCCCTAGTGTTTGTGCTCCTGCACCCACAGAGTACATTCGGAAAAGGCTCCCGGCTCCTGCCTTCACATCAGCTCAGCTCTGGCCATTGCTGCCATCTAGGGAGTGGAGGAGAGGATAGAAGACGTCTCTTGACTTCTTTGTTTCTGTCACTCTGCCTCTCAAAGGAATAAAATCTTAAAAAAAAAAAAAAAAAAAAATTGCACTGTCCTAAGATAAAACCAAGAGTGAAGTAAAATTGCATTCACACATGCACACACAAACACATAAACACACCCCCCCAACACAAAGTATAAGCTGGACTAGCTCCATCAAGTACTAAAGGAGCCACAAGTAAGTGCGTTTTTTTTTTTCCCAGAATATGTGTATAAAGAACCTGACAGGATTCTAGAAACCAAATGGGTACAACTCACCATTGTATCAAAGACGTAGCCTATTTTTTTAAGCACACGGGAAGGAGAGAAATTTCAAAAAACAGAATGCAGATGGTCTTCAGTATCAGTGCAAAAATTTTTTTTTCTGTAAAACCTTATCAGTTCAGTACTTTTTTCACTGCTCCGCCTCTGTTAATGTTCACTGTTTCCCCTTCTACATAGGTTTTTCATGACAGGAAGGCTGACTGGAAGGACTCACTTCACTCATCCCAAAGGCACCCGTTTTCACAGGTGCTCAGTCTGAGTACCCTTCTTTCTTTAGCTCCCTGTAGTCACACTGAAGAACTGTTCCTCTTTCCATGGTATCAAGTCAAACTCTTCCTCCAACACGCATTTACACTCTCACACACACACTGTCTCCATCCTCACCGTGGACCTTACCTCAATCTCTCCCTCAAACTAGGTTTTTAGCTTAGTGGATTAAGATACCCATGTCACACGACCAGGTGCCCGTGTCCGATGCCAAGCAGCAGCTCCAGGAGGCAGAATCAAGATGGCAGCAGCGACGGCTCTAGGAACTGGCTTCCTGCTACCCAGGCGGGGGAGCTGGACCGTGATTCTAACTCCTGGCTCTAGCCCTGAACCAGAGTTCTCTCGCTTATGCTCTTTCTCTCCCTTACCAAATACAATATTTTTTTTCCTTAAACACCCATCCTGATTCAATTCTACCTTGTCCTCTCTTTACACTCGAGTTCTACATTTTACTCCTCACTCTCTTCAGATGAATGCAGTCTGGCTTCTGCCCACATCACTTCACTGAAACTGTTCCTGGAAAGGTCACTAATGACCTTGAACTACAAAACCCAATAGAATTCTTCTGTTCTTATCACAGCTGTCCTCTCCGGACATCAGTCACCACTAACTGCCCACTCTGTCTTGAAGCCACCACCTCTTGGTGTTCTGTACGACCAGTGGCGTCCCTTGGTTTTCCTCTAACTCTCTTGATCTTTCATCCTCAGAGTATCTCCTCAGTAAACTATTGTCTCTTCTAGTTTCTTAAGTTTTAATATTAACCAAAGCTTCCTGATTCTCACTTGCTCTTCTCATTCTGTGTTTTCTCTTGGATGACACCGTCCCACTTGCAAATCTTCATATCCAAGGCATACATTTCACTCCTCCAATTCTGACCCAATTGGCTGTTGAATACCAGAGCTGCTCCACAAAGAGCTCAAACTCAACCTAGCCCCAATTTAATTTAACCTTTCCCTTAACCTTCCATTTCATTTTCATAAAAGTCTTCATCAACTGTCCCATTACCCAAAATTTAAAATTAAGAATGATCTTAGGATCTTTTTCATTCTTCCTCAATATTGAGCCAGAAAGTCTCTACTTTTTAATTCTTATCAAGATGCCAAACTTTCGAGCCCGTCCCAATAGCTTAGTGGCTCACGTTCTCACCTTGAATGCACCAGGATCCCACATGGGCGCTGGTTCTAGTCCTGGCCGCCCTGCTTCCCACCCAGCTCCCTGCTTGTGGCCTGGGAAAGCAGCCGAGGATGGCCCAAAGCCTTAGGATTCTGCACCAATGTGGGAGACCCAGAAGAAGCTCCAGGCTCCTGGCTTTGGATTGGCTCAGTTCTGGCTGTTGCGTCTGCTTGGGAAGTCAATCCCCAAGCAGACCTTCCTCTCTGTCTCCTCCTTTCTGTATATCTGCCTTTCCAATAAAAATGAATAAATCTTTTTTAAAAATATCCCAAACTTTCCTCTCCAGTCCCACAATCCCACTACCTAAATTCAGACTCTGATCACCTTTCATCAAGACAATGACAGTAGGTTTCTGGTATTTTCTGACTCTCACTGATCACCCTCCACATGGTCACTGCATGTTTTACAGAGAATTTATCCCAAATTCAAGCAGGTAAAAACCAAAGTCGAAATCAAGGGCAGACATTTGGCACAGTGCTCAAGATGCTGCTCCAGCATCCACATCCCACTTCACTGTGTCTGAGTTTGAGATCCGAAACCAGGAGCCAGGAGCTCCTTCCAGATCTCAGACTCACATGGGCACAGGAACCCAAAGACTTGGGCCACCCACTGATGCTTCCCAGGCCACGAGCAGGGACTTGGACTGAAGTGGAGCAGCCAGGACTCACACCAGCATCCATGAGGGATGCCACGCAACGTGCAGAGACGTAGGCAGGGACTAGCCTGCTGCACCAGGATGCCAGCCTCTGGTTCTGCTTCCGAACAGCTTCCTGCTCCTGAGCAGCCTGAGAGGCAGCAGGCAACGGCCCAAGGACCGTGAGGGAGACCTGGAGTGAGTCTCCGCATCTCAGCTTCAGCATCGCCCAGCCTTGCTCTTAAAAGCATTTGGGGGCTGAATCACTGAATGGAAAACCCATTTGTCTGCCTTTCAAACTAAACAAAACAAACAAACAAAAAAAAAACCCAGAAGCATTCGTTCCTAAAATCAACAAGGAATTGCCAGTTTCCAGGGCAAAAAAAGAAGAGTTGTTTAACCAACAAAAATAAAAAATAAAGATCAAAATGCAATCCAATTATGGTGTTTAGGGGACAGGGCTAGTGGGAGGTCCCTAGGTCACTGGAAGCATGATCTAGCAAGCTAGTCATCAAGAGAGGGTTGGTTATAAACACCTACGAGACGGGGGCAGCCACTCGCCCTCCTTCCTCACTCGCTATGTGATCCATTCTTGCACAAACGCCACCACTACCATCCTCCAGCCTCAGCAGATGGCCAAACCAGGGGGACTTAGCTCATCTTGGACTGTGGACCTCCAAACCAATAAACCAAGATACGCCTCCTTCAGGAGGAGAAGCCTTAAGACACTTCACTGTAGTAATGAAAAACCAACCAATCCGGTGACTAAAGTGATCTCATTGTAGTTCAGATCTGAAAAAGGAACTACCCTTCAATGGCTCCCCCACAGCTTTCAAAATCAAACTCCTCCGCACATAAATCCTAACTGGCCTCTACTTCCTCCTTCCTTAAGCACTTCCTCTCATTCCTTAACAGTTCCCAGTCAGACTGGGCTGTCTTTTGGCACTTTTCCACATAATTCCAGCCGTTTCACCCTCTGTGCCTGGACAGCACTCACAAGGCAATACACGAAAGCCCATTCAACACTATTCATAGGGATAAGAAGAACTTTTGAACATGGAAAGTGCGCAGGCATTTAGCCTAACAGTCAAGATGCCAATGAGCACACCGTGCCCCTTTCTCCGAGTGCTGCAGTTTAACGCCTGGTTCCAGCATCCTGCTAATGCAGCCCCTGGAAGGCAATGGTAGTAAGCTCAAGTCCTGGGTCTCCACCACTCAGGCTGAGTTTGTGACCCCTGTTACCGGCTGATGCAGCCACGGCTGTTGAGGGTATCTGGGGAGTGAATGTTAAGTGCTCTCACATGCTTGCAATACTCTCTCCCCATTCTGATATTTATTACAGTAGTTTCCCTAAGAAAAGAAGGAGGAATAGTGAGCGAAGCCAATAGTTATAAAAAAAAAAATGGCTTACATTGTCTTTTCTGCTTTCCTTCTTCCTGTTTTTAGAAACAAACTGAAACAATTTTGAGAAAATGCTGACATGTGTTGACGTTGGGTGCTACACTCCTGAGTACTCACTTTATTAACATACATTTCATACATCCAAAGAAATACAAAATGAGAACATACTCAAAGGCCTTCGAAAGAAGGAACTCCTCTAGCTTTAAACTGTTCGTCCTGTGATCCTGTATGTGAAATCATAATTTACAGAAATGTACTTAACTGAGCCAACGTAGTCTGAAACTGCCAGACATACTCACACTCACGATACAAAACCTACACAAATGCATGGGTAAGAGAGAGAGAAGAATCATCTGAGCCTATCTACCTGTGTTTTAATCTGAAGACATTAAAGACAGAGAACTTCAAAAGGGAAATGTTCAAGGAAAATGACTAATTCAGGTAGCTGAGACTCTGAGTTTACTGTGTTTCATTTTATTTATTCTTCCATGACACTCATGCCAAAAACACACTGAAAGACAAATTAAGAGACATAATATTTATTGTGTTGTCATGGTTTCCAAGCTAACAAATAAAAGCTATCACTCCATATCCTAGCAACTTCTCCATAGTACAAAAATCTTAGATATCATTTTTCTTAATTAGAACTTGCAATGTAATTATACTTAGCCACTTTTAAAAGCTTTTGGTAGCCCTTAGCAAATATTAAACTTTTTCTGAGCAGAAACATCACCATGTGGTAGATAAGATCCCTACAATTTCTTGTTTCAGATAACTAATTCATCTTTTACTCAGACCTTTTGACAGCAAAAATATTCTTCTGAAATGACAGAGGAAATTTAGGTTAAGGATTCTATTACTGAGGTCTCAAGATAATCTAATAAATAGAAAGCACCAAAAAAAGTGAAACTTTGAAGCTGCAATGACCAACTAGCCAAAGAAGAAAGAGGCAATCAGATCTAAGGAAAAAAAACTTTGAGGAAAAAAGCCATTGCCAGAAATGCCTTCTTTACATGTAGGTAAATGATATTGTATTTTCCCATTTTTTCCCCTCCAGATCCTTGAAAGTCTCAGAAATAGCAAAGATTATACTAAAACAGTTTTCAGTCATGCCGAGATTAATATTAAGTCTTAACCCTCCCTTCATTCTGCTTAGAGGAACAAATCAAAGGACAGGGAGATACTAACAGTGACGATGGCCAATAAGACTCTGGCTACCGTCCTCCTGTTGTCCAAATGGATGTCACGGTGATGCTGTAGGGATACCATAATCAAGGTACAGGTACAAATTTTAGCCCTATCCAACTTAAGTGACCTAGGTTGTCCTAGGTTCACCAATAAACTGAGAATGTTAATAGACTACTTCATAGGGTTGGTCCATACATCCAATTAAACAGTTTAAGCATTTTTATTAAAAATTTGAGTTGGGTTAGTTTAGCACAGAAGTTAAAGGCCATCTGGAGGGCAGGGAGGTACCTGTGTGGTGACGCAGGGTATTTAGTCGCTGCCTACAATACTGGTATCCCATATGTGTGCTAGTTCAAGTTTGGGATGTCCCAGCTCCCTGCTAATCCACCTGGGAAAACAACCAAGCACTTAGGTGCCTGTGGCCCATGGATCAAGTTTCAGGATACTGGCTCCAGCCCGGCCCAGGGTTGGCCACTGCAGTCATTTAGGGAAATCAAGTGGCACATGGAAGATCTCTCCTTGCCCCCCCCTCCCCGCCCCCGGTAAGTAGCTTTCAAATCAGTCCATCTTTTTAAATATACATAATCTCTTAAACACACACACACACACACACACACGCAAAGCCACTTAACACTTCCCATTTAGAAATCCTGGATCTAAGTCCTGTTTTGCATCCAATTCCTGTTAGTGAGCACCCTAGGAGGCAACAGGGAATAGCTCAAGCACTTGGGTCCGTATCATCCATGATAACCCCAAACTGAACTCCTGGAATTTGTACATCAACCAGTAGATGGAATACCTCAATCTCATTTTCAAAGGAGTAAAATAATTAAAGATTTTATTTTTATCTGAATACAGGCAGAATGAGACAGAGGTCTTCCTTTGGCTGGTCCACTCCCTAGATGGCTGCAACAGCTGGAACTGAATCAATTCGAAGCCAGGAACCAAGAGCCAGGAGCTTCCCTAGGGCTCCCACATGGGTGCAAGGGCCTAAGCTCTTGAGCCATCTTCTGCTGGTTTCCCAGGCTATAAGCAGAGAACTGGATTGAAAATGGAACAGCTGGGACTCAAAAAGCACCCGTATGGGAAGCCAGTAAGCAGAGACTTACACCACTATGGCTTGGTGCTAGCCCCCAAATAAGCAAAAATAAATTTTTACTAAATAAAATTATAAATAAAAATAATAAATCTTTCCTGAATAAACACATTACTGAATAAAAATAAATTCTTACTAAAAAAATTTTACCTACAGTACTCACAACAGTCCCTGGTACAGTAAGAATGTAGTAAGCGTCAGCTGTTGCAGCTATTATTTCCCTGGAATCCCAGACACGCCTCCAGTCTCAAGCGCTTGCCACGTTCTTCCCTCTGACTAGGAAGCTCTTCCACACACATCTGAGAACACCCTTTCCCTTAAGCAATTCCACTCAGCCTTCAAACCCCACTGAACGCATCTCCACGCAGGATGCCTTGTCAAACCCCCCAAGCATGCTTTAGTCCCTCTGCCACACACTATTCCCTCAAAGTGCCTAACAGCCCTATTCCTCCATCTCCCATAGTCTGACACTGCCAGTGAATGTAACACTCAATCAGTGTACAAGACAAGAAACAATTATCCTAATACACATATATCTGAAAATGGAGGGACGAGTCCACTGTGTTAATTACTTGTTTTAGAGGTATCGTCCCCTCCGAAACTGAACTTCCACAAAGCAGGGAGCGTGCTCGTCTGGTCCACTGCACATCCTCTGTCACCGAGCACCTGCAGACAGCAGTGCCCGGCAAGCCTGTCCTCACAGGAGGAGCTCCTTCTCTAACAAACAAACCCTAGTTTGAACGAAAGACAGGATTCATACACACAGTTACTACACAAATATTGGTAATTCTCTGCATTTTTAAGAGCTGCCTTTGGCAAAAGTTTTTTTGTATTTAATTTATATTTTATATTTAATTCAGCATAACCTAAAAATGAATACTCACAGTAAAATTACTACAAGAAAGTTAGCTGTGTCAAGCTATTATGATTATCATTCCGTAACAACAAAATTTCCTTTAAACCTGCTGCAATGTTTTCTTTCTTATTTTTTTGCCTTAGGCTATTAATCCATGAGCTAAAGCCTCATGCTTCTGATTTTCATTCTTACATGCCTAGATTGGCTATTACTGTGGGCAAAATAAAATCTAAGAGACTACAAAAAAAGTAGTGTGTGTGTGGTATACATACGTAATGAAATATTCAGTCACAAAAAAAGAAATGAACTTATTTAAAAGTAAAATAAGAAGGAACAGAGTTCTAATACGTGCTACAACATGGACAAATTTTAAAGTCATTACACTGAGTGCGGTAAGTCACACATAAGGGGACAAATATTGTATCATAATTCCATTTATAGGAATTTTCTAGGATAGGCAGAATACAGACACATGGAGTAAATGAGCGGTTACCAAAGGCTAAGAGATTAGACAATGGGGAGTCACTGCTTAATGGCTACAGAGTTTCTCTGTGGGCTGCTAAATGTCTTCAGTGTCATGGCTACACAACACTGTGAATGTAATTGATGCCACAGAATTGGACACTTCCGAAATACGAACATTCTATTTAGCCACAAATGCTTAACAACCATGAAGCTTCCTTTCTCTTAGTATTGCACTAGGTTTGTGCATCAAAAACATTTACAAGTAAATGTTGCCCAGGACACAGGGTCTGCCGAGCTCTCATCCTCAGAAAAGGTGATCATCTCCCAGACACACAGCTGTTCTTTATGTTTCATATGCACAGTGCCCAAGTGAAGCCCATTTCCATTGAGGAGAACTGTGCATATGAATATGATTTGGGGGGAGGGGTGGGTTACTGGACATTGGAAGAATCACCGAATTTTAGACCCATAAGTAATCTCAAATCAGGTCCAAAAACAAGCAACATTCTGATGTTTCCATTCAAAGAAATGTGTGTGCAGCGTGTTTTCCTCATCACTGCAGGTCTGAAGAAGGAAAGCACGGATGTTCCAGGCCTCAGGGATGCTGTTTACTGACCGGAAACTTCCAAGAGGCCTCAATCCCTTCTCAATATTCTGACTCTGGTCAGGCAGCCAAACCTGCCTGCACTTGAACTTGGCCCCTCTCCCCTTTAAGTGGTTAGCTACCTTTGGATTTCTAATTTGCTACATTCAGGTCTCTCCCACTCAACAGTCGACTCTGCAACTGATTTCCTGCAAACACTGGAAACAAAGTCAAGTGCGCCTGGGAAGGTGAGTATTCACCTTCCAGTGTATTCTTCCCACACACTGTCAGACTTGCTGACCACCCCTTCTAACACCTGCTCCTCTGAGCTCTTCAACCATCTGTTAACAGCTTTGAGCTGCTCCAACAAACAGCAACATGCCTGCAGACATGACAGAACCTCTAAATTTACATTCCCTGTTTTCCTGGTACAGTCCTAAAACACCTTCTTACAGTCCACTCAGGTTGTACAAGATGAAATTCTGGAGATAGATAGTGGTGAGGACTGCCCAAAACTGTAAATGTAGTTGGGACCATGGACTTGCACATGTAACAGCATGGGACACTTTATGGACTGTGAGTTTACCATAGTTTTTAAATGCATTCACCTCCATATTATAGCATGCAAATTATCCAACTTGTGGAATATATTTATCTTTTCATTTTCATTTCTCGGTTGCCTGCTTCTTGGCCAAAGGGGAAGCATGGAAACCTGAACAGATACTAAGCTAGAGGAAAAAGTGGCTATTTGTCTTCATTTATTAATTGTATATGTCAAAAAATAATTGTAAGTTAAAAGAGACAAACTCTTAAGAGCTAATTAAAGAAAAATGATTAAACTATTTTGTCAGGTTTGTTTGTTTCCCATTTAAAGCAATGGTTTTTGGTGAAAGAGGTGCTGCCACTGAAGAGAGGGGAGTCTAGGTTATGTGCGACTCCCAACCACCAAGTGTACGAAAGAGCAAGCTTGCAGCACCTGCATTCCATGCCAATGCCAGTCTGAGCTCCAGATGCTCCAGCTGTAAGCCCTCCTGCCCATGCACCTGGAAAAGCAGCACCAAACAGTCCAGGAACTTGGCCTCTGACCCCCACGTGGGAGACCCAGACAGCCTTGCTCCTGGCTCCCGCCTCGCACAGCTCCAGCTGTTGGAGGCATTTGGGGAGGGAACCAGAGGATGGAAAAGCTCTTAGACATTCTGACACTTGGTCTCTCTAATTCTGCCTTTGAACTAAATAGATAAATAATTTTAAAATTAAAATAAACAAATGTCCCGAGTTTGGAGCCAGACCTCACACCTGAATCCAAGCTCTGCTACTTCCTGTCTCTGTAACCTTGGAGAAGTTACTTTTCTGTGCAACATTTTCCTCATCTGTAAAATGGAGATGAATAAACAAACCCCAGGACTTTACAAGGACTAAATGAACTCAAACATGAAAAATGGGATCCAGCACAATGGCTCAGTGGTTAAATCCTCGCCTTGCACATGCCAGGATCCCATATGGACACCGGTTCGTGTCCCAGCTGCTCCACTTCCCATCCAGCTCCCTGTCTGTGGCCTGGGAAAACAGTCAAGGATGGCCCAAAGCCTTGGGACCCTGTGCCTGTGTGGGAGACCCGGAAGAAGCTCCTGGCTTTGGATCAGCTCAGCTCTGAGTGTTGCGGTCACCTGGAGAGTGAACCAGCAGATGGAAGATCTTCTCTCTGTAAATCTGCCTTTCTAGTAAAAATAAACATACCTTTGAAAAAAAAAGAAAGAAAGAAAAACCCTGAAAACCATTTAGAATCACGCATAGTACAAAGCAAGCATCAGTCTTCTGTGTTAGAATCCTACCTAATTTTCAAAAGAAACATCAAACCAAAAGGGTAAGAAAGTCAAATACTTAGTGATGACGGGGAAGGATCATAGAAGATGCTGCTACTTTTACCTCTTACAAAAATCTCAGTAAATCTCTTCAGTTTTGGAGGTAAACATTTTGAGCAGTTTCTATCTTCAATTAAAAACCACGTGGCTTCCAAGATGTTTCCACTCATACAAATATAGTAAGAGCATTATAAACTAATAACTACCTTTCAATTTTCAAATTTATATTTCAATTTTTAACCTAAAACTAACATGCTTACTTTTTTAAATTAAGGTTATTAAAATAATATCATAACTTTATCATTCATTTTTAGGTAACTTTTCTTGGCTGCAAATGCCATGCTAAGGATCTGACATCTGATAATACTGTCAAATCCTCAAGAGGAAAAAACTAACAACGAACTGGGTCAAAGGCAGACTGGTAATACAACATGTCCAAAGGAAACCCCACTAGTCTTCAATCAGTTACTGACCAAAAATAACAAACAGGAAGTGATAATGGAATGGTTCTCACTCAAATCATTTAACAATGTTCTAAGCAATTCTTATACAATATTAGTTAATGGTCACTCTGAGCGTTAGACTGAAAAAAACTTATCATAAATTTCCAGCATACCACCGGAAGTGTTCGAAGTTAAAAAAAAAGCCCCAGAAGATCTGTGACTAGCTAAAATAATTAAACAAAAAAATCCACTGTAATGTTTCAAACTACAATGAATCTACGTAACATCAATTTTATATAGCAGCTTCTGGAACTACAAAGACCAAGAAGCATTTCTATAATATAATTATACTTACGCTAATTATCTTACGTCTAAATTTAAAGCTTCATTATAAATGTCAATAAGTTAGGACAAGTAACTGAAACTCAAGTCACCCATAAAAATAAAATGAAAACTTAATTTGAGGTAAGATGAACAAATACTCCAGTACATTTTATTCTAATAGTGTTTTAGAGGCCAGCTGTAACATCTTGTTGGAAGCCAACATCCTGAAACTAGCTCGCTGTAATCTCCGTCCAGCCAGCATTGTTACAATGCTCTCACTGTGCAGTGCTGGGAAGGAGTTTAGCAGACACACCTCTCGGGCAATGTTACTCAAAGCTTCATCTTCCGCCGAAAACCGGTCTTTCACAGGCGTCCTTTTCCTCCCAGAACCAGGAGTCCCCATCCTGTGTTCTTACGAGCCGTCAGATTTGAATGCAATTTCACTTTGTTTCCTGTCTGGACAGAAACAGAAACAGAATTAATTTAGGATGTTGCCCTTCATGCAGTTTTAACACTCATTTTCACATTCATTTTTCACTTTTATCAGTGAAAATAAGATTCTCCTTCAAGAAATTTACTGGCATATGGTGCCAATAAATGTCTTATTTAAATGTATACTAACCACTAATCCCTCCTCCTTCCACTCAGCTGCCCATAGCAACCTATGAGTGTGGTTATAATATTAGCCTCTCAACAGTGCAGTCAGCAGTAACCAACAGTTTTAAATTACTACAGCTATTTCTAAAATCGATTCCCATTCCAGAGTGAACAGCGCTTCAGAAAAGTCATTCAGACAAAGTTTCAGAACATGTTTTAAGAGATTTTAACACTGGGCCCAGCTTGGTGGCCTAGTGGCTGAGTCCTCCCATACGGGAGCCAATTCTAATCCTGGGTGCTCCACTTCCCATCTGGTTCTCTGCTTGTGGCCAGGAAAAACAGTCGAGGATGCCAGAAGTCCAGAACCCTGCACCCAAATGGGAAACCTCGAAGGGGCTCTTGGTTCCTGGCTTTGGATTGGCTCAGCTCCAGCCACTGTGGCTACTTGGGAAGGACAGAGAATCTTTCTCTGTCTCTCCTTCTCTCTGTATATCTTTCAATGGAAATAAGTAAATCTTAAAAAAAAAGATTTTAACAATGAGCCTCAAAGTAACGAAGTACATAGCTTTTTACTGTAACTTAAGAAACAATTCCAATTAATCATAACTACATATAAGAACAACCACATAAAAGAACAAAGTTTTACTGCTCTACAATTAACTAACCAACACTGCTTGGTACGCACCACTGCCAGCAGAAGTGCTGGCTATACACTGCTGAACCCACGGGATGAGCCAAGGGACGCGGACCGTACCTAGGGATCTGCTACTGCTGTTGTGCCTATTACTACAAGAGCAAGGCAGCGGATCCATCCTCCAGGAAAAAACAAGGACGTAACGGCACCTGCCCTTTTCTAACACACAGTAGCTGAGAAGGAAGACCCAACAACAGACTGCACCCCCAAGTGCACAGCCTCTGTTCCACACACACTGTTGAGAATTTTAAAAACGTTTTTCTAGCTTTAAGTAAACCGGTAAAAATTTCATTACCGTGTAAGTTACAGAAGAATTCATGAGTAAGGATGATGTCATTAGCGGTAGCTATATTAGAGCTGTAAATTACTTCAATAAACTGGAAGTTACTGTAGGCAAAATAAAGCAGAACCACTTCAACAAAGGTTTTCCCTAACAGAAATTGAGGTCATTTCTAGATAATAGTAATCTTGCACCATTTCCCAGGACTAACTTATCAATTGCAATAAAGGTTGATGATGTTTTGTTACTCCATCACAGAAGACATAATTAGATATGAGCACTAGGAAAAGAATTTATACAGGGGCCTGGCGGGGTGGCCTACCAGCTAAACACCTCGCCTTGAACACACAGGGATCCCATATGGCCTCCAGTTCTAATCCTGGCAGCTCCACTTCCCATCCAGCTCCCTGCTTGTGGCCTGGGAAAGCAGTCAAGGACGGCCCAAAGCCTTGGGACCCTGCACCCATGTGGGAGACCCACAAGAGCTCCTGGCTTCAGATCGGCGCAGCACCGGCCGTTGCGGCTCACTTGGGGAGTCAATCATCGGATGGAAGATCTTTCCTCTCTCTCTCTCCTGTATATATTTATATCTGACCTTGCAATAAAAATAAGTAAATCTTTACCAAAAAATTCATTCAAATAGAAACAAAAATGTATCTGAAAGCAACAGCTGATAAATTCTAGTTACAAAGTAGAGCAATTTCTGAAAAGCATGAAATTTTATCCCAGAAGCCTCCAATCAGTCGACTTCAGCATTGTTTCAAGGATTATTCACTTACTCAATAGTAACGATGTATGCAAGTATTAGCCACCAACTGAGAAAAAAGCCACATGCAACACAAAATTCCTCCTCAATCTGGACTGACAGTTTAGCTAATGCACGGCGCTATCATTCAATAACTATCCTTGACACAACTTCCCAAGGACACACCAAAAGACATCTGATCAAAGCGGGAGACAAAAAATGTAGGCATCATGTAACTCCAAGCACGTAAAAATAGTTACACAAGGGAAACAGATTTGGCTGGGAGAGCACCAACAGTTTAACAGTGACTGCTTAGCAGGACAGGTTTACGGACGCTTCTTAACTCTCTAAAGTTCCAACAGCACTGAAGAAAAGAGAAACATTCTTAAAAATAAAACAGAAACATCCAGATCCAAGGCTCAAAGAACAAACTGGTCCCGAAGTGGATCACATCCAAATTAGGCACAATAGGCTGGGCGCACTATCCCCAACCAGGGCTGGCGAGATTCTTCGAAATATTCTTTCTCCTCTTTCTCAAACTCCATTTTCCATCTTTCTCAACCAATACCATCTTAGACTAGCCAGGATACCAGAGCTCTAAAATTCCAGTTATTTAAAAAAAATACACACACACACACACACACAATCCTGTCTTAAACTGTCTCAAGTCTAAACTGTTTCAACAAGTCCCAAGCTAGCGAGCCATGAGAGATTACAGGAAAGGGACAGAGGCACAGGACGTACGGGAAATGCAAGAACTTCCCGACTGTCTTCCTCATCCTTCCTGTCCTAACTTCAGAGCGCTCCCACATAACTGGCCAAGGTTTGTCAGGTGTGAATGAGAGTGAGCAACCCCTGCTTATTTCAATGAACAAACGAGTGCTCCCAAAAAGGTGATACCGTTTGTACTCCACAGGCAGGCATCCTTATCGCTATTCGAGAAAAAAAAAATCCCTAAGCAAGATTTCTAGTACAGCAGTGGAAAACCATGTTTCAACAAGATGACAGAAACCAAGATGCAGACTCCAAGGCAACGCTGAACGGACCATTTCTGGAAAGAACTTTCAACAATTTTCTATCCCAGAAGTCTTCCCCAAGAACACCTTAAGGGAGATGTTGATCTCGTTCAGCTTTGTTTTGTTTTGTTTTCATTTTTAATTATTTGAAACAGAATCTTCCATCCTCTGATCCTCCAGCTTGAACAACCAACGGAAAGAGTTAACCCTCTCCCTCCACCGACAAGAACGAAGCTGCCTGCATTTTTGCCAAGCCTCAAACCCAGATAGTGTCAAGCTGATTTTCTCCAGATGGCTCTGTCCTTAAGTGTGTGTCTCCTCAAAGCAAAGAAGGGAAATACCGTCAGGATGTTGTATAAACCTTGCAATATAGATGCAGCCTTCCCTTCTTCAAAACTTCACATGTAACACATGTCTGAAACACAGCCATTTTGTCACATTCAAAGCAGAGCTTTGCTCAAAATACTGTTGACTTTTGTAAGAGGACAGTGTTCATCAGTATCAGTTTGTCACATTCTAAATATAACACACACGGGCAGGGTGGTGCCCGCCTAACACAGTTCCTCTACAGACACTAAGAATACCACCGGAGTGTTCTCTTTCTATCTGACACATCTGCCATTCAATTAACCAAGCTTCACAACAAAGTATCTGGCAGTTTTTCATTACAAGCCCCTTGTGGAATGCTCTCTGTGACTGAAGGTCTTGCTGCTGAGTTGACTCAAGGGGGGAATACATGGCTTCGGCTCACCGCACCACCTCTGTCACTCTTCCTGCAAATCTTAGCTTTTTTTCATCTGCCAGTCAGAAATGACAACTACTCCACCTATCCTTCTTTCTTATGATACAGTTCCACAGGCTCTGGGATTTCCCCCATATTATTATAACAGCATAGTCCATCAGCAGTCATAATTTTCTACCTAACACAGTTAATGTGAGGTTCAAGTGAGTTCAGATGACAAGTCTAATTTTAAAAAACTGCAAAGCACCCCATAAATATTTAAAGTGTCTGAAATTAACTTACATATTGAGCTTATGAAAACAATGGGAGATTCCTTTCTTTACAACTTTATACTTGTAACTAAACAAAAATATTTGAGTTATTTTCTCCCTCATATACTATGTAATATCATGAACCAGGATAAGAATTTTAATGGAAGTGTGGAATAATCTTTTTCCTCCTAAAGAAAAGCCTTTCTAATCATTTGTCATTGTGACAAATTTATACCATAAAATCAGAAACAAATTAAGGTATATCACAATACTCTCCTTCGTCACTGCACGACTGGAGAGGCAGGGAGAGAGAAATAAAGGGGAGTGTTCCCATCCAAGAATTTAATCCCCAAATTCCTGCAACACTCCCCCCAACGCCTAGGCTGAAGTCATGCGTGGGGAGCAGGGAACTCAATCCAGGCTTCCAGCAAGGGCAGCAAACTACTTGAGTTACGAACACTGCTTCCCAGGGTTGACACGGCAAAAAGCTGGAGACAGCACTCCAAACCAGGCATCGAACCTGGGCACTCAGGCATGGGACGTGGGCATCTCGACCAGTTTCTAAGCCAATCTTGAATTTTTGAAAAGCTACACTTGGGGGTAGCAGGGAGGGACAGAGTTTGTGGGACAGCAGGTTAAGCCACCCTCTTGCAAGGCCAGCATCCCATATGAGTGTCAGTTCTGGTTCTCCCAATTCCAATCCAGCTTCACGCTCGCCTCCCTATACCCATGCAGGAGAGCCAGACAGAGCACCAGGCCTCCGCTGTTACAGCCACGTGCAGAGGGAACCAGCACGGGAAAGCACTTTCTTCCCCTCCCTCTTGCAATCTGTAATTGTTTCTCAAATAAATAAACCTTAAAAAAAATACACTGAATCTACAGATCAGCTTAGCAAGCACTGTAATCTTAATACGAACGCCTGAATCCATGAACACAAGGTGTCTTTCCAATTATACAGGTCATTAATTTCATTCTACAACATTTTGATTTCTAACACAAAAAGCTTTGCACTTTATTAAATATTCCTATGTTGAGCCCCGAGCAGTAGCCTAGTGGCTAGAGTCCTTGTCTTGCATGTGTTGGGATCCCATATGGGTGCTGGTTCACGTCTCAGCAGCCCCACTTCCCATTCAGCTCCCTGCTGTGCCCTGGGAAGGCAGTGGAAGACGGCCCCAAGTCTTGGGACCCTGCACCCGAGTGGGAGACCCAGAACAAGTTCCTGGTTCCTGGCTTCAGATAGGCTCAGTTCCAGTTGTTGTTGCAAACACTGCGGCCACCTAGGGAGTGAGTCATTGGATAGAAGATCTTCCTCTCTGTCTCGCCTCAACTTTCCAATAAAAAATAAATCTTTAAAAAATGTATTCCTATGTCACAGATTATTCTAAAAATCAAACGTATATGAAACTTTATATAAACCATGAAGTACTAGGGCAAAATAGGTTTTCACTGATATTTAAAAAAAAAAAAGTTGGGGGAAATTAATGGAATCACAGTAGCCAGAGAAAAGTGGCATATATCTGACATGTCAACTCCATGGCTAAATTTAGTCTTTAGTTAAGTCAAGAAGGGTAGAGGCGTCAGGCTGGTTCAGAACTACCAGTTCAGTGAGAAGGTACTTGTTACTGTATTTCCAATTGTTCGAATGTGTTGCAAAACTTTCAGAGGTACTGGAAATTCTCTTGCTCAAGTCTGTGTGTTTTCTTTTTGAGATACATGGAATTATTACTGAAATACTCTCTCCAGCCAAACCAAAAACTAAAACATGTCAGAGGCATTGTAACTCACCTCCGCCACTCATAATAAAACAGAAGGGGCAACAATTAAGTCCCCAAAAGAAAACCTATTTAAATTAATCTCCAATTTTTTTTTAGAGAGGCATAAAGACAAAGGAAGTTCCCCTCCACTGTTCCACTCCCCCATGCCTGCAATGACCTTGGCTGGACCACACAGAGCCAGGAGCCAGGAACTCATCCTGCCCTCCCGAAAGTGGCAGTGACCAGTTGTACCAATGCCTACTTCCTCCCAGAGTCTACCTTGGCAGGAGGCTGGATTGGGGGTGGAGCTGGGAACCGAACCCATGTCCTCCAATGTGTCCTACTTTCCTAACTGGCATCTTAACCATTTACCCAAAGCTTTCCCTCAAATCAAGACTCTTTCTGGCAAAGGATACATTCTATAGACAATATTTCTATTAAATAGGTTCTAATATGAACAAAAAATTTAGAACACACGAAAAACGTTACATGAATAAACAAAATCACTTCAATTTCTTTTTAACCTATAGTAAAACAAAACCCAAAAAGTAAAAAAAAAATTGACCAATAGCTTTATTAATATCACTGAAAATACTGTAATAAATGGTAGCCTTACAAAAACTACAGGAAGGCCTGGTGCGATGGTTCAATTAGCTAACCCTCCCCCTTCAAGCAGGAGATCCCATACACGCACCACTTTGTATCCTGGCAGCCCTGCTTTCCATCCAGCTCCCTGCTTGTGGCCTGGGAAAACTGCAGAGGATAGCCCAAAAGCTTTGGGACCCTGCACCTGCTTGAGAAACCCAGAAGCAGCTCCAGCCGTGTGGCTACTTGGGGAGTGAACCAGCACATGGTTGCTCTCTCTCCTCCTCTCTGTAAATCTGACTTTACAATAAAAAAAAAAAACCTTTTAAAAAAGAATAATCAACTTTCAAACTATCAAAATTTTATCAATAAGTTAATAAGCATTTGTTAGAGCAAGGAGAAGAGATTTAAATTTACATTGATCAACTACAAAATTTTCTGTTTACATAAACCAGGATTGTCATAGAGACAATGTAATTCTCAGTAATATCACTTTGGGGTTGTGCCATGGTAAATTAGGCTAAGCCTCGGCCTGCAGCATCAGCATCCTATAGGGGCACCAATTCGAGTTCGGGCTGCTCCACTTCCAATCCAGCTCCCTGCTGGAGGCCTAGGAAAGCAGTTCTTGGGCCCCTCCACCTTTGTGGGTTGCCAGGAGGAAGCTCCTGGCTCATGGCTTTGGAGTGGCACAGCTACAGAGCTCCGGCTGGTGTGGCCATCTAGGGAGGAGCCAACAGAAGGAAGACCTGTGTCTTTTCTTCTGTAACTATGTCTTTCCAATAAATTTTTTTAAATATAGAATTTTTATTAATTTTAATAAAATGTATACCACTGGATTATTTTTTAAATGCAACATAACAAATGAATTAACAGATCAGGCCCAACGCAACGGCTCAATTGGCTAATCATACCCTGGCATTTGCCAGGATCCCACATGGGTCCCAGGTTTGTGTCCCAGCTCCTCCACTTCCCATCCACCTCCCTGCTTATGGCCTGAGAAAGCAGAAGAGAATGGCCTAAATCCTTGAGACACCATACCCATGTGAGAGACCTAGAAGCAGCTCTGGGGTCCTGGCTTTGGATAGGCTCAGCTCTGGCCATTGCAGCCATCTGGGGAGTGAATCAGCAGATGGAAGAGCTTTCTTATGCCTCACCTTCTCTCTGTAAATCTGCCTTTCCAATAAAAATTAGCAGTAGTAGTAGACCACCACCAACAACAACAGATGAGGACATGGCACAGTGCCCGAGTTTGCTTCCCAGCTCCGCTGGCACCCTCCTGCCATTACAGACTGTGGAAGGCAGGCCATGTGAGCTCCCGTGAGACACCAGGCCTCAGCTCCCAGATCCCAGCTCCCAGCTTCAGCCCTGCCTGGTGTGTGCAATTGCAGGCATTCAGGCAGCAAACCAACATAAAAAGAAACAAGCAACCCATGTCCTCCAAGTTTTGGAGAAAACATCAACTTTCAGTCTAAGATTTTATTCCTTGAAATTCCCAGCTTTCCCTGAACACCAGTGAGTCTTCCCACTCATGTAGCTCATTCACTGGTAGGAAGACAGTGACTTGAAGTATTTTCATAGGAATAGAGAAGACACAAACATCTCTCCTCTCAACCATATTGATGTAAGAGCTAAAATTTGTCTGCAACAGAAAGGACAAAGTAACAACCCTGCAATGGGAGACAAAATATCCATCAGGTGCATAAAAGAAAGAAATCAGCCAGACACATCACAGCAGTGTCAGAGTGACCGGAAAAGAGAACAGGCTGCTGGCACAGATGTGACAGCTGCCCCAAGTGCTATCCAGGCTGAAGACACGTGCACAGAGTCCCCTGTGGCTGCTGTCAGCCATACATTCAACCAAATACAGAAAGAAAATATTTGGAAATAATGTCTTCATTGTGCTTATTTCCCTTAGAAAATCAAAACAACTATTGATATAATATTTACACTGTATTACACATTACCAATAATCTCAAGATGACTTGAGGCATACAAGAGATGTGCACTGCTCGCTTGAACATACATGGATCTTGGTATCTCTGGTTCCTGGAACCAACCCTCTAAGATAGCAAGGACGGAGTATAAGTTTCTTTCAATGATAAAATGTAGTATCAGTCCTTGGTGGCTTCCTTCTAGCAAAATAAAGAGAATAAAGAGAAACTGAGTTCCCCTCTCTCAAACATGTTCCTCCAACACTCATATCTATAAACAAAGACATCCGGTAATAAAAATACATAAAAACTCAGCAGATTCTGTACCTCAACCATGTTTTTATGGCAAGTACCAAATAGCAAAATGTTCAGTAAATGCTGAATGAATGAGAACTAATACCACTTCATTACTAAATCTGATTTTTAAACTGATATTGTAAAAATAGTTAAGGCCTCCAAAAGTCTAATTTTAAAGAATTAATTTCTTAGCTTAATTACTAAGACTTGGGAATGGTACCTGCTACATTCAGGGATTGCCCACCCATTTGGGACACCTGCATTGCACATCAGAGTGCCAGTTCAAGTCCTAGCTGCTCTGGCTCCCTGCTTGTGTACCTAAAATGGAACAAAATTGGCCAATAATATCCACAGCAACAGTGAAGCAACCAACAGAATGGGAGAGAATGTTTCCAAACTATACATCCAACACGGGATTAATAAACAGAATATAGGAGCTCAAGAAACTCAACAACAAAATAAGCAAACCAGTTAAGAAAAGGGCGAAAGATATGAACAAGCATTTTTCAAAGCATGAAATACAAATGACCAACAGACACGTGAAAAAACTGCTCCAGGGCGGGGCCCGGGTCTGTCTAGGCTTGGGACCTGGGATTTTGACCTGTCCCATGCGAGGCTTTGGTGGGTGGGGCCTGGGACTGGTGCCCAGTGAAGCCCTCAGGCCACCCAGTGGAGTGCTCTGGGTACTAGGGGTGGGACCAAGCAAAGACCTCAGGGTTCATGTCCAGGTGAGGGATGATTTCTGAGGGAATTCCGTAGACAAGGCCACAGTACTTCCAGTAAGTGAGGGGGCTGAGACCAAGCAGTTTGGAGGCGGTGAGCGGGAGGGCCTTTAAGGGTCAAATCAAAGTACCAACACACATGACAGACCTGAGCTGGGGTAGTTAGCACCGACCATCACCAAATACCACTCACTGGCACACACTAAAGCTAGCGCTGGGGCCTTCCAGGCAGGTCTAGAGAACAGTACCCACCAGTGAAAACAGCGGAACGGTAATGTTAGGCTGGGCCATGATACTAACCAGCACATGAGAGAATGAGACCTGGGGAAATAATCTGGAGGCGGGGTGCAAGGGGCTCCCCCTGTGAAACTGCAATCTCCTTTGGAACGCACAAGACCTGTGGCAGGGAACAGACCTGGTTAGCGAGCTAAGGGGATGCCCCAGCTGCATTGGGGTTCCCACTGGTGTGTACGAGAGCCAGAATGGGGGCAGCAGGCTGGGCTGGACATGGCTAGTCTCCCTTGCATGGGTATGGACTGGGTCTGGGGGGGCGCCAAACTGGGCTAGACTCCAGCACTCAATGGCACTTGTGTAGCATGGCCTGGGTTTGGTCTCTGCTCCTGCTGAACCACGTGAGAGCTGTGTCTGGGCGTGGACCAGGAGTGGCTCGGCTGTAACACCCCACAGTAAGAACTGGAATGGGTGTGGGCCAGCACTGTTCCTGCGAGGACAGCACGTGGACAAAGTCAACCTGTTCTAAAGACCCACCAGTGCACGCAGCATCTGCCACTGGGAGGAGACATGTCAACCAATGGACCTGGAAGGATTTCCTCATCCGTTGGGTGGTGAGATCGACCGAATTTCAGAAATATCGAAATGACCTGGGCAGAACCTTCAGAGCATGCGCCACATTGGGACCCTGGGTTGAAACTGGGTGGTTGTTCCCCATCCCCAGATAATGGGGTGATTGGGAGGCTGGATATGGCTTCTCCCCCCTCTGTCCTCTTCCCCCAGAAACAGGAAAAAGAAACAGAAAACTTGGGAACATAATCACACCAACTTTTCCCTAACCCTCGCTCCTTCCCACCCTGATCAACTAACTACATAAACATTTTCTAAAATAAAAATTAAAAATTAAACTGCTCAGGAACACCACTATCGAGGAAACACAAATAAAACTTGCAACGAAGATCACCACATCCCAGTTACAATGGCCATCAGCCAAAATCAAAAATAACAAATGCTAATGAGGATAGAAGAAAAGATACCCTTACACACATACACTGTTGCTGGCACTGCAAACTGGTGCAACTATGACGGGATTCTGGAAATCCCTCAGAAAACTAAAAAGTGAACTACCATCTGACCCCGCTATCCCACTCCTGAGAATATATCTAAAGGAAATGAAAGCAGCATATCATGGAGCTACCTGCATGCCAGTGTTCACAGCAGCTTAATTCACAAATAGCTAAGACACACGGAATCAACGTAACTGTTCATCAGTCGACAACTAGATAAAAACAACGTGGCACATATATGTACACAAAAGAATATTTTTTAGCCCTGCTTCCCATCCAGCTCCCTGCTTGTGGCCTGGGAAAGTAGTCGAGGATGGGCCAAAGCCTTGACCCTTCACCCGTGAGGGAGACCTGGAAGAGATCCTGGCTCCTGGCTTCGGATCAGTGCAGCTCCAGCCATTGCGGCCGCTTGGGGAGTGAATCATCGGACGGAAGATCTCCTTTCTGTATGTATCTGACTTTGCAACAAAAATAAATGAATCTTAAAAAACAAAAAAGCAAAGGAGGACAACTCTCCTAAGCCCACGTGGGAGACTCAGAAGCAGCTCCTGGCTCATGGCTTCGGCCTGGACAGCCCAGCAGTGGCAGCCATCTAGGGAATAAACCAATAGATAAAAACCTCTCTTTCCTTCCCTTTCTCTCCCTGTTAACTCTATTTTTCAGGTAAATAAAATACATTTTTTAAAAGAACAGTGAGTTCTAAAAAATTTCAGAGATAAAAATGAGATTTTGGAAATCAAAAGGACATTAGAAATTAGAAACTCAACAGGACTCAACAATTCTACTCCTAGTGCACAAAGAATTGGAAACATTTCCTCAGTAAAGCTTACACATGAATGACAGAATACCATTATTCCTAACAGCCCACGTGCAAACAGAAGCATCTGTCGGCTGATGTGCGGGTAAGCCAACATGTGCATCCATAACAATGGAGTAGAATCCCTGCACTGAAAGGACTCAAGTGTTGATTCACAGTGCAATAAGATGAGCCTTAAGAACATGATGAAAGGGGCCCATGCTATGGTGCAGAGACAAATTCACTCCAGTCCTGGCCGCTCCACTTCCCATTCAGCTCCCTGCCTACGTGCCCGGCCACCTGCACCCACATGGGAGACCCAGAAGAAGCTCCTGGCTTCTGGCTTAAGAACAGCCCAGCTCCAGCCACTGCAGCCACATGGGGAGTGGACCAGCAGACAGACGGTTCTGTCTCTCCCTCTTTGTATTTTTAATAAAAATATTTTTTAAAACGTTATCACAGGCAAAGCCAGCCCAGAATGGGCAAAATCATACAGACAAAAAGCAGTGGAAATAAACTGCTATGCAAATGAGGTTTCTTTCCAGGTTAATGAAAACGTCTGTAATTAGGAAGTGGTGATACTTGCTTAACCACTAATAATATTACAAATTTAAGAGAAAAATGTTATGATATGTGAATTTTACCTCAAAATTTAAAAAAAAAAAAATCACAGCAGGCCTTCAGGCCCCGCTTCCTGGATGTGTTTCTAACCAGTACAGGTATGTACAGCTGAGTACACCAGCTCCCTGGGTCGGGGGAGGGACACTCAGCAGGCTTCCGGGACCACCCTATCCTGGAAGGCCTTTTTTGTTTTTAACCCGCATGGGTACCTGTTGCCAGGCCGCATGGCTCCCCCCAGAAGGGCTCAGGTAGCCCGGGCACCAAAGGCGCAGGGCAAAGCCCCTTGGGCCAGCTGGCAGCGCACCCTAATGGTTTGAGGGGTCTTGATCTACAGAGGCAAGACAGGATCGCACAGGTGGCAGTGAGAGATGACCTGTGGTTCTCATCCCCAGGTTAGGAATTACAGACAAGGGACTTCCACAGACAAGTCCCCGACATGTGTAAGCATGTTGGGGACTGACACCAAATTGGTTTGGGGGGGGGAGAATAAAAGAGAAGTGGTTCTGATAGCAAATCTGAGGGGGGAATGTGGGTTCACCCCTGTGGGACTGCAGCCTCTGCTCACTCACCCAAGAACTGTGGATGGGGTCAGACCTTGCTGGGGAGCTAATGGAGAGCCCCAGCCGGGACAGTGGAACACCAGCCCCCACTGGCACTCATGAGAGCCAGGTTGGGTGTCGAACAGCCCAGGCTAGGTCTTGACTCCCACTGAACCACGTGAAAGCTGTGTCTGGGCGTGGACCAGGTAGCACTGGGCTGCAAGAACCAACAACAAGGACTGGGTGAGGCCAGTTGAGCAAGGCCACTGTTCTCGACAAGACAGGAGATAGACAAAGTCAACTGGTGCCAAGAACCCAGTGGTGTGTGTGAGAACTGCCCCTGGCAGGAGACTCGATGGAGGATCTTGGGAAACTCCTTCATTGGGATGCAGACTCTACAGGTGAGTGCAAGAAGCAAGCCAAGGAGTAGCCCAGACAATAACAGGTTACAGTACCCGCCAGCATACTATGGGTCAGGTTTGGGGACCGACCAGTCTAGGCCAGCACATAACACCCACTGGCAGATCTGAGAACCAGGAAAGGGGGCAGGAAGAGCCAGATGCGGCCAAGCACCAGCCAGGTCACATTAGGACTGGGACAGCAATCAGGCTGGGCTGGGATAGGCTGCAGCACCCACCAGCAGGAGCTGGAACAACGGGCAGACTAGATGAGGCCAGAATGCGCAGTAAGATTATGGATACTGAGGTGAGGTAAGTCATGCCAACCTGGGCCCAGGGGGGACTGGGTTCATTAGTTCCAGGAATGGGGGATCTGACACGGCTCGGGTAACTTGGCTCGGACCCTGGGCCCATCTAAGTAGTAGGGACCAGATTCATGAGCCCTGGAGATGGGGAAACCAGTGGGGCTTGGGTCGCCTGGCCCAGACTGCGGCCCATCTTCTAGGTGGGTGTTGGGTTCATGAACCCGGGGGGTGGTGGACCTGGCAGGACTCGGGTCGCCTAACCTGGGTTCTGGGGCATGCCTTCAAGATGAGTGCTGGGTTCGTGAGCCCCACGAGAAGGGAATCCAGCGGGGCTTGGATCCCCTGGCCCAGGGCCTTGGGGGCCCGCCTACTAGGAGGGATGCCAGGTGCAAGAGTTCTAGGGGTGAGGGATTCAGAGGGAACCGGGTCGCCTGGCCCAGGTTCCAGGGTCCACCAAGTGAATGGGGCCAGGCTCATGAACCCCAGAGGTGGGGGGATCCAGCAAGGCTTGGGATACCTGGCCTGGGTCCTTGGACTTGCCTGTAAGAACATGTCCTACTTAATGAAAAAGCTGGAGGCAGCAGAGCCTGGCACAGTAGCTGAGCAGCTAAAGCCCTCACCCTGCATGTACTGAGATCCCATATGGGCGACGGTTCTAATCCCGGCAGCTCCGCTTCCCATCCAGCTCCCTGCTTGTGGCCTGGGAAAGCAGTTGAGGACGGCCGAAGGCCTTGGGACCCAGCACCCGTGAGGGAGACCTGGAAGAGGCTCCAAGCTCCACGCTTCGGATAGGATCAGCTCCGGCCATTGCGGTCACTTGGGGAATGAATCATCGGACGGAAGATCTTCCTCTGTCTCTCCTCTTCTCTGTGTATCTGACTTTTCAATAAAAATAAATTTAAAAATCTTAAAAAAAAAAGGCAGAGCAGTGGACATAGGTCCTATTGCAAAAGGAGAATATGGCAGCTCATTTGGTGCTATAGCAGAGGAAGAACAGAACAAACTGGACAACTAAACCAAACAAACAACGACAGCAAAAAATCTTGGCGAATGGAGCCAGTGGACATCGAGAGGGTGACATCATCCTGGGATTGGCAAAAAGGGCAACATTTCAGCATAATCCAAACCACTTGGACAGAACCCTCAGAACACCACATTGAGACCCTGGGTTGATATGAGGTGACGGTTCCTCACTGCTGGTACTTGGACATGCGGAAAGTCATGAGCGACTTCCCTCTTTGTCTCTCCCCCTTTACCCAGAAAAAAACAAGAAGAAATAGCAAATTTTAGAGAAAAAAAAAAAAGAAGAAACAAAGAAAGAATAAGGACTAAGTCTGTTAACTCTACTCCCTGGCCATAGAAGCTGCTAAAATAAAATACGCAGAACCAGCAAAGTGATGTAGCACACCAATCCCCTGCCTACAGCGCCAGTATCCCATGCTCGTTAGTGTCCGGCTGCTCCAGTTATGATTCAACTCCCTGCTTATGGCCTGAGAAGGTAACAGAGGATGGTCCCAAACCTGGGACCCTGCACCCACACGGGAGACCAGAAGTCGCTGGCCTCCAGCCTCATGCCAGCCCAACTCTAGCCATTATGGCCATGTGGGAAATGAACAGTGAAAGGAACATCTCTCTATCTCCTTCTCTGCCTCTGCCTAACTCTTTCAACTAAAAGTAAACCTTGGAAAAGAGTGAAATGTGCACACAAAAAAAATTTTTAATCAGAAACCTTGGAAGATAAAGTTCAGGAAGTCACGGAAGGAAATAAGAGAAAAGACAGACAAAAAATGACAAAGAAATTTATCAGTCTACAGAAACCAATGTTCAGATAACCAGAGAAAGAAGAAATAGAAGAAAAATGATTAATAAAATAACTTCCCAAGAGCTAAAGACTTGAGGTATCATACTGAAAAACCCCATGGTGTTGGATACAAATCTTGAGTTCACTCACAGTATACATCATAATGAATGCTAAGCACTGGAGATGTGTATTATTTTTTAAGCTTTCACAAAAGGGAAGATCAGGTCACATATATCAGAATGGTTTTGGACCCCAAAAGGAAGCCTATAAACAAAAAACAATACAGAGTGAGGCCTTCGAACACCTGAACAATTATAAGCAAACTCTAAGCAGCCGATATTCTTCAAACTATTCTAGTCTTCGACTTAATTCCTATTTTTAGTAAAAGGGGAAGTCAAGATAAACAGAAACGGAACATCAGAAATAAATCTAACACAGAAGAGGAGCCAAGGAGATCTTCAGCACGAGGATATCCCAGGCAGAAAACTACAGATTAAAGTAATGAGACTCAGACATCGGGGTTGGAGGCACAGCACTGTGGCAGAGCACAAGAAGCTGTCTCTCAAGGCTGGCATCCTACAACAGAGGGCAGGTCTGAACCCCAATTGCTCCCCTTCCAATTCCCCTCCCTTTAACAGACCTGGGAAGAAAGCAGAGTCTGACCCAGGGCCTGGACCCCTGTCACCCATTCCCCTCCCTTTAACAGACCTGGGAAGGGAGCAGAGTGTGGCCCAGGCCTGGGCCCCTGTCACCCATGCAGGGTAACAGGACGGAGTTCCTAGCTCCTGCCTTTAGCCTTGTGCAGACCTCACTCTTGCGGCCATTTGTGGAAAGAACCAGCATTTGGAAGATTTCTCTGTCTCTGTCATTCTGCCTTTCGAGTAAGTAAACATAGATCTTTTATAAAACAAGAGACACATAGGGGAAGACGGTCATAACCAAAGGCTCTTGAGACTTTGGATGGCCTTTGAAGGTAAGATGTGTCCGGTCCAAGTCTTCACAAGAATGTCCTGCTTTCTTGACCCTAGCTGTACTGATGACACGCCCGCTCGTCCCTTCCCTGCTGCCTAGACGGGCTAAGGATTTCTCGCAGCACCAAAGTGTTTTTCATTACTTATACCTGAGAGCAAGAGGATGATGAGCTTAGACATTGAAACTCAGAACAAAGGACTCTCCCCACCACTGTTGTGCTGGATATTTAGTGCCTCGTGAGCACGTCAGCTCTGCCAGATGCCCCATCCTGATGTGTTGCTCAGGACTCAAGAACAAACTTCCCCAACAGCCAAGCAGGTAAGGTTCAAGGGAGACTCCCCTCGACCCATCTTGTTCTAGAAGCCTTCATCTGATAGAAGCAATAGAAACCTTTCTGTTCATAGATAGGTTTATACTAACTGTTCAAAGCAAAGCAAAACAAGGTAAGCATGCTGCTTAAAGATACATGCGGTGTCAGGGATCGGGTCAATGTTCACCAAGCCGAAACCTCACGGGTATGCTCAACTCACATCCCACCGTGTAAACACAGCCCGTGCCTGAGTTCTGCCCTGTGGAATGTGAGCTCTCATAGCTGCCAGCCAGATGAGGACTCGAGGTGAGTTCGAGGCCCTGGAGGACGGCGCAGCCTGAGTCCCTCAGTGACTCCATGGAACAGAGTAACTCCCACTACCAATGCCTTCCAATTCACAAGCGACAAAGATGTGAATGAGAAATACACTTTGTGTTAAGCTACTGATATTTGGTAAGCATCTACTAAAGTTAGCCTGTTCTGGGCCTGGCATGATGATTCAGTGGCTAAATCCTTGCCTTGCATGCCTGAGATCCCATATGGGAGCAGTTCACGTCCAAGCTGCCCCACTTCCCATCCAGCTTCCCGATTATGGCCTGGGAAAGCAGTCGAGGATGGCGTAAACTCTGAGGTCCTGCATCCACAAGTGAGACCCCGAGGAAGCTCCTGGCTCCTGATCAGCTCAGCTCCAGGTGCTGTGGCCATTAGGGGAATGAACCAGTGGATGGAAGATCTTTCTCTGTCTCTTCTCTATAAATCTGCCTTCCCAAGAAAAACATGTTGAAGAAAAAAAAAAAGAGGGGGAAAGATACAGGGAAGGAAGGAAGGAAGGAACGAATGAAAGGGAAGAATAGGAAAGAAATGGAGAGAAAGAAAGTTAGCCTATTCTGACCAACAGACATTGTCAGTAGCAAAACTATTCAGCTTTTCAAATTTGTGACTGTATGGCAGACGAGCGAGATGGCAGCACCGGATAGGAGATGGTCCCAGGAGAAGGACTAGTGTGTAAAATTAGGATGTGATTGCCTGGAGAAGACAGAAAGTCATTACAGAATATCTTGAGGGAACTTCTACAATAACCACAACACATAATTTCTTCACCTTCACAGAAAACCCACATAATATCCAGCTTATTAAGCTTCCTAAAATTTTATTTTTGTCTTAATGTTTTTCTCTTTCACAAATTATTTTGTTCAAAATAAGTTCATTTTGCAATTTATAAGCCGACTTACAAATTAAGTTACATTGATGGATGGATATACCAGAGAGGTAGAAAGAAAATGCTCCTGAAAAATTTGTTGAGAACTAAATTTAAGAAAAAAACCTGTTGGGAGCTAAAGGGAAAAAAAGCAACAGGTAAACAGAAAATCATAAATTTTTTAAAAATGTATTTATTTGAAAGAACAGAAGAGGAAAAAAAAAAACACAGAGAGAGACTCTATCCACCGGCTCACTCCCCAACAGCCACAATGGCCAGGCCGGGCCCAGGCCAAAGCCAGGAGCCAGGACTCCTCCCTGGACTCCCGCCTGGGTGGCAGGGACCTACGTACCTGGACAACCCACCAGTGCCTCCCAGGAAGCTGAGCTAGAAGCAGAAAGGCCAAGTCTCAAACCAGCATTCTGACCTGAGACAGGGTGTCCCAAGCAGTGGTTTAATGCAGTACGATCCTCTGTACTGGAGCCGTCACCTGCTGCCTTCCCAGGCGTGTGAGCAAGGAGCCGGATGGGAAGAGCAGCAGCCAGGGTTCGGAAGAACACTCCCATATGGGATGCAAAAAAAATGAGTGGGTAATGAATCAGTGAGAGGGAGCCCTGTCCTTTCTTTACGTCTCAAAGAAATATGTAAAATAAAAAGAAATACTAGGTCACAGGTCTTGTCCCCTGTCTTGGAGCAATGTTCACACAAAGCAGGACAGGAGGAAGTAGGACCAGGGTGGGAGCCACTGTCCAGGGTGTCTGCTGCGGTTGGTTACAAAATAGCACATATCTTATAAACTCATTGTTGCTTAAGAAATACATACGCTGCTAAAGTAGAACTACCTCCAGATGATGGCAAGCTTAATCAGAAGTGGCAGAACTCGAATGGGTACCCTGATGAGGGGATGCCACTGCGGCAAGGAGTGGTTTAACCTGCCCTACCACACCAGACTTGATAGCCATGGAATTTTATTCAGTCCTAACAAGAATGAAATTCTAAAACATACCACAACATAGATGAACTGCAGACACTATGCTGAGTAAAATAACACCAAAAAAAACCCCACAAATATATAATTCCACTGATACGGTGTCACATCCACTGAGATCCATGTCAGTAGCTCAAGTAGTTAAGTTCGTAGAGGCACAGAGCAAAGAGGTGGCCACAGGCCTGGGAGAGCAGTTACTGATTAACGCACAGTTTCAGCTTGGGTGACAGCAACAGTTGTTTCTGGAGAGGGGTGTGCACAACCATGTGGATATAATTCATTACAATTAGTTGTGGATAGACTTAATGCTTTTCAATGGTAACGAACATTTTACAATTAAAACATGAAACATATGGTCAATATGGTTCAGTTTATATGCTATCTACCTTTTACCACAATTAAAAATGAAACTTCTGCTGGAATCCAAAAGAAGAGTTTAACAAGACACAAGGGACAGTGACCACCCTCTCTTGGTCCCTCCCTGTCCATCCAGACACACAGTGCTGCCATGACAAGGGGCAACTAGATATTCTAACGCAAACATCTCCTCTACCTTTAATCCCACCATCCTGCGGGTCACTTACCTGGGAGCCCTAACTATTTTAAGATAGTAACAAGTATATTTACTAATTGTTTCAGTTTGTTGGTTAGAAAACCACAAGCCTGGGTCGGGCACTGCCGTGCAGCAAGTAAAGCTGCAGGCTGTCAGCGCTTAGCTCCACTTCCATTCAGTCCCCTGCTAATGAACCTGGGAAAAGCAACAGAACATGGCCCAAACGCTGAGCCCCCCCGCACCTGTGGTAGACCTGAAGCTGCTACTGGCTCCTGGCTTTGAATAAGCTCAGCTCCAGCTGGTGCAGCCATTTGGGGAGTGAATGGGCAGATGGAAGATCTCTCTCACTATACTTTGCTGGTTTTTTGATTTTTAAGGAGGCGAATACTAAGACAGAGAAGGCTAAATAGAGAATTCGTAATAGGAATAAAGCAGACAATAGCAGTAAGAACGAAAGGAAACATTACAATTCATTGTTTTCTTCTAACACCAAATCTTCAAGCAGATCATGATGCAAGGCTAATTATCTCAAATTCTGAGGGCAAGAAAAACTAAATTTCCTGGAGCCAAATCATAATTTAAAGCAAAAGGAAAATCATACATAGGCTTGCATCGATAAACTGTGTGCTGGGTTCTTCAGACAACCTTAACTGAGAGAGAGCCAGGGTTAAACACAGCCACGTGAACCTTGATCAAAGGGTAGGGCTTGCAGCTCTTAACGGCTTCCTACAATGATCAGAAAAGAACTTTAAACTCCGGAGTTTAATGTACTATGTACATGTATATTTCCAGAAGGCCAAGTAAAATTATAAGACTTCTATTTTGGTACAAAAAAAAATTTTTTTTTAAATCCATGAATACTTATATAGTAAGCACTAAAGTTTCCATGAGACGTCACATGGTCTGGGAGATAAATATGCTGACAGATAGCATCTGATAATAACAGAGCTTAACCTGATGACTTTCTATGTGTTACTACACAGCCCCATGGGAAAAACGAGAACTGGAAATTGTAATTTACCTGTTAACTCAAACTCCCCTGGAAAACAGCCCATCAATTCCAGAGTCCTTTGACCCAGGGACCAGTGTGCAGGTCTCTGAACTGGCACTGCTTTCCCAAGGCAGGAACAGTGGGGCGTCTCTCCTCCACTGTACAACACTCGACTGATTTTTGGCCAGTGCTACAAACCAAAAACATACAACCAGAATGCTGCAGCAATACCGGGTCCAATCCTATCATCCACTTGGTGCGTATTTTTTCCAATAAACTTTCTGCCTTAGTTTTCCTTACTCATCCTCTTTCTTAAAAGAGGGAGAGAAAGAGGGAGAGAAAGAGGAGGAGGGGGGAGAAGCAGGAGAGAACACCATAAACCTGAGTCCAGGGCTGCACACGCTAAGCTGATCGTCATCCTAAAACTTAGCCATAATCTCCTGGAGACAAATGTCCTTTACGAGGAGCTCTTGTGTGGCTTCCACTTTTCCTAAACCACAGGTCTTCCTGGCTTGTAGCAGGGCCAGGTCAGATTATGGTTTTGTGGAAGGTTCTGTCAGGCTAGCTTAGACAAGGCCTCAAAATAGACACTGGGCCACAGCCAGGGAGACTGCTACTCTGGAGTTTCGACTCCATCACGTGTTAGCTCCTCAACGATTAATTTTTCTCTTCATTCACATTTCAAAAGCGCAAAGAATCCTGAACATTCTCCTGGTCACAAGTCACCTAACATTAACATTAAACACACACACACACATAAACTTCCCTCACAAACACTTTGCAAAATAAAGACTGACTCTGTACCAACTTCCTGTCTTGAGAAATTCACCTGCCAGCAGTACTTCCATTTACAAAAGGATTTTTTTTAATGTCAAGATCCACAGATGATTTTTTTTTCCCTTGATAGTGAATAGCCTAGGGCATGGAAGCTACGAGAAGAAAAAGGGGGGCTATTTAGTTCTCTTGGGATAAATACAGTGGCAGACTTCAATAAGGCAAGAAGGTAAACTATATATAATGTTTTTAACTGATGCTGGTCAACAATTCTGAAACAAACTACCATCAGTGTAGCCATTCAATTATCATTGAATATAAACATTTACACGGGACAGCATCAGTCTTTAAACTGCGCTTACTTTTACCAGTACAATTAAAATTAAGCAAGTGACCCTCTATGTTGTAAACTGCCTCATGAAATACGTTTACAATATATTTTTAATGGACATGGGGAATAGGCACACGAGCCAGTGGTTAAGACAACCACGTACTTGGGTTCCTGGCTCCATCACCTGATGCCAACTTCCTGCATCCGAACTTGGGAAGCAAAATGGCTCAGGTGACTGGATTCCTACCACCCACTTAAGAAACCTGTATGCAATTACAGGCTCCCAGCTTCAGCTGAGCCCAGCCCCACCGCAGGCATCTGGGGAGTGAACCAGCAAAAAGGAGCTTTGCCAGTCAGCCTGCCCGCCCGCCTCTGTGTCAATAAGGAGGGGCCCTGTGTTAGCCTGGGATGGTCCTCGTCCAAACCAAAGCCCCTCGCTCTGACTCGGACTCTGCTCCCAACACGTCACCAAATGCTTGGGTCTCAGCCACGAGAGATCCAGATCTGAGTCTCCCAACTCCTAGCTTTAACCTGGCCCAGCCTCAACACAAATGCAGGTGCTTAAGGCACAAACCAGAAGTCCTCTTTCTTCTCGCTCTCCAAATGAAACAGGTAGACATACAGAAAATCCTTTAAGATACAGCAAGGGTTAAGAATAAAAGTTACGGGATATTCCTCCCAAACAGATGTGACTGCAAATGTAATGGAAAATTTGGGAGAGGGATACACAAGAAACCAGGAACAGTGGTAACTTGAATGAGGGGGTGAGAGTAAGGAAAGGTTAGGAATTCACAGTATAAAGGAGACTTCCTTTTTCTCCTATTACAGTTTCTTTTTAAGTGTTTTATCAAACCCCAAAAGTGCCATGAATGTCTACCGAGTGAGCCTTCGCCTCCTCGGCACGCCTTTCCTGAGCAGCCTGTGTCCACTGTGCTCCCTGCCACTAGACACACACATTCCCCAAGCAGAATGCTCCCCTGCCCTCCCCCGCTACAACACAGCACGAAACAAACCAAGCTTCAGGAGCAGCTTCGAGCCTAGGATTCTCAGTTGTTGTACTGATTTAATGCACTGACTGCAGGTGAAGGGCAAGCGAGACCTCACCAGCACAGGCCCCAGAGCGGGGTCAGGACCTGAACCCAGGCACCCTGAGGTTGACCCCAGGCCTTCACCTGCCCCGAGTGTCTCATTTCTTTTAGGTCTAGCCTAATTTACTTTTTATATATTTGCATTAGAAAGTTAGATATACAGAGAGGAGAAGAGAGAGGAAGATCTTCTGTCCGATGATTCACTCCCTAAGCAGTTGCAACGGCTTGGAGCCGAGCCAATCCGATGCCAGTTCCAAGGCTTTGGGCCGTCCTCGACTGCTTTCCCAGGCCACAAGCAGGAGCTGGATGGGAAGCCGGGCTGCCAACATTAGAACCGGCGCCCATATGGGATCCTGGCACGTGCAAGGTGAGGACTTCAGCCACCAGGCTACCGCACCGGGTCCCCTAGCCTAATTTATTAAAGGCCAACAGCGAAGGTGCAGTATGTAACACAAAAAAAGATAATCTCCAAAAGTGGTCCCATATCCACCTTAGAAAGGAAAATGGAGAAAAACATGAAGGTATTTTGCTCAATGTTTTCCTTCCTATGTTTTCAAAGCTGTGTTTTCAATAATGGTCACAGACTCCATTCTGTATTTACAAACTGGATCAGGCAGTACATGTTCCCAGTTAGAGGATCATTTGGATTCTCCAGAAACAGAGTGACTACCTTCAAGGACAGGAACGTACGAAAGGGCTCTACGGCGCAGGTGCAGTGCGCAGGGTGCCCAAAGGGCAGGCAGAAAACGTTATTTCAGCGATCTTCAACAACATTCCCAGCACACTGCCAGGAGAGTTCTTTCCTTCTATACATCATCAGCTCCAGTCCATTTCTTATTGGGACTAGGCAAAACAAGCCACAAAGAATTCTGGAAGGAATTGTTCTCTCCCTCTTTTAACCTCATTTCTAATCAAGACTGGTTTTTGTTTTTGAGAGAGATTTGTTGCCAAATATCCTGGCCCTATCATCTTTTTCCGTTCATCGTGGACACGCTTAGATCCTGCCCATTTACCTATCAAGGCTGCCAGGCACGGTGATTCCCACAAGGGGTTTTCCAAAAGGGACGCTCTGTTGTCAAGAGAATTGAAACTCTTCAGTCACTAGAAGCCCGACAAAAATCAAAAGCAACCTCAGGCAACACTCTGAATGAATGAAGGGATCTCCCCCAGTAAGGAAGATGCCAAGGTTTAGCCAAGGCATTAAAGGAGACTGGTGACCAAGACCAACAGGATAAACCTGCCTTTACTTTAGAACCAACTTACTCAAGTCCTCAGAGAGGAAGCAAAAAGTAAGCTAACTTCCAAAAGGCAGAGAGGAAAGGCAAGGTGAGCGCATCAAGAATTCAAAGAGCCATTTTTCTTCGTGACATTTCCAGAGCCAAAAATGATGAAGTTACGTTTCAGCAATAAAGTTGCTTCTAGTTTAAAATGAATCAATTCCAGTAAGTTACAACGTCAGTAACCAAACCTTAAATGAAAGCCCAGTACAGTTCATCTCATTTTACATTTTCAAGCACGGAATGGCAAAAAGGGGGAGGCCTTCCACTCTAAAGACGGGTTTGTACGGTAGCAAATGCCTTCAGTCAACTTTCTCGTACCTTCCTGATGGCAGCCCTCCTCTCCCTGGACATGGATCTTACTTCCAGACTCCTACTATCCTCCCACATGTGGGCAACAAACAGGATCTCAACAATCCACTTAGGAGCCAACACACTGGCCTAAATGCAGAGGTCCTGCAAAAAGCATCTGTTCTCCCTGCAACACTTCTTCACAAGAAATGCTCACCAACAAGCCTCACAAAGCACTTTCTAGAATGTAAGTGAAGACACCCCATTTAGACAAGCAGAAACTTCACTTTCCCCTATTTCAAGATCTGTATCAATGATTCATCAAGTGAATGACCTAACTTCCTAGATGAATCACACTTTCCAAAATTCATCCTCAACATAGGCATAATTTTAATACTAGGTCATCATCATCTCCGTATTGGTTAAAACAGAGCAGGATGGGGAACCGAGGCTTATTCTATAAGACTTTCAAAACCACAGCAAACTCCGGAGTCCCCGCAACTCTGCACTCTCCAACAGTCGCACCTTTGCGCACAGATTCATCCCCCAAAATACAATAGAAATTTGGGAGGAAAAAGAAACGGGATGTTATGGAACTCACCCATCCATACCCTGAGCGTTCCCTTTCCCGTCCCATTACTGCATCCGCAGTGTTGCCCCCACTGTGACAACAGAAAGAAATAACAGCGACTGTTGTCCACACGTGTCTCTTTCGTTCATTAAACCTCTCCACCACTCTTCTATTGAGGGCAGAAACGCTGAGTCATTAATTGGGAAAGCGAAGAAAACGAAGTACTAACAGCTGAAGTTTAGGGGCCGCGAAACGGCCCGATCCCTGGCACCTCCCCACGGTGGGGAAAGTAGGGCCAACACTTGAACTTTCTTTCCCCACCCCACCCCCGGCCCCCCGCGACTAAGGAAGCAAAAGAAGTGGGCTCCTTAGAGCCCTCCTCGCTTCCCCCTGATGGGAGATCCACCGCCAGGGGAAGGCAGGCCTGGCCGCAGCTATATAACTTAACAATCTGGGCGTGAATAATGTCCCATATTAGTCAAGCATTAACCCTGACCCTCCTGGTGACCGCCTGTTAAGCCCGCGTTCCGGTGCGGGGCAAGGAGAAGGAGAGAGAATTGAAAGAAAAAAGCAAAAAAAAAAAAAAAAATCCCCCCCCCCCAAGAAAACCCCTGTGCCCTCCACGGCCTGACACCGTTCCTCGGGGTGCCCCTCCGGGACAGGACGGAGGGAAGGTGGCGTCCGAGCAGAGACACCCAGGGACAGCGCCTAGTCTGCACGTCTCCTACAATGGGAGTCACCCCCTCGGCCGCCGCCGCACGGGGGGCGTCAGGGAGCGGGCGAAGGGATGCCGGAGAAGGCGGCGGGCGGCGGGGCGACCCCGGCGAGGGTCAGCGGGCCTCGGCCAGCCGGCGCGACGGACGGCCCTTACCTGTGTCGGGACGCGGGGCTGTGGCCGCGGCGTCCCCTCCAGCAGCTGCAGCAGCAGCAGCCGTTCCCCGGGAAGAAGGGCTGAGCGGACGAGCTCAAGCGCCGGGCGGGCGGACTCCGGGCCGGCCAGCCGAGTCCCGCCGGCGTGCCCGCGCTGGACGCCCAGGCCGAGGACGGACAGCGGGAACCGGCAGCGCCGGGAGGAGCCGCAGCGGCCCCAGCGGCTGGCGGAGGCGCCGGAGGGGCGGGCCCACGGGGTCGGCGCCCCGCTCACCCGGAAGCACTTGTGGGGAAAGGCGGCCCCGGGAGCGCCGCGGGCTGGTGGGGTTCGGCTCTCCTCCAGGGCAGCCGACCCGAGGCTGTGTCCCGTCCGCCGGCCGAGCGGACGACGACCTTCTCTCCTCAGTCCCCGGCGAGCGGCTGACGGGCTGGGTGGAGGCGGGAGGACGCGAGCGGCCGAAGAGGGACTAGGCCGCTTGGGGGGGAGGACGGAGGCCGGGAGCGGCCCTGGAGCGGGGCGGCTCTCCGGGAACGGGAGCCGAGCCGTGCACCGGTTCGAGGCTACCCCTTACCTCGGTCGCCTCGAACCCTCGAGGAACGGGGCCCCGGGGTGGCGGTTCCACGCTGAGAAAACGCGAAGGCGAGTGTGGTGGCGCGGCTCCACAGCCTCCGTTACCGAGGTAGAACAGCTGTGGCTTTTATCGGATTTGCGGAGAAGCCAGCAGGTAGCCCTGACGTTGGTTCCAGAACCATCGGGGAGGCTCCCTGAGCAAGGGAACAGCTTTATCTTGTGGTGGGAGCTACAATTTAAGGCTAATGACAGTGGGAAGAGCACCTGGCTTAAGCCTTTGACACCCAGCATCACAGGTTCAAATCCCAGCTGCTCCGCTTCCAATCCAGTTCCCTGCCGAATGTGCCTGGAGAAAAAGTAAAAGAAGGTTCAAGTCCTGCCCCAATAGGGGGGGACCCGATGAAGACCTTGGCTCCTGCGTTCAGTTTGGCCCATCTCTGGCTGGCCTTGGCATCCATTAAGGGAGTAAACAAGCAGGTGGACAATCTGTAACTCTCACTTTCAAATAAAATAAATTCTTTGAAAAAAATTTGTTTTCTATCGCTCTCTTCTAATTTGGCAAAAAGAAAAACCGGCTACTCGCTTGTTTAGAGTTTATAGTCAGAGCCAGCATTGCTGCATAGCCAATCAAGACTCCATTTGTGGGGTTCACATCCCATAATGGAGCACCAGTTTGAGTCTTGGCTGCTCCACCTGCAATTACGAATTTTTTAAGAGTTTATAATGTCATGTGGTTTGAATGCTGACAAGAATATTATAAAGCATAATACTACTATTTTGTCATTGCAAAGAGACCCAGACCAGATGCATTCGTCTGAATTACTTCGAACATAGTATTTCCCCACACATTAAGTGATCTTCTATGAAAAAATACATGCTCGCTAACCTTCGTGGAATATCCTGACACGTGAATGCTTCCAAGTGTGTGGGCTGACTGCTCCAGGGCTGACAATACATGAAGGAAAAGTTTTTGTTTCTATAGAAAGTTTGGCAGTTGAGGTGGGATGGTTTGTACATTTTTGTTTCAGAATAAATCACTTTTTTGATGACTTCAAGGAATTGGACTTTCTTTCTTAAGAGTCAATATTCATTGTATGTGTTTCTCTTCACAAAATTGTCTTTCGCAAGCACATTAGTTCAAGGATTAAAAATACCTGAGGGTAGGCATTTCCCATCAGGTTTAAGACTCTCTGATCCCACATCAAGTTGCCTACATTTGAATCTCAGCTCCTCTCGTAACTCGAGCTTCCTGCTGATGGGTGATAACTCAGGTGGTTGAATCCCTGCCACCCATGTGGGAAACCCAGATCCCCAACCTGGCCCTTAACGTGATCCAACTAAAATTATTAGAAATAGCTGATGGAATCAATCTATCAGCTGTTTCCGTCACACTTTTCAAATACAAGCAAATTGAAAAACCAGGTCACTTAACATCTTTCTGTGTTGGGATTTTATTTTCATGTTTCATTATGTCAGGAAGTTAACATTTTACAATAGTTCATCTCTGTTCTCCCTTCCCTAAATTAGCAACTCTCAATAAGCTTGCCATGTTGCTTATCTCAAGTTTTATGTAAAAACCCTGAGGGTCAACACAGTTGATAGCGAGCGATTTGTAAGTTTTGCTTTTTTAACGTACTGTGTTCGTTTCATCCTGCCCTGATAAATGTGTAAATTTATACAGCCTGTTTGCATGTGTATTTTAGTACGCCTCTGACCTCTGAAATATTTTTTCGGAGATTGTTATCAAAAAGAACAACAATACCAGCAGAGTCCTCATCTGAATGAAAAAAAAAATCTAGAATGCTCTGGTGGGTTGATTAAGCTGCAAACTCAAGATAGCTGATTCAGGCTGGGTGGATTCTAGTTGAAAAGTAACAGGTAACAAGGCATGGATTACTTCCTTCATTGTGGAGAAAGATTGATGAGGGGAGGGCTTGGGACGTATGGTATCAGTTATGTATAAACACCTCATCATAGGTAGTCGGGCCCTAGCTCTGCGTTGTGTGCTCGTTGGAAATGAAAATTAAAACATCCTTTACACAATGGTGCATTTAGTAAGCTACTGAATGAAAATGAAGAGTAAAAGTCTTCGTGTCATGGCCGTTTAAGAAACTGGTGCTGTTTCCTGTTGTATCAGGTACCAGTTCAGTACCAGGCACCAGTAGCTCAGAGAGAATAGAAATGGCTGCCCTTAGGAAGCTAAAGCTCCAAAAGTTTCTGTTCATTTCATGCATTTTCTACATGAATAGTATTTGCTTTGTGTCAGATACTTCATAAATGCTGTGGATCCAAGAGGAAGCAAAAAGACAGCTATTTTGTCATGAGATTGTCTGGTAAGGGAGATGGTCTCACAAAGGAACTTTTAGCAGGTGTTACTGAGGGTAGCCGTGTACTACCAGGAGGGCAGAGAGAAGGTGGAACTCAACCCAGTCTGGAGTTTCTGGAGTGGCTTATGGGCAGAGAAAGCTTCAAGCCAAGATTCCAAAGTGCTCCCCAGTAGACTAAACTAGATGTAGAAGTGGAGGAGAAGGCAAGGAAGAACATACATGAGTCTGAAAAGGAAGCAGTAAGGTCCCAGAGGCTGACAGCATGGAGAACACGGTTTGTCTGGAGAGCCAAGGAGGGCTCCGTGCTGCCAAGTCTCACCGGGAATAGTTAAGCATTCTTTGTTCTAAAGTCAGTGCCAACCCGCTGAAGAGCCTTTAGTGAGAGTGATGTAACATTTGTGTTTTCAAAAGGTCACTGGCTTTACGGCCAAGAGTTTGTTCTTCATGGCCTATGGGCCTACTCTGAACACATGTTATTCGGTACACTGAGGATACAGTAGTTGACAACAATAGTCCTTATCTTTGAGGATCTTCTGGTCAGACGTGCTGGTCAGACGTACAGAGAGTATTTAAGGTGCTAATACCATGAAGAATATTAGAACTGGGTAAGAATGAAGGGCTGGGATAAGTGCTCCCATATTATTACCTTGAATCATATGAAATAACAAATTTGTTTTTAGTGAGTTCTGACCTCAGACCAACGTTAGGTTACTCTGGCACAACACAGCAGCTTCACGTTAGTAGGGTCATGTGGTTAAATGCAATGCTTTCATATTTGGAAGAGAAGACCTCCAGAGAAATGCTCTTAAAACAAAAAAAGCAAGTCATGCAAATATCTGAGGGGTGAGCCTCCAAGGGCAAAAGGCCCGGAAGCGAGAATGAGCCTGCCCCAGCAGGCCTTGCAGCGTGACAGGTTCAACCACTGTTGCAAATACCAGCATCCTGTATCAGTCCTGCCTACTCCACTTCCGGCCAACTTCCTGGCTGCTGATCCAGATGGAATTCCAGGCTTCAGTCTCGCCCTGTCCCAGCTTTCGTGGCCCTTTGTAGAGTGAAGATGTCACTCCCTCCATTTCAAGTAAATAACATGTTTAAAAAGAGAAACTATGGGAAAAAAAAACAAAAAGTGATGATAAGGACCAGATCTTGTTGGACATGATAGGCCAGATAAGAAACTGATGTTTTTTTCCTTCGAATAACATAAACCAGCGGGTTTTGAGCAACATAGCTACACTGTGTCGTTTGTAATTTTTTTTTAAGATTATATTTATTGGAAAGGCAAAGTGACAGAAAGAGGGAGAGACAATGAGAGAAAGAGATCTTTCATGTGCTGATTCACTCCTCCAATGGCCACATCGGTTCAGACTGGCCCAGACCAAAGTCCAAGGCAAGGAATTCTGTGTGTTTCTCATGTGGGCCCAAACACATGAGCCATCTATTGTTTTCCCAGGGTGCATCAGCAGGGAGCTGGATCAGAAGCAGAACAGCTGGGTGTCACTCAAACCAAGGCTCTGATACGGCAATGCAAGTGTCACAGACAGTGTCTTAACATGCTGTGCCACAACACCCGCCTCCCATCTGACATGGCTCAAAGGACTGGTAGAACCCAAGCAGTGGGCCTAGAGATGATCACCGTAAAATTCAGCTTTATGTATGTTTGAAATATGTTCCTACTAAAATGAAGAAAACCAATGCTGCTGAATTGTTAAAATAGACTTACCAATAGGACCATCACAATAACGCAAATGGCAACTGAGGTAGTGAGAAGTGGTTAGAATCTAAAAAGATTGTGAATATAGAGCCAGCAAGGCTAGTTTACATAATGAAAAAGTTAAAGATAATGCTTAAGGTTATAACTTGAGCAACTGGATGGATGGGATCTCCCGCAGCTGGAGTTTGGGAGGCAGGGTAGACCATGTACATGTGGAGGAAGACAATTTGGAGTTGAGTTTGGAGATGCCTGTGGAGAGGTCAAGTAGGCAGTTAAACAGACAAGTCCGTAATTCAGTGGAAATAGCCTTGCTATTGATGACTCTGCCTAAAGACCAGGAATGCAGGAACCAGAGCTTTGCAAGTTAAGTGGAATGCGCAGAGCTCAAGGCCTCTTCCTCCTGCTCTGATTCTAGACTGGTTTTGTTTATAGATAGCTATCTGTTCCTAAATCTTGCCAGTCAGATGATTTACATGCGTTACTTGATGTAGTTCACCATGTCCCGAAGGGTTTCGTTCTCATTTTCTTTTTCATGTTTCTCTTCTCTTCCCAAGCCAAGTGTATGTTTTGAGAAAGATCCATTTTCTTTTCAACATTCCACATGCGATACCCCATGAGGTATTTATAATATTCATAAAATCAAATAAACGATTCAAATACTGGGACTTTCACTTGTTTTCACAAAGCATCAGTTTCCTTATAGATATTTTAACTTAGGATGCTTTGAGCTATCTTGTGAAAATCGGAGTGGAATTAGAAATTTCAAACTATGGCAACTCATACCCATTTCAGATCTAACAAATAAAAATAACCTTTTAAAAAATTAATCTGCACACAGGAATTAGGCCTGGGATCATCTCAGACAAAGTTTCTTTGAGGATCCCTCCAACTGAACTGCTGATCTCAGAACCCCAACCATGAAGAGAAGTGCAGGTTCCATGGTCTGACCATGGAGTGCCAAGTGTCAAAGCCGAGCCTCCTCAGAGGCTCAGATGGAACAGTTGACAACAAATTCAAGTGCGCGTGGAAGATGTGGCAGTCTATTGGAACCTGCAGAGGACACCTGGTATCACAACAGGTCAGAAGACAGAACAAATCGATATCTACCCCAGCCATGTGCTGGCAGTGAAATTCTAGGCTAACAGAGACTCTAAGGTAGACTGTGTCAGCCAGTGGATTCTGGAGAGATTTCATCGTGTTTGGAATGGCAAAACTGGCAACAATTCAGAACTGTTGAACTATCAAAACCACTTGAGGGCCCAGCACTGTGACCTAATGGCTAAAGTTCTCGCCTTGAACATGCCAGGATCCCATATGGGCACTGGTTCTAATCCCGGTGGCTCCACTTCCCATGCAGCTCTCTGCTTGTGGCCTGGGAAAGCAGTCAAGGATGGCCCAAAGCATTGGGACCCTGCACCCGCGTGGGAGACCCGGAAGAGCTCCTGGCTCCCGGCTTCGGATCAGCGCAGCACCGGCCCTTGCCGTCACTTGGGGAGTGAATCATCAGACAGAAGATCTTTCTCACTCTCTCCTCTTTGTATATCTGACTTTGCAATAAAAATAAATAAATCTTGGGGAAAAAAAGAAAAAACCACTTGAACAGGACCCTTAGAGCATGCCCCACATCAGAGACCTGGGATGGTCGGGAGGCTGGGTGGAACTTCTCCCTTATTCTCCTCTTACCCCAGATCTAGAAAAAATAATAATGATAATGTGGAAACAATGGTCTTATCCACTTTCCTGTAGCTCTTGACCCTTTGTGCCTAATCAACTATGTAAAGATGATCAAAATAAACAAACAAAAAAATTAATCTGTAAAATGTGAGCTCCCCTCCACACTGGCTGTGTGTGCATATTTCCTGTAGCAGTAAGACAATGCCTAAACTCACTTCTGCATCCAACCCAGGCCAACTCCAGCAAGAAAGAAATCCTTCCGAAAAGTCCTTGAATTCATTGCACCCATCTGGGCTTCCTTCCAGCCTATTGGCGAGTCATTGTAGCTAGACAAATATTGTGCTGTCATTGGCCAAATCTGAGTCACATACTCCACTTCTGGTTCACCTAAAGATTAGGGATAGAAGGAGAGGAGTTGTTTCCCAAGAATAAAAATGAGGTGTGCTCACCAAATTAAGGAAACACAAACTTAAGCTGTTTTCTTAAACAGTACCCACTGCACCAAATACTGCAAAAGTTCAAGCTGTGTTCCTTCCTTCAGCTTTTAAAGGAAGTTAGTAATGTCATGGCATTCACCTTGAATGTCTTCCAGTCCTGTACAACACGTCTGTGTTTCTCCCTGCATCACCCTGAGTCCTGTTTTCCATTGATGTGTGATCGTCACAAGAATGAATGCAGGCATGTAAAAGTTAACCGGCTGGAAGGGTCAGTATTTCAGCAAGTTGCTTTCCAGGACACTCCCAATCTGGTATTGCAGGTCATTTCTTGTCCTCATAATTCTTTCCCATTGTCAGTCTACCTGAAACATATTTGTTTGTCGTTAGTACACAGGAGATTGGGTGCCTGTTCATCAAGATACCTGGCAAACCACTGGCAAATGACCATGAATCAGGCTGTCTTCTTCACGGGATGTTGGATCTACCTTATGTAACACATGTAAGGTGTTAGTTCAAGAAGTACTGCAGAAAATGGATGACGCTGGTAGAAAGAGAAGGTTGACTCTACTGTTCTGAAATTTAAGAAGGCTCTTCTAGCTGCATGCTTTCCTGAACACCAAACATAACATTCTGTGTTGCAGGAGGTGCTTAAGGTCAAGTCATAAGACTGGCAGAATATCATCAGACCAAATGAACAGTTGTTGAGTTGTTGCTCACATCTTGGAGCAATGCATGCCAGCCTTTATTAACAAGCATGATTGTGATCAAAATTGCTGTGCTATAGACCTGTTCCTCAGGGTTACATATATGAAAACTATGTTTGGATTTGTTACTTTAAATATTTATTTTTTAGATTTATTTTATTTTTATTACCAAGTCAGATATACAGAGAGGAGGAGAGACAGAGAGGAAGTGGAGCTGCTGGGATTAGAACTGGTGACCATATGGGATCCTGGCACGTTCAAGGTGAGGACCTTAGCCACCAGGCCACGCCGCCAGGCCTGGATTTGTTACTTTAAAAAATATATCGGGCCCAGCGCCAGCCTAACAGCTTAAGTCCTCACCTTCAATGTGCCGTGATCCCATATGGGCACCAGTTCTAATCCTGGCAGCCCTGCTTCCCATCCAGCTCCCTGCTTGTGGCCTGGGAAAGCAGTCGAGGATGGCCCAAAGTCTTGGGACCCCACATCCACGTAGGAGACCTGGAAGAGCTCTGGGCTCCTGGCTTCGGATCGGCTCAGTTTCGACCATTGCGGTCACTTGGGGAATGAATCATCAGATGGAAGATCTTCCTCTCTGTCTCTCCTCCTCTCTGTATATCTGACTTTGCAATAAAAATAAATAAATCTTTAAAAAAAAAGAAAAAGAAAAATGTCTGCTCATTTTCTACATTCATTTCTTCATGGGATTGTTTGTTTTACTGTCATTGAGTTTTTGAAGCTCTTTGTAAATATTAGTCCCCTACCATTTGTGTAGTATGCAAAGATATTTTTTCCCCATTCTATTGGTTGTTCTTTACTTTGTTGAATGTTTCCTTTGCTGTACAGAAACTTTTTAGTTTGATGTAGTCCCGTTTATTTATTTTGGCTTTGACTGCCTGAGCTATTGGCATGTTTTCCAAGAAGTCTTTCCCCATTCCTATATCTTGAAGAGTGCTTCACGTGTTTTCTTCTAATAGTTTGATGGTTTCTGGCTGTAGAATGAGGTCCTTGATCCATTTAGAGCTGATTTTTGCATAAGGTAACAGGTGGGGATTCTTGTTTCTTAACTCTGCATGCTGCTACCCTATTGTCCCAACAGCATTTGTTGAAAAATTCAGGCTTTTCCCCTGGTGTAAAATGGGCTGGACTAGGTCTCACTCCCACTGGGTACCATGACAGCTGTATCAGGGCATGGACCAGGTATGGCTGGGCTGTAGCATCCCGCCAACAGTAAGAATCGGATTGGGTGTGGGCCCATTGGGCAAGGACACTGTTCCTGCCAGGAGAGCAGGTGGACTAAGTCAGATTGGGCCAAGGACCCACCGGGTGTGCGTTATAGATCAGCCACTGGGAGGAGATGCAATAGAGCAGCTTCCAGAATTCCTTTGTTAGGACACAGTTCCTGCAGATGAGCACAAGAACCAAGGCAAGGAGCAGCCCATCCCAGGCCAGGCTGCAGAACACGCAGGCATACAGGTGGCTCAGTTCTGGGGGGTGGGCCAGGCTGCACCAGTTCACAATACCCATTGGCAGACATGAGAACCAGGAATAAGTGCAGGACAGGCCGTGTTGGGACGTATTACCAGCCAGTTCACATTAAGGCCAGGACTGGGGGCTGTTTGCACTGGGTTGGGCAGCAGTACTTGCTGGCTCAAGCTGGAACAGAGGCAGACCAGGGAGGTGTACAAGCCCAGTAGGTGAGTAATGGGGGCTCCCCACTGTGCCACTGCTTCTGCTGGGGCTGGAGCTGGAGGAAGTCCAGGCTGGGCAAGTCTACAATAGCTGGTTTACATGTGAACTGGGTTAGGGGGAGAACCAGGCTGGGCTAACCGATTGTATCCACTGGTGCAAGCATGAGCTAGACTAAGGTCAGGTAGGTTGGGCTTGGTTGCAGCATCAGTTGGCAAGTGCTGGGACTGGGGGCAAGTCCTGTTGAACTAGACTGCAGAACCACCTGGAGTGTGTAAGATCCAGGGCAGGGAGTGAGTGCAGTGGGGAGGCTGTGGGTTCCTCTCTGATGGACTGCAAATCCCACTGGTGAGCATGAAAACTAGGATTGGGGTTGGACCTGGCTGGACAGGCAGTGGCACCTGCTGACATGAGTGTGGGCTGGAGAGTGGAGTCAGTTGGGTTGAGTTAAGCTTCAGTGTCCAATGATGTATACAAGATCTCAGTGGGATGTGGGGCAGACTGGATCAGTCCAGTCCACTGCATATGTTGGTGAACCAGAGCTAGGGGCTGGTCCAGTAGGAGTTATTGGGGGTTGCTGTGACTGGGCTGCCGCTCTCCCTGGTGTACATGAGGGCAGAGCATGTGGTGGACAGGACTGGGCTGGGCTACAGCATCCATATTTGCAGAGGAAGGAGGGCAGATAAATTGATCAACTACCCCGGCAAAGCTTGACAGCAAATTTCTGGATGAATGGAGACTCGGAGGTGGACTATGTCAGCCAATTGACCTTGGACGAATTTCTTCATCCTTGGAGCAGTGACATCAACAGCATCTCAGAACTATCAAAACTACTTGAGCAGAACCCTCAGAAAATACTCTACAGTGGGCACCCTGGGATGACATCAGGTGGCTGTTCCCCATCCTCAGGGTACTGAGATAGTTGAGAGGCTGGGTGTGGTTTCTCCCTTTTTACCCCCTCCCCCAAATACAGGAGTAAGAAAATGAAAATGTGTTAGCAATGGTCTTGCCATTTCCCCCTGATTCTCAATCCTTCCCAACCTCATCAACTATGTAAACATCATCAACAATAAAATTTTAAAAACACTCCTAAGAAATAGACACATTAAAAAAAAGAAATAGATGCATCAATAGTATTAACTTGTTTGCTTTGATAAATAGTCCAGAAAAATTTATTTGAGATAAAAAATTATAATATTAATCCTGTGACCTGGATATTTATGTCATCTCAAAACTGTTATCAAAAAGCGTAACCTTCATGGTTATGGGTAATGTTAGTAGCTGGGGCATTTGGGGGATGATGGTGTCATGGGACAGAGCCCTCATGAATGACACTTGTGCCTTTACTGTATTTTTAAGATGTATTATTTGGAAGGCACAGTCACTTCGAGAGGAGGAGAAAGAGTTCTTACAAGCTGCCGATTCACTCCCTAAATAGCCACAGCAGCGGGAACTGGTCCAGTTTGAAGCCAGGAGACAGGTACTTCTCTTCCAGGTCTCCCACATGGGTGCAGCAGCTGAAGCACCCGGGCCTTCCTCCGCTGCTTCCCCAGGCTGGAAGCAGGAAGCTGGACTGGAAGTGGAGCAGTTAGGACTCGAACATGTCCATCAGGGATGCTGGCATCACGTGCAGAGGATTAACCCACTACACCACAATGCCAGAAGTGAAACCGCCAAGACTTGAACTCATGCCCACATGGCATATAGGTGTTGCAGGTGGCAGCTTTACCACATAAACTCCATAAACACATATTTTTTTATTTTTTTAAAGATTTATTTATTTTTATTGGAAAGCTGGATATACAGAGAGGAGGAGAGACAGAGAGGAAGATCTTCCGTCCGATGATTCACTCCCCAAGTGAGCCGCAACGGCCGGTGCTGCGCTGATCTGAAGCCAAGAACCAGGAACCTCTTCCAGGTCTCCCACGCGGGTGTAGGGTCCCAATGCTTTGGGCCGTCCTAGACTGCTTTCCCAGGCCACAAGCAGGGAGCAGGATGGGAAGCAGGGCTGCCAGGATTAGAACCAGCACCCATATGGGTTCCCGCCGTGTTCAAGGTGAGGACTTTAACCGCTACCCTATCGCGCCAGGCCCCTAAATTTGAAATTTTAAAAGCAAATTCCTTCCAAAGAAAATGCTGTATATATATATCCCACATCTTCTATTCCGTTTCTTTCTAATTTTTTTTTTACATATTTGAACATTCCCATAACGGGAAGTTGAGTTTTAAGTAAGCAAGTAAACATTATATTTAGGACAACTTGTTCCTGTACTTGTATACTGTGGAAGTGAGAAGTGAACGGATCCAGAGAAGTCTTGAGAGTGGGACCCCTGGGGTTGCTGGTGCTGGGTGCGCTCATCGGACCGTACGGCCCAGCTCCCTCTCTCTCCTGTAGAACCACCGCGAGAAGGGGCGCATGCATCAGCCAGAGTCAGAATGCCATGCTCCATCCAGGTCCCTGCTTCCAGCTGCCATGAGCCATCAAACTCAGGGTCTAGGTAGTTTCACTTTGGGACTTTTTGGCATATAAGAATGCTGTGCTCAGATCTTGTGGATGGAAGTTAAATATTGACAGGGGCACTGCTTTGCACGGATTGGAGAAGCGTGTTGCTGTGGAATGTTCTGTAGTCCACAGTGATGCCAGGCTCCCAACTCCAGCAGCAGCCTGGGTAACATCTTTCACAGTAGTGGGGATCCCCAGCAGTTGCTAAACATTCGAGGGAAGGAGGTGGAGAGGAGGGAGGAGCAGTCGAAGTTGCTGCAAGTTGAGGAGTTGGGTTGACAAGTAGAGACACCCTACAGTGTGTCTCTCACCAGCAGTCACTCATTACCCACTTGCTGAATTGCACGATTATGTTACTTTGTTCTGTGGCAATGACATTGGCCGGTGACTCAGCAGTGCGACCCAAGTGTTCCTCCCACTCCCATGGCCCTGTGTAATCCTGGGCAAGTTGCTCCTCTTTAAATTGGGATAATCATAGCCTGCTATCTTCCTCCGGAATTGTTGTGAAGGTCATAAAAGGTAAGTATATGAGATTATAATTTTTATGGACCAACAAATGCCATACAAATGGAAGGCATTGGGACCAGCATTGTCACGATGTGGGCAGAGTTGCGGCCTGTGACACGAACATCCCATACAGGTACTGGTTTGTATCTTTCACATCTGATCTGGCTCTCTGCTCATGGTCTAGGAAAGCAGCAGAGGATGGACCCAACTCCCTGAACCCCTGTCAGAGAGCTGGATGAAAGTTCCTGGCTCCTGGCTTCAGCCTGGGCCAGGGTTGGCCATTGCAACTTTTTCGGGCGTGAACCATCAGAGGGAAAATCTCTCTGTCTCTCCCTCCAGCCCCTACTCTATAACTCTGCCTTTTTAAATGGAAGGCGTAGTTATTACTGCAAGTGATTAAGTGATTCATGTTTTAAAGTCCCCTCTTTTCCTTGATTCTGTGTTAACAGTGAATCAATATTAATAGTCAATGTTTAATCACAATTAAATAGTCAAGAAATAACTGCAGGGCCTGGCGCGATAGCGTAGTGGTTAAAGTCCTCGCCTTGAATGCTCCCAGGATCCCATATGGGCACCGGTTCTAATCCCGGCAGCTCTACTTTCCATCCAGCTCCCTGCTTGTGACTTGGGAAAGCAGTCCAGGATGGCCCAAAGCCTTGGGATCCTGCACCCGTGTGGGAGACCGGAAAGAAGTTCTTGGCTCCTGGCTTCGGATTGGCTGCACCGGCTGTTGCGGCTGCCTGGGGATTGAATCATCAGATGGAAGATCTTTCTCTCTGTCTGTCCTCCTGTGTATATCTGCCTTTCCAATAAAAATAAATAAATCTTTTTTTAAAAAAAGAAATAACTACAAAGAACTTTAATATGAACTTTCTGCATTTTCCCATACTTCACAGGCATTTGCAGGAATAACACAATTTCATCCAACTGTAATTTTACAGGTATAATCTTGAGTACATGTTCACCAAATTAGGAGGTAAATATGCTGTTGTTTATTTCTTGGATTATGCCTATTACTTCACAGTCTCAGTGTACAAGTCAGTGTGTGGTCTGTTCTGTAACGCACTATCAGGGGATTCGAGTAGGAATTGAGGGGTGGGTACGTGGCTCAGCATTTCAGTGACCACATGGGATGCCCATATGCACTGCCAGAGTCACTGGGTTTGAGTTCACTCCAGCTTCCTATGACCACATATCCTGGGAGGCAGCAAGTAACGGCGCAGGTACTTAGGTCCCTGCTACCCATGGGGTAGACTCAGATTGAGTTCCTGGATCCTGGGGCTTCAACCTGGTGCAGCCCTGGCCATTGCGGCATTTAAGAAGTCAACCAGCAGGTGGAAGCTCTTTCTCCATCTATCTGTCTTTTCCTTTGCATTTCAACAGCAATAACAATAATAATACAAAAAAAAATGAAAAATTTGGGGTATGGGTTGGCCTATTTTGGTCTCAGATAAAACTGCCACTTGTTTCAATAGAGCTTGCAAAGTAAATCTATTTGGACACTTCAAAGAGTTTTTCCCTAAGATCAAAAAGAAGAATAATGTATGACATTATAATTACATGAGATTCAGATTTCAGCATCCATTCACTGGAACACAGCCACACCCACTTGTTATTGTCCTGTGTGTGGCTACAACAGCGGTGGAATAATTGTGAGGCGGTGAATATGATCCACCAAGACTGAAAAAAAATAATTATCTGGCCCTTTACAGAGAAGTTTGCCTCCCCGTAGACGAGATAACTCAAGGTTCAGAAGTAAAAATACTTTTTCCTTACTTGCTGGATATCTCTTAGAATAATCAAACCTGGACATATGGACACAAATTATTCAATACAATAATTAGAGAAACACACAGTTCTGATTTTAACATACAGTAAGTGGACTCAAGGCACTTAGTAAAAATGTATGCAGCACAGTACTTAAGAAAATAAAGCCTTAGGAATTGTTAAATCCTTAGGACATATTAACATTTTGCTCAGTGGTAATGGCAAGGTAAAAAGAATAGGGACTACCTTCTGATTAACATTTTATAGAAAACTCAGGTGAAAGAAAAAGGAAGTTTATCTGAAAGAAGATTCTTGGACAATTGCAGATTCGGCAGAAGAGCTGGAAGCATTCTAAGGCTCAAGTTCAGATTCAGAGCCAGGTAACCACATAGTAGGGTTCATCTTAAAGCAAGCTTTATTGGGAGTGTTCCCGGGTGAGGTTCACTGACCCAAACAGACCAGGCCTGTCACACCCAGGAAATGAAAGGCAGCCTTTTATATATGGGGATCAAAACAGGAAATGGGGGGCGGGGTCTGGCAGGTGAAGGATTTTTGTCTGTATGGTGTTGTGGAGTGCTGATAGGTTCCTTCTGGTTTTGGAGAGCCCACTGCTGAGTCAGGCAGGGGCTTCCTGGGTGTTTTAGTACCTTGTCCCAGTGGCATTAGCCACCTTCTCTTTCTAGGCCATCCCTTACCCACCCGGCATGGGCCTTCCAATCACGATCCCTGGAAAGACTAGAAACTGGGGAGTTTTAGATCTTCAAAGGCAGGAGACTATGCGCCTACTCTCAGGGCACTGCAGGTGTCTTCTGTTCGAAGAAACCGTGCATTCATGGCCCTTGCAACCATGGGCATGGAGTAATGCATTTGGCAGCTCTGTTAGAATCTCTATAGAATGGAGAAGGAAAGAAAAGGATGGAAGAAGGGTTAAGGGAAGTTAGGCAAAGAAAACTAAGTGTTGTGTTCCCAGGAAACCTCTCGGGAAATATGAGCTACGAGCTCCAATTCAGCGTCAGTTGGGTGACCAGGAGTAAGTCATTTTCCACTGTTGATCAGTGCCAGAGAGCCACATGGTTAGACTCATCCATTACAAAATCATCATTGCTCACTGAGCTCAGCATTCTCACCCTTAGAATGATTTATTTTCCCCTAAAGAACTGTATCTTCTGAGGAGAAGGAGGTAATTGTGTGACTCCTATCACCACTTTACTCAATGTTATGCCAAAGGTGTCAGCCAATGGAATAAGACAAGAGAAATAAAAGATCCAAGAATTATAAAGGAGCAAACAAGTTTAGTTGCGATCAAGTGAAGTTTGTAACATCATTGGATGAGGGTTAATACATAAAGATTCATTGTCTTTCTTTTTTTTTTTTTTAAGATTTATTTTTATTACAAAGTCAGATATACAGAGAAGGAGGGACAGAGAGGAAGATCTTCCGTCCGATGATTCACTCCCCAAGTGAGCCGCAACAGCCGGTACTGTTCTAGTTCTGGTCTAGCTCCCTGCTAATACTCCTGGGGTACTAATAGAGAATGGCCAAGTGTTTGTGCCCTGGTCATCTATGTGTGACTCCTGGATTGAGTTCTAGGATCTCATCTGGGTAGTGAATGGAATGATGGGACTCTCCCACACCCTGCCTCTCTCTCTCAGTAAGTTCACCTTTCAAACACAATAAATACATCTTGGGGGGGGAAATACATGCAGGTCTGAAAAATAAAAAAGAAAGACATAGGTCCACACATCCTTTATCATCTGTTTATGAAGGAAGGGTAATGTTGTAGTTCATTTGGAAATGGATAGTCTGTTCCATAAATGGTGGCTAGATAATTGGCTGTGTATATGAAAAACCCCTAATTTATAGCATGCAAAATTTCCAGAGGCAATGCATTCCGAAATGTATAGCACTTTCATAAAAAATACAAGCATGGAAGCCATCTATCTAACGATGATATGGACAAGTATTTCCTACATACAACACAGAAAATATGCTAATTGCAAAGAGGGGAAAATGATGAATTGAGCCAAATTAAACTGAAGTCCCTATGTTTGCTAAAAAGAACAATCAAAGAAAACCCACTTCTAAGAAGTAAAAAAGGAGGGCCAGCATGGTGATACAGCAGGCTGAGCATCTACCCTTGACAATGGCTCCCCACAGGGTTACTGGTTTGGTTTCTGCTGTTTTACTTCTAATCCAGCTCCCTGAGTATGGCCTGGGAAAGCAGCAAAGGTTTGCCCCAGGCCTTGGGCCCCTGTACCTACATGGGGGCCCAGGAAGAGACGCCTGGTTCTCAGTTTCAGATTGATGCATCTCTGGCTGTTGAGGCCACGTAGGGATCCAACAAAAGTATAGAGGATCTGTCTGTAACTCTGACTTTCAAGTAGAATGAAAACTCAACAGATCTTAAGGGGGAAAAAAAAAAACAACACATTAAGAAAAAGAAGAGAACAAACAAGGCACAGAATATCGGAAGATACAAGTGATTTTTAGATTATAATTTATTTTGTATTACATATTTTTAAGCATTTATATTGACTTAAATGTAAAATTCTAGCTATTCTCCCATCCATATAGGTATGTGTATGTTTATATGTGCATGTGTGTTAAGTATATAGCTTGTTAAATAAATACATATGGCAAAGGACCCCCACATGTAGAATACATAGAGTTCCAGTAAATCAACAAGAAAAATGTATGAAATAGCGCTTGACTTTGTCCTTCATCCAAGAAATATCAATTAAAACCACCACAAGATAATACAACATATCTACCAGGGAACAAGAAAAGGATAGCTAATATCAAATGCTGTAAGGATGTGAAGCAACTGGAAATGTCACACATTGTTAACCATGGTGTCGAGTGGCACAACTTTGCCAATATCACTCCATAATGACCCGCTTCTGCTACACATCCCAGATCTTGACACGGTCTTCCTAAACGGATGTAAGCCTCAAATGGCTAATTCCACAGGATAGTAACAGACATTAGGGAGCATCAAGCACTGTGGTAAACTGGAAAATGGTCCCTATTTCCAACATACCTGTGACCTCTCTCTGTGTGCATTTGTAACTTATTTCATAGATCTGCTTATTTATTTGAAAGATAAAGTCAGAAAGAGAGAGAGAGAGATTCCACCTCCTGGAGGGGTGATTTACTCCCCAAATGGCCACGGCTGAGCCAGGCCTAAGCCAGGAACCTGGAATTCCGACATGAGTAGCAAGGACCCCAACACTTGGGCCTTCTACTGTTGCTTTCCCAGATGTGTTAACAGGGAGCTGAAGAAGAGGAAGAGTAGCTGGGACTTGCACTGATGTGATGATTCAGGCTGCTGGTGTTGCAGGCAGCAGCTTTCACTTGCTCTGCCATGATGCCAAAGCCTCTGTGTGCATTTGAACTTACGACTCCAGGACCAAATCCACTAAGGAAGAATACATGAGGTCCCTGGAAGCAAAGCATTTTTCTCTCTTAGAAGAAGGTGGCCAATTGTGCACCCTAGAGAGGGGGCATTTCCAGGAAAAAGTACTTACTGGACATGGCTTGGCCATTGCTGTGTGGTTTACTTTCCCCTGGAAACAACCTGCCCTCTCTCTCAGTGATTGGATGCAGTTGGTGCATGGCCCAGACATCCTTGAAGAGCAGGACCCCAGCCCTCAGCTCCTTTTAATGGTGACTGTCCCAGTCTGAGCTACCTTTCTTCCAGATGTTTGAAAAGCGATGCTGGCCTCACCGAGGCAACCCGCTGCCAGTGGTGGATGGAGGCAGGTGTTCACCTCTGTCTCCAGGTGGGATGAACTCATCATGCCAATGCACTCGGCAGATCCCACCATGGTGGATCAGGTGAAGGTGAGGCTTGCCAGCTTTGCCTCCTGCCCCACGCTGCCTTTCTGCCTTAACAAGTTTCTCCCTAAAGAGCACTCTGCAGTAGATCACTTATTCCAGGATTTGTCTGTGCTTCTACGGAATCTGAGCGAAGTAACAGGATCCAGAAGATCTTCTGGTGCAAACATCCTGGAGAAGCAATGTTTCAGGAGTAACACAAGCCATGGGCATCCAGCAGTTGAGCTTTTGTCCCAGGAGTTTTGCAATAAGGCTGCTTTGTTTTTTGGAGTCAAACACAGGTTGCATCTCATCTCTGACACCACTGGAAGCCTAAATAGTGTGACACATAACCCCAGCCTTCTATATCCTGGTCTTGAAAATAGGACCAGAGGCTCTTGAAGATAACATCAGTTGGAATCCAGAAAGAAGGATTCACTGATTGGCTTTCCCATTTGCTTGGCCTTAGTGACTGCAGGCTTAACTCCCCACCCTTGACTCCTCCAGGAACTTGCCTTGCTAGGGAGCTCTGGTACTAGCTCCTTCCCTCTGCCCCAGGCTATCTTTCCTCAAGGCTTTTTTGAATCTCCTGAGGACCAGATGGTGAAATCCCTTCCATAATCATCACTTTGCTGGTTCCTGTCCTGTTCCAGGAAAGCGCTAGACATTCTCAGAACCTTCTGGTGCTTGATGTGTTCTTTGTTTCATGTCGTGTGTGTGTGTGTGTGTGTGTGTGTGTGTGTGTGTGTGTGTGTGTGTGTGTGCTTGCACACAGTTCAGGAAAGCGGGAGGGGGTGGGTGGCTGGGTGGGGAGTAGCGAGAGAAGAGATGGTCAGATTTCAAAGCACCAAAGTGATGGGTTATACAGAGAGGACCATACGCCATCAGCCTGATTAGTTCCATTCGGAATCATCTACGGATTTATCAGGACAATCATCCTTCCAATCCAGGCTCTCCCTCTCAGCTGGCAAAGGCAGCTTTTGTCTGAGCCAGGGAGTGGGCGTGCCTCCATGGCAGGTTTACAGCGGTCAGCCCAAGACAAGTGCCCAGTGCGGCCAGATGTGGATGTAGTCTAATACGATTTATGCTAGAACCCAATATTTGTTTTCTGGGGGCTGGGAGGGCACTTCCTCTTCTCCCTTCCCTCTGTTCAAGCAGATGGTCACATAGAGGTCCCAGGGGAGACCTCCTCCTGGATAGGACAGAGTAAGAAGTTACCACGTTTTTCTGGCTTGTTTCTGGTGACAGATGCGTGATGGTAGTCCAGGTTTTTTTTTTTTTTTTTTTTTTTTTAATTTTTATTAAGGTAGTCCAGGTTTGTTTGGCTCCCTGCAGGACTGTTTGTGAAGGAAGGATTTCCGCTACGGAGTGGCCGAAGCATGAGCGTTGGCTCAATCTCTAGGGTACCACAGTCCCTAGCACGTTCTGCTGTCTCTTACAATTCCAGTCTCCTTCTGTGTGCCCTTATCTCTCAGACCCAACTTCCCATAATCACATTAAAAGAAGGTGATGTTGGAGGCCCGGGATGCAAATATCTCCCCTCCCTTGGAAAGAAACAGGAAGATTAAGAGAATGAAAGTCTTCCACGGATGAGGGAAAACCCCAGAGTTAAAATGCAACCATGAGCCAGGGCCTGTTCTTAGCCTCATGAAGGTTGGCAGAAGCTGCAGCCAGGGTTCAGTTCTGGGCTTTCAGGCCTGGAACCCACCTTGGGCCCAAATGCCTGAAAACAGGGTGGGTTACAGAAGGAACAGCACTCCGAAGGGAGGAAAGAGGGAGTCACAGGGAGGGAATCCCCCTCCTAACACTCACCTTGTCCTGCTTTGCCACATGACTCATCACCCTATGGTTATTTAGTGAGAGTCCATTCTGTGTCAGGCAGAAATACCGAGTTGCCAATATGACGCTCAGGAAACCTTGGTGGAGATTTCATTACAGCATTTCTTTCTCCCTCCCTCTTTTTTCTTCCCTTTCTCCCTCCCTCCAATCAATTTTAACAGTAATAGAGGGGCCTGCGTGATAGCACAGCAGCTAAAGTCCTCGCCTTGAAAGTGCCAGGATCCCATATGGGTGTTAGTTCTAATTCAGCTCCCTGCTTGTGACCTGGGAAAGCAATCAAGGAAGGCCCAAGACCTTGGGACTCTGCACCCGTGTGGAAGACCTGAAAGAGGCTCTGGGCTCCTGGCTTCAGATTGGCTCAGCTCTAACTGTTGCGGCTGCCTGGGGAATGAACCATCAGATGGAAGATCTTCCTCTCTGTCTCTCCTCCTCTCTGTATATCTGCTTTTCCAATAAAAATAAAATCTTAAAAAAAAAAAAAAAAGTGAATGGATAGATCACATTCTTGTGTAACCACTCCTCCCACAAGCCCCTATAGAGGCTCAGGACAGGGAGGGGCTCACTGTCTTGGTCATGTGCTTCCCTTGCTCTGGCACTCCCACTGTTGGTCACTCCAGTACCTCTAAGGACAGTATCCCCTGAGCATGGCCCTTGTGTGTCTGTATTCCTCACCCTCTGTTCACTGCTTGGGCGGGACAGTGAAGATAGCAATGCTAAGATGCTTCGTATTTCTTTCTTTTTTTTTTTTAAAGATTTATTTTATTTTCATTACAAAGTCAGATATACACAGAGGAGGAGAGACAGAGAGGAAGATCTTCCGTCCGATGATTCACTCCCCAAGTGAGCCGCAACGGGCCGGTGCTGTGCCGATCCGAAGCCGGGAACCTGGAACCTCTTCCAGGTCTCCCACACCGGTGCAGGGTCCCAATGCATTGGGCCGTCCTCGACTGCTTTCCCAGGCCACAAGCAGAGAGCTGCATGGGAAGTGGAGCTGTCGGGATTAGAACCGGCGCCCATATGGGATCCCAGCGTGTTCAAGGTGAGGACTTTAGCCACTAGGCCACGCCTCTAGGCCCAATGTATGTACCCTCGAGAATTCCAGAAGAGGTGAGGCCTAGTAGTAGTGGAATGTGGGCAGAGAAGCCAGGAAAAGTGGATTGTCTGCAGCTTTGGAAGTGTGTCCAGGTTGTTCATTGCATGTCTCTCAGGATAACTTGTATCATTGGGGCAACTGGGACATAGGTCTTCAGCTTAACAGATGGACTTCAGAATAATGACCATTTGTTCCTCTTGGGGTTACGATTGACCATATGGACTTGTGATTTGCTATTTCTACTGGGCCCTGTTATCACCAAGTTTCGTTAATAAAGACTCCTTAATAAACCTTAGACCTGTCTGGTGTGATCTCACTCACACACCACAACAGAGGCAGTCAAGAGTTGGAACGCAGCACTGAAAAGAAATTAGAGACATAGAGGAAGTTAAAAATGGGCTTAGCAGAGGGTTGGCCTCCACACTGAAGTCGGGCTCTATGCTGACTTGGTAGGCTCAATTTCCTTATCCTTAAATGAGCTTCCCCTCAATTTAACAGTGTGGTGGACAAATAACAGGTCCTAAAGCATGACAATTGCTACTACAATTCTTACGAATAACGCTTTATTGCATCAATCCAAATTGTTAATGCTCAAACCCCAGATTGAAAGCCACAGAGTGCTTTCACACAAAACACAATTATGCTTCAGAAATCCTCCCTCCCACCCCCCCACAACATTCAGGCTGACATTACAGACTAATAAACCGGAGGCAAAGCCAGTAAGACAAAAAAAGAAGAACCGGGCCCGGCGGCGTGGTCTAGTGGCTAAAGTCCTCGCCTTGAAAGCCCCGGGATCCCATATGGGTGCCGGTTCTAATTCCGGCAGCTCCACTTCCCATCCAGCTCCCTGCTTGTGGCCTGGGAAAGCAGTCGAGGACGGCCCAATGTATTGGGACACTGCACCCGCGTGGGAGACCTGGAGGAGGTTCCAGGTTCCCGGCATCGGATCGGCGCGCATCGGCCCGTTGCGGCTCACTTGGGGAGTGAATCATCGGACGGAAGATCTTCCTCTCTGTCTCTCCTCCTCTGTGTATATCTGGCTGTAATAAAAGTGAATAAATCTTTAAAAAAAAAAAAAAAAAAAAAAAAAGAAGAACCAACAGACATCAACTTCTACCGTTATGTCTAAAGCAGAGAGCTGGCGCATGCATCGTGGCATAGCTGGACAGCATCCCATAGTGATGCTGATTTGAGTTCCAGCTGCTCCACTTCCAGTCTAGCTCCTTGATAATGTGCCTGGGAAGAGCAGCAGAAGATATCCCAGGTGTTTAGGGGACCTGGAGGAAGCTCCTGCCTCTTGGCTTTAGCTTGATCCAGCCCTGGCCATTGTGGCTAACAGGCGAGTGAGCCACCTGATGAAAGATCTCTCTCTGTCTCTCCATCCTTCTCTGTGACTTTGACTTTCAAGTGAGTAAATTAAGCTTAATAAAATGTTTAAGAAGACACGGAGCTATGAAGTCCTGATGAAAACAAGTGATGGTGATGGTGAATAAGACGGGGATTTCCTCTGTTCTGATGGGGTTCTGTAGGCAGACATAGCCCATATTGTTTCAACAGGCATGAGATGGCCCGGCCAGGTGAGTCATTGCAAGATCCTTTGACTGGACCACTGAGGCGTAAGAAGCCACACTCCCCACCACAAAGGCAGGAGAGACAAATGTCACCCATCTCATTTGACAGGCAAGGAAATGAGGTGATGAGGGTGACTTGCCCAAGAGTACAGGACTGGGCAGTGGTCAGAGAACATCACAAATACATCATCTATTTCACAGTCAGTGATCTCCCACTGCCTCGTCATCTCCAGCTGGGCGGGTTCTAAAGAACCTGCTAGTCGCAGCGGCTCAGAACCCGTGTAGAGGAAAACTCCGAAGGGAGACTTCCCACTGTGTATGAAGTCATCCCAAGAGGTTCCACTGTGTTTCCAGCTATTGCTCTATCCCCTAAATGCCTAGAATAGCCAGTTCCGGATCAGGCCAGGAGGAGGAATCTCATTCCAGGATACCATGCAGGTGGCAGGAATCCAGTTTCTTGAGCCATCACACCTGCTTCTCAGTGCTGGAACCCAGACACTCCAATATGGAGGTGGGCTTCCTAACCTGCAGCTTATGTCTAGCCCAAATATCTGGCTTTTTTTCCTTAAGACTTACTTTTATTTTTTGTGTCTCCTTCACACAGAATTTAAAAGAAAAAAGAAAAAGAAAGAAAAGCATCAGGTCTGGCACAGTAACCTAGCGACTAAAGTCCTTGCCTTGCATGAGCCAGGATCCTGTATGGGCATTGGTTCATATCTCGGCTGCTTCACTTCCCATCCAGCTCCCTGCTTGTGGCCTGGGAAAACAGCTGGGGACAGCACAAAGCCTTGGGACCTGCACCTGCATGGGAGACCTGGAAGAGGTTCCTGGCTCCTGGCTTTGGATCAGCTCAGCTCTGGCCACTGGGGCTGCTTGGGGAGTAAATCAGCAGATGGAAGATCTTTCTCTCTGTATCTCCTTCTCTCTGTGTATCTGCCATTCTAATAAAAATAAATGAATAAATCTTTTTTTTTTTTTATTAGAAAGGCAGCAATGTTTTGTGAATGAAGAAAGAGGCAAAATCCCATTTGAGAAGCGTTGCGTTACTTCCAGGTCACAGAAGGCAGAAGCGTCGGGGAGAACAATAATGGGCTGTTACGTGTTTATCCAATGGCTCTTAAACAGGAAAGCCTTCTGCCAGGCAGAAACACCCGGCGTGGGGATAAGTCACCAATGTGATGCGGCTGATTGCTGACTCGGGAGGAGAACTTCACAGCTGGCTCCTGGGGACAGCCATGAGCAGAGAATGGTCCTCCCCTGCCTGTGAGCACGTGGCTCTAAGGGGACAAAGATCAGATGCACGAGTGCCCCAGGCAGATGCAGCTGACATTACCGGCAGGGTGATGGGTTACTGGAGCAAGGGGAGCTGCAGGGCCACCCCCAAGGAGTTGATTTAGTCACGTAAGACCTGGGAAATGGTTGCTTGCGTTTCAAAGTCAGCAGGAGATTGTTACCCATGTAAGCAGTGTGGTAAAGACAAAAGCCAGGGTGTAAGACGAAAGTGAAAAGTTAACGTATGGTCCAGGGCTGGCATTTTGAATGTTGGGTTGCTTGCCTCATGCTCTAATAAGAGATGACTCCAAAACTCAGTAGCTTAAATCAGTGATGAGTAGGGACTGGCAGTGTGGTGTTCTGGGCTAAGCCTCTGTCTGCAGCATCGGTATCCCATAGATACACACGTTCACATCCCGGCAGCTCCACTTCCCATCCAGCTCCCTGCTTGTGGCCTGGGAAAGCAGTCAAGGATGGCCCAATGCATTGGGACCCTGCACCCGCGTGGGAGACCCAGAAGAGGTTCCTGGTTCCCGGCATCGGATCAGCGCGCACCGGCCCATTGCGGCTCACTTGGGGAGTGAAACATCGGATGGAAGATCTTCCTCTCTGTCTCTCCTCCTCTCTGTATATCTGACTTTGTAATAAAAAGAAATAAATCTTAAAAAAAAAAAAAAAAAAGAAAACTCTTTCAGATCAGAACAGAAACCGCCAATGTCCTTGACGACCTGGCTTTGGAAGACATCCACACTGGCTGCCGTCAGGTGTAGATGAGGATGATACAGGAATGTAGACCCTGGGAGGAGAAGATCCTTGGGAACCAAGTTGGAGTCTGGCTTCCACTGATGGGGACCAGATGTAGCCAGGCTGATTTAAAAGACTCACAGAGAGGGTGAGACAGATCTTGCATCCACTGGTTTATTTCCCAGGTAGCCACAGTGGCCAGGGCTGGGCCAGGCCAAAGCCAAGGTTTTTATCCGAGTCCAAACGTTTAGCCCATCTTCCACTGTTTTTTTTTTTTTTTTTTTTTTTTTAGGCCAGAAGCAGGGAATAAATGGAATGGAACAAGTGGGACATGAACTTAACTCTTGGCTTTGCCCTGGCTCAGCCCTGTCTGCTCTGACCAATCACGGCTGTGAGGCAGCTCTGATGGAAATTTGCATTTCGGCATCACAGCGTGTGGTGGGCTCCCCGCCCCCAGAACCATTAGAGCTTGAGCTTTGTACAGTAAGAGGCAAGTCGTCCAAGGGAGAACTGTGAACCAGCCCTGACCTGCAAACTGACTCCTTGCCTTGTGGGGCACCTGTGTTTGGACCCAGAAACCTGTGTAACCAGAAGGAAGCAGCCCTGTGCTCAGAATGTAAGAAGTATGTGTGAACTGATTCAAGGGGAACGGCTGAGTTGGCCTGTTCTTTCCACTTCTCTCCACTTCTTTCTGCCTCTCATGACTTGGAGAAAATATTTTTGTTTCCTAAGCTTTGCGTGTCATAATTCTGTAAGGACTTCCAATGGTAGAAGTAACATTTGCTATAGCAGCTAAATATTTGAATAAAATCTGGAAAGAACTAGAAGTTTCTGTTGAACAGGGAAAAAAAATTGTCTCTGTTGCTGCCATCGTGTGACCACTTGGAGTAATAACAAGTAGAGTGAATCAATCTGCGACATTCTGGGTGACCTCAAGGCCAGGTTGCTAATAACATGTGCGAAGCACTCTATACACACGGTTTTGATTGCTAGCGAGTTCTTTCTGACATTGAGCCAAATTCTGCTTAAATTTAATTTTTACTTAAGTTGTTCTTTTGCTACGTTTTTAAAAAATATTTGAAGGTAGTTGTGTATTTTAGTTTCTCAAATTTTTTTTTCTTCCCCGACTTAGATCTAACTATTTCAGTTCCTCCATCTTTCCTTTCATGACCTAATTTCATCTGACGTCTGAGATGATGGGGATCCTGGTGTATGTGGTTTCGAGGGGTGGGTGGAGTGGTCTCGGGGGAATCCCATAGGGTTGTGAAGGTAGCAGAGCTAAACAAGCTGGGTGTCTACGAGAGGAATTCCCCTCGCCGCCAGCCCAGGGAGCCCATGGAGTGCAGGGCGGTTCCATTTCGAGGGAAGGGTTTGGTGTCTCATGTGCCATGTTAGCATCGCTTCTGCAGGTGGAGGGAGTCCGGAGTAACCCTCCTGAGTGCCATGGCCTCCCTGGAGGCAAGGGCAGTGTTCAGGAGTGTTAGCAGCCAATGCTCACAGACTGTGGAGGAGTGGGTACCCTGGATGGGGCTCTGTGCACACCTCCTGCTAATAGCCCACCTCAGTAATTACACACAAGCTGTACTCCAGGTATCCCAGATATAACCGGATGATGTGCGGAGCCAAAGAAGACTCTCAGTCCCAGTCACTCTCAGCTCAGGGATTAAAAGTCTGATCTAGGGCCCGGCGGCGTGGCCTAGCGGCTGAAGTCCTCGCCTTGAACACACCGGGATCCCATATGGGCGCCGGTTCTAATCCCGGCAGCTCCACTTCCCATCCAGCTCCCTGCTTGTGGCCTGGGAAAGCAGTCGAGGACAGCCCAATGCATTGGGACCCTGCACCCGCGTGGGAGACCTGGAAGAGGTTCCTGGTTCCCGGCATTGGATCGGCGCGCACCGGCCCGTTGCGGCTCACTTGGGGAGTGAATCACTGGGCGGAAGATCTTCCTCTCTGTCTCTCCTCCTCTCTGTATATCTGACTTTGTAATAAACTGAATAAATCTTTTTAAAAAAAGAGTCTGATCTAAACCACAATACGCTGTTCATGGAAAATTGCTGCCCAGCCAAGTGTCTTCCATTGGCATTTCATAGCACGATGATACCAGAAACAAAAGCACTTTAAAATGTTTTTAAATTTTATTTTTCATATTGTTTACATAGTTGAAAGGAATGCCTATCCACGTGGGTCTCTGATTAGGGAGGGAGGGCTGAGGTGTGGAGGAAGGCGGGTGGGACAATTGTTTTTTTCCTCCTGTGTCTTTAGGGGAGTTTGACTGCTCCTTGCTGTCAAACTACATCACCACCCTGGGGTGAGGGACAGTCATTTGATGTTGCTTTAGAGACCCCAATGTGAGGAAGAACGTTCCAAGGATGATGCTTGAGTGGTCTGAGATGCGGTTGGCTTTGCTGCACCAGAACTGAGAAAAGCTAAAGCCTTTTGTCTGACCAGGTCTACTTCGCTGTATCCACAGACCTAGACATTGGCTGCAAAGCTCGGCCAGGTGTGTTCTTCCACCTGTTCTGCTTTGCATCTTTGGATGAGGTACCTGATTTCCCCTGTTGGCTTGGATGAGTTGGCTGTTGTGTCTTTTGTGTAAAAGCACTTTTTAAATACATATTAGAAAAAAAGTATTTATTGACCTGAAAGGGAAAGTGACAGAGAAGGAGAGAAACAGAGAGAGAGATCTTCCATCTGCCGGTTCGTTCCTCACATGACTGCAGGAACCAGGACAAAGCTAGGAACGTGGAATTCTGTCCAGGTCTCCCACACGGGTGGTAGGGGCTTAAGAACTTGGAGCCCGCATCTGCTACTTTCCCTGGTGCATTGCAGGGAGCTGAATTGGAAGCTGAGCAGCCAAAACTTGAACTAGTGCTCTGATGTGGGCTGATGGCATCACAAAAGGGGAGTTAACCTGCCCCAGCACCATGCTACCCCCTGAACGTTTAGTTAACGTATGGTACTGGTACCTGTGAAGGGTCTTCAAGCAGCTCATTGAAAATATGTTGTGAAATAAAACAAGGCATGGGTTTCAAAAATCTTTGCAGTGAAATAAATTTCATCTTTTAATTTACTTTGTGTATGAACTTCATGAAGTGGGAGTGCAGTGTGACCTTAGGACGTACGTACACAGTGTGTAGCGATCAGGGGAAGTCGCGTTCAGACACCTGTGTTGTCTTTGTGTCGGAAACCCTCAAAACCCTCAAAACCCTCTCTCCTCACTGCAAAGCCACTTGCACACCCTTAAGCTCTCCTCCCAGCCCGCCACGTTCTCCTGGAATCTACATTCTTGTCTATGACAACCTTCTCTGTTGGGTCACCTGTGGACCCGGCAAGCGCATCTCTCTGGCGATTTATTACTGCCTCATCCGTCCGTCCTTCGCATCTGCTCGTCTATTGACATCTGGCGTTTACCTTCCCTGCCTGACTATTGCTGTGTCCCCTTTTTCAACATCACGGATAAACCTTTGGTTGAAAATGGCCAGGAGCAGGCCCATGGTCAGGGTTTGAGAGAGGCAGCTGAGGTCTAGCGGCAAACCGGGTACTGAGATAACTGGACCACCTGGACCCCCGGTCATTTGGAGTGACCAACATAAAAAACTCAACCAAACTAACACAGTGGTAAGGAGCGTTCTGCAAATAAATCAGGGCACGTGCTCAACCAGTACTCAATTCCTTTATATGGATTGCCTCGGGTATGCGACTACCTTAACCTTAGAGATTTGATCATTACTGTCATCCATCCTAAAGGACAGTCTTCCCTTGTTTCCAACTATGGTGGCACTGTAAGTTGGTACTGTAAGGTGAAAGCCATTACTGGTTTCTCAATTTCTGAACCTCTCTGTCTACAATTAAGACAGGTAATTGTCCTTTAGGTAGGCCAAAGCACTTAGGTTATGCAGGTTCATGGTAGCAAGTTCCCTCTTATATGCATCTTTTTTAGACTTTTCATTATTTTAAAATTTTTATTAGAAAGTCAGATATACAGAGAGGAGGAGAGACAGAGATGAAGATCTTCTATCCGATGATTCACTCCCCAAGTGACTGCAATGACCGGTGCCGAGCCAATCCGAAGCTAGGAGCCAGGAGCCTCTTTTGGGTCTCCCACATGGGTGCAGAGTCCCAAGGTCTTGGGCTGTCCTAGACTGCTTTCCAGTGCCACAGACAGGGAGCTGGATGGGAAGTGAAGCTGCCGGGATTAGAACCAGAACCCATATGGGATCCTGGCAGATGCGAGGCAAGGACTTCAGCCACTAGGCTACTGCGCTGCCCCCCATGTACATTCTTAATTACAGCACCTGTGCTGTAAGTATATTATATTTCTGATGTCTTTCTAATAATGTTATCCTGATCTTACCTGCTGTAGTTCGGGTTTCCTTAGGAATGGAGTACAGGGGCTGGCACTGTGCTACAGTGAATTAAACCACTGCCTGTGACGTGGGCATCCCACATGGTCTTGGGTTCATGTCCCAGCTGTCTCACTTCCCATCCAGTTCCCTGTTTATACACCTGGATGAAGCTCCTGGCTCCTGGCTTCTGGCTGACCCAGCTCTGGCCATTGCGGCCATTTGGGGAGTGAAGTAGCAGATGGACAATCTCTCTGTCTGTCTGTCTGTCTGTCCACCTTTGCCTCTCCATCTTGGAAACTTTGCCTTTTGAACAAATAAATAAATCTTTAAGACAGTTTGAAAAAAAAAAAACACAGCACAAAGCAAGGATTTGAATGCAGGTGAATTAGGAGGGTGAGGAATCAGGGAAACACAAGTGCCCGGATGAAGGGGGAGTAATTAGGATGCAGTATCAGCAATGAAGGCACGATTAACCAGCTTATTTCGGGCACATTCAGTGTGCAACTTTTATTTATTTATTTACATATTTTTTACACATCCTGAGAAGTCGAGCGAGCAGCCAGCGAAAATCATTCATCATCCCTACAAAATAATAAACGTGTGGTTTCTGAGCAACAAGTTTCTGCCCTGGTGTGAAGTCTGTGTTGGCCCAAGCTTTCTGCCTGCTGGCAGTTGGTATCGGTGAGGGAGAGAGAGAGTGAGGGGTGCTTTCAAACAGACTCCATGCGGAATCCAGAAGATAAACAGCCTGCCTCTCCCATCTGTGGCAGCTGCCTCCCAGATGCCAGTAAGACTCCCCCTGAGGTCTTGTGTTGCGTTAAAAAAGTAATAGTCCCAGATGCTGCTTCCTACACACTCAGCTGCGTCTCGTATGGCTTTTGAATGTGTTACTCCGCAGGGCAAAGTGAGAGCCATGATCACACGCATTTATTTTTCATGAGGTGCCATAATAGGACTCTTGGATTGACAGAGTGGAGTTGAAAGCTATGTGAATAATGCATGCTTCAGTCCAGCTGATAGGCACCCCTGTGGGTTTAACACCACCGAGAGCGTTAGAGTAAGCAGGGACGCACATGGCAGCTAGTCCAGACACCATCTCCCTCCTGCAAGAGGGGCTGACCATTGAGGGACTTCCTAGTCCCCAGGTGTAAGTTAGTGTTTTGCAGCACTATTAGGCAGAAAGACCACCCAATGATGGTTCTAACCTCATTGATGGTTCTAACCCTCCCTCCCTCTGTCACTTTCTTCTTCCCAAAAATTATCCCGTAAATGTCTGGCATGTGGGAGGGAATGTCAAAAAAGTTCGTGGAGGGACAAGCATTGCAGAGCAACAAGTCAAGCCATGGCTTGTGACGCTGGCAACCCATGTCAGAGCGTAGGTCGAGTTCCTGCTGTTCTGCTTCCAATCCAGCTCCCTGCTAATGCGCCGGGGAAGGCAGCAGAGGGTGGCCCAAATGCTTGGGTCTAGCACCCATGTGGGAAACCACAATGGAGTTTCAGGCTCCAGGCTTTGACCTAGACCAGCCCTGGCTCTTGAGGACATTTGGGGAGTGAACCAGAGGATGAAAGAACTCCCAATAAGTCTCTGTAACTTTGCCTTTCAAATAAATTCAATCTCTAAGAATTAATTTGCGGGCCCGGCGGCGTGGCCTAGCGGCTAAAGCCCTCGCCTTGAACGCCCTGGGATCCCATATGGGCGCCGGTTCTAATCCCGGCAGCTCCACTTCCCATCCAGCTCCCTGCTTGTGGCCTGGGAAAGCAGTCGAGGACGGCCCAAAGCATTGGGACACTGAACCCGCGTGGGAGACCTGGAAGAGGTTCCTGGTTCCCGGCATCGGATTGGCGCAGCACCAGCCATTGCGGCTCACTTGGGAAGTGAATCACTGGGCGGAAGATCTTCCTCTCTGTCTCTCCTCCTCTCTGTATATCCGGCTTTCCAATAATAATAATAATAAAAAATCTTTAAAAAAAAGAATTAATTTGCTTTCTATTTGAAAGGTAGAAAGAGACAGAGGGAGAGCTTCCATCTGGTCTATCCTCTAAATGTCTGTAACTGGGCTATGCTGAAACAAGGAACTAGATTCAATATGGATTTCCCATCTGGGTGACCACCAGGTGCTGCTTCTTCCCAGGACGCACTTCAAGCAGGAAGCTGGAATCTGCAATAGAGCTGAAACTCAAACCTAGACACTGTGATATGGAGTATGTGGCACCCAAGGAGAGCCTTGTCTGAGGTGTGAAACACTTGCCCCCAATATTTTAAAACGTTACTAATTTGAGAGACACAGAAAGAATACATATGACAAGCCACTGCACAAACATTTGATCTTACTATCTGACTTCACGACCAAGTTGGCAGGCACAGGTGTTCGATTAATTAATTTTTTACGTCATGTTCAACCAGGTGCTCTGAAAGATAATTCTGGAAGTTACTAAAATCAGCTTCTTTAAAGCAAGCCATTATTCATTTTTCAGTAGTAGCCATTAGGCGACGGCCAGCACTCCAAGGTCAAGGCACATGTGGTTACCTACTAATTAGTAATACATTCCCACCACATTTCTGTTTCTTCAACTTATCCACCACTTAATGGGAGAAATACATCAAAAGGAAAAAACATAAAGATCCAAGACAAAGATTTCAACCATTAAATCCCCCTACAACTGTAGGCTCTAAAACCCAGTACATAGTCAGGCTTGGCAGTGTGGCCTAGTGGCTAAGGTCCTCGCCTTGATCCCATATGGCCGCTGGTTCTAATCCCAGCAGCTCCACTTCCTCTCTATCTCTCCTCCTCTCAGTATATCTGACTTTGTAATAAAAATAAAATAAATCTTTATTAAAAAAACCCCCGATACATAGTCAAAGAATAATTAAAAGAATATCTCTATAATATTAATAAATAATTCCTTTAGCCAAAAAAAATTATAAAAGTGGCTGAAACATACATTTTCTACGCTCCAAAGAGTTGCAAGGACAGGTTAAACTTTAAGGTCACAGCAACTATATTTATTGACATAGAAGTTTCAGCTTATACTCCCATCACTCCCATTACTTTTTAGGATACTTATCAAGCCATTTCCCAGAAGGCATGCTACATGTCTGGGCCAGACTCCAGGGCAATGGGTAGGCACACAATAAGGTGTTCAGAAACGGCATGGGCTTAATTGTGCTCCTGTGTAAATTGTTAAAGGCCCACACACCAAGGCATTATCAGCAACATTAACTCCCAGGCTCACATTGGTTGCAGAAAAAAAACATCTCACGGGGCAAACAACAATGCCTCAGTAGGTTACGGACTTCTTAGCGGAGTGGCTGAGTGTCCATGCAAAAACTGGGTGAAACTGCTTCGAGATGGTTGGAGAAACATCCACCAGGCCTTACCATACAGCTGGAAGCTCCTTGCGGCCTTGCCAAGAGGGGAGCTGCTCTCTTCACACCTTTGTGTCATTCACAGCCATCCATGGACCCCAGCATTCTAGAACTGCACTGTCTAATAACATAGCTCTTGGCCCCATGCAGCTATTTGAATGAAAATGAAGAATTCAAATGTAAAGATCTGTTTTCATCCCTCTGCCAACTGCTTAGCGACCCCAGAAGGTGGAGTTCGCAAGTAACACTCTTGTCGGTCACAGCAGCTTCAGACTCAGCATCAAGGAAAGGTACCCGGATTGAGTGACTGCCAGCCAAGGTGCATGAGCTGTCTGAGCTGGGGGGCCATGCTGCGCAGCGAGTGGTCAGGCTGCACCCCTTCCCTGCACTCCGTTCTGGGAATGCAGATCCCAAGGCACAACCTTCATCCCTGTCAATCGCTAGGAGAGGTTCACGCACACAACTCTGGCCCGATGTGTCGGATGGGCAGACCGCCGCAAGTGCCACTCAGCTTGCAGAGGGAACAATGGCACCTCAGAGAGCAGGTTCCCAAGAGAAAAGGACTTGCTCCATGAAGAAGAACTAGAAAAAAAGAAGTCCTTGGGTGTCAGTGTGACATGGGACACTGCACAGAATGTGGGACTGTCTCATCCAGCCACGGTTTCCATGAGAATGGATGGAGGAGGGGAGTGAGTGGGTGGTGTAGTGGTGAGACCTCTCTTAACTGCACACATCCCCTATTGTAGTGCCTGGATTCCAGCCTTGGATTGCTCCCAATTCCAGTTTCTTGCCAACATGCACCATGGGAGGCAGCAGGTAACGGATCAGGTATTCAGTCCCTGCTACCCATGTAGGAGACCCACATGAAGTTCCAGGTTCATGGTTTTCTGTGGTCCAGCTGTCCGCGAGCATTTGGAGGGTGAAACAGTGATGAAAGAGCACTCTTGCTCCTACTGTCTTTCAAATAGATACACACATTTTTTTGTAAAGAAAAAGATGAAAATGTACATTTTTGTTAAGTACTTATCACACTTCCATAATACATTTTTTTTGGGATTTCACATCTCTTTAATCCGGTTACTGTAGCTGACCACCGGTTTTGCCATGCCAGCTTATATACAGAGAATCAAAGATAATTGAGTCTTTCCACTCGTATGGTTGACCAGAATCTATTTTTTATTATGGGTTTCAGGCTCATGTCTTACTGCTTCTCAGCTGGTGAGAAGATGCTCCTCCACACCTTGGCCTTTCTGTGAGTTCCTTGTTTGTGCCGAAGGCTTAGTTCTTACCTAAGGAGAAACCCTCAGACAACACAGTCAGGTGACCTCATCTGCCACAGGCTCCCAGCTAGTCCATTTCAGAGCAGCTCCTCACTGTCTTGTTCCATCATTGCTTGGTCTCCAGTTGGGGGAGGAGGTGTTGTGTAGGGTACAGTGAGGTGGGCTGTGGCCCTGCATCATGGTCACCCTTGAGCGAGAAGCAGAGGTGCTCACCGTTCAGGTTCATCTATTTGGGGTCGGAGGTAGAATCCAGAGGCTGAACACCACCCGTGGTTTTCTGTTTACGTCGCCTAGTGCTCACCAGCCCGGCTTCCACCTGCTGGCCTCTGTGACCCTGTCTAAGGACTGTTCTGTGTTGACTGATTCTTCTTTGCTCACCTGGGTAGGAAGCTGTAGGTATCCAAGAATTATTATCCTTTCTGCTTCCCCCCAACCCTCTAGCCTTTAACTAATGATTAGTGAAAGTCAGTGTGTAAACACCAAAGTTCTGGGACTTGTGGGATGGTCCATCAGGCCAATCCTGCAGCTGTCAGTGCTGGGATGCCATATGGGTGCCGGTTCAAGTTCTGCTGTTCCACAGCTGATCCAACTCCCTGCTTGTGGTTTGGGAAAGTGGTGGAAGATGGCCCAAAGTTTTGGGACCCTGCACCCACATGGGAGACTTGGAAGAGTCTCCTGGTTCCTGGCTTCAAATCAGATTGAATCTGGACATTGAAGCGTTTGGGGAGTATACTAGTAGGTGGAAGATCTTTCTCCCTCTGACTCTAATTCTCTATGTAATTCTGCCTTTCCAATAAAAAATTTTTAAAAGATTTATTTATTTGATTACAGTCAGATATACAGAGAGGAGGAGAGACAGAGAGGAAGATCTTCCATCCGATGATTCACTCCCCAAGTGAGCCGCAACAGGCCGGTGCTGCGCCGATCCGAAGCCGGGAACCAGGAACCTCTTCCAGGTCTCCCACACGGGTGCAGGGTCCCAAAGCTTTGGGCCGTCCTCGACTGCTTTCCCAGGCCACAAGCAGGGAGCTGGATGGGAAGTGGAGCTGTTGGGATTAGAACCGGAGCCCATATGGGATCCCAGCGCGTTCAAGGTGAGGACTTTAGCTGCTAGGCCACGCCTCCGGGCCCTTAAAAGAATAGGAGATCGTTGATGGAGCCTTTTGAAATGATGGTAATAACCATGGTAGGAAAAGTAGACATTGAAATTGAGCAAAACCCAGGGATGTGGTGAGTGCCGTGAGAGAAAGAGCAAATCTGTAGTTGGCAAAGGAGACAGTACACCAGCAAAGGAAGTCACGAGTAGCCGTTGGCAGAGGCCACGTGATCGGGACACATGGGATGCTGGGGAGGTGATCTACAGATGAAACTGGAGCTCCATGATGAGAACTGGGTCGCTTAGCTTAACAGAGTAACCCTATCCACTCTGATGTAGGACTGTGGGGCAAGAGCCAGTCAGGTGCCACCTTTGTGTAGTTGGCATGGGGCCCCGGCGCAGGTGACTGGGCTGTGACTGGTGATGTGGTAAGCCTAGCTGTGGTCAGAAACCGAGGAAACGGATTGGTCCTGCTGGATTCTGCAATCAGGTATTTAAGGGCCTGGCACCCGGTGTTTCTGCCCATGCTTGTCAAGGGGCAGCCCTACTTTGCTGATGGAAACGACAAACTTGTGTCTCCTCAGGTTTTACAAATGATCAGCTTTAAAGGTCTTTCTGTAGAGCTCCTTTTGAAGAGATTTTAAATATATAATTTTTTTTTATTTGAGAGGCAGATTTACAGAAAAATGGAGACAGAGAGCAAGATCTTCCATCGTCTGGCTCACTCCTCAGCCAGAGCTGAGCTGATCTGAAGCCAGGAGTCTGAAGCTTCTTTTGGGTCTCCCACACATGTGCAGGGTTCCCTTGCAAATCTGATGTTAGCTAATTTTTGCTTAAAAAATTCCTTTCCCTCCAATTCTTTCCCTCTCCCTCTTCTACAACTGCTAACATTTCCTGCAATGAGCACAGAGGGGAAGTCACCATGCCTCCCCCAGCCAGGCAGCAGCACCTGACTCCCTCCTCCCCACCACGCTGCCTTTGGCACAAGGTTGCCAGGTCACAGCGCGAGTCTACTTGGGCAGGAGTTTGGCTGCTGGTTAGTTGCAGAAATGCCGTTTGCAGAGCTCACCAGTCATTTGCTGAATTGTTCTCAGCTCCCTTCTGCTGTTAGCATCACAGAGGACTGACTCCATCCCTGTATTTGCCCCTGCCAAGGCGGTGATGTGATGCCAGTGGCATGGTCTGGTAGAAGGAGGAGAGTGGCAGAAAGGATAGTGTCTCTTTCAACTTCCTGGTTGTGGTATTATCCCCGTGCTCCACAGGACACCCTCTTCTCACCCTGGCAGGTTGCACAAGCCCCAGCTCTTGCAAACCATCACCTTGTGTTTGGCTGTACGATTTTTTTCCGATAGCTTACTTAACTATTGTTGCACGTGTGGTGTGTGGGCTCTGCTTTCTTGACCTTGACAGATGATGCTATATGGATATATGGAGGTGTTAGCACTGGGGCAAACCTGACTTGACTTGGTAGGTTCTGTTGCAGTCAAGGAACCTTAGGGAAAAATAAAGGCAACCAGGGAGCAATGGCAGTGAGCCCTTACCTTGGCATGGCTTGCCCAGTTGTCTTGGAAAGCTAATGATATGCATGCCAGGAGTGCTGGGAAATCCTTGCGACGAGGAGGAAGGGCAGGTTGCAGGGCACGACTCATCTCCTTGCACAGGAGTATTCCTGGGGTTGGTGTCAGTAAGCCACACATAAGTCAGTGCTGGTGACCACGTGCAGATGGCTGGCAGATGTCTCACTGGAGAATCTGATTCACCTGGGGACAGGTTGGCTCCAGCATTTGGCTGCTTCCCTAACCAGTCCAGGCTCAGGCCAGTTGCTAAGTTGTCACAGTTGGTGGTTGCAGGCCATTATATAAAGGCAAAGTTACAGAGAGAGAGGAGACACACACACACACACACACACACACACACACACACACACACACACACCTTCCCTCTGTTGATTCACTTTCCAAATGGTCATGTCAGCTACAGCTGAACTGGTCTGAAGCCAGGAACCAGGAGCTTCTTCTAGGTCTCCCATGTGGGTACAGGGGCCCAAGAACTTGGGCCATCCTCCATTATTTTCCAAGGCAATAGCAGGGAGCTGCATTGAAAAGGAAACAGCTGGGACTAGAACCAGCATCCATGTGGGATGCTGATGGTGAGGTAGAGGATTACTACGCTAGGTCACTGCGCTGGCCCAGGAGGATAATTTTTGTAGAACAATTCTGAAATGAAACATGAGCTTCTGCTACTAAAATACATGCACCGTATCCATTCAGAAGTGTGTGTGTTCATGTGTTCAAATCCATCAGCTCAAGGGTCTCATGGTTGAGCCAGGCCATGAGAATGTGACTAAGCTTGAGAGACCAATGGGAAGGCCCAAAGACAGACACGTGTCCAGCAGGGTGACTCTTGGTTTTTCTGGAGATTGAAGCTGGACCAGCCAGTCCTCGGGTGTGTCTATTCTGGAAGCTGCTCAACTGGTGTGTTAGGTGATTGTCAGGGAAGAAGGCCTTTCACAAGGCCAGGAGGCAGCTCGCCCTGGACAAGGGGAGGGAGGGGCTTTGTCCACCCCCACACTCCACACCCCTTCGCCCCATCTTCTACTGGCTGCCATGGAACCACCCAAAACAGCTCCCCTCCAAGAGATCTCCAGTGTGGGGCACTTGTTTCTTCTCTAGGAATTGAGAAACAAACCTGATTCTGGTAACCATTCCTAAGTGACTTGAACTTTTGCCACCTGTCCTTAAGGGGGCCTCATGCCCAGAAACTCCAGGCAAAATAATAATAATAAAAAAATGTTTATTTATGGTAAATAAAGTTACATGGTGGTTGGGAAATTTTTTTCTGATTTTCTGAAATTATGAGGGATATCTTAAAAAAAATGAAAGAAGACAGTAGAATTGTGTTTACAATTTCCTCTCTTCCTCCCAGTAGCTCCTAGCAACCATTGTTGCTACCTGCAGAATCTTCCTTGTAATTTCCTGATAGCAAGTACCGCACCTGGACACGTGGGTGGAGCTAAGTGACTTGCACCACAGCGACAAGATTAGAGAGGTAGGGCAACTCTGCTTTAGACAAAGTATGAAGAAGGCCAAAGTTCCTGGCCTGGGTGGAGAAGGCTGAGCCAAGCAAGGCCAAGGTCAACCTGGGGAGGCTTCACAGGCAACCCAGCAGGTGGCCAGTGGGATGCTCAGAGGTAGAAGATATGGCCAAGATTTATTTTACTTTTTTGAGATTGATTTATTCTTTTTATTGGAAAGTCAGATATACAGAGTGAAAGAGAGACAGAGAGAAAGATCTTCTAACCATTGGTTCATTCCCCAAGGAGCCACAACGGCTGGAGCTGAGTTGAGCAAAGCCAGGAGCCAGGAGCTTAGTCTAGGTCTCCCAAGCAGGTGCAGGGTCCCAAGTCTTTGGGCAGTTCTTTACTGCTTTCCCAGGCAACAGGCAGGGAGCTGGAAGGGAAGTGGAGTAGCAGGGACAGAAACTGGCACCCACATGGTATCCTGCACGTGCAAGATGGGACTTTAGCCACTAGGCTACTGCTCCAGGCCCATTAAGTTTTTTTTTATATTATTTTATTTTTAAAGATGTATGTATTTTACTTGAAAGTCAGAGTACAGAGACAGAAGAGGAAAGACAGAGTCCTCCATCTTTCCCAATGCCACAGCAGTCAGAGCTGAGCTGGGAGGCAGGAGCTTCTTCCAATATCCTGCCTGGGAGCAGGGGCCCAAGGCCTTGAGCCATCCTGCACTACTCTTCGAGTACATTAGCAGGGAGCTGGATTAAAATCGGAGCAGGCAGAAGATTAGCAGGCTATGCTACCGTGCCAGTCTCAAGCAAAGAAACTTCAAATATACGTATTTCGTAGAATATACATTGATCTGTTCCCAGACCTTAATCTTTTTCGCTTGTCTTTGGCCATAGACCCTATGGTACTAACAGCTTCTCTTGCAAAGCCTACAGTGTAAATCTGTAATGAGCTTTCGGCAGACACCATCTTTATGCACAAAAGTTGGCCCATCCTCTTTCTCCAGCTACAACACCTGTCAGCAGATGTGTGAGCTGGATCTGGGGGCTAGCTGGGCTGGACCAGTCCACAGCACACACTGGAATTAGCAAGAGCTATGAAGGGAACTAGCCAGGCTGGGTTGAACCACAACAGCTGCCAGTTTACATGAGGGCTGGGGATGGGATAGGCCAGGCTGGGCCAGGCTGGGCACTCACAAGTGAGAGGTGGGACTGGGCCAAATGGAGCCAGGCTGTAATACATGCTGACAAATGCTGAAATTGGCAGCAGGCCATCTCTGTTTATAACAAAAGAAATGGAGATTAAAATACGGGCCCAGTGCAATAGTGTAGTGGTGAAAGTCCTCGCCTTGAACACACTGGGATCCCATATGGGCGCCGGTTCTAATCCTGGCAGCGCCACTTCCCATCCAGCTCCCTGCTTGTGGCCTGGGAATGCAGGACGAACCTTACACCCCACGTGGGAGACCCAGAGGAGGCTCCCGGTTCCTGGCTTCGGATGGGCTCAGCTCCAGCCATTGCGGCCGCTTGGGGAACGAACCTTCGTATGGAAGAGCTTTCTGTGTCTCCTCCTCTCTGTATATCTGCCTTTCCAATAAAATAAGTAAATTTTAAAAAAAGTAAAATACCATTTCTCATCTTTTGATTGACAAAATAGTTTTGTTTGGGGCCTGGAGCGATAGCGTCATGGTTAAGGTTCTCGCCTTGCATGCCCAGGATCCCATATGGGCGCGGGTTCTAATCCCGGCAGCTCCACTTTTCATCCAGCTTCCTGCTTGTGGCCTGGGAAAGCAGTTGAGGACGGCTCATAGCCTTAGGCTCCTGCACCAGTGTGGGAGATCTGAAGGAAGCTCCTGGCTCCTGGCTTTGGATCAGCGCAGTACCGGCTGTTGTGGTTACTTGGGAGTGAATCATCGGATGGAAGATCTTCCTCTCTGTCTCTCCTCCTCTCTGTATATCTGACTTTGCAATAAAAATAAATAAATCTTTAAAAAAAAAGTTTTGTTTGCTTGTTCCCCAGTAAGAAAGTTTTTTTTTTTTTAAAGTATTTGCAAAATACCATTTTCCACACTTTGGTAGAAGTACAGATTGGTACACATTCTGAAGATCAAGATGTCACTGAGCGCAAGTGTTGGATGGCTCCTTTAATTATACTTCTAGAAATCCATTATTTCCTAGAGAAACACAGACAATTTGCAAAATTGTTCACTTTAATATTTTTCATGTTAAAAATAAACCCAAAATATCTAAAGAGGAAGGAAATGCTCATCAAATGGAAAGCCGCAGTTACAATTCATGGATCCTATAAAATAGTATTTGACCCTTACAGAGATTGAAGTACATGTATTCTTTAGACGTTATATTCATGGCATATGGAGAAAAGCAATATGGAAAATATGCATGATCCATTTTCTATGAAGTAAAATTACAAATGTATTTAATGTATTTCTATAGAGTATTAAATTTACGTTTCTATGGATCTTCAATAAAATATACAATAGAATGAGACCTAAATGGTTAATAGAGGCTATTTAAGGGGGAGATAATGATTTTTGCAGTAGGCATTTGATGGCGTTATTAATTTGCTGTTAACATTTGGGATGTCCACCTTTCATTTAGTCATGGCTGGGCTCAGGTCCCTGCTCTGCTCCTGGCTCTGGCTTGTTGCCCCTGTACACCCTGGGAGGCAACAGGTGCTGCTTCAAGTACTTGGGATTCCTGACATCACTGAAAATCTCAGACTGAGTACCTGAACTCCTGACCTCGCATAGCCCAGGTATCGCAGGAATTTGGGGCGTGATTTAATGGGAAGACTGTGTTCTTCCTTTCTGCCTCTTCGCCTTTCAAATGAAAAACTAAACACATAAAAATTGGAAGTGGTTATATTTTTGCTTTTGTTACAATGAATATACACTCTTGTAATACAAAAGATAAAAAGGCATTCTAGGGCCCGGCGGCGTGGCCTAGCAGCTAAGTCCTTGCCTTGAAAGCCCTGGGATCCCATATGGGCACCGGTTCTAATCCCGGCAGCTCCACTTCCCATCCAGCTCCCTGCTTGTGGCCTGGGAAAGCAGTTGAGGACGGCCGGGCCACTGCACCCGCGTGGGAGACCCGGAAGAGGTTCCAGGCTCCCGGCTTTGGATTGGCGCAGCACCGGCCTGTTGCGGCTCACTTGGGGAGTGAATCATCGGATGGAAGATCTTCCTCTCTGTCTCTCCTCCTCTGTGTATATCTGGCTGTAATAAAATGAATAAATCTTTAAAAAAAAAAAAGCCATTCTAACACATTACTAGCAGTTAAGAAAGACTTAAGTATAGAGGAGCCATGAAGTGTGTGTGTGTGTGTGTAAATGGGATTAAAGTGCAGTGTTGGAGAATTGCTGAAAAAAGCTGATAAAATCCGAAGAAAACTGCCCAGGATAGACAGGAAAACTCGAGAATGAGGAAAGCTCTAAAGGCAATGTAGAACAACAAATACACTTTTGCATTCACTAAAATTTTCAAAACTAGGACCCAGCATGATGGCCCAGCAGTTAAATCCTTACCTTGCAAGTACTGGGATCCCATAATTGTGCCACTTTGTGTCGTAGCTGCTCCACTACCCATCTAGCTCCTGCTTATGGAAAGTAACAGATGGCCCAAAGCCTTGGACCCCTGCACCCGTGTGGGAGACCTGGAAGAAGCTCCAGGCTCCTGGCTTCAGATCAGCTCATCTCTGGCGATTATGGCCACATGGGGAATGAATCAGCGGATGGAAGATCTTTCTCTCTGTGTCTCTTTCCATATATCTGTTCTGCCTTTCCAATAAAAACAAATAAATCTTCAAAAAATGTTTTCAAAACTATTATGTATGAAGTGTGGACTCAGAAGAGTAAAGGCATGGAGATACACAAAACAAGGACACAGTATCCTGCGGAACAGTGACATCAACCACTTACAGGAGTTGGGAAGAGGCAAATGTAGAAACTGGGAGAAGGTTTAAGTGATGAGACAGAATGAAAACTAATTAACGGCAGGATGAATAAAAAAGAGACAGTAAAATACTGAAGAATGTTTGAGCGGCACTGGGGCCCCAAGCACTTGGGCCATCCTCTGTTGCTTTGTCAGGTGTATTAGCAGGAAGCTGGACCGGAAGTGGAGCAGGTGGAACCCAAACTGGGGCCCATGTGGGATGCCAACATCATAGGCAGTAGGTTTACTTGCTCCTGGGTAACATTGGTTCAACTCATAAACTTTTTCCTCGGGTACCATGTACAGGGTACCAGCCAGGGCAGAAAATACACATAAAAAAACAGGCTTATGAAGAGAAGCCAGAGTGTGGCAGTAAATGGTCCAAGTGCATTGTTGGATGTGCTACACAGATGCGATGGGAGGATGCCTTATGTCAAGCATACGCGTAGGACTGTAGCAACCCGTATCTTTCACTAGGCTGTGATTTCCTTCTTGTTGTTGTTGTTTTAATCCTCAGAGGTCACATTAGACCAGTAATGCGGCCATGTTGACGCGAACAAGGTTTGAGACAGGCGCTTCTTAGACAAATGCGCATAAATCCAGCCATCGCGCCAACAAGCCAGCAAAGCAACTGTGAGCTCTTCAACATTTCCCAGGGTCCCGGCACTTAGAATGGGGGTGGTGGGGTGGGACGGAGGGAACACTTGGGGTCGAAATCTGTAAAAACAGTCTGTTTCGGTGAGGTAGAGGCTAAAGGCGGGAAGCCAAGCGACTCAAGTCTCCAGATTCTGGCTTCCTTTAAGCATTTCCCACGCCCCGGAGGAGTCCGGCGGGAGCGGACAGGGTCCCTTCTGGAGGTGGTCGCGGGGGAAGGTCCGGCTCCGAGGGCGCACAGCTCGGGCCCCACTCGCCCTCCTGCACATCCCCACGCGCTCCCCCCACGGTGGGCTTGCCAGGCTGGCTGCGCTCGCCGCCCCTTCCCCAGCCGACCCCTCGCCAGCGCCCACGCTGCAGGCAGGTGAGCATCCGTGCGGCGCTCGGACCGGGTCTCCGAGAAGGCCCAGCACGCATGTGCCGGCGTCCACATGGGCCGTGTCCTCTCCGGCCCTCCGTAGGGCTCCCCGGGGCGAGCTCCACGTAGACCGCGCAGGCGCCCTGGGCGCACCGTTCACCTGCTGCCGTTGTCGCCGCCGCCGCCGCCGCCGTCGCCTGGGCTGCATGGGGGGCCGAGGGCAGCCGGTGGCACCCGGAAGAAGGAGACGCGGCGGCGGCGACGCCGACACCCGCAGGGCGAGCGTCCCGACCCGCCCGCGAGCCCGGAGAGGAGGCGGCGAGGCCCGGCCCCCGCCGTCCCTGGTGTAGAGGAGAAGACCGAGTGGCGCCGCGGCCGGCCGGGACTTGCACGGGCTCTTGTCCCCCTTTCGGGTCTCGTACACGCCGAGGACCCCCTTCCGCGCTGCGCCATGTTCAAGAAACTGAAGCAGAAGATCAGCGAGGAGCAGCAGCAGCTGCAGCAGGCGCTGGCTCCCACTCAGGTTCGGTGGCCCTGGGTTGTTGGTGGCCCTGCGTCCCCGGTGTCTGGATAACCCCCAGAGCAGGCCCCGCCGGGGAGGGCAGGAGGGAGGGATGCTGGATGGTCTCCCGCGACCGTGGACCGACCTCCCTTCCAAACCGTGGACCGAGCTGGGATCCTCTGTGACCCCTGACCCTGCTTCTCCCCAACCCCAGAAGGAGGGTCCGGGAAGGAGTGGCAGGAGCCCTCGTGACATCTGACCTTTGATCGTGGCCCGAGGATGGGTGCCAGGGCCTCCTTCCTACCCTGGCGTGATTCCTGACCCCCAACCCTGGAGGGAGGGCAGACGGGGGTCGTTTCTGACCTCTGTATGGCAGGCGTCTCCTGCCGCCGTTCGTCTTCAACTTGAGCTGGAGTGTCCACACTGGCCGGCGTCCCACAGGACTGTGAAATCATCTCCCTACCCCCCCACCTCCCGCCTCCAAACTCGGGTGCCGGGGGTGAGGGCCAGGCTGCTCGCAGGAGTGGTGGCGGCTTGCCCGGCATGCAGCGTGCCCAGGGCTGTCACGAGTCAGTGTCCCTTGGCAGAATGTGGGCCTGACGTTGTGAGAGCGGCTGGCCTGGGTGCCTGTCCTCAGGCTTTGGCCCCTGCCTGGCGGACAGTGACTCTCAGATGTGTTTCCGGCAGAAGGGGGTGTGTTCTCGGTAGAGACAGTCGCCTAAGCCCTAAGCATGTTGCAAGCAGCATGGGATCGCAAAGAGCGAGATTGATGGTTTCCGCTAGATTTCTCGCTGGCCTTTTCGGGTCCCACCTGATGGAGCGAATCTCTCTTGAGTTTGGGGCTTTCTGGTTGTTGCCTACAGCTCCAGGAAAGGCGATTCTTCTTTTTATTAAAAACAAAACACTTAAGGAAGTGGCTGCAGTCTTTGAATGCTTTTTTCTTTTGAAGTAGCTACCACACTGTGTGTATTCTGAAAATATAAATGGAATTTGTCTGCAGATTTTAAGCTCTTGTAGAGATGAACTCGACAAAGACGGGGTCCTGATGGCTTGTTTATTCTGGGGGTCAATTATGACAAAAGTGTCAACAGTGTAGGTTATCTTTTGCTGCCCCATCCCCGCAGTGTGTTTTGACTGTCCACAACCCTGTTATTGAAGGAACCAACACACCTTAGACGTCAGGTAGAGATGAAGACCATGCGGGAGTGGGCAGAGCAGTGAAGTTTAATCCTGTATGATTAGACATGTATACATCATGCAATTGTTGATTCAGCCTTCCCTTTCTAGAAATTATTCTGAGAAAATTATGATGGATTGTGGATTTAACTACAGGGATTTCCCCCACTCCCCTTTTCAGTGTTATAATTGATTAAAAGCTAGCTACTAAAAATATTCCGTGCCGGAGAACTGGTTAAGTAAGTTCTATGCAGCTTCAAAAAGAGGGCAGCGTTTAATGGGTCCTTATTGTATGCCTAACATCATTTTGCTTGGTGTCTTACACAGACTGTTTAATTTCACCTTGACCTGTGAGGTGGACACCACTTTATTCCTCTTTCACAGATAAAGGAGTGAGGCCCAAAGAGACTTGTTAACTTGCCTAATTTTGAACACTTAGTGTTGGAGCCCCCCCAAAAGTGCCACACAGGAATATAACATTTGTAAAGACAGATAGATTAAAAGCAACGGGTAGACTGTCATCCAATTTTGTAGGAAAAAATATGTATATAAGTATATTTGCATAGACCCACTGTGAAAATAGCTTCAGAAGGATGCGCACTGAAACACTGGTGGGTATTGACTGTGGTCTTCCTCTGTTTCAGCGCTTAGTTTTTCTTTGTGAAATTGAATCACTTTTATGAATTAATAAAGATTTTTTTCTTTTCCAAAGATTTATTTATGTTACTTGAAAAGTCAAAGTTACAGAGGCAGAGGGAGAGACAGAGAGAGAGATTCTCTCTTGTTCACTCCCCAGATGGCTGCAATGACCAGAGCTGAGCTGATCCAAAACTAGGACCCAGCAGTCTCCCTTGTGGGTGCTACAACCCAAGGACTTGGGCCATCCTCTGTTGCTTTCCCAGGCCGTAAGCTGGGCACTAGATCAGAAGTGGAGCAGCCGGGACGTGAACCTGCGCCCAGATGGGATGCTGGTACCAGGAAGCAGAAGACTAGGCTCATGTACCACCATGGCAAACTCCTAAAGTGGTTGTGTTTTAGAAATAGTGATGGTAAAAGCCTGTTGCAAGCTAAGATGTTATAACTTAAAGCTTTTGCTGAGGCAGTGCCTATGGATCAAATAAATCACTTGTGTGAATAAGATTTACAGCAGTTCTTTTAGGTGATATATACATTTATCCTGAACTTGAAAATGAAATGTTATAGATGAAATGAAATGTTATATAGACTACTGAAAGAAATTTGACTCTCTTCGGGTTCCAGATCGTTAGTATTTGGAATCTTCCAGGAATGAGGAGTTCTGGATTATTGTCAGAGTTAAAAGCAAAATAAAGACCCATGCCTTTTACAAAATACCCTGTGTATCCTGTCTTCCTAAGCAAAGGATCTTTGATTAGTCCACTATTTTCTTGATGACTCAAGGTCAGATATTTTGAGTACAAATCATGAATATTTATTTGAAAAGACAGAGTTAGAGAGAGAGGGGACAGAGATCTGTCATATTATCTGGCGTTATTGGGAGAGTGTTTTGAAAAAATTAGCCACAGCTTTAGCAGAAGATCGTCTGGGAGAGCTTCCACAGAGAGAGCTACACATTTCTCTTAAATAAAGGCAATTTGGGGAGAGTTTTGGTGGGAAATAATTAGGCATGTGCTATAAAGCCCCGATTCAGCTACTTTTGACAGCTTTTCATTCCTTAATCTTCAAAGGACACCCATTTTCCTCCATTTAATTGTGTAGAAAAAAGAATCTCCTTTGAAATGGTTAAATTCGCAGGATCCCCAGTTCCTCAGGGAGTCCCTGCTGGTATTATGCTACCGAAAGTGTCTTGAGCTTGATGAAGCTTATTTTTAGAACTAAAGCTTACATTTTTTTTTTCATCTTTATCCTCTAAGAAAAATTTATTTTCACGTTTAATTTGAAAGGCAAAAAGTAGGTGAGTGCTGTCTTCCGTGGGTTCATCAGGTTTCTGCAGCTGCCAGGGCTCTGGGCCAGGCCCAGTCAGGAGCCTGCAATGCAGTCTGGGTATTCCACGTGCACAGCTGCACAGCCGGGGACCAAGTGGTTGAGCCACCATTGTCCAAAGATGCACATTAGCAGGAAGCTAGAGCAGAACTGGAGCCAGGGCTCGGCTGGGGACTCTTGGGACGGGCTGTGGGCATCCCAGGCAATGTCCTACCCGCTGGGCTAAACACCTGCCCCTGTTTCTAATCTAATCCCACTTCTCCTTAAAAGCCATTACATTTATCTTATTCCAGGGAGATTTGATACATGTATATTGTGTAGTGTTTAAAATCACAGTAAACATAGCTAACTCAAATATGGCTTCTTTATGGTGAATTCATTTTAAGTTTTATTCATTTATTTGAGAGGCAGGCAGGCATAGGTTTTCTGTCTGCTGATACAGTAAGTGCTCACAGCACCTGGACCTGGAAATCCATCCAGATCTCCCACATGAGTGGCAGAGATCCAAGGACTTGGACTGTCATTTACTGCCTCGGAGGGTTCACGTCAAAGCAGGAAGTTAGGATCGGAAGCAGGGCTGGGATTCAAACTCAGGTAGTATGATACGGGAGGCAAGCATTCCACGCAATGGCTTAATTACTGTGCCAAATGTGTACCCCTGTTCTGTCTTCTTAAAAGAAATGTACATCCTGTTATCAGCATGAACAGTGGCCCTGCTGTGCAATGGAACACCAGAACTTCTTTTCCTAAGTTAGTATCCCTATACCACTATTCACTAAATCACTATACTGAGACATGTCAGTAGACTGTTTTGTTGTGTGAATACCATGGAGTGCGCTTACACTCCACCGGCTTTGATGTCACTGGCTCATATAATCTTCTGGGACCACTGTTGTTGTTGGTCTGCCTTGACTTACACGTTGTCATGTGACCGGTGACTGTATCCATACAGCTTTCCTTGCTGCTTAGTGACACAAGCTGCCACTATTGGCGCTCTGGGTAGGTTGCGCATCCTATGTGGCAGGTGCTTTTGTCCACGATTGAAGAAAACTGATCCCTAGTACCTGTTTGTTACTCAGACCCTGAATTCATCGCCTGAGAGCAGTGCTTTTCCGTTCCAGCAGCGTCCACTTGGGACTTCGTTTTCCCCGTGGGAAAAGTTGCCCTAACTGATTCTGTGTGTGTTCAGTTATGGCTGGCTTTGCCTCAATTTCTCTACCGGTTTAAATCTCTTTGCCTTTGACTCTTTAGAAAATTTAATGATCTTTTTGCTCTTTAATGTCTCATCTTATCCTAGGTCCTTAGTTAACTTAATCGCTTCTTTCAACTTTTTTAACGTCTGTATTTTTGAAATGTTTATTCTCATCTACTTGAAAGAAAGAAAGAGACTGATCTGTAACATCTTGTTTATCACCTAAGTGCCTGTAAGAGCCAGGGCTGGGTCAGTCCAAAGCTGGGATCCAGGAACTTCATGTGGGTCTTCCATGTGAGTGGATCATTGCTGTCTCCGGGGTGCACTGGTAGGAAGATGGGTCAGAGTGGAGCCAAGATGAGTTGGCACTCTGATAGGGAAGTGGGCAACCCACTGTACCACAGTACCCACCATGCTTTTTTTTACCTTTTTTTTTTTTTAAAGATTTATTTATTTTTCTTGGAAAGGGAGATTTACAGAGAGAAGGAAAGACAGAGAAAAAGATCTTTCATCTGCTGGTTTACTACCCAAGTGACCGCATAGGCTGGGGCCGAGCCAGTCAGAAGCCAGGAGCTTCTTCTGAGTTTCCCATGCGAGTGCAGGGTCCCAAGACTTTGGGCCACTCTCGACTGCTTTCCCAGGCCACAAGCAGGGAGCTGGATGGGAAGTGGAGCAGCTGGGACATGAACTAGTGCCCATAAGGAATCCTGGAGCATGCATGGTGAGGGCTTCAGCCACTAGGCTACCGTGTCAGGCCCCCTTTTCTGCTTTTTAATCCTACCATTTCAAAGGATTTTTGGGAGAAAGAAGACAGAAACAATAAATTAAATTCAGTCTGTACTCTTGTACTGGCAACTTTACTATCATTCTCTACAAGTATTAGCAAGTTCATCTTCTGAAGTATTTGACCTGTACGTTATGAATTCTCAGCAGTAACACATTCTTTGGTGGGGATTCAGCTTGCCGTAACCAGAACCACCTTGCTGCTTACGTCACCCCGGAGGTCATCTCCAACCGTGTGTGGTAAACAAGGTCCTTAACATAGCCTGCCCTGCCACTTGCAGTGTCTCTTAGGGATGTTAATGTCTCTTGAGAGTGTGCAGGTGCATTCCAGGTTACCTCGAGTCACCTGTGTTTCTAAAATTCTGTATCTCGTGTCACATGGTGTGGAGACCCATGTGTCTGGTAGTTATCTGTGACCCCTAGTCTCCCCAGTGAATTGTGCTTTGTGTAATCCTGAGCTGATCTATTTCTTGCTTCTTCATACCTTCTGTCTTGTTCGTTCTCATACACTAGGTTTTTCTGAAACCTCTTAGATTAACAAATATGCTATCTTTTTCTGTCTTGATATAAGCATTTGGTTAATTTGTTAGCATGTACTGTATATATATGAGTCATATGAAATATGCTATTAATAATGTCTGAAGTGGTTAGAGTTTCATTCTACTTTTTGTTCATTATTATCAGCAGTTGGAAGAGATTTAGGGTGAGAAAGATTATCTTTTAATCGAATTATTTTTCATGTTTCTGGATATCTTGTATAGGGTATGTTAAGTAATTATAATTTTTAACTAAAATTTAAAACAGTTTTATTTCTAGCAAACTGTATCTTAATATAGTTTTAAGGGCCAAGTATTACTGAAAGGATTGTTAAAAAAGTTGTGCAAAAAACTGTTTTATGCCCCAATTCTTCCCTAACTGCTGGCTCATTCTTCAGATGCCTGCTACAGCCAGGGCGGGGCCTGTCATCAGTGGGAGGCTGGGTGAGAAATGGGGTAGGACCTGATTCTAGGCACTCCAGTTCTGGGCTCTGAGCACCGGAAGTGGCAGCCTAATGCAGGAGAGCGCGTGAGCCTGAGCTCCCAGATACCAGCAAGGGCTGTGATTGGACAGAGCTGAAGCTATGGACCAGGAACTCAATCCAGGTCTCCTGTGTGTTGTGGCAAGAACCCAAATACTTAAGCTGTCCGGTGTGTTAGAGTTCTTAATTTTAGGATGAAACTCAACCCATCTTGGTATGCAGAGAGGGAACTTGTTCAAGATATTCTACAGATTACAGACGTCTCTTAAGGGGACAGTATTTGGGCTGATTATTGCCTCCTGCCTCACTTGGGGGTTGCCCTGATTCTGCAGCAGCGTCTGTGTGAAGTTCTGTCTTCATGCTTGCCAGACAATGGACTGCATTTCTCCGCGTCTGTCTTCTCATATTGCTTACTTATGACTCAGAGTCACACAAGGGTGTGTCTGAAGGAGCGTCGGTAAGCCCAGATACAGAAACTGGGTTAGTAAGTTTTCTAAGTTCTAACCAGTGGACTTATTGGAACTGTTTATAGAAAAGACATCGGTCATGAAGCTTTTGTGATCAGAGATTGTAGAAATAGACTGCTGTTTTTGTTTAGTGTTCAAATAAATGTTTAAATCTTTAGTGTAAGTGTGAGGGAGGGGTCTGATGTGTCTCTCCCCCCATGGTGTTACATCTGCTGTGAACCAAGTGTGTCATCGTGTGTTTACATGTGTGTGGTTCCCTGTGACCTCTCACCCCAGAGCAGTGTGTGTGCAGCTTGGGCAGATCCAGGGCTAGTACAGAGAAGCCTGGAGCACTTGGCCTCAGTTTCCCTAAAGTTATCCATATTTTGTTACCATCACAATTATTTCATAAATGAAGAGACATGGCTTTCCAAAAATTAGCTAGGATCACAGTTCTGGTTGATGGCAGAGTCGGACCAAGGGCAGAGTAAGTATCCAGGTCTTACAGCTGGTCCATAGAACTGTTCTCCTTTGCTCTTTGTCATGTATCTGCTCTTTGCCTTTCATTGAGCCGTGGAGCTTGCCCTGGACTAGGAGGTGCCCTGTCCGTAGAGTGCACTTGTTAATGTTAGTCCTTCTAATCTCTGCAATAACTCTTCAATCTAGGCTCCCTCTGGTTCTTCAACACCAACAAGAACCAGGTCCAGGACCTCCTCATTTACAGAGCAGCTTGATGAAGGCACACCCAATAGAGAGGTAAGCTCGAAATTCCTTTCTTGAAAATCCCCCTCAAAAGAAGTGGAATTGCTCTGGAATGTAGTGTAAATGTTGCTGCTGATCAAATGGGAAGTGATTTTGCCAGGTTAATTATGTAATTCCTCGATACTGTTTTGTTAATTATGTGATTAGTGATTTTGACAGGTCACTTATGTAATTCCTACATACTGTTTCTGTTAATTATGTGATTAGTTCTAAGCTCTTTGAAAGAGTAGTATATCCTGCATTTAATATTTAAAACTTTCAGAATAGTTTAATAGCAACTTGTTTAATGTATCATCTTATGGGAGAAAGTCCTATATTTTCAAACTGGTGAGTGGAGAATTGAGGCGTCCCATCACTGCTTCCATGTAGCTAGGAGCTGGCATCGAAATTCTTTTTTTTTTTAAACCTCATTTCTTCCCTGTGATGTATAACCCAGGTATACTAGAGAGGGTACCATGTAAGTGCATAGGTTGATGACTTGTCATGAAGCAAATTCCTGTGTTCCAGCCATCCAGAAAAAGGGGTACGTCGGAAATTCATTGCTCCCTTCCCTCTGCCAGCGAGAGCACCACCATCCTGGAATGGTCATATTTGCCTCTTGCCTTCCTCGATGGACACCTTGGCTTGTCCCCAGTGTTTGGCTGCCGTGTGTTTCTTCTGGACACATGAACCTGCGTTCCTGTTGGTTGTGTGCTGGCGCAGAGGAAGTAGCTGCTCTGCCTGCTTGGAAGGAGCTGCAGCCATGGTTCCCCAGCATGGTTCTAGAGATTTTCCTCCCCACAAGGACTTGATGCAAGTCGCTCTTGCTCCCGGCATTTGTAGTTTTTTTAAATCTCAATGTTCTGGTAAAGTGCCTTTGTGCTTTAACTTGTATTTCTCTGTAAGATTGCACATTGCACTAGTAAGATTGCACATTGTTCACCTGTTTGTTGATCACCAATTCATCCTTTTACAAAAGACTATGTTAAGTGCCTTGCCCTTTTCTTCTTTCGGGTTAACTTTTTCTCCATTAATTTGTATGAGTTCTTTTTATATAACATGGCTATAAGTTTTTATTGGATCTGTATCTTGGAAATATGTTCTTTCATTCTGGTTTGTCTTTCATTATCTTAATGGTATTTTTTGATGAGCAAAAATTCTTAGTTTTAAGATATTTTCCAATATATCAATATTTTATGTTAATGGCCAGTGTTCTTTGCTTTTGTTGTTGTTGTTGTGGTTGGGGAGTTACCCACGGTAGGTTTTTGCCCAGGTGAAGATGCCTGTGTCCTGTGTCTGAGTGCCTGGGTCCAGTATCTGGCTTGCTTCTGACGGTAGCGTTTGCTAGTGTCCATCCTGGGAGCAGAGGTGGTGGGTCCAGTGATTGGATTCCACCCAAGCTCATGAGAAATCTGACTTGAGCTCACAGCTCTCAGCCTCAGCCCCAGTTGAGGCCACTGCAGGCACCTGTGGAGTGATACAGTACAGAGGAGCTCTCTTTCTGCCTTTCCAATAAATGAATTAAAATCTTGAAAAGAATTACTTTCTGACACTGAGAATATTTTCCTGTATTGTTTTGCTTTTCGCACTTAGAGGTATGTATGTATACCCCACCCAGAAAGGATCTCTTAGGATGGTGTGAGGGGTCAGGGTTCACGGCTTGGAGTGTGTCTGTCCAGTTGTCAGATCTTTCTGCACACTGCTTTTTTGTGCTTGTGTAGAAATCAGTAATTCATCTCTGAGTAGCTTTGTTTCTGAGCTCTCCATCTGCGCCTTTGTTGTTGCCTTGTTCACTTTAATTTGGTATTGTAAGTCTTTTCTTTTTGATACTTATTTATTTTTATTTGAAAGGCAGACTTGCAGAGAGGAGAGAGAGACCAGTCTTTATTCCACTGGTTCACTCCCCAGATGGCCACGGTAGTTGAAGCTGAGCTGATCTGAAGCCAGGAGCTTCTTCTGGATCTCCCATGTGGGTTCAGGCTCGCAAGACCTTGGACCATCCTCCACTGCTTTCCCAGGCCACAAGCAGGGAGCAGCGGGGACCTGAACCTGGTGTCCATTAAGGAACACTGGCATTGCAGGTGGAGGATTAGCCTGATAAGCCACTGTTGCTGGGTCCTAGCACAATGAGTCTTAATAAATATCATTTTCATCTTACATTAATTCTTGTAGGTCATGTGGATCATGTAGTCATGGCTTTCTACTCTGCTCTTGTTGAATGTCTTGGTTATTCTTTCCCTTTTTCATGCAATTCCACGAAAGTTTTTAATCATATTGCCGTTCCATTCTGGTCTTTCTTTGCCGAATGTTGTTATGATGAAGCAACTTTGAATTTTGTCTGTTATGTCCTCTGTGTCTCTTGATACGTGTATACTGTTTGAATTTTTATTCTGTTAAATATGGTGTGCTGTATTAAGGGATTTTCAGATGTTAATCTTGCATTCCAGTAGTAAATCCTACTTAATCAGGATATATAGTCTCTCTCTCTGTCCTTTTTTTTTTAAGTTTATTAATTTGAAAAACAGTTACAGAGAGACTGAGGGAAAGATGGTGATAAAGAGATTCCACCTGCTGGTTCACTCCGCACGTGGCTGCCAAGACTGGGCGTGGGTCAGGCCAAAGCCAGGACCCAGGGCTTTCTGCAGGCTTCCCGAGTGTGTGCAGGATGCCAGCACTGGGGCCGTCTGCTGCTGCTTTTCCTGGACCATTAGTAGGGAGCTGGATCAGAAGTGGAGCATGTGTGCTCGCACTGGTGCTCATGAGGGGTGTTGATGTTACAGGTGGCTGCATAACCCGGAATGCCACAACACCAGCCCCGAATAGGTCATCTTTTTTCTATAATGCAGGGTGTGATTTGCTAGTATTTTCTTAAGGATTTTTGGGTCTGTATTCTTACAACTTGTGTGTTCTTGTTTTTTGATATCTGGTTTTGGTGTCAGGATAATACTGGCCTCATAAGGTTACTTGGGAAGTGTTCTTTCTCTGACATTCTTTTGGAAAAATAGATGATGATTTTCTTGAAATTGTTGGTAGAATTTTCCAATGAAATCATTTGGTCTTGGACTTTGCTTTGTGGGAATGTTTTGGTTGCCAACTCACACCATCTTCATGGCTATATTCAGGTTTTATATGTTTTTCCCAGGTCAGTTTTTATCATTTCTGCCTTTATGGGAATTTGTTCCTGTCATCTGAGTTACGTAATTCGGAGTCAGCCAGATGTTAAAACTAAATTTGACCTGAACTGCCTCTGTACCTGAAGTTCGTTCAACTTAAGTTCCTTCGCAGCAAACTGCAACTTAGCACTTTGACAAACTCAAAGGCTAATTAATTCATTGCATACTGTGGACTTCTAGTGCAGACATTAGGACTCAGTTTAAAAAAATTTAAATTTGTATTAATTAAACATATATTTAATTTATATGCATTTAATTCATATTAATTATATATAATTTATATATTATATATAAATAAATTTTACACACACACACACGCATATATATATAATTTGCGGGGGGAGACCTTCCATCCCAGGTTCGCACCCCAGGTGGTGGTGACAGTAGCCAGAGCTGAGCCAAGCTGAAGTCGGGAGCCAGGAGCTCCAACTGGGTCTCCTACACAGATACAAGTGCCCAAGCACTTGTCCATCTTCTGCTGCTTCTCTCAGACTATTTGCGCAAATCTGGATCAGAAGTGGACAGCTGGGACTTGAACCGACACCCATATGGGCTACCAGCATGCAGGGTTGACTATGATGTGAGCCCCTAATTTTGCTTTTAAATTCTGGTTGACAGGTTGAGGAGATTCCAGGGAGTTGGATTTTGTGCTTCAAGTTAGAAGCTAATGTGGGACTCTCGGGACTGAAGACAGCCCTTGCTAACCGCTGCCTTGGATTCTGCCCTTAGGGGCCTTGTGGTCAAGAACTCAGCCAGCCGCGTGTTGGCTTAGTGATGGAGTTTATGATGCTCCCAACATTGCTATGGGATAGGAAATGCAAACTGGAATCCTGCGAATCAGATGGGAGAGATGACTGCAGAGAGGAGAAAGAGAATACTGTTCTCAGAATGAGCCTGTGAAAGAGTACCCTAAAACCGATGCTAAGAAAGCAGCCCCTAGAAACAGGATTGGGATTTACATGTGTTCCAGAGAAAATTAAAGTTATAGCTAGTCTTGGAAATACTTTGAAATGATTTTTTTTTTTTTTTTGGTAAAGTGAATGAGTAATAATTTTCTTAAAATTTTTGCAGGAAAAGCAGACCAAAAAGAGAGCTATGATAAAGAAGAACTAAGTAGAAATGTTAGAGATAAAGAAAAATCTTGATATAAACATGCAAGCCACAAGGAGACCTGACTGGTCCTAGTGAGTGGGAGAGTGAAGAAATTTAAAAAAATGATTGACTAATCCTACCAACGACAGAAAGAAAGGGAAAATCTATGTCAGAGACATACACGATAGATTGAAAACCTTCAACAAGTCTGCCAAATATTATTCAAATGATATTTACTGTTTATTTGAAAAACAAGTGCTCCTATCCACTCTCACAGTGACTTCCCTGCTGGGGCCTAGGCAGGGCGCTGGAAACTCAGCCCAGGACTCCCACAGGGTGCCAGGACTCAGCAGCTATGGAATCCTTACTTACTGCCTCCTGGTGTGCACATTACAGAAGCCGAGCTGGGAATCGAACCCTTATACTCTGTTACTGGCTGTAGGTGTCCCAGTTTGGCTTGGCCACTAGGCCAAGCAGTCATCCTGGGTTATCTTGATTGAATTCAGCTGGTGGCGGTGGCCGCGTGTACCCGTACTTCCCCGTACTGGTTTCCCCAGTAGAAGCATTGGTCATCGACACTGGTAATCTGTGTGGTATCCACAGAGCTGGTGCTCCATGTGTTCAGCATGCGTGTTTGCCTCTCTCTGCGTTTACTCCTGCGTAGCTTTATCAGATGAAAATACGATAGCTTCCTCTACCAAAAATTCGTTTTAATTATAATTTTCTGTATGGCTAGATCATGTGTACACATGTGTACACGTGACTTAGTAGACATGATTTTGATGGTACTACGTAGTTTCTGAAAGAAAACTGAAATACAAGAGTATTTTCAACAATTAGTGTAATAGAAATTGTCTTTAAAATCTACCATAATGATCCATTTTAAAAGTTTCTCTGTATTTTGGAAAGAAATAATTTTATAGATAAGTTCAAATAAATGATTAAAGTTTTTTTTTTTTAATTTTTTCTTCTGCATACATTTTCATGCTTTTTGTTTGGCTTCGTGTTTATGCATGTTACATTAAGGCCTTATGTTCTTTTCTAACATGCATTTGAAAAAATTCACTTTACTGAGGTCTGGTTGACCTACGGGAAGCTGTACGTTTTTAGTGTGTACAGCTGCCTGAGTTTGGGCACACACCCTCAAACCATCACCACCATCAAGGCTATGGACTGTCCATCACCACCCCGAGTTCCTCCCACTCTATTGGCATTGTTACCATCGTATTATGGTGGTAAGAACACTTAGAAGATCTTGCTTCCTTGAAATTTTAAGATGTCCGGTTATGCACCATCAGCCATAGAAACCACACCATGTGGAATAGCTCTAGAATGTATTCATGTTGTGTCTTCAACTCAACTTCATTTCTGACCTTCCCGGCAGCTTGCTGTTGTTGTTGGGGCAGGGAGGGGCGGGCGAGTGAGGGCCCTTAGGTGTTAGGCGTGCTGTGCGATGAGAACACTTTGCAACGTGCCGTCATGATTTGTTTTTCGTCTTGTGTTTTGTTTTTTGCACCTCTTCTCATTACCCTGAATGAGACAGCTCCTAGCCGGGATGATAGCAGAACCTGCTTTTCTCTCTGAATATACTATCTTTGCTTTGGATTCCTCCAAAGAGCCTAAAACCCAGAGTGGCCGTGTGGTGAGTCCTCCCACCGCTTTCCGCATCCCCTTTGGCGGAAGCAACGTAATTTAGCCATTGTAGAAGCAAACCTCCTGCTGCTCTCACTTACCCTCTCTTGAAGCATCTGCAGTGTGTTTCTACTAATAACACCTTTCTAAGAAATCAGAGGGTGAATTGCCGAACTCTGACGGCTGTTGTGCTTCCTGGTAGCTTTTTAACAGCAATGAAATAACACCTACTAATTCACTGAAGGCCACCTTCTCTTGGGCTAAACTGTTTTCTCCCTAGGGAGAGTATTTTGAGGTATTGACTCACATTTTTTGGGGGAGAAATTAGTTGTCACACTAATTTGTGATTAAACAACATTAAATAGATGGGCTTTACAATCGAAAATAATTGCATCTTATTTTGTGTCGATTGCATCAGTTTTGTGTCTATTGAATATCTGAAAGGAAATGGCTACCATTGTTTCTCCGCTGACTGAATTCACATAATTTTGGATCTTGTGTATTATTCCATTAAAGTATCTGATAAGCTCATGCTCTGGCAGATTAAACTTTAGAGCGATTCACCCACTAAAAGCGGCTTTTAGTGTTGGATTGGGTACTGACTGAACTGGGGTTTAGATGGTCTGAACAGCGAGAAAACATTTCTCTACGGAGCCCGTGTCACCAGATAAACCTTGGTATGCAAATAGCCACAGGCAACCTTACATTATGTTCTAAATTTAATTTTAGGAAAAAAACTTCTCAGGGTGACAGTGAGATTGTGTCCCAGTCTGCCAAGTGGGTGCAGGAGCCCGAGGACCCACGCCCACCCCTGCTGCTTGCCCAGGCCTTTAGCAGGGAGCTGAACCGCGTGTGAAGCGGGCTGGAGTGTGAACTAGTGTTCGTGCGGGAGGCCAGCACTGCAGGCACACGCTTACCTCGTCATACCAGGGCATCAGTCTCAAATCTGTTTTTTTTTTTTAAAGATTATTTTAAAAATTTTTTATTGGAAAGTCAGATATACAGAAAGGAGCAGAGACAGAGGGGAAGATCTTCTGTCCACTGCTTCACTCCCCAAGTGGCCACAATGGCTGGAACTGAGCTGATTCTAAGCCAGGAGCCAGGAGCTTCTTCCAGGTCTCTCAAGGCGTTGGGCCATGCTCCACTGCTTTCCCAGGCCACAAGCAGGGAGCTGGATGGGAAGTGGAGCTGGCGGGATTAGAACCAGCGCCCATATGGGATCCCGGGGCGTTCAAGGCGAGGACTTTAGCCGTTAGGCTACTGTGCCGGGCCCTGTTGTTTTTTTTTAAGGCATCTGTTTACCCCGAATTCTAAAACCCGTGTTGTCATTCCTTAGTGCTTTGCAGTCAATAAAATAATTGAAAGATGGAAAAAATGTATTGAGAATAAACCTGGCAAAAAATTTGTGGTTTTAAGTTAAATACACCGTCATGTATATTTTTAAACGTATATTATTTAAACGCTTTCAAAGGATTTCCTGCAATTGACGAATTTCCTCCGGTAGAAAACGTTGGTGACTTGAGTGGTAGTGTGTGTTGAGTTGGCTCTTCAGACTTTTGTCTGGAAGAAAGCCTTGAGAAAGACGGGACTATAGAGGATGTAGCAAGCATTTCTTGTGGACTCACAGGTGGAGAGTTAGGTCCTGGGGACTGACGTGCAGATGTAGGATTTTGTCCTCTGAAAGATCCTGCTTTAAAGCGGAGGCCAGTATGTCAACGTGCCCTTGTGGTGCAGAGGTATGAAAAGCGACAGGCACAAGAATGTGCTAGCTTCACTCCAGGCAAGCCATAGAAAGCTCCCCGCAGGTGGAAAAGGGGAACAGGTGTTTGCCAGGCCGCAGTTGAGACCACATTACAGGCCGTGACAAAATCTTACTTTGCTTCTGGAGATGCCTGCTTTCGATTTAGAGGGCAAACTAAGCCAGGACTTTTCATTAGCTGTCCTTCCTTTATTTAAATCAGGCATCAGGGCCTTGAAGGCTCAGGAAATCGTCTAGTCTGGCTGTGCTAGTGCGACCTTAATATACCTACAAGTGCAAGCTTAATATACCTACCGTGGACTAATTTTTAAGTTGATAATTTTGTATGACCTGCAGATAAGGTTGTAAGTATCCCAATGGCCCTTGGCAGAATAAAGATCGCCCCCCCCATTTGATTTGTATCGCATTGTAATATCAGTTGCAATACATATGCGAGGTGACATTTTCGAATGTTGGGCTGTATATATCAGGTGATGGTGAACTGGCTTGTAGGGGTCAGCATCATGTTTTGTGTCATTGACTTTAACCAGAGTGTAGACTCTCCCTCTTGCCATTCTTCCTGCTAATTCAGATATTTTAGGAAGTCCTTCATGTTCTTTTCCTATTCATTTATGTGTTCATATACCGAGTGGCGGGGAGAATTGTTGATCTCTGTAGAATGTATTTTGGATTGTATAGTGTTTAGTGCAGTGTACTGCCAGGATTATGTTGTGACACTGCACTGATATGGGTGATACTCCTTGTAACCCACTGAAAATTCCTCAAATGGCAGAGAACAGAAAGGTAAAAGTTTATTGCCGTGTTCTCTCAAGCCTTCTTTCCTGTGCGACTTTAAGAAAAGTCTTAGACTGATACAATTCAACTAATGTTTATCCTGAAAAGAAAGTGGGTTTTTTTTTAATTAAGAAAAAATTCAAATACATTACGAAAGTGGAAGTAAAAACTTGCCCCATCCTCTTGTCATGATCTCTGGGCAGCAGTTGGCTCCCGGGCCTACTGCACCTGCCGCACGCTCTGCTTTGCTGATTGCACCGCCAGAGCCCTCCCCATGCGGGCAGCCCACACCCTTTGCGTTTGAAGCAAATTTCAAAAATCCTGTCCCGTTTTCTAATGTTTTGGTTAGTATTTAAACGATACAATAGAATCATGTAGACATTTTTATATGTATCATGTCTCAGTAGTTTGTGTCAAATACTTCATCAGAGTTCAGGAGCCTGAGATGCGCTTTGTAGAGCTCTGTGCTGTCTGCGTGGATATGGAAGAGTCAGGCCAGATCAGAGGGAGGAAAACGTGCACCAACGAAGCTGCCGAGCTGCTGAAGCAAGGTGGCTAGAGCTGTCTTTGTGGAGATGCTTTTAAAACATGGAGGTATTTTATTATGAGCTGTTTCTAAAGCTCCAACCGTAGCTTGATGATTAGTTTTTTTTTTTTTTTTAATTTTGTTATTATTGGAAAGCCGGATATACAGAGAGGAGGAGAGACAGAGAGGAAGATCTTCCATCCGATGTTTCACTCCCCAAGTGAGCCGCAATGGGCTGGTGCGCGCCGATCCGAAGCCGGGAACCAGGAACCTCCTCCGGGTCTCCCATGCGGGTGCAGGGTCCCAATGCATTGGGCCATCCTCTCCTGCTTTCCCAGGCCACAAGCAGGGAGCTGGATGGGAAGTGGAGCTGCCAGGATTAGAACCGGCGCCCATATGGGATCCCGGGGCTTTCAAGGTGAGGACTTTAGCCTCTAGGCCACGCCGCTGGGCCCTGATGATTAGTTTTGTACCTCATGATTGTAGCATAGAATTTTGAATCTTAAGGAATTTCATGTGTTGCCATGATCCATGAACATTCTAACTGGCAGAAGGTTGCTTATCTTGGGCATTTGCCTTATCAACTGAGGAAAGCAAACAGCTTTCACACATGGGAGAAGTTTTATATTAGAAGCTTTTCTGATATTGTCACAACAATTTCATTTAGATTGCTGTCCTCAAATGAATGTGGCAACTTCATTACTTTTATTTTTTTAAAGATTTATTTATTTTTATTGCAAAGTCAGATATACAGGGAGGAGGAGAGACAGAGAGGAAGATCCTCCATCTGCTGATTGACCCCCAAGTGACCACAGTGACTGGAGCTGTGCCTATCTGAAACCAGGAGCCTCTTCCTGGTCTCCCCCATGGGTGCAGGGTCCCAAGACTTTGGGCCGTCCTTGACTGCTTTGCCAGGACACAAGCATGGAGCTGGATGGGAAGTGGAGCAGCCGGGATTAGAACCGGCGCCCATATGGGATCCTGGCATGTTCAAGGCGAGGATTTTAGCCGCTAGGCTATTGTACTGGGCCCAGTTTCATTACTTATTATCAAGATATTCCTTATTGGTTAATCAGATAAATTTGTTATTTTAGGGAATAATTGAAATTACTTCTTTTTCAAGATAGGTTTTTTGTTTAAGTTTTGCTAATTGAGTTCCTGGTATTGGATTTTGTAACGGGAGAAAAAAATTAGAGATGGGCTGTGTGATTAGCTTGAAATAATTTTTGTTACTAATCTTTGCTATTTAGTTATAAATATTACAGTAAAATGACTTTTCTAAAATACTCACCATACTAGTTTTGCCTTGCATGAAAATATTAATAAATGAAAAGTTACTAATTTTGTTTAATAGATAAATGTGTCCAGTAGGTCTTGATACTTGGATTTTGTTTTTGTTGCAGGCTGGTTGTCTGTTCCTCTTCCTTATGGAACTTCTTTTGTTTCCTTAGAATGCATCTGCCTACGCCATGAGACCTTCTGACAGTGTTAATGGAAGTGAGCCAACCATTCATCAGGTAGGGTCTGTTCCCTATTTTTTTTTTGTAAGATTTATTTTTATTACAAAGTCAGATATACAGAGAGGAGGAGAGAGAGAGAGGAAGATCTTCCGTCCGATGATTCACTCCCCAGGTGAGCCGCAATGGGCCGATACGCACCGATCCGATGCCAGGAACCAGGAACCTCTTCCAGGTCTCCCACACAGGTGCAGGGTCCCAAAGCATTGGGCCGTCCTCAACTGCTTTCCCAGGCCACAAGCAGGGAGCTGGATGGGAAGTGGAGCTGAGGGATTAGAACCGGTGCCCATATGGGATCCCGGGGCGTTCTTGGCGAGGACTTTAGCTGCTAGGCCACGCCGCCGGGCCCTTATTTTTTTTTTTAAGCAATTCAGAATATTGGTCAATCTATATCTGTGTAAGCATTTGAATCTCCATTGAAACTATAGTGTTCAGACATGTGAAATAATACGTATTGCCAATGTAACTGTGTTTCTTGTTTCCTGGGAAAAGTTTAAACTGGATTTAACATCCATTTATTTCTCATTTTAAAATTTAAGGGAAATAAAGTAAATAGATTTAAAAAAAATGAAATCTGGCCTTATAGGTTTTTTAAAGAATATTTATTTACTTTCATTGGAAATGCAGATTTACAGAGAAACAGAGAGAGAAAAAAATCTTTCATCTGCTGGTTCACTCCCCACGTGGCTGCAATGGTTGGGGCAGAGCTAATCCAGAGCCAGGAGCCAAGAGCTTGCTTCGTATGGGTCTCCCACATAGGTGTAGGGCCCCAAGGCTTTGGGCCGCCGTTGGCAGTCACTTGGGGAGTGAATCATCGGATGGAGGATCTTTCTGTCTCTCCTCTATGTCTGACTTTGTAATAAAAATAAATAAATCTTTAAAAAAAATAATGTTTTAAGTCAAAATGAATTCACAGTATACACATTCTTTTATAACGGGATTGTTTGCCATTGTCTACTGTGTCCTGGGGTTCTTTCCATGAGTGTCTAATGTGTCTTGTAGTGATTGAACATTTGTATTTATTTAGGTTTGACTGTTGTACGGAACTGAAATGAATCTATTGGTGTGTGAAGGTTGTAGACCATTTTGGCCAATCTTTACTTTCAACAGCTATTAATGGATTAGGATGTTAACCCATACTATCATTAATGTCGCTTAGAAATATTTTTAAACCTCTAAAAGTGTGTGTGATTTTTAAAATTATACACTGAAGAGCATCTTTTTGTTTCGTTACAATCTTTGCCCACTTGTGACTCTGTCTCCCCTGAGCATCTCACTCCTGGGGTCTTTGAGACAGAGTCGACCCCATTGTGGGAGCCTGCCACGGTGCGCACCTGTGTTTTACATACTTGGTATACACTGGCAGCAAAACATGGTGCCTCCAAATGGCCACTGCCTTCAAGGAGAGTATTGTTCAGGTGACAGACCCTCTCAGCACTCCCAGGAGATCAGGGCCAGAGCGACTTAGTCAAGGTCATGCAACTGGCTGCCAGACCTGGGAGCCGCACCCCCGGCCTCTCACGCCTACTCCTGCACTGTTTCAGACAGCAGTGTGTTACATACAAAGCCATGCATGTAGCATGGATCTCCTAGTGTGGCTGGGGGTGGTGCAGATGACGTGTATGCACTTGAACCCTCATTCTCCTTTCGCTTTTGGTTGCAGTCAGGTGACACGCAGTCTTTTGCACAGAAGCTCCAGCTCCGGGTGCCCTCCATGGAGTCTTTGTTTCGAAGTCCGATCAAGGAATCTCTGTTCCGGTCTTCTTCCAAAGAGTCTTTGGTGCGAACCTCGTCCAGGGAGTCCTTGAATCGGCTTGACCTGGACAGTTCCCCTGCCGCCTTTGACCCGCCCTCTGACATGGAGAGTGAGGCCGAAGACTCCCTTGGTGGTTCCGACAGTCTCAACAAAGAGCAGCTGATTCAGCGCTTACGAAGGATGGAACGAAGCTTGAGTAGCTACAGAGGAAAGTATTCGGAGGTACGGGCAGAGCCTCTGTTCCCAGTAGACAGAGTCATGGGCACATCAGAGTTGGATGTCACTCACCCAAAGCCTTTGCTCCTGTCCTGTTCTCGCCTTCCTACGACCCCATTGCTTTTAGCCGTGTGCTTATTTAACTAAGCTGGATTGCCCAGGTCCCGTGCTCAGCTGGTACTGGTAGGTAGTCTGGCAGTGTCTTGTCGAAGACCTGCAGGTGCAGGGACCCTTCAGCAAGATGGCCAGTGAATGTTTGGAGAAGGTTCCCTTGCCTAACTTTTTGATTCCCACATTCTGTGTCCCTTTCTTTTCACACTTCTCTTCAAGGTCATGTGGCCACCCAGTGTCAAGTTCATTCTCTTTTCCTCCTCCTACACCCGCACTTGCTCATCTCTAAGGACCGTGGCTTCAGAAGCTACCCACCGCACACCCACTAGGATTTACTGTAGTTATGTTTTAGGTTGTCTGTTGATCTTTAGATTGGCTCATTCTCATTGTGCCTGCATTGATATTTTTGCCTTGTATGAATCTCCTTTAATTAAAAAAAAATAATTGGGCCAGTGTTGTGTGTAAATGGATAAAGCTGCTGCCTGTGATGTAAGCATCCTATATGCGCACTAGTTCAAATCCAGGCTGCTCCACCTCCAGACCAGCTCCCTCTTAGTGTCCCGGGAAAGACAGCCGGGCCTCTGCATCCACGTGGGGAGCCAGAAGGAGTTTTTGGCCCCTGGCTTTGGTCTGGCTCTGCCCTGGCTATTGCGGCCACTTGGTGGGTGAAGATGGAATCTTTCTCTGTCTCCATCTCCCCTTCTCTCTGTAGCTTGGCCTTTCAATAAATAGTCCTGAAAAGTTTTGATGTTCATTCATTTTATTTGAAAGGCAGACAGAGACAAACAGACCTGCATACACCCTGACATGTAAAGATCTTGCATCCCCTGGTTTGCTCCCTAAACTCCCACAGCAACAGGGGCTGGGGCAGGCTGAATTCAGGAGCCTGGGACGGCACCCGAGTCTCCCATTTGGCTGTCAGGGGCCGAAGTGCTGGAGGCATTGCCTGCTGCCTTCTGGGGTATTTTAGCAGGGAGCTGGCATTGGAAGCAGAGCAGGAAGTAACCGCAGCAACTCAGTTGTGAGATGTGGGTGTCCCGAGCAGCATCTCCACGGCCACCGAGTGCCTGCCTGTCAGGTGAATCTAACCCGTGTGAGGATCACACTCCCTGTCGGTCTTAGGGAGGTAGTAGTGCCGCTTCCGGTTTTCTTTTTGGTCCTTCAGGAACGTGGCTCTTCTCTTTCCGGCTAACTTGTGTTAGTCGCTCTCCCTGCTTCCTTTCCTGTCCTGTTCTGTTGAACCAGTTCTTCCTCAGGTAAGGCCTTCCGGAGGAAGTTGTCCATGACTGTCCTGAATGATGTGTAGCGTTCTGATGATCTTAGGGGTTATAAATCAGCAGGAAGCTCATGTATCCCATGAGGTACTTGTGGAAGCTTGCTACTTTGGTTGTTTTTTCTTTTTTTTACTTTTTACCATAGCTAATAATAGTCTAAAATCATTTTGTTTATGTTTCTTACCATCAGAAACTCGTCCCATAGTTGTTAAGTTGGATGTTGGGGCCTCAGTATAATTAACATTTAATTATGCTGTCACGTTCTATGTGTTATATTTGCATTATCATTTGATTTTGTACCCCGCCTATGAAGTAGATAGTAATTAGCTTTGTTTTGTAGAACGGGGACTGGAGACTCAGAAATTAAGTGACTTGTTTAAAGTCACACAGGTGATGGAGTGTGATTGTCTTCTAGGTCTTGTACTACCTCAGATGCACTCTAGAGGCTTATAAGGCGCAATAATGCTATAGTGACATCAATTCTGGGGTTCCTCTTCTACCCCACCCCATGTCTTTTTGGAGCATTATTTTCTTACCCTGGTGTTGGTAAGAAACACAGGATCCCAGTCTTGGGTAGACTTTTTTTTTATGTCTGTGCCCAGACTCGCCTTCCATTGTTCCTGCCTATTGCCTTTGGGGGCACACAGCGAGCCATCTGCAGAGGGATCTGACCAGACTCAGAATGGAAGCGTGCTTGCCCTCGGCGCGGCAGCCAGTCTCTTTAGAGACCCGTTGGACTTTGATCAAGCAGGGCCTGCTCATTGGCTGAAGCCGCCCAGCCCGCAGATGTATAGCGCTCTCTGGGTTAGGCGTTTAATTTCATCAGGTGGTGTGACAGTGTGTTAACTTAGCTGAAATATGATCTTTAGGCTTTGAAATCCCGCCTTCCCCGGGTTGCTTAGGGTTTTGTTTCTTCAGAACTTTGCAGCGCTGTAGTCTAGAGCCTATAGCCAAAAGGAACTTTAGGGATCACTAACAAGAGCTGCTATAGCCCAAAGCCAGTCACCTGGAGAGCTTCTTAAAATAGATTCCTACTTCTCCACCTCCCTGCACTTCCCCTGTCGCATTCACTTTGAACCCAAGAACTTGCTTTTCCAGCCAACTCCCTGGTGATGTTGCTGATGGGGTCCCAGTCTCCATCTGTGAAACTAGTTGCTGAGGCTTAAGGAGGTGCAGGTCCAAGGAGGAGTCATACGCAGAGTTCATATCTCACAGTCAAGTTGTGTTTTGCTTTTTAGAACGTTTTTCTGTTATGCATTTCACTAGATTGGTTTGTTTATAAAGGCCTCTTCTAGTTGATATATGTTTGGACTGCCTCGAGATGTGTGAGCAGAAGTTTTTTAGAGTTTAATATAACGCCACTGGTTTAAGAATGACTAACATTATTGATGACTTTATTTCAGCTTGTTACAGCTTATCAGACTCTTCAGAGAGAGAAGAAAAAGCTACAAGTAAGTGGTTTATTGGCTGTAGTTTTGAGTCACGAAATGTTAACATTAGAAAAGATACTGTAAAATATTTGTTTCTAGTTGTCTCTTTTTTATATTTCTCCATATGATCAAAGTATTTATTCCGTCTCCCTGCCCTGTAGATGGAATGAGATGTGCCCGAGATTTTGCGTTATTTTAGGGACGAGTTTCTCTGGGTTTGAGGTCCCTGTGGTGGTTAAAGGGTTTGGATTTAAGTCGTGCTTGCCCCCTTTAAGTGTTTCCTCACCTCTCCGTCTGCAGTCGGTTGTAGAAAAGAAAGCCAGCCGTCTGTGTTCTCCCCTCTGTTCGTCCCTGCAGACATCTCTGCCTCCTAGCATGTTGCCAGGTTCCAGCAAGCAGCCTCCCTCCTAAAAGCACTGTTTTCTGAGGCTGCTTCTTGGAAAACTCTTGGTTAAACAGGTGGGGGTAAGGACCTTTGATAGCTTTTCTGGGTGGCCCACCTTGGCCCCACTGTGCCAGAAATATCCTGCCACACATCTGAGCTAAGGGAAAATAGTTACTGTAGTTCACATGGTGCCACCATGCTACGTTTTTAAAGCTATTTTGATTTTTTTTTTAAAGATTTATTCATTTTATTACAGCCAGATATACAGAGAGGAGGAGAGACAGAGAGGAAGATCCTCTGTCCGATGTTTCACTGCCCAAGTGAGCCGCAACGGGCCGATGCGCACTGATCCGAAGCCGGGAACCAGGAACCTCCTCCGGGTCTCCCACGCGGGTGCAGGGTCCCAATGCATTGGGCCGTCCTCCACTGCTTTCCCAGGCCACAAGCAGGGAGCTGGATGGGAAGTGGAGCTGCCGGGATTAGAACCGGTGCCCATATGGGATCCCGGGGCGTTCAAGGCGAGGACTTTAGCTGCCAGGCCACGCCGCCGGGCCCAAAGCTATTTTGATTTTTAAAAAAATGATTTCAAATCACTTAGTATTTGTATCTTTCTTGAAGAATCATATAGCCCAACAAGTTATTTGTAAACTGGCCTTTGCTAAGACTAGTTTGTCTCATATATATTATTTTCAAATAATTAATCTCCCTTACATTTTTATCTCTAATAAGCATTCAATTTCTATTCGGTCTTGAATCTAATCAGCTCAGTATGATTACAGATATTCATTGCTAACTTGGAGTTTAGCTATTCTTACTAAAAATGAAAATTAGATTGTATTGCAAGTAGAGTATTCAGTTCGGTAAATGTTTCCTGAAACTTTAGTTACACCGAAGTACTCTTAATAGTCTAGTCCCACACAATTATTAGAGATGAAATTTAATGATGTTAACTGGTTTCTGCCCATATACACATGTCCATGTGTGCATGTCTCAAAGCCTATTTCTTTAGTAGGCAAACATCCTTTTCATAAAGCCAGAGAGATTAAAAACCCCTGCCAACACAATTGCCAGCACTTTTCATACCAGCTACCACTGAGCTCACATTGTGCGCCAGGCCTTGTGGTGCGAGTGGTACGGACTATGTTCGTTGTTGCACAGCCCAGAACTCGCAGGGAGGAGCACAGGAATCCACTTCCCGGCAGCTGGACTCCAGATCTGGTGGCTGTAAAAGGGCTGGATGAGACTCTTCCATCTTTTACAACATTTATCTTCCTGTGTTTAAAAATTTATATTTGACACTAGGAAAATAAGACCATAATATCGTGGCCATGGGTTTTGTTTTATTCACTTACAAGGCCACAGAAATCCAAGCCAGCCACACTCTCCTGACCATGTAATCCATGCGCCTCCCTGTGCCGTTGCCTTTCGTCACTGCACGCAGGGCACAGGGAGGTAACTGTGTAGTCATCTCCAACGAGAATGGGTGTTCCTTTGATCCCGCAGATTGTAACTTTCCAAGGTTATTTTCTTCTGCTTGTAGAAAGCACACCCTTCGACATCCAAGAGTGACTCATTTCCTCTTACAGCGTTACTGTTTGAGCTCATTGTTTCGTATGTATGATTAATAATTTAGCCATCTATACATTTCCTCAATGATTTCCTTTAATATAAATAAGAGGTATTCCTTTTAGGGAAAAAAAAAGTATGCACTTGCTTTAGCTCTTTGAAAGATAGAATGAGAGGGAGAGAGAGATCTTCCTCTTTGCCGATTCATTTTCCAAATGGCCACAAACTGTCAGAGTTGGGCCAAGCCGGGAACCGGAGCTTCCTCCAAGTCTACCATGTGGGTGGCAGGGACCCAGACCCTTGGGCCATCTTCTGTTGCTTTTCCCAGGCTGTTAACAGGGGGCTAGATCAGAAGTGGAGAGTGCAGGATTTGAAGCCATATGAGGTGCTGTCATTGCAGGTAGCTGCTTTACCCATTTGCCATGCCAGCCCCGAGAGCTATTTCTTTTTAAGCCACAAACTGTCAGAGTTGGAACAGGCTAATACTTGATATATTCCACACATATAGGCTACAGTGAAAGAAATTGTATTTGGAATTTGATTAAGCTTCATTTTGAATTAACGTAATAAAATTTACTTTTTGTTTAAATTATTTGCCTGTGCATTTGAGCAAGTGCATAGAGTTACACAATCACACGTTGTTCTTGAACAAGTGATTGTCCAGTATTTCTCAAATTTGTTTTTAGATTTAGTTCTTTACTTGAAAGGCAAAGTGACACAGAGGTTAAGAGAGAAAAGGGAGAGAGAGAGACAGAGTGCGCGAGCGAGCTTGAGAGAGCAACTAATCTTCCATCTCCTGGTTCACTTCCCACCTGACAGCCAGGGCTGAGCTAGGCCGACTCCAGGAAGCTGGAATTTCATGTGTTTCCTGCTTGGGTGGCAGGAGCCCAAGCACTTGGGCCATCACCCACTGCTCTCGGGGCATTTGGAGTAGCTGGGGCCCCACTTGGTGCTTTGATATAGGCACAGGTATTGCAGATCACAGTTTAACCTTCTGTGCCTCAAGACCGTCTGCCACAGTTGTTGTAATTTTAAAATAATTTTTGTTAACTTATTGGACATCATGCAGTTTTGTTTAATGGCTTTTTTTTTTTTTTTAATTAAAGGGTATATTAAGTCAGAGTCAAGATAAAGCACTCCGGAGAATTGGAGAATTAAGAGAGGTAAGTTTTACTGAATAGTACTTAAAGAACAGTAATTAAATCTTTGATATGGATTGGAACTTTTGTATGTGTTGGAGTAGTTTCAGATGCACTTAATTACTTACAATAACGATTAATCAGCCCAGGTTATAAAGCCAAGACTAAGCCTGAGTTTTTAGATATGTGATTTTTCTAAACGTGTGTTGTTGGAATAAGAGTAAGAATGGCCTTGGTTAGCGACAAGAACAGCTTTTGTACGAACAGTTGGTTGTAACTTGTAGAGTTCAGCTGTCCCTGAAGCGGCCAGGCTTCATTTCGTTTTTCCTAAGCAACCAACTTCATGGTAAAATAAAATACTAATTAGGTTCATTGTAATTTGGTGGGGAGGAGGGGGACATGATGATTTTTCTAATGGATTAAGACTTAGCTCCTTTATGTCTTACTGGGACCCCACTTGCTGTCTGAGTGGGCGGGACCCGTCCTGGTTTCACCTCCCTGTCTCACGTGAGCCTGCTCTGCTCTGCATGAGTGCCTGTTGATTCCTTGGGGTCCATTTGACACTTTATTGCTTCCCCCATTGTTGGTGATGCTCTTCGTTTGTATTTTGGTATTTATTAGAAATGGTGGAAATATATTCTGCAAGTAGGTTTTAACACGATGTATTGCTTTACAAAAGAAATTTCCTTAGGTTTACGGACTTTAAAGAGGAGAGCAATGTGAACACGTGGTAAGGGTGTTCCCATCAAGCCCAGCTGCTCAGTTAGGATGGGGCAGGCTTCCTTGGAAGATAAAGTTTGAGGCACACCTTTATAGGAACGTTTCACCACCAGATGGCACCGCAAGTCAGGATGAGAGAGGGTGGTACCAGTGCTGGCAGACCGGTGTCGGTGTGTGCACTCTGTCTTCAGAGTGTGAGCCTGCCACAGACTAAGCTGGCAGGGTGTTGGTAACCAGGGCAGGAACTTGTGTGTCAGGGGTCCAGGCTCTCACATGCGGCATCGGGTAAGATGCACGCCTGGAGGGACGCAGGAAAACACTCTGAGATAAAATGTCACAGAGTAGAATATGTCAGTGCAGGGAATCATTTCAGAGCTACATAACATAAGGGATATAATTTCCTATGTTTTATTATAAAATAAAAATGGGATGAGGCCTGGTGCTGTAGCCTAGCAGCTGGAGTCGTCGCCTTGAATGTATGGGCACTGGTTCTCATCCCAGTGGCCCCGCTTCCCAAATGCCCACCATGGCTGGGGATGGGCCAGGCAGAAGCCAGGAGCCAGGAGCCAGGAACTCCATCGCTGTTTCAGAAGTAGGTGGCAGGGGTTCAAGCCCTGGACCATTCTCTGTTTTGCCAGGCACATTAGCAGGAAGCTAGATTGGAAGTGGAACAGTCTGAGCTCAAAGCAAAACCTATATGGGGTGCCAGTGTCACAGGCTCTGGCCTAACTCACTGAACTGCAACACCGGTCTACTGACTGTTGAGTTCCCTTAAAAAAAGAAAAAAAAGACTTTTGTTTTTATTATTTGAAAGATTGAAAGAGAGGGAGAGAGGCATTTGGAGATTTGCTATGTGCTGGTCCATCATCTAAATGCTGACAACTGAGAGCAAGCTAGGCCAAAACCAGGAGCCAGAAACAGTCCAGGGCTCCAGGTGGGCAGAAGTTCACGTACTTGGCGGGCCACCTGCTGGCCCCTGAGCTGTGATGAAGCAGCGTTTGGGAGCAGAGCTGTGACTCGATCCCCCACACACCGACATGGAATGCGGTTGTCGCAGGTGGCGTGTCAACCACTGTGTCAAATGTCCAACCCTAGGACAGTTGCTTCATTGAAAGAAATTTAGATACAAGAAAAATCTCTCCACATTGACCCCTCCACCATGGGTCTGTGGAAATTTCACTCTGGATCTGAGCAGCGTTGGAGTGGGGAAACCACGTGAGGAGGTGATAGGCAGAGGAACAGTAGAGGGGGGCTCAGAAATCAGCTCGGAGACGGGCGTCAGGCAGTTAGGGGACAGTAGGTGGCAGATAGTATTGTAACAAATGTGTGAGCAATGGATTTAACTAGAAGACTTCAGGTAAGAAATTTCTAGAAGGCTGTCAAAGGAAATCAGTTATTGGAAATGATAGAAATCTTGTTTGTGGTTATAGTTGTGGGAAAAGGTAGACACTAAACATTGTGGAGAATTTGCAAGCTAATTGTATGTAGGAATCAACAAAGATAAATGCTTGAATATCTTAGTTAATTGGTGAGGTAGGCATTCTGTGTGTTGGATCTCTAACAGGACACAGGCTTGGCCCCGGAAGGGGCTGCAGAGCTGGGGAAGGAAAGAGGAACCTCCCTAAGTCCTGGAAAGCAGGTGCCTTGTTGAGAAGCTAATTATTATTAGTGGCTGGTATAACCGAGAGATAAAGATCTTTGGATTTAGTTAAGTCCCATTAATGCTAAAGAAAGCAATATGGTTGTTAATTTCAGGGACTAGAAATGTGATTCTTTGCTGATGAACTAGTTAGTCTTCATTTTACAAATCAAGGTTTGTGTTAAAAGCTCTGGAGGAGGACTGTTGAGTGTCGCCGGACCGTTTAGTTTTGGGTCAAGTGTCTACCGCGATAGAATCAATAAGATCTCCCAAAATAGCACTTTCACCTCGAGGAAGTTGTTATCCCCTCCTTTGTTTTAAACTCTTTATTTTATACAATTCCTTAGGCTCAGGGATTTCCTCTTCCACCCTTCCCCACTCCCTCCCCCGCAGCTGTTTCGCCCTGTATTGTAACATTAGGTTAGTCTCTCAACAGCTGTTGTAAGTCCATCATTCTATTTAAATACATCCTGACAATGTAGGTATAGAGAATGTGAGAAGTCCGGCATTCTATGGTAAGATGTGTTGGGCAGCTTCCCCGGGAGTCCATCTTTTGGTAGCAATGCATAGTGCAGTATGTCTTCACTTCATGGTGTACTGCCTGCATCATGCAGATCCTCTACATGTATATATGTGCATGCATGCTTACCTGTATGTCTGGAGAGCTTGTGTCTTGCATGAAGGTTGCCGCATGTCAGGGGGAACATACGAATATTTGTCCTCTTAGGTTTGCGTTGTTACTCTCTTTGTTGTCAACTCATTACAACTCCAGAGCGTGAACTTTTTCTTCTTGGACTTTAATATTCATTTAGGAACACAATTATTTTTTAATGTGAATGTCTTAAATAATGTTTCAGATACTGATTATTCTCTTTTACTATTGTTGATATTGTATCTGAAGTCAAATACGCAGCTAGGTTGGTTATGGTTCTAAATTTAGAAAACCTTAAGTTTGTACTGTTTAGTCTTAAACTGAAAATTGCCTATAAACTCTTTCATGCTGTAGGAGCTCCAGATGGACCAGCAGGCAAAGAAACACCTGCAGGAGGAGTTTGATGCCGCGCTGGAGGAGAAGGACCAGCACATCAGTGTGCTTCAAACTCAGGTGTGGAGCAAGGGGAGGCGTGCAGGACTGCCGCAGAGGCAGACGCAAGGGCTCGGTGGGGCAGCCAAGGGGTTCCAGGTTTTTGTGTTTGTTTTTTTTTTTTTTTAATTTTTGTTTTTTAAAAAAAGACGTATTTTAAAAATGTGTTGCTTTCCTTCAGTCAATTTTAAAAGTCATTTAAAAATATTAATTTTAATTTTTTTTTTTAGCTTTGGTCTGTTTTTATTTACTATGATGTCATTGTCAACCATCAATATGAAATCTAACTGCAGGGCTTGGTGCAATGGCCTAGTCTCTAAATCTTAAATCCTTGCAAGTGCTGGCATCCCATATGGATGCTGGCTCATGTCCCTGCTGCTCCCCTTCCCATCCAGCCCCCTGCTTGTAGTCTGAGAAAGCATTCAAGGATGCCCAAAGCCTTGGGACCTTACACCCGCATGGGAGAACTAGAGGAGGCTCCTGGCTCTTGGCTTCAGACTGGCTCAGCTCCAGCCAGTGTGGCTACTTGGGGAATGATCCATCTGGTGGAAGATCTTTCTGCCTCTCCTTCTCTGTAAATCTGACTTTCCAATAAAATAAATAAACCTTAAAAAAAGAAGAAGAAGAAGAAGAAATCTAAGTGCATTGCCAGCAGCCTTTTTGGTCTTGATTTTTTTCCCCTTCTGTGTAGTAAAAGGGTTACCATTTACTCCAGCCCTGTCTGTGTCCAGGTAGTATTACTGTATGTTTTTCTGATTAGTTTTCTAATGAAGTACCTGTATTTTAGGTTTCTCTGCTGAAACAGCGGTTGCGAAATGGCCCAGGGAATGTGGACCTCCCCAAACCTCTCTCTGAGATAGAGCCACAGGAAGAAGAGGGACCGGAGAGTCCCGTGGAGCCAGCAGGTAGGCTGCGCTTGGTTGGACGGCTGACTCAAGACCAGAGGAGGGTGGTGCGCGAGGACGGGGGTAGAAGCAGCGTCATTGCCAGAGCGGGGCGAGGACCTTGTTGCCTTGTTGTCTCTCTGTTATTTTAGGAGAGAGGAAGTAACTGCTCTAAAACTTGAAAGTTTCATAACCCGTGAGTTGTGTGACATTTTGTTACAATTGAAATTTAAAATGAAATGTTTCAATGAAATTGAAATGTTATTGAAAATGTACGGAAGTTTATTATGTTAAACTCTTCTATTATTAGCAGTAGGTACATTTCATATCAGATCAGTTCTGTTGATTGTTAATATGCTACTAGTATTTGGATATTTTTATCTTTTGAATAAATAGTACATGTTCATATATTCTGAGATGCCTATACATAACTGAAAAAGAAGAAATAGTAAAGTTTTGTCTGAAAATTCAGCTACACCCCCTCTCTGTTCTTTCAGATGTTAAGGTACATATTGAGTCAAATTCCTATTTTTCATCTCAGTGATAAAGAGAGGCTGTGCAGAACTTTTGGTCCAACCAGAGCCATAGGAAGTTGCCAAGCACCTTGCTGCCTGTATGGTCAGCTTCAGGGGGTCTTGGTAGCCCTCTGGGATGCAGAAACTTCCCTGATTCAAGTTAGGATTTGGAGATGGGAGGCCGCAGCAGAACTCCTCCCAGGAAGAGATTAGAATGTGGTCAGAGAACCACTGGACTAGTTTTGATGTGAGCTAAGACATGGGCAAGAGGGTTTGTAATTTTGAATAATAAAAGATGGTTATGAGACTTTGTTGTAAGGAGGGTAAATTCAGTTTGTGCAGGGTTGTATCATGGAGGAGGTGAATGCAGTATTCTTCAGGTGAAGATCAAACACATGGGAACTAGGAGTGGGGCTTGGAAGGGGCCTCATTAGGAGCCCCCCGTTAGTGATCCGGGATGATGGTTCTGTTGCTTCTGGAGGTGGCCCTGAGTGTGAAGTACCAGGATGTGCTCTTGCATACTAGCAGACTCGCCGGAGAGTTCCGTGTGCCTTGCTGACTGTCCCTTCCTGCTCTGCTTCCTCGCTAGTGGGAGACGGAGCCTCTGCTAAAACGCTGGAAGCTCTCCAGCAAAGAGTGCGGCGTCAGGAGAGCCTGCTGCAGCGCTGTAAGGAGACCATTCAGTCGCACAAGGAGCAGTGCGCGCTGCTCACCAGTGAGAAGGAGGCCCTGCAGGAGCAGCTGGAGGAAAGGCTTCAAGAACTGGAGAAGATGAAGGTGACATCTCCTTTCTCATTTCCTCCTGTGGCTCCCCAGGCTCCCGTGTGCTCTCCACCTGGCCAGCAGGCCTTCCTCCACCCGGCCAACTGGCCAGAAGGGCCGTCCTTCTTCGGGCGCCGCCGTGCCCTGGGCTCCGCAGCACCTACTGTCCTTTTGAGACTTGCTGTATACCTTCCTCCCAGTGGACTGTTAGACGTGTCTAAGTTAGATGAAATGTTAGCATTCTCGTCTGAGAAGCTTTACTAGAAATGGAAATGAACTTTTAAAATTTTTTTAGGAGCTTCATATGGCTGAGAAGACTAAACTTATCACTCAGTTGCGTGATGCAAAGAACTTAATTGAACAGCTTGAACAAGATAAGGTAACCAACAACAAAGCTTATGATACTAAAATCTGTCAGGGGGCCCAAAACTTGACCTTTACTGAAGTAACTGGAAGCGTTCATAGTTGTGCCTTCCAGATGTGTTAACAGCTGCTTCCCTGAAGACGCCCTTTAACTGCACCTGGATCTCACTGCTAGCTGTAGTTAGTACCATGTGAAATGATTCTGTGCCTCGGAGTTCTCCATCCCAGCCAGAATTTCAATTTGTAGATTAGAATATCTGCTGTAGCAGAAATCTGTACTTACATATACATCTATACATTTATTTATAGCAAAAAGCATTCTAAATCGGAGTAGTATCAGTCTATTTTTTTCAAATATGGAAACGAATTATTCTCTAAGTCACCCAATAAGTGACTGTTAGTATACACAGAGAAATCAAGTTTTGGCGAGTGTAGGTGATCTTGGAGGATGGAGGAAGGGGTGAGACTTGCCCTTAGCTGTTGGACTTGGAGTGACAACTGTAGTTATGAGCTAAGGCTTGAAATGGCCCTACTTTTAAAAACATGCCAGGGGCTGGTGTGTGGTGCACCATGTTAACCCGGCCCTGTGACCTCTGCATGGCACACTGGGACACTGATTCAAGTCCCAGCTGCTCTGCTTCTAACCCAGCTCCCTGCTGGTATGCCTGGGAAGCAGTGGGTGGTGTCCTGCCTCCAAGCAGGAGAGTGAGGCAGAGTTCTTGGCCCCTGGCTTTGGCCTGGTCCAGCCCCAGTTACTGAGTCCACTTGGATTTGGGGAGGTCACCAAAGATCTGTCTTCCACTGTTGCTCTTGCTCACTCAACATGCTCTCTCGCTCTCTCTCTCTCTCTCTCTCTCTCTCTTCCTTCCTGTCACTCTTGGCTTTCCAAAAAAAACAAAAACAAAATCATGTCAGAGCTGCCGAGTTATTGAAAATTTTTATTATTTCTATAATGTTATTTTGCTTCTTCTCTAAACTTCATGAAGGTCTACTTTATAGAAAAATACAAGGAGCTTAAAAGTGACAAAAGAACCGTTTGTTTTAGTAAATCAGTCCCTGTGAACCCACGCCAGTTTGCCTCTGTGTTGCCAGTCCCTGTGTCTCTCCAGATCAGGATTATTTCAGAGCAAGTCTAAGATACAGTTTTCTCACAAGTATCTTAATCTAGCTCTAAAATCGGGAACATTTTAATGTTGCCAAAATATAAGCTCATTATTGTGAACACATCTAAAAATTTAATAATAATTCCTTAATAGAATATGCTGCTTAATTCAGTCTCAGATTTTTTTCCTGTTCCTCTACACATTGATCCCGTTTTTGAATTAGGATCCAAATGAGGTCATTTTATTGCAGTTGGTTGACATGAGTCTTAAACTTCTTATAATCCAAAGGATTGATGATTTTTTTTTTCTCCATCGTAATTTATTTTTTAAAGAAACCAGAGAGTTTTGGTTTGAGACATTACGTAACAGTGTGTCCCCCTACCTTGTTCATGAACATTGGATACCTTGGAGAGTGAGACTGTGAAGCGGTGGTTGGCAAGCTTCGTGCAGCTCGGGCGGTTGTCTTGTGCAGATCACAAACTAGCTGTCACAAAGCATGAACGCTTTTCCGAGAGACAAATTGAACTGTCCCATTTGTGTTAGTCTTAACTGGCTGTTTTAGTAATAATAGTTGGTTATCTTTTCCCACCAGTGACTCTCATTTCCACTGTGCGTTACCCAGAGAGGGAAAGCAGAAAGCAGATTGGAGGAGAGAGGGGAGTCCGGTGTGGTGGTGGGATCAGAGAGTTTCAGGAGAGGAGAGGAAGCTGGGTCCATCTGTGGAACAGCCCGCTCCATCCGGTGTGGTGGCAGGCACCTTACCCTTTAGTGTCTACAACCCTGCTGTCTTCAAGCACAGATCAGTAGTGGTGCTTTGTGTTGGCCCTGAGCCAAATACAAAAGGCTGTGCTCTGTTTATTAGGAACTGTAAGAGAGAACTCTTAACGGCTTCAAGATTAAACTTACTATTAAAATAATATTTTATGTTAAAATATCGTGCTCTCATGCCAGGTAACTGAGGTGTAGAGTGGAGCGTGACTCCCATTATAATTCATGTTCAGTGAAATACTAACATGTTCCGTAAAGTCTGATCTGTGCTGTCGGTGATGCGGTTGGATCGTGCGAATGCTTGAGCGTCTCCCTTCTGTTCAGGGAATGGTCATAGCAGAGACCAAGCGCCAGATGCACGAGACCCTGGAGATGAAAGAAGAAGAAATCGCTCAGCTTCGTAGTCGCATCAAGCAGATGACTACCCAGGGAGAGGAATTACGGGAACAGAAAGAGAAGTCGGAAAGAGCTGGTAAGGACTCAGAGATGACTTGTTTTCTGTTGGAGCTCACAAGTTGCTCAAAGTGGCTGACCGTTTTCAAACTGCTGATGAAAACGTGCAGGTGCACAAGCCGTGCGGCGACGCCACGCTGTGCGTCAGGAGTTCGGAGCTGCACACGCTGTGTGGTCTGTGCAGTGAATCTGGTTCAAGAGTGATTTTTAAATGATCAAATAGTCGAAAAAAAGAAGCAAGTGTGTGATCTGTAAAACCTAAAGCCTAAAATCTATATGCCCTTATAGAAAACTTGCTGACTGTCTTAGAATATCAAAATTCAGGTTTAAAATATTGGCACTTCTAAGCAGACGATAACTGCCACTTTGTAGATGCCCTGAGTTAAACAAGCAAAAGGTACACTGTGCTTTTAAGGGAATGATGAGCAATTCAGTGTTTTATATATATATTATATATTTTAACATGGTGACCATCAAGACTCTAGAGCATAGAGGCAGGTTATGACACTGGGTGCTGCCAGCAAAAGAGAGGCATTAGAAGGAGGAGTGAGGCCAGCTGTATCTTCAGGTCAATGAGGATAGAGTTTTGAGTTGAGCCTCCGATAATGAGTAGAGTGAGCGTAGACGGAGAGATGGGGCTGCCCAATTTTAGGTGTTGCAGGACCTGGGACAGCCATCGGCAGCATAGTGGGCGCGTCCGTCAGCCGGAACCTTTTTGGCTGATGTGGGACATCAAGTTGGCCTGTGAAGAAACTGACTATTGAATTTCAAAAAGGTGAGTAGCTGAAGTAGCTGACTTTAGACTTTGGTATGAAAGGTAACAGGAAGCCAGCATGATGGAAGCTATTAGTATTATATGGAGAGAAAAAAATGAAATGCAAAGTCAGACTTGGACGCAGAGGTAGAAATGCAGCCGGAAGGACTGAAGTCACCCTGGCACCTGGGGACGTGAGGGACGGGTTGTGGGAAGAAGTGGAAGGCAGAATGGTGCAGAGCTCGGTGTTTGAGCAGCTTGGAAGGCAGAGGAAATGACTCCAAAGGCCTTTCTAAAAAGATTTATTTTACTTATTTGAAAGGTAAAGCTAGAAAGAGAGAAGAGCATCTAAGCATCTTGTGTCCTCTGGTTCACTCTCTAAATGGTTACAGAGGTAGGGTTGGCCAGGCCAAACCAGGAGCCTGTAGCTTCATCCAGGTCTACCACGTGGTACATCCACTTGGACCATCCTCTGCTGTTTTCCCAGGTACGTTAACAGAGAGCTGGAGTAGAAGGAATAGTTGGGGCTTAAGCAACTACACCACATTGCTGGCCCCAACTGTAAAGTCTTAGGAAGCTGAATAAGTTGTGCGGAACTAGTGTGGAATTTGAATGAAAGTGAGCATTGAAGTGAGTTGATGAGTTTAAAACTTGAGTTTGAGCCAACTCTGAGCGTTCCCATTGGTCTTGACTTATAACAACTTGAAAATGAGAAATTGGCGCATCCTTCAGGAGTTGAAGCTGGTGGGTTAACCTGTAGGAGAGGACGGTTTCTCTTAAAGGTTATGTTTTACCATGGTACTAGCAGGAATGATGGTAGCAGCAGCTACTGCTAGCCAGCGTGAGGCTGTGCTGGAAGTACGGTACTAATTTGTATTTGTATTCAGCCTTCCCAATTCTGGGAGACAATACCATTTGTTATCTGTATTTTACAAAGATGGCAGTCGAAGGCTGTTGGAAGTTGAGCAGCTCGTTTACAGACAGGATTTCAGGCATGGCACTGTAACGCCTTCATCTGTGCTTCTGCCCCAGAGAGGGCTTGAGTTGGGCAGAGAGAAATAAATGAGAAAAAATAGTTAGCCAAAAAAGTCATAGGAATTATGAGGTATTTTAAGAATCGGGAGGGGAGAATGGAAACTTTGGAAAAGTCCTTGAATTCGACGAGGATTTAATCATAGCATGCAGCTTTTGAGAAATTATTTTAGAAGCCAGACTGTAAAACGTGAAGGTAGGGAATCGCACTGCATGAGAAATAGTTGGCTTCTCGTCAATGTTCCCTAATATTCTTGCAGTAGTTTTATGGTAAAATAGACGGTTTAACTAATGAATCTGTTTCAGCTAAACCTAGGAAGATCTCTCTTGAGAGGGAGTCAATAGAAACATCCTCAAGAATCTAATCTTTGTGCACTTGTAGTTTGAGTGTTGTGAGTCACTGTTGAACAGTTTGCTCTCAGCAAACAGAAAGCAAAGGGGTACAACCCCAGCTCTTCCTGACAGCCCCTGCTCTTTCAAGATTGGTAGCCAGCGAAGAAAACATCATGTTGGCTAGGAGATTCAGTTTTCCTTAAGATGGAGATACACTTTGTGAGGAGCCAGAAACTGGTGAATAAACATCAGACTGTGAAGGGAAAATGATCAGTAGACAATTTATATTTAATTCCCATGTAAGGGTTCAGATTTCCTCCCTGTAACTTCCAGTCCAATCTTCAGCAGTATGGCTTTCCTACCCTTGCTCCTCCCAGACACAGATGCGTTTTTTTTTTGATCTTCAAATGTGATATTCATGAAAGTATATTTTTGTAAATATTTTTCTGGGAATAGTATTCAAAATACTAGGAGTTAATGAATACTGAAGAATTAGTATTTCAGTTATTTGAAAGATATATTTGCTGTGGATGGTCTTCAGATGACAACAGGTAAACATACCTTTATAGATCTTTTTAAAAATTATATTTGTATAATTATAATCAGCATAATTATTTATATAATTATCATCAGCTTGATTATTGAGGGCTGAGGGGGAAAGTTGTGACACACTTGCTGCACACTGTAGATGGTGATTTTTAAATCTATAATGAAAACTGGTTTTGTACCCCCAAGGACATGCCATGTTCTAGTCTCAGTTGAGTCTGAGTGCAACTAATCAAGTGGGATGTAATTCCTAATTCATGCGCAAAAAGGCATGCTATTTGTAAGAACGATTTCTGTTAATGCTAACCAGGAAAGGTTTATGTAAAGGTTTGAAAACCAATCTGAAGGGCCTGGCTTGGTCAGTGTAGTGGCTAAATCCTTGCCTTGCATGCCTGGGATCCAACATGGGTGCTGGTTCGTGTCCCAGCTGCTCCACTTCCCATCCAGCTCCCTGCCTGTGTCCTGGGAAAGCAGTGGAGGACGGCCCAAAGCCTTGGGACCCTGCACTTGCGTGGGAGACCCCGAGGAAGCTCCTGGCTCCTGATGCTGACTTCAGATTGGCTCAGCTCTGGCAGTTGTAGCCACTCGGGGAATGAACCAGTGTTCATTTTTAGTGTCTTTCCTTCTCTCTGTAAATCTGCCTTCCCAATAAAAAAATAATTTTTTAAAAAGAAAGAAAAATAATTTGTAAACATTATCTAATTTTGGAGAATTCAGTTGCTCTGCTAAATTTTGTTTTCCTGTCTCAGATTTACAAATGGAAAGGTTACTCAAGACTTGGCCTTGGAAAGGAAGGATGAACATCATTGCAGCGTGCTGCTGTTAGGATTTTAGCAGTAGACATGTTGCTATGAAACTGTTATGGAAGAACATGAACCCTACTAATGTATTGTCAACTCTGACACGTTTCCCTCTGATATTGTTGGTGATGTTTGACCTGTGGGCGTTTGTATTGACTCCTTAATGCTGGATGTCAACCTCAGCTGAAGAACATTTGTCAGTACTCGTGTGATTTCTGGAAAAATCGTCACGCTTCCTATGTGTTGCAAAGAGAGAAGAAACTGGAATGTGTCAGCTTGGGTTTGTGTTTTAAATCTGTGATGAAATGCTGAAGTTGGTGATGTGCTAACGTTAGGGTGCTAGATTCACCTAGGGCTCCCCAACAGTCCCCTGGAACACCTGGTGTCATAGCACTCCTCAGTTTGTGAAAATGATTTACTTTAATGGATAAAGAAATTGAAATATAAATATTTGTTACAAGTAGTTCCCTACAACTGTTGCTACTGTTAGTTTCAGAGTGTCAGTTCAAAACAGGTGATGGCTTAGTAACCAGATTTTAAACTTAGTATAATCTGGCAGTTCAGCTGAAGTGTATAATGCTGCGTTTGGGGTGTTAGGAAGTTAGGGTTAGGGTTTTATATATATATATATATATATATATAAATAATTGTCAAGAAAATTGTATTCTTAGTGCAACACCAATGTAGGCTGGTTTACACTAGGTCTTGGCTGTTGTGTGTATATGCTTGTGTGCTTGTTGGGTGTGTATGTGTGTTAAGGGGGGTAGGAGGGGAAGTGGTTCGTTACGCTAGTAACTGTTGGTTACCAGTTCAGAATAGCACCAAAAAGTTGGGAGACGAAAGTGCATCGTGGTTTCATCACACTTCATTGTGGTCTGTTTTCCAGTCCTTCTTAAAAAAACTTTTTGTTGCAACAACATTGTGTATACATTTTGTGCTTCGTCACTCCGCCCATTTAGCATCATATTGGGAATTCTTTAACATGTGGCTGAAGTACTAATACGCGGTGATGGCTGTATCAGAGTGCATGTACGTTACTCACTTGGTAACCGTTTTTCTATTATTCAGCCCCTTCTATTATTTTGTGGTTTTGCTATTATGAATACTATGATAGCAGTTTTGTGACTTAGCTTACACCATATCTTTGAATATCGTCCATATTTTTTTCCTGAGGATAAGTTGATTGCTTCTAGAGTTTTTCATCTTTTTAAAAGTGATTTAAATATAATCATTACAAAAAAAAAAGTCATACTCATCATGCTGCAATGTGAAGCTTTCCTCGCTCTTGTGTTAAAAATGTTCTTGCTACAATTATGCATGATGAAGAAAATATTGTGCTTGGGTCAGGGACATTTCCAGACTGCAGCAACTTTGTAAATCCTGTTTCCTGCGTCATTTCTAAAGTTACGTGTTTGAAATGATTGGCTACGTTTAAAGCTTGGGTTAGCTCATAATGTTCTCTGCTTTTGAAATTGTCATGTTGTGTTTGTGCAGATAATAAGTCTTTATAATTCACACGTGTAGTATAGGCCCATGATACGAGACTAATTCAGTGGGATATATTTGGTGTTTGAAGAACCCCTTAAAATAGCATTTAAGTATTTCTGTAATATGTAATATATGCATTTATATACAATATATAAATTAGGTATGTATTTAAGTTCGTTGTTAGTTGCTGATAATTTATATAACAGTTTTCTCGGAGTCTTAAGTCTCACAAAACATCTTATTTTTGTGCATCCACACATGCCAATAAGTGAATCATGGTGCCTTTCCCAAGCCTTGTATGAACAGGACTGGGGTAAGGGCTGTTTTTTGCTTTTATCACAGATACTTAGAATAAGCTTTACAAAGAAAATTCCATGTTTCTCAGGCAAAAAAAGTATGAATCAAAGTAGATCTCATTTATGCCATGCTCGATGAGCATTATGTATGCATCTTTGCACTTAATGCATATGTAACAGAAAAACATTAAATATTCCAGAAAATGTCACTGTTAATAGAGCACAGGAGAAACTCAAGAACACACATCTTTGATGTAGGATCGTATTTCCAATTTAGTTAAAATTTCTTTGCTTTGGTCTAGCAGTTTGCAAGATTAGCTTGGTATTTCAGGGTATTTGTTAGGTAGCTTGCTATATTAAGGTGTGCATGAAAATAGAAGATATCTTAAAAGTAGATCTCTGTTCATGTGAGATCCGGAGAATTTCTGAAGCTTCCAATTTTTCTGTATACTTTGCACTGTCTGATTCCTGCCACTGGGTGGTAGTGTTTTCTTTTTCCTTCATGTAAGCATTATAGACCAGTAGTTTTATTCAAGCTGTTGGATCCGAGGGACTTCTTCAAACTTTTTGGGGAGAGCTTTGTTTATGAGTTAGGTATAGATATTGATTGCATTAGTAATTAAAGACTAAAAAGACTATGAAGTCAATTCACTTGAACAATTATAAGCCTGTATCGTACCAGCATACTTTTATGAAATACGACTATGTTTTCCAAAATAAAGTTTGCTAGGAAGAACGGTCTTGTTTTATAATTTTTCTTAGTTCACCCTTTGATAGAACAGAGCTGGATTTCCATGTTTGTTTCTGTTGTGATGTGTAATTTTGGTTCAAGTTTGTGAAGAAGACAGTATTTGGCAAAGTGAGCCCCCTGCAGCTCCTGGGCAGGTGCGCAGGACCCCAGGGTGTTTCAGCCGCGCACTGTGAACGGCTGCTCTGGTCTTCAGATTTCATTCACAGAAATGTGAGGATTGGATGGGGCTTCTGATAGGTTATTCTTTTGTTGCTGTTGTCTCATCTGTTAATTTATATTTCGTTTTCATTCATTTTGTAGTGCTGTCTTTGTTTTTAAAGCCGATGCCACATGCGTTTAGCAGTATTGGATAATGACAGAGACGGATTCGCTTATTGATGTCAGTAGCCAGCTTTTTTTTTTTTTTTTATAAGAGTCACCTTTGATATGCATCTTAGTCTTTTAAAATTTTTCTTTCATTAATTTTATTTGGAAAGCAGAGAGAGTGGGAGAGAGAGAAAGATGTCTTTTCTGCTGGTTCATTCCCCAAATGCCTGCTGGGACAGGCCAAAGGTGGGAACACAGTCTGGGTGTCCCCGGTAGGTTTGGGGACCAATGTAGTCTGGGTTCCCCATGTGGGTTGGGCACCCATGTGGTCTGGGTACTCCATGTGGGTTTGGGAACCCATGTAGTCTGGGTGTCCCCATGTTGGTTTGGGGAACCGTGTAGTCTGGGTGTCCCCTTGTTTGTTTGGGGACCCGTGTAGTCTGGATGTCCCTGTGTGGGTTTGGAGACCCATGTAGTCTGGGTGTCCCCATGTGGGTTTTAGGGACCCATGTAATCTGGGTACCCTGTGTTGGTTTGGGGACCCGCGTAGTCTGGGTGTCCCCTTGTGGGTTTCAGGGACCCATGTAGTCTGGGTTCCCCGTGTGGGTTTGTGGACCCATGTAGTCCGGGTGTCCCTGTGTGGGTTTGGGAACCCATGTAGTCCGGGTGTCCATGTGGGTTTGGGGACCCATGTAGTCTGGGTTCCCTGTGTAGGTTTGTGGACCCATGTAGTCCAGGTGTCCCTGTGTGGGTTTGGGGACCCATGTAGTCTGGATGTTCCCATGTGGGTTTTAGGGACCCGTGTACTTGAGCCATTATCTACTGTCTGCCGGCATCTGCTTTAGCCGGAAGCTGGAGTCAGACCGGATAGAGGACCGCACGCCAGGCTGCAGCATGGAGGCGTCCCAGGACGTGGTGTCTTAACTGGTGCGCCACAGCCTGGCCCCACGGGCAGATGCTCGGGGTCTGGCCCCACGGGCAGATGCTCGGGGTTGGCAGCCTTACCACACGTCTGCGTCTTTATTGTGCACGGTGCGAGTCAGAACCAGCCTTGTTAACATTGTTTTGAAGTGTTTTCTGGAACAAAACAGTAATACTACATGTTACCTCCAAATTCTAGCATTTGTGATTGTTTAGAATAATCCAGATGAGGAAGAGAAAGGCAGTGGATGGTAGAAGCAGCGCCACTGTCTTCATATTTCTGTTTGATTTTTTTTTTCCATTCTTCTCCTACGCTCCTTGTTGCGTCAACCATCTTTTTGTGAAACATTTTCTTGCACCACCTAATACACGCTCAATAGGTGATCAAGACTCAGCAACATTTAACCAGAAAAGGATTGAATTACTGAGCTGTGGCTTGTTAGCCTTTCTTGTTTAGCTGTTATAGTGAAGTTCTGTCTATTTTCCACACTCCCAAGAATGCGGATGAACCTGCTCTGAAGGAGAACGTGAGAAGATAGCCACACAAGGCCTGCTTTGCGTTTTCCTGAACCGGTCGAGGACCAGACTTTTTTAGAAATGAAAATTGCCTGAGATACATTGAATTTTGCTTTGGAAGAACACACGTGTTCTTGCAACATTCGGCCGCGGTTCGCGCTTAGCCCCCCCCCCCGTCTCGGTGTGTGCTGTGACAGTCTCCCCACGCACTCTGCATGCTGGCAGGAGATCTGTCAGCGCTGGCTGCCGCTTGCGCGCTGCCTCCCCGCTCACTTACCCTGTGTTGGGACTGGGAAGATCATTATGCAGATATGTAGGTGATACAGGTGATAGTCAGGACACGGGCTAAACCTTAGCTGCATCGCACTGAGGAAAGGGTTGGGTTCACTTAGAAAATGACAGGTCTGGGTACTGCCTCACAGTGTCTGTGCTTCTGAGGTCAGAAGGCCAGAAGGCTGCAACCTGGAAGGGATTCTCTGTGCCTTTCTTACTCAAGTGGGACCAGTGGCTGGGGGCTGGCTTGCTGGGAGGAAGTGGCTTCCTTTGAGAGACAGTGTAGATTCCATATGGGTTTGTAATGGGTTCTCTGTAGGTGGATATACGGGATTGGGTTTTATTTATTTTATTATTTTTTTTTTTTAAGAAAAGCGGTTGGGGACTTAGTGATTTCTTAAAGCAGGGTGGGGGAGGAAAGCAGTGAGTTTTATGTGTGTTAGAGATAAAATGTTTGTATGTTGTTATTCAGTTAAAAGACGTGGATAGTTGGACTGATTTCGAAGTTCCGGCTTAGGGAGAAATGTTCTCAGCTCAGCTTGGACAATCTGGAATCAATCCAGATTAAAGATTTTAGCATTTGACTTGCTTTATCATCTGAAGGAAAATTTGGGTGCCTCAGTTACTATGCTCGAAGGAGGATATTGAGTGAAGAGATCTCCGGCATTTCTTTGGAGGTGTGAAGTTATGGGGTTCTCTGACGTAGTGGTGGAAAGCCGGAGCAAAGCAAAAATTACAGAGCTGTACGTGTCCTGTTTTAATCATGCGGTGTGTAATCACGTGATTTAAAGGACCCAACCTGGTGGAGTAAACACTAGAATCAGAGTATAATACAGCGGAACATTTTAACATTTGTCATGCATGGTTAAAAGAAGTGGAAAGTGTTATTTAAAAAGAGACACGCAATATGGATTTTTTGTTTGTTTGTTTGAAAAGGTGAAAGCGTTATTCTTATTCTGCACTGGACTCTGAAATTTGCAAAATGAAAACCAGGATTCATTTGGCATTGACAGTCTGAAGTCTCCTTCACTTTTGCCTAACCGACAAGGTTTCTAATTTAGACTATTTTGTACGAAGACTATCCCAAATATTTTCAATTTCTTGGGAGTCTGAGTTAAGTTATTTCGGTGAAATATTTAAGAGTGATAAGATGCAGCCTGAATAATAGTATGCAGGTGGTACTGATGACATCTGAGTGTTAAAAAGTTAAAAAGTCTCATCTTTTTTCCCCTTTTCTCTCGTCTGTTTAAGCCTTCAATACGCTGTCCGTTGCAAACTCTTTCCCACAATCCTTTGTTCACCTGACTGATTTTTGTCTGAGAAAACTACTTTCTTGTTAGTAAAAATGGTTTCTGTTTGACACTAGAATGTATAGTCAAGGACTAGCTAATTGGAACAAAGATAATATTTTACTTTAAATATATCATTTTTCGGGCATGGCGTGATGGCCTAGAGGCTAAAGTCCTTGCCTTGAACACGCCGGGATTCCATATGGGCACCTGTTCTAATCCCGGCAGCTCTACTTGCCATCCAGCTCCCTGCTTGTGGCCTGGGAAAAGCAGTCGAGGACGGCCCAAAGCCTTGGGATCCTGCACCTGTGTGGGAGACCTGGAGGAAGTTCCTGGCTCCTGGCTTCGGATTGGCGCAGCTGTGGTCGTTGTGGTCACTTGGGGAGTGAATCATCGGATGGAAGATCTTCCTCTCTGTCTCTCCCTCTCTCTGTGTATCTGACTTTGCAATAAAAAAAAACTTTTAAAAAATTCTATTTTTCATTGTACTTCTAAGGGTTATTATTTTGGTGTTTGTAGGAAAATGCCAGAAATGTTAGAAAGAACAGTAATCTTTAAAAGTAATTTCAGTTGACTGATATTTCTTTGGCACACAGACCTTATGTGAGTATCATTGGTTTTATACTTGACGTATATGAAATGAATAAATTGGATAGTTTTCCTTTCCTTTATCTGAGTTAATATGATTTTCAGAGAAGTTATTTTTGAACTGTCGAATAAAGTAAATTGTGTTTCCCAGAATTTCGTTTCTCTCACATTTTTCTGTGCGTGATAAAATAATGCTCAGGAGAAGATGCTTGTCTGTGTGTATGGGATTCCTGTCTGGCAAGCCAAACTATGGTTGATAAAAGTGGTTTCCCCACCCACCCTGAGGTGCCATAGGTTGGAGTTACCACATTTCTCGTACCACCACAAGTGAAAATATTACATAATTTAAAGAATTGTGCCTGCTATTTTTTTCTCTCTCTTTCCTTCTTTCTTTTTTTTTTTTTTTTTTTAAGGGATGATTTATTTATTTGAAAGAGTTAGGGAAAGAGAGCGATTTCCCAGCCACTGATTCACTCCCAGATGGCCCCAAAGGCTAGGGCTCTGCCGGCACCCAGGAGCCAGGAGGTTCTTCCAGGTCTTCTGCGTGAGTTCAGGGTCCCAAGCACTCGGGTTGTTAGCCATGGTTTTCCCACGCCACTAGCAGGGAGCTGGACCAGAATGGGCCGTATGAGATCTCAGTGTTGTAGATGGTAGTTTAGCCTTTTGGACCATGCTGCTAGCTCAAGAAGCATACGTGTTTCTTGATAGGACTGACAACCCATCTTAATGACTCAGTGTTGTTTGTTGTCTCTCTATATGGTGAAGGAAAGTATGAAGCTTCTTGTTTTTTTATTGTGTTTAATTTTATTTGAAAGACAGAGGGAGACATATCAGAATTGTCTGTCCAGTGGTATACTCCCACATGCCCACGGCAGAGAACTGTAGACAGGAGCCAGGAGCTCAGCTGGGTCTCTCATGTGGTACGTTGCCTTCAAGGTAGCTGCCAGAGGAGCTGGGACTCGAACCAGGCACTCCTCAAGGCACCCAGGCAGGGACTCAGGTGCCGTGCAGAAGGTCTTCTGTTCTGCAAGGACTAAAGGAGACCATCGAGGGTGACCATCGCAGTAGGAGTGTCACAGTGTGTTACAATGCCACTGTTGTGTTTCGGAGCATGTGTATGTGCGCAAACATGGCAGCACACACGTACATGCCAAGAGTCACATACACGAACAGTCGTGCGTTTTTAGTGCCAGATTACCCAGCTCTGCGCCATCCCTGTGTGAGTTCTGTTTTGTGATGGGAACCTGGCCTCTTCAAAGACCCTGCCACTCCTGCCAAGATCTAAATTCTTACCTTGTTTCATCCAAGAACCCCCTGCTGGTAGTGCCTCTCTACACACTGTTAGATTGTTTCTTTCTGGTCAACAGAAAACGTCCCCAGTTTGAAACCTCATGTGACTGGTTTAAAACGCATTGCTTAAAAATGTGATTCAGCTAGGAAATGTTGACCAGTTTCTTGAAATTGGTGTTTATTTTTATTTAAACAATTTAAATGCTTTGATTGCTAATTTTTAAAATAAGAATTGGCACAAGAATAGCTTTTTTTTACTTTTAGAAATGTCCCACTAAATATCTAATAGTAGTATATAGTTACTGATGATAAGTAAGTGGAGAACTCTAGGAGAAACTTGAAATTCTACCCTAGGGTGTAGCTCTCTCTAACAGGGCCAAGACTTCATTTCTTGTATTTGCTGCCTACGAGGGTGGAGTCAAGACACCTTAGTAATTTGTACGTTCACTGTTTGAAACTTCCAAGCTTAGGTCTGCCCGAGCAGTTTTAATATCTAGTCCAGAATTCAATAACAGATTGGCTTCAGTGAGTGCATATTTCTTGTTGCTTTGTTGAATAACTGAAAACTATCTTCCGGCTGAGAGCAGGGCTGAGTTTTTTTCTTTAACCTGTCCTGCTGCTGCTGCTTTGTTTCGCATCGACTGAATGTAACCACCTTAGCTTAACGCTGGATAGTATTTCTTGAGATACTTGTTTTCTGCTGTTTTCATTGTAGCTTTTGAGGAACTTGAAAAAGCCTTGAGTACAGCCCAAAAAACGGAAGAAGCACGGAGACAAATGAAGGCAGAAATGGATGAGCAGATCAGAGCTATCGAGAGGACCAGTGAGGAGGAGCGCACCAGTCTACAACAGGAGTTGAGTCGCGTGAAGCAGGAAGTTGTGGATATAATGAAAGTAAGCATAATTCTAGATTGACGTGGGCCCCGGTGATTTTAAAACGGAAGTCTGCTTTCCTTATAGTCTGTAACTGTAAACAAGAGTTCAAATAGTTTCAGGCTGAAAATGATGTTCAACATGTAATAAAAATGGACTTTAATCGGGAAATGAGATCTTTCCTGAAAATTTTTATTCATTTTCATCTTTTTTTAAAGATTTATTTTTATTTGTGGCAAAGTCAGATATACAGAGAGGAGAGACAGAGAGGAAGATCTTCCATCCGATGATTCACTCCCCAAGTGACCACAACAGCCGGTGCTGCGCCAATCTGAAGCCAGAAGCCAGGAGCCAGGAACTTCCTCCAGGTCTCCCACACAGGTGCAGGATCCCAAGGCTTTGGGCCGTCCTCGACTGCTTTCCCAGGCCACAAGCAAGGAGCTGGTTAGGAAGTGGAGCAGTCAGGACTTGAACCAGCATCCAAATGGGATGCCAGTGATTAGCATGGTGCAGCTCTGCACCAGCCCCATTGCAGCATATATATGATATGTAGATAGATAGATAGATATCAGTAGGATTTCTTCCATTGAACCTAGCCAGGAAGGTACTTGCCTAATATGTGCTTGAAGGAAAATTGGAGCAAGTGACTGAGGAGCCGTGTTGCTTAAATGTTTTAAAGGATCAAAACTATATCATATAGGCTACTTTAAAAAAAATGTCAATAGGGCAGGTGTCTGGCCTGACTCTTTTTTAGAAAAAATAGATTTATTTATTTTTATTGAAAAGTCAGATGTACAGAGAGGAGGAGAGAGAGAAAGATCTTCCTTTGGCTGGTTCACCCTCCAAGTGGCCACAACAGCTGGAGCCGAGTTGATCTGAAGCCAGGAGCCAGGAGCTTCTTCTGGGTCTCCCACGTGGGTACAGGGTCTCAAGGCTTTTCGCCACCCTTGGCTACTTTTTCACGCCACAAGCAGGAAGCCAGATGGAAATTGCAGCAGCCGGGACACGAACCCGTGTCCACATGGGATCCCAGCACATGCAAGGAGAGGACTTTAGTCTCTAGGCTCCTGCCCTGGGCCTTGGCCTGGCTCTTAAACTGCCAGTTAGTGTGCCCAGACTGAAGTTCCCACTGTCAGAGCTCCCCAGTCCAGCTTCCTGCTGATACACCCCCTGGGAGGAAGTGGTGACGGCTCCAGAGGGTGGGTCCCTGCCATCACCCAAGGGAGCCGGACCGAGTTCCTCAACTCCTGGCTTTGGCCTGATCTGTCTGCCGTGGGCGTTGGAGGAGTGAACCAGCTGATGGGAGTGCTCTCCGCCTCCCAACATAACTAACAAAAGTTGAAGGAAATAACATGTGTTACCTCAATGGACACAGAAAAAGCTTTTAAAGCTGCAACTAGACCAGAGTTGTGAAGTTCTTTGTGATCAACTATAAATGCCTGCTATCGCAATTATAAAACGTTTGTCAGATGTTGTAATAGATATTGCCATAGGACTTGAAAATAACTAATGAATTATTTCAAAAGATGGTAATCTGTACATAACAACCAGGAGATTAAAAAAAATGAAAAGATTTATCCCTATTTTAGTCTCTTATGTTTTTCCGAAGAAAATCACTGTTTGCTTTTTGAGTACATTTCTTTTGAGTCTCTATAATGTCTCTTTTTTTGTTGGTAATCCTGTCTTTAATCCTGTTTTGTTTTTTTTCACACAAGGGAACATGCTACGTGTAGTGTTGTAGGTTTGTTTTGCGTTCCATCTGTCCAGGAGAAAATTCCTTATCCACTGACACTGGACCATTGGTGTTAATGCCTGTTTGTGCTCAAGGTGGCTTCATTGTGTGACTGCCCTATAAGTTAAACACTTTGCCAGTGACGGATGTATAGGTTTTTATGTTTTAGACAAATTGTGAGTTTCTTTTATACATGTGAATATTTTTTTCATACTTGCTCAAACCTATGTTTTTTGGATAGAAGTAGAGTGTTACTCAGACACAGGTTACATGTGTTTGAGTTGTTGCCTGGTTGTTTCAAACTTTATAGCTGTTCGGAAGAAATGTATTAATATATTTTTGCCAACCCACAAAGTTGGTGTTCTTTAAATTGTTTATCTTTCCAGTCTTACAAGGTTAAAAAGTGATGTAGTTCTGCTATGCAGTTTTTACTAAATATGACCAACGTATTTTTGTATGTTTAAAAGCAGTTTTCGGCTATTCTCTTTGAGTTGCCAGGTGAAATTCTGTTTTGTTTTTAATGGTTTATATAGCTCTTTACACAGGGAGCAAATGTCTTTTGAATATAAGGTGCTTTAATCTAAATATATTTTCAGTTACTCAGCTGTTGAATTTCTGATTTTTTGTTGGTCTTTTGTTATTTGGAGGCATATTGCGGAAAATTTTTCTTTTCTTGATAAGTGAATTAACTTTTTCCTAAAACTATTCTCAATTTTTGTTCCATTTTTGTTTAATACATACTGAATTCTGAGATCATTTAGCTAACTTTTCTTTTGTAACTTTTTCCCTCCTTTTCTATGCTTGTATTTTTGATCCAGCAGAAATTTGTTACAAGGAGTGAGGTAGAGATCTAGCTTCAAGGTTCAAGATAATTACAAAGCAATCTCTTCAGTTATTTAATTACTGATCCACCTTTTTTACTCCGTTGTGCTCTCCTATTTTTATTGTAGACTAAGTTAATAAAGTAGGAGTATTTTCTGTGGCTCCTTTGAGCTATCTCACTGCTTTACCTGGCCATGTGCTGGTATTGTATGATTATGTTAATTATTATATGAATTTATTCTGTTAGTTGTAGCCTCCCCTTATTCACGTATTTGGAAAATGATTGAGTCTTCCTTTTAATCACTTAATTTGTGACAGAGAAACTGAGGTTCTCCCATCCATTGATTTACTCTCCAAATGCCTCCTATAAACGGCAGCTAGGAGCTTACTCCAAGTCCCTATGCAGGCAGCATGGGCTCAGCCAGGTCCCCATGCAGGCAGCATGGGCTCAGCCAAGTCCCCGTGCAGGCAGCATGGGCTCAGCCAAGGCCCCGTGCAGGCAGCATGGGCTCAGCCAAGGCCCCGTGCAGGCAGCATGGGCTCAGCCAAGTCCCCATGCAGGCAGCATGGGCTCAGCCAAGGCCCCGATACAGCTGCTACCTGCTGCCTCACAAGGGCACGTTGATAGGAAGCTTGTTTAGAAGTGGAGTTGGGGGACCCAGTGTAACCCCTAGTGGCTAAATCTTCTCCTTGCATGTGCCAGGGTCCCATATGGGGGCTGGTTCTAATCCTGGCAGCTCCGCTTCCCATACAGCTCCCCGCTTGTGGCCTGGGGAAGCAGTGGAGGATGGCCCAAAGCCTTGGGACCCTGCACCCATGTGGGAGACCCAGAAGAAGCTCCTGGCTCCTTCAGATTGGCTCAGCTCCAGCCTTTACGGCCACTTGGGGAGTGAACCTGCAGATATAGGATCATTCTGTCTGTTTCTCTTTTTTTACAAGAAAAAGAATTTTTTTTTTTTTTTAATAAAGGTAGAGGATCCCGGGGGAGCTGGGGACTGAAGCCCAGGCACTCCAGGGGGATGTGGGTGTCCCAGGTGGTGTCTAACTCCCATAAAAATGCTGGCCTCAGATTACAGGCTATTTTGTGGATTCATTTTATCTGGCGACTTTCCTGCCATTCTGTTGATGCTTTTATTTGGTCATATTAACTCTTTAGAATTATGTGGGAAGATTTGGCATTTCTGTAAGATTAGCGGTCAGTCCATTCCTGAAAATAAGACATAGTTTGATGAGAGTGAAGTGCCTTCTGCTAGGGCAACCTCATTCCTCGCCCCCCCCAAGCTTCCTTATCCTGCCCAGAGGGGCACAGCTCCGCCAGAGGCAGAGGTGCAGCCCCTGCTCTGTAAGACTCTTGACTCAAACTAGAGAAAACCCATTTTTTGTTTTTATTTATCGTGGCTTTGGTGACTCTTGATATGTATGAGAAATGTGATCTGGCATTTCCTTTTAAATCATTAGGTTGGTTAGACTGTAGTAGGATGTTATTTATGTGTGGAGCCACACATTGTATTTTGGGTGGTTTTTTTGTTTTGTTTTGTTTTTAACTTTTGTCTTATCTGTTTGGCCCATTTTCAGAAGTCCTCAGAGGAACAAATTGCCGAACTACAGAAGCTTCATGAAAAAGAGTTGGCCAGGAAAGAGCAAGAGCTGACCAAGAAACTCGAGAACCGAGAGAGGGAATTTCAGGAGCAGATGAAAGTGGCTCTCGTGAGTACCTGCTTTGTTCTTGCTCCCAGTAAACCTCACAATATTATCAAGTTATGCCTTGGGCCCTTACTTCCTGGCTTGAGATGACACTGTGCAGAGAGGCTCTGAGTTTGAGTATGCAGAGAAGTTAGCAGGGTAAAGAGAGGGGCTGCCTGAGATTTTAGTTTAGTGTTACGTGAAAACTACACTGGTTGATGTAACAAGCTGTCAGCAGTTTATTTGCTTGTTATGAGTATATCCCTCCCAAGCTGACAGTAGGCTGTGTAGTTAGGGAGACGAAAAGGAGAAGTCAAGTTTATTGAGAAACAGAATGAAGACCAGTTCACAAAACTGCAAACTCACCACATTGAATATGCCTGGAGCAATAGCCTAGCAGCTAAAGTCCTTGCCTTGAATGCACCAAGATCCCATATGGGCGCCAGTTCTAATCCCAGTGGCCCTGCTTCCCAACGAGCTCCCTGCTTGTGGCCTGAGCAAGCAGATGAGGACGGCCCAAAGCCTTGGGACCCTGACCCTGCATGGCAGAGATTCAGATTTCTGCTGAAAGATTTCTGCTGAAAGATTTGTTGAAACAGTGTAAGTTGGATTCATCCCAGGATACAGAGATGACTTAACATGCACAAATCAGTATATGTGATGACTCAATAGTAGCCAGCTGAAGAATAAGAGTCATGATTGTCTCAACAGATGCGGAAAAAGCGTCTAATAAAATACAGCATCCTTTCATGATAAAAACCTTAAGCATGTTGGATATGGAAGGAACATTCCTCAACACAGTTAAGGCATTATACACCAAACCCATAGGCATCATCATATGGAATGGGGAGAAGCTGGAAGCATTTCCACAAAGATCTGAAACCAGACAGGAAAGCTTTGTGTCACTGTTACTATTCAATATAGTTCTGAGGTTTTAGCCAGAACCTTTGGAGAAGAAAAATCAAAAGGATACAAATGGGAAAGGAAGAAGTCCAATTTTTTTTATCCCTTTTTGCTGATGACATGATCATTAATATAGAAGAAACCAAGAGATTTCCCCAAGAGACTATTGGAACTTATAAAATAGTTTGGTAAAGTTACAGAATATCAAATGAACACACAGAAAGCAATAGTAGTTGAATATACAAACAGTGCCAGGGTTGGGAAAGAATTGTCCCATCCGCAAAAGCTACAAAAAGTTTTCAACACCTAGGGATACATTTAACTAAGGATGTGAAATATCTCTACAATGAAAATTACAAAACATGAAGGAAAGGAATAGAAGCCAATGAGGAACAAATGAAAACATCTTCCATGTTTGTGGGTTGGAAGAATTAGTATCATCAAAATTCGATAACACCCAAAGTAATGTATAGACTCAGTGCAATCTCAGTTGAAAGATTTGTTTTTAAATTTGGAAAAATTTGAAATTTGCCCTAAGTCCATGTGGACACATTAGAGACCTTGGATCACTGAAGCAGTCTTTTTTTTTATTTTTTGGAAAGATTTGTTTATTTTTATCTGAAAGATACATAAAGAGGAGGACAGAGAGGAAGATCTTCCATCTGATGATTCACTCGTCATGTGGCCACAATGGCCAGAGCTGAACTGATCCGAAGCCAAGACCCTCCTCTGGGTCTGCCACATACGTGCAGGGCTTTGGGCTGTCTTCAACTGCTTTTCCAGGCTGCAATCAGGGAGCTGGATGGGAAGTGGAGCACCTGGGATACAAACCAGCACCCATATGGGATCCTGGCACATGCAAGATGTGCACTTCAGCCATTAAGCTATTCTGCCGTGTCCAGCTAAAGCAGTCTTAAACAATAAAAGCAAAGCTGGAGGCATCACAATACCAAATTTCAAGACGTACTGTTGGGCAGTTTTAATCAAAATAGCATGGTACTGGCACAAAAGTAGACATGTGGACAGTTGGAGCAGAACAGAAACCATAGAAATTAGGCCACACATTTGCAACCAACTAATCTTTGAGAAGCATGCTAAAATCACTCCCTGGAAAAAAGGACAGTCTCTTAAACAAATGGGTCCTGGAAAAATTGGATCTCCCCATACAAAAGTATGAAAAAAGGATTGTTACCTAATGCCTCATACAAAACCCAGTTCAGTGGGTCTAGGATCTAAACCTAAGACTTGAAGCCATCAAATTACTCAAAGAAGATAAGGAAAGCGCTCTTGCAAGACAGGTTCTGAGAAAATACTTGTAAAGTGTAATAACGGATTAGTATCCAAAATACATCGATAGAAGCTCAAAAGGTAAAAACAAAATAAAAGACATGAACGGACATTTTCTAAAAGGATGTATTAAAAATGGCCAACAAAACAAAGCACTCAGGATCACTGGTCATGAGGGAAATTCAAACAAATGCTATAATGAAATTTCACTTCACCTCAGTTAAGAATGGCCAAAAAAAAAAAAAAAAAGGCCTAGAAACCTAGCAAAGATGTGGGGGAAAGTGCTCTAGCATCCTGCTGGTAGGAACATGAGCTAGTGCCACCATTATGGAAGGCAATATGGACATTGCTCAGAAATGGGAGATTGATCAGTATGACGCGGCCACCCCACTCTTGGACATGAAATGAGTATATGAAAGAATTATCTATTCCTCTACATTTATAGCAGCTCTGTTTACAGTAACTAAGATACAGAATCAGCGGATGTCCCTCACTGATAAACGGATGAAAAAAAGTGTTAGACATTTACATATGCAATACTACTTAGCCGCTAAAAAGAATGGAATTCGGATTTTTTGCAGCATGCTTGTGACTGGAGGTGGTAGCGTATGTTTTCTTTGATTTCTGCTAGCTAATACAGGATGCAAAAATTAACAAAAAAGAGTGAAATACACATGTGTAGATTTGACTGATGTTTATATCCCTTTCCTGTATTCCTGAGAAAAAGTGGTCCTCTGCTTAGGAAGTGGGAGGGAGAAAGGGCGTAAAGTATAATTATAGGCTTATATGAAATGCAGGAAGTGTCTTATCTTTATGTAAATAAAGCAGTGAAAGCCAAAAAAAAAAAAAAAAAAAAATTCCTCCCCTTCCGTTGGGAAGGCCTTTTATATAAGTTGCCATCAAATGTTGATGGCAGAAGTATAGTTTGTATTTCCTTGAGGCTATTTATAGGTGATATGTGCACAACTTAAAAATACTTTAATGCAAAAGGATGATAAATTATAGTTAAAAGGTTAACCTGCTGTCTCTCACATGCTCCTTTCCCCATCTGCATGGGCTCTGGGGCTCTGAGAATCTCCGGTCGCACTGGTCTTGCAGTGTTAGTACATCCTCTTGTCTGCTGTGGGAGGCAGCTTTACACATGGATTTGCAGTATGGCTCATCGGGGGTGAGATTAGTCTGTGGTTCTGAAATTCACACAAATATGCACATATCTGGAAAGGAGTTAAAACAGTCTACAAGAACACTTAAGCTGTGGTAGGACAACATGAGGTGGAGAAAGGAGGAGGGGGACAGGATGAAGCAGGAGTCCTGAGAAGGCCCTCACGCTGCGGTCACCAGTCCTTGGTGGCCTGCACTGCTGGCCTTAAAATAAACTAAGACCAGCAGATGTATTTCAAGGAGACGGCACAGGAGCCACGTGTGCTTCCAGCCTACATGTGCACGCGTGAACCTGCCCCTTCTGAATTTGATAGAGTATTAGAATATCCTCTTTTTATGGGCATAGAGATTAACACGAAATATACTTGTATCAAATAAAGACAGTGTCTTTAAAATATTTTAAAATCAGTGTTGTAGAAACCAATATTTTCTTATTGATGTATTCTTAGCACAAAATTATTGCACAAAATCATTTGTTAAAGGAGTGTCCCTCACCACCATATTGTGAACTGAAAGCATTGGCTTTGGCAATAGGAACCAAAAGCAAAAGATACACATGGATTTGCACACTTTTCTTAATTGAAGTTCAGGCAACATGTTTACATTCATACATTAACATTAATGTTAAAAGTGCCCTTTAGAAATTCTTTTCTCAGACTAGCAAACACTTTGAGTAGAAATATTGACCTAGAGTAAGGGTAATCACAGAACCATTTTAAGCTTGAAAGCCGTTTTTTAGGGATTTCCTTGATTTTATCTCGGTGTTCACAAGTTAACCTTCTAATTCTAATTTGGTGTTCCATGTGGGATTCCTTACTCCAGGAAGGTATTTCTCATGATTTATATAAATTTAAAATCTAGTTTCTCAATCTAGAGTTGAAACACCAAACTCTGGAGTGCAAAGAGGAGGTCAGTACAATTGTGTGACTTTTCCTATTTGTTGTAGTATTGCACAAAGTTTTAAGTAATGGGAAAATAGCCAACATGGGGTTACTGGAACAACACCTTTCACATCAGTAGAAATTGCGTCTAAGACTGACCAGACCATACTGGAAGAACCATGGTGCCTCGTTTCTGCAGAGCGGGGTGTGGGAGGAGAAAGGCACTGATGTTGCTTGGTTCACACTGCTGAGTGCAGATCCAATGAACAAGAAACGGTTCCTGTCAAAGTGTTGCAGCAATGCTCAAGATGTATGTGAGTCTGAGATGGTATTCATTGTTTTTGGCACAGGAAAAAAGTCAATTAGAATATTTGAAAATTACCCAAGAAAAAGAGCAGCAAGGATCTTTGGCCCTGGAAGAGTTAGAGTTGCAGAAGAAAGCCGTTCTCGCAGAGAGTGAAAATAAACTGCGGAACCTCCAGCAAGAAGTGGAGACTTACAGAACCGTAAGTGTCAGTGATGTTCAGGCCTCAGAGCTGTGAATGTTCATGTGTGAAAATTGGCATTTCAGAAGGCCTTTTGTTTTCTTGAGTTAAAACTAGCTATATATAATCTTTATTTGTCATGCGTGGGAACTCCTCGTGGGTGTGGTTTGAGGCTCTTTGTGCTGCATTGTTGTCAGTTTGTCTCCAACAGCTCTGCTGCTCTGTTTCCTTGTCCTTGAGTTCCACGACGTGGCCTCATGTTGCAGGCAGCACTTGATCTGGCATGCTTTGGCCTGTCCAGACTTATTTCATACTGTGTCTTGATCCTAATCCATTTTCTGCTTACACCGCAGTTGTATCAAAGCCCACTTCTGCATTTAAGTTTTCTCCAATTCTTTCTCAATGTAGTCTTTTCTTTCTTTCTAAGAAAAATTTATTTATCTATTTGAAGGAGAGAGAAGCAAAGGGAGAGAAGAGAGCTTCCATCTGCTAGTTCCCTCTCCAAATGGAAGCAACTGCTAGAGCTGGACCAAGCAGAAGCCAGAAGCCAGGAACTACTATTTTTTTTTTAAAGATTTATTTATTTTTGTTGGAAAGGCAGATAATATTTACAGAGAGAAGGAGAGACAAAGACAAAGGTCTTCCATCCAATGGTTCACTCCCCAAGTGGTAGCAATGGCCAGAGCTGAACTGATCCAAAGCCAGGAGCCAGGAGCTTCTTCTGGGTCTCCTATGAAGGTATAGGGTCGCAAGGCTTTGGACCATCCTCTACTGCTTTCCCAGGCCACAAGCAGGGAACTGGATGGGAAGTGGAGCAGCCGGGACACTAACTGGTGCCCACGTGAGATCCGGGTGCGTTCAAGGTGAGAATTTAGCCATTAGGCTACCACATTGGGCCCAGGAGCCAGGAACTTCTTCCGTGTGTCCCGCATGGGTGCAGGGGCCCAAATGCTTGGGACATCTTTTACTTCATTCCCAGGCAAATTAGCAGGCAGCTGAACTGGAAGTGAAGCAGTTCTCTGGGACTTAAAGCAGCACCTGTATGGGATGCTGGAGTCATAAGCAGAAGCTTAACCCTAAGCCGTTATGCCAGCCTCTCGATATAGTTTTTGATGGACATATTTGTAAATATGCTTTGGAAAGTACGTTTTTCGGGCTTTCCACCCTTTCCTTTAGCAATATTTGACATATTCTACCTGTTTGGAAATCCAACTTTTTGAATTTCTTACTTTGATTAGGCAATAGAACAGCTGCATGTCTTGCCCCACCACCAACTGTATAAAACGTGGCGTAGTGGAATGAAGTGTGTGCTTGGCAGGTCTCTGTCTTACCAGCTTTGTGAAATTAATTCCACGTTAATTTTCTCACCTGTCATATGAAGAACTGGGTGTGGTATTTCCTTTGGATCTTTCCAGCTCTGACGTTCTAATTCACTGTTTTTCCTCCAATCAGTCCAGCTTGATGTTCTCATGAAAAAATAGCACCTTTGCTAACATTTGTAGAAGTTCTTTCTTTCTTGATAAAATACACCCTATACGTAATGATTTTAGGGGTGCAAGAACCAGATATTTTTCTCCCAAAATTAAATAATGAAAAAAAAAATATTGTAGGACTTAAAATCAAAATGTGGAAAATAACTAATAGTCATACCAAAAGTTGCTCTGTTCTATTTGGTTCTTTTTCTATTTAATTTTAACCAATTTATTTCTTACTTAATTATTTTTGACTGTCCACTTATATCGTTTTTGAAAATATTGACAGGTTAAATGATTAGCCTAACAGGAAGAACCTGGAATTATGAGTTACATTAAAAATCTACTTGCAATTACCAGATTCCCTTGTTACTTGAGCACAGATTCTTTCTTGTTTCTTGTATTTTATATGATATTTGAAATTATTTATCTAAATTATAGTCTATAGGTGGTAGACACCATGTCTGTATACTATTGCTAATAAACAAGTGTTTAATAAAAATACAACTTTTCATTAACAGAGAATTCTTGAATTGGAAAGTTCTTTGGAAAAAAGCTTGCAAGAAAGCAGAAGTCAGTCAGAAGATTTGACTGTTCATTTGGAAGCCGAAAAGAATAAGCACAATAAAGAAATTACAATCATGGTTGAAAAACACAAGATGGAATTAGAAAGCCTGCAACAGCAGCAGGAGCAGCTGTGGGCTGAAAGGGTCCGCGCGTTACAGCAAGAGCATCAGACTGAAGTGGAGAAACTTCGAGAAAAGTGTGAGCAGGAGAAAGCAACGTTGTTGAAAGAGAAAGAGGTTCTCTTCCAGGCCCACATTCAAGAGATGAATGAGAAGACCTTAGAAAAGCTTGACGTGAAGCAAACAGAACTGGAATCGTTATCTGCGGAGCTCTCAGATGTATTAAAAGTCCGCCACAAGCTGGAAGAAGAGCTTTCCGTTCTAAAGGATCAAGGCAGTAAAATGAAGCAGGAATTAGAAGCCAGACTGAATGAACAGAAGCAGCGCCACCAACAACAAGTCAATAGTATCCTTAAGGAACAAGAGGTGTCGATGCAGAGAACGGAAAAGGCTTTAAAGGATCAAATCAATCAACTTGGGCTTCTCCTGGAGGAAAAGGACAGGCATTTGAAAGAGCATCAGACCCGGGTGCAAAACTTAGAGGCAGATGTGAGAAGATCGCAAGGGGAGCTGCAGCAGGCATCTGCCAAACTGGATCTTTGTCAGTCGCACCAGAGTGCCACCCAGGAGCAGGCCACAGCCTACGAAGCGCAGGTGGCTCAACTCCAGCAGAAGCTGTTGGATTTGGAAACAGAAAAAAGTCTTCTCACCAAGCAGGTCGCTGAAGTTGAAACACAAAAGAAAGATGTTTGTACAGAATTAGATACTCAGAAAATCCAAGTGCGGGACTTACTGCAGCAACTTGAAAAACAGAACAGTGAAATGGAGCAGAGGGTGCAGTCTTTGACCCAGCACTACGAGTGTCAGCTCAAAGACAGTAACGCAGAGCAGGAGCAGACGAAGCAGATCCTGATGGAGAAGGAAAATGCGATTTTACAAATGAGAGAAGGGCAGAGCCAAGAAATTGAGGTACTCAAACAGAAGTTGTCAGCCAAGGAGGACAATATTAGTCTTCTGCGTGAGGAATATGAAACTAAATTTAAAAATCAAGAGAAAAAGATGGAAAAAATTAAACAGAAGGCAAAGGAGATGCAAGAAACGCTCAAGAAGAAATTGTTAGATCAGGAAGCCAAACTTAAAAAAGAGCTTGAAAACACCGTGCTGGAGCTGAGTGAGAAAGAGAAACAGTTCAATGCCAAGATGTTGGAGATGGCACAGGCTAACTCAGATGGGATCAGTGATGCCGTGGCAAGACTGGAGACAAACCGGAAGGAGCAACTAGACAGCCTCACGGAGGCGCACCGGCGGGAGCTCAACGACGTCATAGCAGGCTGGGAAAAGAAACTGAGTCAGCAAGCTGAAGACCTGCAGGAAAAACATGAGATTCAGCTACAGGACAAGGAACAGGAGGTGGAAGACCTCAAACAGAAGATCCTCACAGTTGGCTGTGAAAAGGAAGAGCTGAGCAGGGAGATAACGTGGCTGAAGGAAGGCAGCGTGAAACAGGACGCAGCGTTAAAGGAGTTACGGGGACAGTTGAAGGAGAAGTCTGTCCACGTAGATTCTCTAACGCAGCATGAAACTGAGCTGAAGGCACAGCTGAAAAGGCTGGAAGCCGACTGGAATCAATCCACGAAGGAAAACACTTCTCTTCAACAGCAGCTAGTCGAACTGAAGATGCTGACAGAGAAAGATAGGCTCACGATTTCCGAATTGACCGACAAGCTGAAGGCCACGGATGAAGAATTCCAGAGTTTGAAATCTTCACACGAGAGAAGTAAGAAAAGCCTAGAAGACAAAACCTTGGAATTCCAAAAACTGTCTGAGGAGGTGGCTGCTCAGCTGGATGGTTACTGTAAGAAAGCTGAAGCTAAGGCACATGAGCTCATCAGCACCAGTAGTTGTAAAGCTAATGCCATCCTCTCCAGGATTTCCCATTGTCAACATCACACAACCAAAGTGAAGGAAGCACTACTAAGTAAAACTTGCCAACTTTCCCAACTGGAAGCACAAGTTAGGCAGCTAACGGAGGACCAGGAGAGGCTGAACAGTTCTTTCCAACAAGCTACCCATCAGTTAGAAGAAAAAGAAAATGAGGTCAAGAGCTTGAAGGTTGACATTGAAAGTCTGGTCGCGGAGAAGGAAGCCTTGCAGAAGGAGGGAGGCAGCCAGCAGCAGGCAGCCTCCGAAAAGGAGTCTTGCATCACACAGCTCAAGAAAGAGTTGTCTGAAAACGTCAACGCTCTCACGCTCATGAAGGAAGAGCTTCAAGAAAAAAAATCCGAGCTTAGCAGCCTCAGCCAGCAGTTGGCTGACTTGAATGCTCAGCTTCAAAACAGTGTCAGTGTGAGCGAGAAAGAGGCAGCCGTGTCGTCCCTAAGAGAGCAGTACGATGAGCAGCAACGCGAGCTGTTGCGGCAAGTTCAGGACCTGTCTTTGCAAGTCAGTACTTTGAGTAAAGAGAAAAGCTCTGCTCTCGAGCAGGTAGATTCCTCGTCCAGCAAGTTGGCAGAATGGAAGAAAAAGGCACAGTCCAGGTACACGCAGTACCAGAATACCATCACAGAGCTCCAGGGCCAACTGGAGGTGAAAACCAAGGAAAGCGGTGCCAAGGAGGAGCAGATATGCTCCCTGCAGGAAGACCTTGACCTGCAGAGTAGGAGGTTGGAATGTTTAAAGGGCGAAATGGAAGAAAAGAGCAAGATGAAGAAGAAGGAGTGTGACTTAGAGACCGAGGTCAGGAACCAGGCGGCCAGAATTGTGGAGTTAGAGAACCTTATTACTCAGAGAACAGTGGAAATTGAGTCCTTAAATGAAGCCCTTAGAAGTAATCAAGAAAGTGGTATCCAACAGGAAGAATTAGTCCAGCAACTTCACCACTTTCAAGAACTAGGAGAAGAAAAGGACAATAGGGTTAGAGAAGCAGAAGCAAAAATCTTAGCTCTTGAAAAGCAGGTGTCTTCCATGGAAACCAAACTTGAGGCTAAGAAGAAAGAGTTGGAACAGGTGCATTCGGATGTGAAAAGCAAAGAGGAGGCGCTGAAGGCCTTGGAAGAAAGACTGGAGTTAGAAAATGCTGCAAAATTAGCAGAACTGAAGAAAAAAGCAGAACAAAAGATTGCTGCCATCAAGAAGCAGTTGTTAGCTCAAATGGAAGAGAAAGAGCAGCAATATAAAAAAGACACAGAAAGCCGTGTGAGTGAGCTGCATGCGAAATTGCAGGAAAGAGAGAGGGAAGTTGGCATCCTAGAAGCAAAACTGAAGGTAGGGCAGAGTCCCCCACAGGCAGAAACAACAGGTGTCCCCGGTTCAGCCGGAAATGCGACAGATTCCCAAGGATGCACGCAGAAGGCGCATGAAGAACAGATCGATGACTTAAAAAGAACTTTAGCTGAGAAAGAAAAGCTATTGCAGAGGCTAGGGCAGGAGAAAGAAGAGGCAGTGTCTTCTCGCTCCGAAATGCAGGACAGATACCAGGAGCTCCTAACAAAGTTGGAACAAGCGGAAACCAAGAGTCAAGAAGCCCAAGTGAGGATCGATCATCTTCAGGAAGAACTCCAAGCACAGAGCAAAATATGTTCCCTGATACCACCTCAGCACGTGGAAGAAGAGGGAGGTTCTAATAACACAGAGGCGAAGCAGAACTTGGAGAATGTAGTCGGTGATGTCCGGAACGCCCTCCAGGAGAAGGAGCGGACATGCCAGATGCTGGAGCAGAAGATAAAAGAATTGGATTCCTGTTTGGTAAGAGAGAAGGAACTTCATAGAGTCGAAATGGGAGAGTTGACCTCAAAATATGAAACGTTGCAGGCTTTACAACAGCAAACGGAGGAAAAAAAGAAGCCCACAGAAGCCTTGGAGGAAAGTGTTGGACAAAAGACCAGGTCACATGTGGGCCAAGCCAGACCGCCTAGTGACGTGGAAACCCAGCACAGTGAGCTGAAGCTGAAGTTAGCTGGGGCAGAGCGGGAGAAGCAGAAGCTGAGCAAGGAGATCACAAGGTTGCAGAAAGACCTTCGGACGTTAAGGAAGGAGCATCAACAGGAACTGGACGTAGTGAAGAAAGAGTGCGAACAGGAAATGGAAGAGAAAATCAAGTAAGTTCTGTTTCAGCCGAGATTCCTCTTCAAGGCAGTACTTCTTAATTTTTCTGGTTTTTCTGGTGCCTAATACAGTTATTTTAAGTTATATGGGTCAGTTTCACCTGCCCAAAACGTAAGGAAGACATACACCCCTAAGTTAAATATGGAGGAGAAATAAAAACAACTTAAGGCAAGAGACAGTGATGATTACAGATCTGTTTTGGAGGAAAACCTTTTCTTGTTTGTATGATGGTGGCCATTAGATATGTATCCAAGTAATTATTTTCTTTTTAAAAAATCATTTCTAGTATCTAGTACTATTATATAACATGGATAGATAAGGTGCAAATTTAAATTGGAAAGGAAAAATTTAAATTGGAAAGGAAAAATTTCAGGACTGCTCCCTGGAGGTCACTGGTTTCTCTGCACACAGTGTAACCCACTGGACACGTATTTTGAGATGTTTTCACACCAGCTGGATCAGTGTGTGCACTGGTTGGAAGACCTGGCAGCCCTTGGCAGCTTCTTGTGTGTGAGGCCGCAGTTAACGCTTTCATTTTTGTGACTAAGACAGGAGCAGGAGGACCTGGAGCTGAAGCACAACTCCATGTTGAAACAGCTGATGAGGGAATTCAACACCCAGCTGGCACAAAAGGAGCAGGAGCTGGAAATGACCGTAAAGGAAACCATCAGTAAGTCAAATTTTAAATTCAGCGAAGAACGAATTAGAGAGTGGTTTCTTCAATTATTCATTTATTTCAAAGTCAGAGAGAGAGAGAGAGTGCTGTTTGCCTCCCAGTGCCCACCATGGCTGGGGCTGGCTCAAGCTCAGGCTCACGCTGGGAATGCGGTGCACCTGTAGGACGGAAGCCCAAGTGCCGGAAGCATCACCACTGCCTAAGCATCACCGCTGCCTCCAGGTCTCTACCATAGTAGGAGGCTGGGGTTGGGAACCAGAGCTAGGACTGGAACCCAGGCGCCTGCCGTGGGACGAAGTTATCTTCACCAGCATCTTTAATTCTAGGTCAAACACCCATTCTCAGACTATAAGCTGATTGCTGAGCTGGGGAGCAGCAGGGAGAGTGATCCTTGCCCAGGAACGTTCTCTGAGAGGCTCCTGCCCTGCTTGCCAGTGGAATAGCCGTGAAGAGGCGCGCATCAGTGAACCTCACAGTGGTCTCAAACTAATTACCTTATTTAGACACTTAATCAGGGGAGGATGCTTCCGGTCATTGTTGAGCCATACGTCTCATTAAGCATCGTGCAATGCTGACATACAAAGTGGATTTTTATCAAGATGAAGTCAGAACAGAATTTCTTGCCAAGTTGACATATAGGTATTATTAACTAATGTGTTTCCTTGTGTATGTCCATTTATTTACTAGGTAAGGCGCAGGAGGTAGAAGCTGAACTTTTGGAAAGCCATCAAGAAGAGACAAATCAGTTACGTAAAAAAATTGCCGAGAAAGAGGAAGATCTGAAAAGAACAGCAAAAAGATACGAAGAAATCATTGATGTATCTAATTTTCTCTTTCTTTTGAAATTTAGATATATTAGATTCCATGGTATTGTTAAATGTCCCTGATTTTCTAATATGGAGAGTTTAGTCTAAGTTGACTCTTCTGACAGGCTCGTGGTTTTTTTTTTTTTGGATGAAATTCTGCTAAACGATCAAGTCAACGATGAGTCACTAAAGGGAGGACTAGTTATGTGTTCCTGGTGAATTCAGACTGAACTGCATGAGAAGCAAGCTGAGTCCAGACCTCGGGCCTGCATGAACGTGAAGGCTGGGGAAAGGACACTGTGCCTCGGAGTGGCCGTGCTGGTGTCTCTCTGGGAGGACCGTGAGAGTCTGCTCTGTCCCTGCCCAGTGCGCAGAGGCTGTGTTGGTCTTGAGGGGGAGGGACTGAATGCATCCTTGGTTTTGCCATTAGTACCAACATGCCATGTAGATGAGCTGTAGGTGCCAGTGAATGCTCTGGGCCACCAGAACACTTACAGATACAAAAAAGGCAGATGATTCTTGCTTGGTTTGTGGATTCTTGAGTTACTCCAGGCTTTGTGTCACCGTGCAGCAAAACCATTTTATGATTAAGAATCCTACATCAAAGAATTATGATTCAACTGTTAGCATAGGAATGCAGGCAGAAACAAATTCTCATAATTCTTCTAAAAGTAGAATATGAAAAGTGAAATGACTGAGATTTTAGGATATTACACATTGCTAGAAATGTTACCTCTGATTAATATTTAAGCTTTAAACTTCATTTTAAAAATTTGGTAATTTCACATTACTTCTTACACATTCTCTAAGCATTAGTTCTTGGATGCTTAGAGAATGCTGCATTTGGAAGATGCATTAAAAGCTAGTTCAGTTTTACTTTTTGTTTTTCCAGAAGGAAAATCAGATTTAGCAGGATTGAGTAATTTCTTTAAAACTGAGTGGGAGAGCGTTCATTCTTTTTTAGTTTCATATATTTTTATAAATCGAACCTGAAGAAAGCAACTTGGAGAAGGCAGTAGTTACTTGAGAGTGTCTAGGACAGGGAGCTTGGTGTGCCGGGGCTAAGCCGTACCACAGCTCCAGGGTTCCCTTCTGTGAAGCAGGTATCTGCCTCTGGATTCTGGGGTGGCACATGTTAGACTTCTGAAAGGTGCTGGCGGATGGCCGTGAAAAGAGGGGTGAGGGAAAAGGAGTGCGCCCGGCTGTTACCTTAGGTAAACTAGGGCGGTGGTCCTGGAAGTGGAGGGTCAACAGGTCACTTCCTTTTTCTCAGCAAAATATAATGCAAGTCAAGTGTGAGCCATATTGCAACTTAGCATTTTCCAGGAGCTACAGTTCATCAGCTGAAACAAGGGCCCGCCATGGTAGCCTAACGGCTTGAGTCCTCACTTTACATGCACCAGGATCCCACATGTGCGCTGGTTCTAATCCCGGTGGCCCCGCTTCCCATCCAGCTCCCTGTTTCTGGCCTGGGAAAGCAGTTGAGGATGACTCAAAACCTTGGGACCCTGTACCTGCATGTTTGAGGCTGGGAAGAAGCCTCTGGGTCCTGGCTTCAGCTCAGCTCAGCTCTGGCCTAGGTTGGATAGTGACTACTGTGTGAGATAGTTCAGGATGGACTTTTTAATTAAATGGAGAGTGCCACAACTCCATGCAGTATCTCAGTCAGTTTTTACATGCAAATACCACTGAACGAAATATTATCCATTCTCAGTAGATACCATGTTGCCTTGATTTTTAGACATACTTTGCATCATTGTGCCACTTGATATTTTTCTGGGATTAAGAGTTTTTTTTTTATACAGGATGTGTGTGTACAAGGCTACTTCCAAAAATACATGGAACATGCAATGACTTGATTTTGTTGCATAAAATTCAGAAATCCCTAAATCATTCCCTCACTATTTGTTTTCCCTGAACTTTTCCAAACCTCTCTTACTGTGTTCTTATGCTTGTTCCGTCTCTGACTGTTTAAATGAAGTGACTGTAGAAAGCTGTGCTTCCATCAGCTATTAAAACACTTTAGTGATTTACTAACAGCAAACTTGAACACACAAACATTTTTACTTTCCTGACTTTCCTGTCTTAGGTACCATTCTTATTGTTCCCTCCCCTATTTTAAGAAGTTGGAAACTTTAGGGACCAGTGTTGTGGCATAGCTCGTAAGGCCTCTGTCTGTGATGCTGGCATCTCATGGGCACCGGTTCGTGTCCTGGCAGCTCTGCTTCCGACCCAGCTCTCTGCTGATGGCCTGACAAAAGCAGTGGGAGATGCCCCACGTGTCTGTGTCCCTATGACATGTGGGAGACCTAGAGAAATCTCCGTGCTCCTAGCTTGGCTTTGCCCAGCCCTGGCTGCCGTGGCCATCTGGGGAGTGAACCAGGGAATGGGATCTCTCTCGATCCCTTTCTGTAGCTCTGATTTTTTTTCAAGTGAAGAAAGAAATCATACTTTAAAAGTTGGAAACTTTTATCATCAGTAATTCTTCACTGTCCACTGATTGATTTTCCAGTTGGCCTCAGGGGCTTATGAAACCAGGTGCCAAAGCAGCCAGGACTGGAGCTGGTACTCCAGTAAGGATGCAGGTGTCACAGGTGGAGGCTTAGCCTGCTGTGCCAGAATACTGCCTAGGGAGGAACGGTGAGATCTTGGAGATTTCCTAAGTAGAGGTGTTTTCCTAATGGCCCAATTCCAGCTCCAGGCTGTCCTTTGCTTCAGATACCAAACACATTTTTTAAAAAAACATTTATTATATTTTAATAATTTTTTTTTTACTTCACCAGTAATTTCTTCCTGTTTGTTTTTAAAGAATACTGGGAAGCTTTTACAAAGGAAATTCCAAAATTATTTTAAACTAGAAATAGCATATTAACAATTCCTTCCTAATTTTTGGAGGGCCTTGGAATGTCGGAAATAAGCAATTGTCATATTGAAATCCGGGCCTGAATGAAGCGGTCATGGATGTGACCCTTTCAAGTATGGCTGAGCCCCACGGACACAAATGGCCATGGAAAGGAGTTTTGTCTGTGCCTGCTTCGGCAGCACACAGACTAAGATTGGAACGGAAGGAGTTCTGTCGTGGTACAGTGACAGCGTTGACTCAAGTGTGAGGGCCATCAGGCTTTTTGCCCTTTCTGGTTGGCGGGGTTCTGAAGGTGGAGACCAAGTTAATGCCGTTCAATCCTGCCTCAGTGGAGCAGCGTTGAAAGAGGCTCGTGCCTCCAAGTAGCCACTCTGCTTGTAGTAAGAGGACAGGTGGGTTGGTTTCAATTAAAAAATGAAGGAACATTTATGAAAAAGTATTGTTTAACATTGGGTTTTCCTGGTGTTGTGTAAGTCGTTGCTTTATTTTGTGCCATTGGGCTTGGGCTGTCTGCTGGGGTTTCTTTTCGAGAAAGTCTTTGCGTGTTTCTGGCAAGCCAGCATCTGTTAAATCAGATGCCTCTTCATACTTGTTCCTCCTGTCAAGTCCCTTACTCAGCAAACACTTGCCTTCATTACTCAGATCAATATTCCAAATGTTCTTTTAGCACAAAGGTTATTGCAAGATTTATAAAGGATGAGGAGAAGTCTGGATTGTTTTATACAACACAACATTTTTTTAAAAAAAATTTCTTTTTATTGGAAAGGCAGATAGAAGAAGATGCAGAGGAAATGATCTTCCATCTGCTGGTTCACCTCCCAAGTGGCTGCAACAGCCAGTGCTAACCCAATCCAAAGCCAGGAGCCAGGAACTTTTTCCAGGTCTCCCACGTGGATGTGGGGTCCCCAGGCTTTGGGCTGTTCTCGACTGCTTTCCCAGGCCACAAGTAGGGAGCTGGATGGAAAGTGGGGATGCCAGGATACGAACTGGCATCCACATGGGATCCCTAGGCCTTTGCATTGGGCCCTACATTATGACGATTTGAAGACAAATGAAGAGATGTAAGGACAGGTATAGACCAGATTTTTAAGTAGGATCACTGGACCAGTGAGTCATCTCATTGGTTATTAACACATGAGAGAATGATATTTTTTGAAGAGTAGATTTTGAACATTTTATCGCCGATGAACTGGGAGTCTGCCACAGGGGCAGATGTCAAGGAACTCTGTGGGTTTGCTGAAAAGGTAGTGAAGGGGGGAAAATGCTGTCCTAGGGGTGGAGGGCAGCAGGGAGCAGAGCTTGGGGCTTGAAGGAAGGTGTGGGGATGAGTTAAAATAAAACGAGGAAAACGTGTCTCAAAAACTTTATGCTCATCATCTAGGCCATGTTTCTTTTCTACAAGGTTTTTCTCTCTCTCTCTCTCTCTTTTTTTTTTTTTTTTTTAGTAACAGCTTTAAAAATTATTGTTTTAAAGGCTCGGGAAGAAGAAATGACTGCGAAAGTAGTGGACTTACAGACTCAACTTGAGGAGCTGCAAGAAAAGTACCAGCAAAAGCTGCAGCAGGAGGAGAACCCGAGCAGTGACCACGTGAGAGGAATTTGAGTTTGCATGTTTTTGAGATCTTGGTTGTTTGTGGGTTTGATTCACCTACTAACCTGTATTCAGCTCATTTAGTCCTAACTGGGATTTTTTTTTTTCCCCCTTCAGTTTACAGTCAGGGAAACTAAGGTTCAAGAACTTGAATGTCGGTTCCCAAAGCAGTTTTCTGGGTGTGTCTCAGTGATAAGCAGTGTCAGGGACCAGCCTGTGCCCTGACAGGTCTGACTGTAGCTTGTGACACCAGTGTCCTAAATTGGTGCCATGGTTTGAATCCCAACTGTTCTGTTGCTGATCCAGTTCCCTGCTAATGTGCTTGCCAAGGCAGCAGATAATGATCCAAGTACATGGGCCCCTTCCCCTCTTGGGGAGGCCCAGGGTGGACTTCCGGGGCCCTGCCCCTCTTGGGGAGGCCCAGGGTGCACTTCCGGGGCCCCGCCCCTCCTGGGGAGGCTCAGGGTGCACTTCCGGGGCCCCGCCCCTCTTGGGGAGGCCCAGGGTGCACTTCCGGGGCCCCGCCCCTCTTGGGGAGGCCCAGGGTGCACTTCCGGACTCCAGCCTTCAGCCTACCCGCACTTTGGTGGTTGTGGCCATTTGGGGAATGAACCAGCGAACGGAAGTGTTCTCACTCGTACGCCCATGCATGTGTTCTCTCGTTATCTCCACTTTGCACATAAAATTTTAAAGCAGCAAAGAAAAGATGAGATGAAAAGCACATGCCTTAAATCCTTGGAGATGCTTTCACTGAGTGGGGCGGCTCCCCAACACTGACTCCTCATTTCCCGTGCACGTTGCTGTTGTCATTTCCTTCTTTACCAGCCGACCGCGCTGTGTACATCACCTTCTGCTTCCTTTGCAGGCGACCATCGTGGAGCTCCAGGTGAGGCTGCCACGTCAGTACGTTTGGCTGAAGTTAGTGCATTTAAGAAGCATCCTGTTGTCAGCACAGATAAGGGGATGGTTTTGATCAGAACAGAATGAGCCAAGTAGAACAAGGTGTGTCCCACGTTGGGACCCGTCTGCACCCCTGAAATCCTCTTGTTCTTTCAGACCCAGCTGGCACAGAAGACCACACTGGTCAGCGATTCCAAGTTAAAAGAACAGGAATTCAGAGAACAGGTACTGCCCGCCGGGGCCTCTGATTCTCAGTTAAATCTGTGTTGATGTGTGCACTTAGCTCACGCCATTGCTTTTTGAGAAACATCTGATTTAGTAGTTGGCTTTCAGTTCTCTTTGTCTTAGCTAAGAGATTTTATTGCCAAATCTAAAAGTGTTAGATTTGGCACTGTTTCCATTAGTTCACAATCACATATTTTTTGTGTGAGAATACTTGAAATCTGCTATTGGTAGTGCTTTAGTGTTTGGATAAAATTTTATGTTTGTGTGACTTGTAGTAACGTGAGTTCTGCAAAGGAGGGTGTCTCTGTTTTAACCAGTGGAAAAGGTTAACATCAGGCCTTAGTGCTGGTGGCTGCATTTTCCTAATTCGATATGAACTGGGCCCTGTGTTTTCTGTGGATCATCTATCTCCTCCATTGTAAGCCTCCGAGAGTAAGCGTGCATGTACTAGTTACATGTGTGTCCATACAGTCAGGAAGATGCATGATACAAAAAAGCATAAGAAACCAAAGAGAAACACACAGAGTTTATTCAGTGTGCTCAGGTATATATAAAACGTAAAATGTAGCTGTTGGAATGATTTTGGAATACACAGGTCATCGACTTTTGGTTCACTGACAACGTTGTGTTGCCATCACCGTCTTTCTATTCTGTTTCATTGGCCCAAAGGGAGCCTCCATACCTAGTGGAGTTGGACACTGTCTGACCTTTTGTTTTATGTCTGCCCACTTTCCCTTAGTGTTGGCGAGATTCTCCCATGTTGTTGAATATTTTGGCGCATCACTCCTTTTTGTGGCTGAGTGTTGTGGATATGTAACATGGTACTTTACTTACCAGATGAACTTTTGGGTTGCCCCCCGACTGTGGGCTCGTGTGGGTCTGCTAGGAGCATTTGTGTCAAACGTTTTTGCTGGAACACCTGTTCGCACGCGGAGTGGAATTGTTGGATCATATGGTAATTTTGTTTTTAGCTTTTTGAGAGCTTGCCAAACCGCTTTCCAAAGCAGGCGTGCCATTTTTCATGCCCTCCAGATGAGTCTGAGTACTCTGATTTCTCCGTACCCTCCCTCTGAAGTTCTTTGGTGATGCCATCCCTGTGAGGGTGAAGTGGTGTCCTCCGTTAGCATCCAGGTGGTTTGGATTTGTTGGCCGTTTTGTGCCTCTGCTTTTGATCAGTGTCTGTTCCAGCCTTTTGCCTGTTGTTAGTTGAGCACCTTATCGTCAGTTGTTGAATCTTCCTGTACTTCCTGTCTCTTCCAGGTGGTGCCCTGCGTCAAATGCATGGATTGTACATATTTTTTTCCCATTCTGTAGGTTGTCTTTTCTGATAGTATTCTTTGAGGCACAAAAGATTCTAATTTTAATAAACTGTGTATTTTTCTTCAGTTTCTTATGCTTTTTCTGTATATTTAAGAAATTATTTGTTCTATTTATGCGTCTTCAGCATTAAAAAAAATGTGGTGCCTAGAGCATTCCTTTCTCCTTAAATATAGTTTTCAAATGAATCTTAAGATGCCATTTGCTGTTTTTAGATCCACAATTTAGAAGACCGTTTAAAGAAATATGAAAAGAACATCTATGCAACAACTGTGGGGACACCTCACAAAGGTAAGGAATATTTCTTACATCGTGGGATCCACAGTTACCTCTTGTTGGTAGAGTTACAGCTGAGTTCTATTTATGCCTTTGCTAATTTGCTTTTTATTCAGTTGCATAATGACAAATTAAAAGTATATGTATGTACCATGTACAGCATGTTTTGAAATATATGTAGTTGTGGAATGGCCAAGTTGCACTAATTTTAATATGCACATTGCCTCCCATTCGCTTTCTGTGAGAACACTTGGTCCTAATGATCTTAGAGATATGATAATTAGATTTTTCTTAACTTACAAAAGGAATATGCTGCATTGTCTATGATTGACATGTTAAAGAACAGATGTGCTCAATGTAGGCATGAATCAAAATCTTCTGATTCTGTTCCTATTGTTTCTGCTAACTGTTGCTCATAGAGGTTTGGCTCCTGTGGTGTGATTTGATTTATTATTTATTTTGATAGCTCATCTGGCTGAAAATAACCTGTGTGTGTTCCTCTGCAAGGTCCAAGATTAAGAATTTTGTCAAAGAAGAATTTCAGTTTTCTTTTTAAAAAATATTTTATTTATTATTGTTATTGTTATCATTTTATGATACAGTTCCATTGGCCCCTGGGATTTCCCTTGTCCTCTCTCCAATTCGCTCCCCCCACCGAGTTCCCCTGTATCATTACTAAAGTATACTTCTTCCTACACAGTCATGTGTCCATTACTGCAGGCATGGACAATGGCAGAGAGTCCAGCATCCTATTGTCATATAGTAAACAGCTTCATTGGGAGTCCGTCTTTGATCTGGAAGTAGAGATGCATACTGTATTCTGTCCTCACATCTGGATATGTTAGTCTCTCATTTCACAGTTATTGCACATCCCCTTTAATGAAAAGTCACAATACAAAATCAACAATAGGAAGAGAAATGGAAGTTTATAATGCCATGAAGTGGAGACTCTCATATCTAGTAAGAATTGCAATTTTCTTTAACCATGCTTCATGGAGTTCGTTTTCTTAGTTTCAGAGTTTCTGGCCCGAAATTGTGAACTGCAAGCCCCAAGAGTAGCTCTCCAGCCACGTGTTTTCAGGACTTGGGTGTCCTAGTAAGCTGCTTTCTGGGCCAGCAGATTTCCGGCTCTTTGCAAGGGCTCCCAGCTGCGCTCTGCTTCCCAGCACTAATCCCCAGGCCGGCCCAGAGCCCTCTCTGCCTTGGCGTCCCTCTGTGATTTTGTTCACTTCTGTTCCTCTGCCCCTGAGGGATTTCCGGGGATCGGGGGTGTTTTTGTCCAGTTGCGTCCAGTTGCTTCTTGATAGCAGAGGGCTTTGCAGCTTATCTGAAAGTGGATGCAAGTAGCGACTGGTTCTGAATTTATTTGGAGTCAAGTTTGTGTGCCTTGGCATAGCATTGCTATTTTATGTACTTTAGTCTATCTCGTATTTAAATTTGATTTAAACCAAGTGCCTTTAGATTTGGAATACTGGAAAAACTAGAATACAGTGCTGATATACTAAATCCTTAATGTAATAAAAATCATTGTTAATTTTAGTCATTGGGGAGTATGTGGAGCCAACCATGTAATATTTGGAAGGGAAGTACTGATATGGTGGAATTCTTTATTCCACCTCTACAGACTCAAAATTGTTGTGTCAGTAAGAGGAAGAAGAGAAACATATAGAGTAAAGTTATAAGAATTCTCATGTTTTTTTCTTCCAAGAATAAAATGCTGATTGGAATGTTGTAGTGTATATGTATAGTACAGTATAATTCAGTGCAATATAATACAATTAATAAAACAGAACCTCTCTTTCTGTCCCCTTGATTGCTTTTAATTTGTTTCGTTTCCAACAAATCAATAATGTATCTGGTTTTGTCTTTACAATTTGATCTGTTTTCTGTTTGACAGGTGGCAATTTGTACCATACTGACGTATCACTTTTTGGAGAACCAACCGAGTTTGAGTATTTGCGAAAAGTGCTTTTTGAGTATATGATGGGGCGTGAGACTAAGGTATAAATCACGTCTGGTAACTTGTTACGTGGCTTAATTTTAAAAGAAATATATTCCACTCTTGATATACATGTTGATACCATATGTTTATTATGTGCAGATCCTACATGCTATAACAGACAATAGGAAATTTGGTTCTTAGTTTGTTTTTTTCTCATTTTTTGTTCTTCGTTTAGAAAGGTGAATGGGCAGACCTTGCTTATGTTTATTACATATTAGGTGCAAGTTGTTAAAATGATGTTGGATATGCTAAGTACTAAGTATTAAAATTACATTGAGACTCATTTATGAAGCATTTGTCTTTTCTTCCAATTTTAAAGTTAGAAGAATATTTTGCCAAGGAGACCAAGATATTGTGGATAATACTGAAAATTGTCATGATTTAGAATAGATACTTAGGAATATTTAGAATTTTTTTCTTTAGTCACTTTAAGAAAATGATTCCTGAAAAAAAAGAAAAAAGAAAATGATTCCTGTGCATGTGAAAGGTTGATAATTTTTAAGTGTGAGGAATAATGTCTGTTTTCTAGAATGCTATACTTATTGTGAGGTCCTTGAGTGTCTTATCTTTTTCTTATTTCCTAAAAAGAGCCTTATATTGAACATGTGATAAATGTATCTTGAATAGCTTTGATTCTTTTTATGGACATTTATGAGCCTTTCCTCAAACAAAATTTTTCATTTAAAACCCCATCTGCTTACCTTTGTGAAATGTTATGTTGCTATTTACCATGGCTAAAAACAAGATGGAGCTTTCCAGATGTGGAGCCAACCAGTGTTTTAACTTACGTCAGTGTGGGGGTTGCGAGTCATAGGGTTTTTTTAAGCCTGTAGCTCAGGAAGTGATTGGGTCAGTTTTCAAAACCTAGAGAGCTTGTGGCAAAAGAAAAGATCTCTGTAAAATACTATGAAAAAGTTTATAGATTACAAATTCAGGTGAAGACCTGGAGCAATAGGGCTTGATGTCTCTTGGATCCTTATCTTCCATTGTCAAATGTGCTAACCTTATATAGTTTTCTTTTTTTTTTTTTTTTTTTCAAGATTTATTCCATTTTTATTACAAAGTCAGATATACTGAGAGGAGGAGAGACAGAGAGGAAGTGGAGCTGCCGGGATTAGAACCAGCAGCCATATGGGATCAAGGCGAGGACCTTAGCCACTAGGCCACGCTGCCAAGCCCTATAGTTTTCTTTGTAAAGATTTATTGTACAGGAAGGCAGATTTACAGAGAAAAGGAGAAGCAGAGAGAGAAAAATCTTCCATCCTGTGGTTAATTTCCCAAATGGCCGCAATGTGTTTTGTATGTGGGTGCAGGGCCCCAAAGTCTTGGGCCGTCCTCTGCTGCTTTCCCAGGCCACAGCAGGGACCAGGATCGGAAGTGGAGCAGCTGAGATATGACTCGGCGCCCATATGGGATCCTGATGTGTGCAGAGCAAGGATTTAGCTACTGAGCCATTACGCCAGGCCCTACGTAGTTTTCAAATTGAAGTAATAGCTAGTATGACTGTGAACATTTGTCACAAGAGATATATTAATCCACAATTATTCATTGCCTTTTTTCTTCAGGCATTTTTAAAACTGAAAAAGAGCCAAAATGCATTTCTCTTATCTTATTAAAACAAAGTTAATGAGATGAATTTTTCTCTTATATGTCTTTACTAGACATAAAATAGCAGCTTATATTTGAGATGGGTAGACAAAGTTATTTTTTAAAATAATATTTATTTGAAAGCCAGAATTACGAGAGAGAAAGTGAGATTTTCCATCTGCTGGTTTACTGCCCCAGATGAGCACAACAGACAGTGTTGGGCCAGGGAAACCCAGAACTTCCAAGTCTCCCACATGGGTGCCGGCAACCCAAACCTATGGGCCATGTTTTCCCTGCTTCTTTCCGGCCATTGGTGGGGAGCTGGATTGGAAGTGGAATAGCTAGGACAGAGCTGGCTGTTCAAGCTGGGGCTTCACTTGCTATGCCACAGTGCTGGCCTCAGATAAAATGATCATGTTCTTGACCTCAGGGATGGGGAGAAGAGGCATGAGGTTTTAAACAGCTTCCCACTAGCCACCTTGGTTCATTAGTGAGTTTGAAGCTGTGACATAAGTACTGGTGCCATCTAAGTGAGTCAATGAACAGATTTCTCAGCCTGCCTTTTCTGGAGACGGTGAATGTTAGAGGAGGAGTCTGCAGAGCTCCCCAGAGGAGGACCCAGCACAAGTCTGTGTGAAACTCCAGCGTGGTGCCAGTTCACCACGGCTGTGCTGTGCTCTTAGGGTCATGCCATCGGTAGCAGGATGTGACTTGCATGGCAGCGGAGGGGATGTGCCCTGGCTGGGCACCCCGATGGAGGAGTGCTGGCCCTGGTGGTTAGCTTCAGCATCCATTTTACTTGTCTGACTCCTGAAAATGAAGGGTAACCTGCCATGTTGCATTCCTCATTATGGTCATTTAAATATTGGCAGCTGGTAGCAGAAGCTCGGTTCAATGTGTCGCACATTTACTGGGCACTTAGCCATGTGCAGCCCTTCACTTGGCACCTGCTGGGTGCTGAGATGAGAGCTGACTCCATCTCTGCCTTCCGGCAGCCCCCGTGCAGGAGGGAAGTGGAGCTCTTCTTAGTTGCCTGTTGCAGATGTACAGCGTCAGGAAAGTAAGAGAGGAAGTGAGTCGTCTGGTTTACGTGGGGAAGGTGACAAGGACATCACAACAGAGGGGCTGGGCTTTCAGAGAGGACAGTTGAACCTCGATGGCTGAGCTGGAAGTGGTTTCTGGAAGGACCAGAGCTCTGAGGCAAACGGGAGTGACTGTCCTGAAAACAGTACAGATTGCAGGGGGGCCTCGCGTGTTCTCGGGGTCCCACCGAGGTGTGCGGGAGAGGCTAGCCCTGAAGGCTTTGGAGCCCAGGTCGCCCAGATCAGAGTCATTTGTAGTTGTTGCCTCTCGCCGACTTGCCCAACTTCTGAACACTGTGCCTTTAGAAGGAGCCAGAATATGCGGTGGCCTTGGTGACTTAGTTACCGTCGGCCGTTGTTTCTCGTCTGGCCGGGTGTGTGTGTCGTCTCGCCCGTGTCTCCTCTGCTTCTGCACAGTGTCCTGTGTGTTATGGAGTCAGTGACGTTTTGAGAGCTCACATGTCACGCACACATTCCTAGAGTGTGCAGTTTGCCAGGCCCTGTGTTCTTGGATTTTGCACTTTGTGTTTCTTGGATTTTGGTCCTCCATACTGTCGTTGAACCTGAAATGCGGCCTCTTTTCCTCTTGCAGGAAAGAAGTGTTTTTTTCATCTTGAGTTTGAGGTAGCCTCTCTCTGAAGACAAGTGGCAGGAAAGGTTGCTTGTAAACCAGATGGCGCGGTTGGACTTTTCCAGTTACTGCCCAGGGCTGAGGCTGTCAAATGCCCAGGGCTGAGGCTGTCAGTTCCTCCTCTTGGTGTGGCTGGGCACCTGCACTGCCCCTTTGAAGTGTTTTCTGGCCTCTTACTCTTCATGCAGCTTCAGGATCCCTGAACAAATTGCCATTTCAAAATATCTAGAAAAGTGAAGAGACAGCTAGCCGGGGTTTAAGAACGTGCTTGTTCATTCGTGTGGATGTGGTGTCATAGTGAATCTGAGTGGATTTTTCGGGTGACTTCGAGTTTGTGCACTGCTGAAGAAGAGACGTGCTCCGTATAATTGTAACTGTCTGAATTGAAAATTGTTGGTACTTCTTAAAAATAATGTTCCTAGGAAGGATACAGAAAGTTGCTTCAGCGTATAAAGAGAAAGTAGTATTGAAGTAATAGCTACCAGACATGGCTCTTGACATTGCGTGCCACGTGTAGACTTGCTTGCTTTCTAGGGCCCGACTTTAGTATACGAGATGCTGTTAAGTATGGGTGGTATAGTGTAAATGCAACTTGAGTGTTTTGGAAAAATGCCTTTTGGAATTTGGCAACAACTAAATTGTTTTAAATGGTTTTCAAATGCCTTTAAAAAAATATCTGGTCATCAAAGTCACATGGACAAATATAAAGGGAGGAAGAAAGCTGAAACTTGCCATGTGCGGGGCTTGGGATGTAGAAACAAGGTTGGTGGATCTACTAGTTGAAATACATATTAGAAATCTGTCAAGTTTCTTACCTACACTCAATGCAAATTTGGAGCTTTTAAAAACTTGCCTTCCTGGAAGTGATTATATTCTTTTCTAATGTGAGTTTCCAAGATTTTCGATTAACTATATTGTATCTCTTTTTCACTAACAACCTTCCCCAGACCTCCTTCCCCAAGCCCTAGACACAGAGAAGGAACAGAGAATGTTAGAGTCAGTTTTCTGGGCTACTCTCCCACCCTCTGAACCCCCAGGGGAGCACTCCACCTGACTGTGTATGTAAGCACAAACTTGTTATCCAACTTATTTCATGAGCGATATCTTCTTTCCTCTCTGTCTCTCTCAAAACATCCCATCTTGATACAAAATGGGGAGTTTCAACCTTTGAGGAGAATTTTCCAGGGCTTATGGGTGACACTCTGACTTACGGTATATTTATTTAGAGCTGCACAGTTTATGACCTTGTTTTGCAAGCCACCATGTGTAATGTTTTAATTCATCATGTTTTCTCCCAAACAAAGCATCTTGTGTTTATTGAAAATGTGATTCGTATTTTTTTATTAGGCCAATGTGCTGCATGTCTTGAAAATACCTACTCAGCATGTTCATGGTTCATGCGGTAGCCCATGTTTGTGAGATAGATGATGTGATTTCGTTAAAACTGAACCTGGGGCATTTCTGATTCTGATTATTTAGAGCACATGTTTGGGCAGTACATCACTTGATAGGTTGTGCAATAAAGAGTCTTTTCAGAGGAGTGAGTGATCATGTTTCATGTTCATGAGACAGAGGGCCAAGGGCGTCAGCACGTTCATAGAGCTTCGTGCCTTTGTAAATGTATCTTCTTCATATAAGCCCAGACTTTGCGAGGCATTGGCTCGAATTTCCTTGCACACGCCTTCACATCACACTTCTTTGTGCGTGGCTTCCATTGTGAGCACTGAGAACCCCCCAGCAGACCGTGTCAGACGGGCGCAGGCTTCCCTGCCTATTACTGACCTGTGTTCATTTTTCTCATAGACCATGGCCAAAGTTATAACCACTGTACTCAAGTTCCCCGATGATCAGACTCAGAAAATTTTGGAAAGAGAAGATGCGCGGCTGACGGTAAGTTTTAGGAGCGTGTTATGGGTAGACATAACTCTCATCTCCTCTGTTTATATTTTGTTTCATTCATAAACTCGGAGTGGTTAAGAGAAAACTAAAGTTGTTCAGTCCTTCTTGCAGCACCACCTGAGAAGTGAGAGGGAATTTATATTAGAAATGTTTAACCAGAGGGCAAATGTGAAAGGAGTGTGTTTGGGTTTTCTAGACGTGAGGGTGACACACGTATATACTGTGCTGGGAGTTCTGGGCCATTTATGGAAAGGATGAAAAAGGCATTTGTCCTGACATATTCACTAGTAACCTTTAAGCAAAATTATATCCTGGTCGAAGGTGTTTCACAGAGGACAGTTCCCTATTCTGTTTCCAGCGACACAACTCCACCACCACCACACCCCCCAACTCCACCACCACACCACCACACCACCACACCACCACCACACCACCACACCACCACACCACTACACCACACCACCACCATACCACTACCACACCACCACCATACCACTACCACACCACCACACCACCACACCACCACTATACCACACCACCACCACACCACTACCACACCACCACCACACCACACCACACCACCACCATACCACTACCACACCACCACACCACCACACCACCACTATACCACACCACCACCACACCACCACACCACTACACCACACCACCACCATACCACTACCACACCACCACCATACCACTACCACACCACCACACCACCACACCACCACTATACCACACCACCACCACACCACCACACCACCACCACACCACCACACCACCACACCACCACTATACCACACCACCACCACACCACCACACCACCACACCACCACCCCACCACCACACCACTACCACACCACCACACCACTACCACACCACCACACCACCACACCACTACCACACCACCACACCACTACCACACCACTACCACACCACCACCACACCACCACCACCCCACCACACCACCACCATACCACTACCACACCACCACACCACTACCACACCACCACACCACTACCACACCACCACATCACCACCACCACACCACCACTACCACACCACCACCACCACACCACAGAACCCCACTAATCCACCACATCCCACAACTCCACCACACCACCACATCACCACCACCACCATACCACCACATCACCACACCACAACCACACCACCATCACTGCCGCCACCCCACTACTCCACCCCATGATGCCACGACCACACTACACTACCCCCAACCCCACGACCACCACACCTGCCCCCCATACCACGTCCCAATATCTGCCTGGTTCATGACCTCAGTGTTGCTTTTCTCTTCTAATACAAGCGCACATCTTCTCCTTGATGCTGGATTAGCAAGGTCTGAGTTCTCCAGTGAGGAGCACTGAGCCAGTACATTTCAGAACTTCTTCATGGAAGTGCGTGCTGGTCATGAGTCCAGATCGCACTTCCTGTGGTTTCCAGTTATCTTTCCTGGTTTTGACACAAAGAACTCAACCCTGAGTCTAGAGCTGGCTGGGTGAGAGCCATTACCCCTCCAGGCTGAATGCCTCCAGCACTGAGCTGGGGAAATCTGTCTGCTCTGGCCCTTTGACACTTCTGTCCTGAAGGATCCAGCGCCTCTGGTGTATTCTGATGCCTTCTCTTACCTTGTTCTTCAATTCATTTCAGCCTTCCTGACCTGTAGCCTAATAATAGTCCCATTGAGTTGTGTTCTGCACAACACTATGTTAAGCACTATTAAGTTATTGAAAAGTTGAATTAAAAAATGTTTTAGTGAAAAAATATTTTGAAATCCAGAGATTTGCCATATCCATCTTTTCCATGAATTTTTTTTGAAGAGCCCCCCAAAAACTTGGATTTCAAATTTATTGTTCACAAACTTTTTGAAGTACACTGGTACATACTGGTTTTGTAGGTAATTGCTATTATTTTGATTGCCGTTTAACAGGGTTTTTTAAATTCCCCCCAATTCCTATCCCAATGGCCTCAAAATATTGCTCTAGCTCTCATTATTTCTGGTTGCAGATATTTTTGATAGAGAAGTTTGTCACTGTAGTGTGTGTTGTCCACCAGCAGAGAACATGTTATTTTAAATAGCATGGACATCTGATAAAGATGCTGTCAGGGTAGGAGGTTTCCTTCATTAAATTAGACGTTGTGTCTTTTTTTTTTTTTTTTTTAAAGATTTATCCATTTTGCTACAAAGTCAGATATACAGAGAGGAGGAGAGACAGAGAGGAAGATCCTCCGTCCGATGTTTCACTCCCCAAGTGGCCGCAACGGCTGGTGCGCGCCGATCCGAAGCCGGGAACCAGGAACCTCCTCCGGGTCTCCCACGCGGGTGCAGGGTCCCAATGCACCAGGCCGTCCTCGACTGCCCTCCCAGGCCACAAGCAGGGAGCTGGATGGGAAGTGGAGCTGCCGGGATTAGAACCGGTGCCCACATGGGATCCCGAGGCATTCAAGGCAAGGACTTCAGCCGCTAGGCCACGCCGCCAGGCCCCGACAATGTGTCTTTATGAAAATAAAAGCTTCAGGTCCAGTGTGAGCTGGTCGATGTGATACTCTCTTTATGGACGACTTTAAAAAGAAATTTCTGCGTTTAATAAAGCTTTGTATTTCACTATTTGTCTTTGTTTGTTTTCCTGTGGCTTTTTTTTTTTTAACCTTGTTGTTGGGAATGGGCAGGCTCTGCTTCCTGCTGGTCTGTTTCATCAGGATGTGCAGCACAGCGCAGGCCCAGCTGACGCCGCCGCTGTGGCACGTGTGATGGAAAGCATCACTGCATTGCACACACTTAGGCAGTCTTGACTTGGTCTGCTCTGATGGAAATATGAAATAAATTAGTAAATTTCAGTAATAAACCCTAAAGCAGGTGGAAAAGTTTTTCTTTCCATGTTCAAGATAAAATTAAAATCTTGGAAAACAAAAGTTTTTTCAACTGAGTGGAGTGTGTGTGTATATATATATATACATATATATATATATATATATATATATATATATATATTTTTTTTTTTTTAAGGGGAGAGGAGCTTCTGTTAAGAGCCATGCTTTTATTTACTGGAAAGGCAGTGTTACAGAGGGAGGGAAAGGCTTCTATCTACTGGTTCAATCTCCAAATGGCCACGAGGGATACGCTAGAGTTCCAGGGTAGTTTGAGGGCCTTGGTGTGCAGAGAAGGGATTGAGGGCTTCCTGGACTTGACACTGGGAACCCAGTGCCCTTCAGAGGCGGCGTGTCTGCACAGAGCCGCATGGCCTTGTGAGGGTTGGTGGGGCACCAGGGCGTGGCGGCCCCTAGGCAGGATTCGGGGTGATGTCCTGAAGCAGTGCCTCCTTTTTTGGCAGTGTTGTCTTTCCCAGGAAGTGTGATTGGGACCCTCAGGGGGGCGGGGTGGGGTACCCCTAGGATTAACACCTGCCATAAAATGTTCCCATCTGTAAATCCAGCACCTTCCAGTGCCAGTCCATTGGGTGTGAAAGCCAGTTGCTTTCTGACTTGAAGAAAATCTTTTCATATTTCTGGCCCTTACTGGTAAAATGAAGGGATTAGATGATGCTGTCTGTAGAGGTGCGTTTCCCTCTAAATATAACTTTTAAGGTTTTAGACTTGTCTCGGGTTGGGGGAAATTACCTTAAATAGAGCGAGCAGGCATTGTAAACAAGACACAGACAAAATGCATTTTAATGTCTATCTTCACAAAGCAGTTTTTATCTTCTCTCAAATCATAGTGTGTTGTGCCTGCTACATTACCCTGATGGTTTAGGGTAGCTTAGGTGACCAGAGCAGATGGGATATTTGAACAGCACAACGGTGATTTGCCCATTTATACTGAATAAAATTGCCCTGCAGGTATACCCTCAGATTTTGTTTTTAAGTGAATATGTTCTATTCCTTAAGATTCTGTTCATCTCCTGGAATTGAGAGCGCCCTCTGTTGTATGGAAACCTCTTGTTACAAGATTTTCTGTTTAGAACTCAAGCATAAAGTGATATGGCTGTTTCCTTGATGATCCATTCGATTCCCCCTCCACACTAGTCCCATCTGCCCCTTGGTTGTCCGAGAACTTTCCGCCCTGCTGTTGTACCCATTCTTTGGGTTGCCTGGTCCCTGCTGCAGTCCAGTCCTGTGCTGTGTTAGTTGCAGCGTGGTTAGGGACAGAAGTTTTCTGTTCTGGCATGAAGTTTGCTTTTCCCTCTACATGCAAGAAGATGTGTCCAGAGTGCAGTCAGGAAACAGATGCAAACAGAACTGACACGTGGTGGACACACCGTGTGTCTCACATCTGTGTGTGTCATCTCCAGCCTGGCTTTGACTCTGGTATTGCCAAGGCAACAGTGTGTGATCATTGTGGGGAAAGTTGCAAACAGGAACATTGCTACCCAACACATGGGGCCCTTTTCATCCTCCACCTGCTTCTGTCATACCAGGATCATCAGTGTGCTCAGTCTGGTAAATTTCCCCATGTTTCCTTAAATCCTATAGTTACACATTTATAATTATTCCTTGATCACTGAGTTTTTTTGTCTACTAAAAATGAGAGTATGTGACAGATTACCTGTTTCACTTAATGTCTTTTTACAGAATTTTCCCTCGTTTTTCATGGCTGGTTTCTATCATTTCACACAATTAAATTGTGTTTGGTTTTTCTGTGCCTACAAGCATTAACCCAGGAAATATCCATGCACCCATTTTGCAAGCTTGAACGTTTTCCTATTAGATATTAACCTTACTGTGTTGTGTATGTTGCAAATATTATCTTCTAATTTGTCTTTTGATTTTGTTGCGCTTGTTACTAACTTCACCTTGAATGTAAAAGCTAATTAAAATGATTTTTCTGAGATTGGTTACATCTTTAGTTTTAGTCTTGACATAATGAAACAGCAATGATTTGGAATTATAAATATCTTAAAATAGGGCATAGATACTACTTAAGATTATTTGCTTCTGTAAGATATATTTGAGATCGAGTTCCTTTAAATTGAAATTCCACCAGGGATCCCTGTTACTAAAACCACTCCTGATTTACTGTCCGTTTATAACAGAGTTATATAGTGATAAAATTAACACATTTTGGGAATGAGAATTCATTTAAACTGTGTCTCAAATTCGTTTTCCTCAAATTTTTTTAAGGTAAATGAAACTATGGACGTGCATGCTTAATGGAACCGTGAAAAGAAAAATAATTTTATAATGCAAGTAATGACTGTCTAACTTAACCTAACACTTAAATGTCTTAATGATGAAGGACACCTTTCATTCAGTTCAAATGTTTAGGTGAAAGTTGTCAGTAAAAATCTCAGCTACATGAAATTGTATTTACTTACAGTGGAGGAGTGGACTGTACATTCCTTATAGTTTGCCTGTACACCCTTGCTTGGAGAGTTTTGAGAAAAATCCAGTGCGATCTGCTTAGTCCTATGAACTTAAAGTATACATAGAGTCTGTGTGTTATAATGTCTTAAAACTAACCCAACCAGCTTTTTCCTTCCCGGCTTTGTAGTTGGCTTCGCCTCGCAGTGGCATCTTCTGAGTGAGGCGTCAGTCTGTGCTTAGGTAGCATGGGGTGAGTGAAGAATATTGTGCCTGCTGTCTTTCATTCCTAACTCACATGTCTTGCATGTTACTAACCGTTTTTGCTGGGATTCTTTTGCTCTTGTTTAATCAATGTATGATTATGCTGCGGTTCCACATGTGTTTGTTCATTATTTTCCATTAATTAATAATCACCACCTCCAGCAAGAGTTCATATGATTTGGAAACATTATTTCTTTAACAATCATTGAAAGTTGCAGAATTGCTCTTTGAAATTCTGTTAAAGAATCAAAAACAAAATTGATCTTTTGTTTTCAGTATCCCAGACATCTTTAGAACGAATTCAAGTTAGCAAAAAGAAATGAGAAATCATTTCATTGATAAAAGGGTGAAGTGATATACTTTACAAATCCAGAATTTGAAACACTGGAATGTGTTATTGGAGTTCAATCTAGACAAACACTGGAAACCAATAAGGTTGATTTAAAAATAAACGGCTTCTAGGAAGCCTGTATGACTTCTGTCCCGCGGTGGCCCTCAGGCAGCCGGCTTTAGCTGAATGTAGCTGTTTGTAATGAATGTAACTAACATGTCACAAGAGCAGTGGCAGTATCTGTCCCCGCCATTGAAAGCCCTCCGCCTTCCTTCATGCTAGTAAGAGTCACTGTGAATGTTTGGCACCCCCTTAGAAGTTAGGGTACATCATGTGTCAGACATTGCCAGAACTCTCATACACTGGCTAATCACACTTTATTTGGCTTAGTTATAATTAAAATGTTCTCTTTGATCAATAATTCAGCCAGTATTTAGCTAACAGGTTTAAAATGCCAAGGTACATTTCTTTTATTAAGCTTTTAGCTTTAGGAAATTCTTTATGTCTCCTTTTGAGTTAGCTTGGTTTCATTTGCCTCAGTGGTCATCTAGAAGGATCTTGTCCCTGAAAACTGCCTTACAACAGCTGGCAGTAGAGTGCGTGGGAGTGATGGTTCATTTTGATAATACATGTGTGAAAATGAAAAGCAAAGTAAACCTCTGTGTAACCCATTAAGTCTTAACTTTCTGTTTCTCAGTGGATCCTAAGTACAGCAACACGCTGGGTGCTCTGTTAAGGCAGTTAGGAGCCAGCAGGGCCACTCGGGGCGTTTGCGCTGTGCGGTGTTTCTGTGGATTGGCATGCTGCCTCCTCAGCTTCGCACCGGAAGCATTTCAGACGTAAGATCCGCAAAAGCAGACGAGGGAGCATCCTTACACCCTTAACCTGGATTCCCCAGGTGTTAACGTTTTGTCAAATTTTGTCTTACACTTGACCTCTCTCCATGTACCTTTTCCTTGTTTCATGTTGTAACAGTTACTACAAAGGTTGTTGTTGCAAGCATGTAACACATAGAAAAACACTCTAAGCAGCATGAATGTGTCTTGAAGAACAAAGGTATTTTCCGCAATATGACTATCAAACCCAGGATGTAATGGTATCACAGTTGTTACCTGATACACAACAGATACTAGATTTTCCCCTAGTTTTTCAAATAATATCTTTAAAAAGAAAAGATTCATCTGTTTATTTGAAAGGCAGAGTTATAGAGAGAGGGACAGAGATCTTCCATCTACTTACTGATCCACATCCCGCCTCCTCCACCCCACCACCCCACCACCCATCACACCACCAGAAACAGCCACAGTTGCTAGAGCTGGACAGGTCTGAAGCCTGGAGCAAGGAACTTGTCCAGGTCTCCCATGTGGATGCAGGGACCCAAACACTCCAGCGGTCCTCCATTGCCTTCCAAGGTGTGCCAACAGGGAGTTGGATCAGAAAGGGAACAGCTGGGACCTGAACCGGTGCCCACAATGGATGCCAGCACTACCCACTATGCCACAGCGCTGGTCCCAAATATTATCGTTATTTAAGCAAATTTAATGAATTTATTGAAAAGTAGTTAGAGAATCAGAGAAAGAGGGCAAGGGAGAGGTATCTTCCATCCTCCACTCTATGCCCCAAATGACCCCAACAGCTAGAGCTGGGCCAGACTAAATGAAACCAGGGGTCTGAAACTCCTTCTGGTTCTCACAGGTGCATGACGGGAACCCAAGCACCAGACTTCCTTAACGCAAAGCTGGAGAGGAAGTGGAGCAGCAGGGAATCATATGGGACTTACATGGGATGCTGACATGACGGAAGGGTCAACCCGTTCTGTACAATGCCAGTCCCCTCAATTTCTTTCACGATTTTTTTCAAGTCCAAAATCACAGTAGTTTTAGCTTTCCTATGTTTTTCAGTCAGAGTTCCAGAGAGAAAGGAAAAGACAGAGGATGATCTTCCATCTGCTAGTTCCCCTCCTCCGCCCCACAGCTGGCCAGGGCTGGGCCGTTTCTGGAGCCAGCACCTGCTTCCGGATCCCCCACATGGCTTACAGGAACCCAAGGCCCAGAGCCATCCTTGACTGCGTTCTCACGCTGTCAGCAGAGAGCTGGTCAGAAGTGGAGCAGCTGGGAGTAGAGCTGGGACCCTGATGGGATGCCAGCATTGCAAGCAGAGGACTAACCTGCGTATTTTTCTGATTACCTTTCAACTGAAAAAGTTCTCCCAGCCTTTTGGTCTTTCCACACGTTGACACTGCATCATTGTGCAATCAGTCATCAATTTCCTTCCCTGCAAAAGCTCACACGTAGGGATTTAGATGCAACTGAGATCTTTTCATATCATCATTAGGTTTATAAGATCAGCATAACTGTGAGCAGGGTTCAGTCAGGAGTAGTGGTTCATACTGTCTGTTCGTACCATGAGTGCTCACCTAATGACATCATTCCTCAGAGGTCTCACCAAGCGACGGATTGCTTCATCTTACTTGGTGATATATTTTTATGGCATTCTAAACCTGTTACTGAATCTGAATACTGGCTTGTAACAATTAAATCCAGAAGAAAAAAAAATCAAGATTTTTGGCCTTATTTCTCATGGCACTTTTAATTTAGAAAAGTTTGTTCATTGCGGCTGAAGCATTTCACGCCACCAAAGTGCCCTTTGCTGCCACATATATCGGGCTGGCAGGATTGTCATATATGTACCACACGGGCATCCTGGGAAAGCAGGGAGTACTTGGTTCTCTTGAAATGAACCTGAAAAGCTACAGACTGCTAAGGCGGCTTCCTCATCAGCATGTTGATCTTTGCAGTTTTTTTGTTTTTTAATGGCCAGATAATATTCAATATGTCATTGAACTTCAAATTACTTAAAAAAAATCCTATTCTTCAGAATTGCTGGCTCTAGGTCAGTTTGAATCATTCCAAGAAGAACATCAATTTTTAGGTGCTCTTGATGAGCTGTAATACCTAAGATAGTTCTACTGTCATATCCAGAACACCAAATATAATTTTAATCTAGAAGAAAGCAAGCTTCCCCCCAAAAGTTGACTGTGAGGTTTTTTTTTTTTTCTTTCCTTCTTTACCCTCTTTTTCATCTTTTCCAGTCATGGCTCCGGCCTTCATCTTGAAGAAGTGGAACCAGTGACGTAGGGTGACTGCCACTTACAAAGCTGTCCACGCTGGCCGTTCTCGGAGCAGGAAACCACCGTTCAGAGCCCCGTGTGGCCAGAAGACCAGGAAGAATCTGACATTGACCCACAGATTTATTATAGACCTGCTTTTATATTAGATATTGCCAGTGGAGAAGCGATGGTAGCTTTTGCTTCTTCCTTCAGGGATGTGTTGGGAAGAGTTTTTTTGTTGTTAAAAAGATTTTTTGAATAACTTAACCTGACTCATGGGCTCATTTAATAACTAATTTCTTCCATTCTTTTTGTCTCTTCTTTGAACTGCTTGCCTCTCTTATTTATTTTTAGGGTGATTTTTCTCAAAGACTTGTGCAATACATTTTGAGGTGAAACTTAATGAATTTTTTTTCTGATAAATCAGAGCATTTAATTGACTGTTTTACCCAGATTCATTTTTTGGAATATTCACTGAAGACTAGTTCTTTAAGCTATGACACATGATAAATCCCAATGGCGGTACCTCATTGTTTACTTAGCTTTTGTACCTATATTTTTCAGAGGAAAATACTACTGTAAATTGTAAATAGTCGAGACATAACTATTATATGCAAATCTGTGACTATTGGCGATGTCATCTGGAGGAAAAGATAAATAAAGTTTATTTACTATATGGCATTTTCTTATTGTGTGTTTTTCCTAAGTTGGACTTTATCTCAGTATTTTAAGCATCACGTGACATTGGGCGCCTACTGTGAAGAGCCATGTGTCGGGATAGCCGAATGCTAAGCACTTGGAGAGACTTTGCATTCAACGCTAGTGTGACTGAGTTGGGGTGTATATGTGACAGATCCCCCCGCGGTCTGGGTTAGGATGCTGCCAGCCCTGGGCGGGGGGCACCTCCCTTGACATGGACCACCCTTGGCCTGTGTTCACGTTCAGTGACAGACAGCATGCACCCTTCATTTCCTGAAAAGCAGTACTCACTGCCAGGGTGGTCTGCAGCTCACGGCTCGAGGGGCGCTTACTTCCCAGCCAGTGTAGACCCTGGCCCTGCTGGTGTAGCTTACCTTGTGATGAATACTGTGGTGTCCTGGGGAGTGAGTAATGGGAGGGGGGGTACCCGCAATCCAAGTGTCCCTCCCTCCCTTCCTTTCCAGTAAGGAAAGAGGAACTTCTTGGCCTTTTTTGTTTGTTTTTTAATTATGCTTTGCTTAAGTTGGCTACCTTTTCTTCCACTGAAGGTTATCTGATGACATGACTTCTTTTAGATCTTTTAGTAGGTAGACACCCTTTTAGATCTTTTACTGGGGTGAAGAAGTATATTTTCAGGCAAATTAGCTTGCAGCTTCTGACGCGTCTTCCTTAACCCCTTCATTCATGGAGACAAACGAATCAGAAGAGCAGGCATCAGCAAGGCTTCTGTAGGGGGCCAGCCAGGGAGTGTCCTCACTGCACTGTACAGTCTGTGTGGAGACTGCTCAGCGCTGTAGCCTTGGTTCCGAAGCAGCCCCAGATAACATATACATAAAAGAGCATGGCTTTACTTACAAAGGCATTGAGTCAGGCTGGGTTGCACTGCTTGTCTGTAGTGTGCCAGCTGGATTTGAAAAACAATGACTATGTACGAGTCGCTCAGCTCGCCTTAGTGTATATGCAGCCCCTCTTCAGGGTGCAGCCAACCCACTTGACCTTGATGGGGTGATTGCATTGTCTCAGCGTCACGTATTCTGGAAAACAGGGCAAAGCATGGCTTCGTTGTGCTCCATGTTAGGAGGTTGACCCAATCTGGAAGTTTCCTCAAAGAACTTCTTCACTGTGTTCCTGACTGTATGCCTGGGAAATGTCGGAGCTTTTCCAACAGGTAAGGGATGCAAAGGCAAATGTGATGAACATCCCAGTAAAATAACAACGGAAGACTAAATCAATGAACAATCCATCGCTAAAATGCAGGCCCAAATTACCACCTGTTTTTATTAACCCTGGATGTAAACAGCTTAAACTCATCAATCAAGTATCAGATTAGTAAACTGGATTAGAAAACAAAACCCTTTTATTTGTTGCCTACAGGAGACACATTTCACCAACAAAGATCCATGGAATCTATATCTCATGGAGTTTGATTATTTTTTGTTGGTTTCATCTCTTCAAAACACTTTCTTCTGATCAAATTCTTCAGTGACTCATAGATCATACAGTAGCATTTTCTTCAAGAAGGTTCTTGATTTTCTTTTTCATTTCTTCAGCAACACATTAGTCATTTAGTAGCATGTTATTTAACTTCATGGTGTTGTCAATTTCTTTTTTTCTTCCTGTTGTTGATTTTGTTTTGTGGCTTTTCATTTAAGGGAATGTACAGTAACTGTGAAATGGAGACCATCATATCCAGATGTGAGGATACAATGCAGTATGCATCTCTACTTCCAGACAAAGATGGACTCCCAATGAAACTGTTTACCATATCTTGACAATAAGATGCTGGACTCTCTGTTGTTGTCCATGCCTACAGTGATGGACATATGCTTATGTATGAATAACTGTACTATAGAAGTGATACGGGGGAACTTAGTAAGGGGGGAGGAAATTGGGGATGGGATAAGGAAATTCCCAGGGCCAATGGAACTATATCATATAATGATAATAATCAACAAAGTAAAATCAAAAGAAAAGAAATAGGAAGGAAGAAAGGAAGGAAGCAGAAAGAGAAAGAAAAAGAAGAACATTTCTCTGCATATAGCCAGATTAGCAGGCAGAGGCATGCATTGCTGGGACTTCCTTATTGTGTTTCTGGTTGTGCCTTGGGCCTTTTTTAAAGAACTTGATAAGAAGGAACTTGAGAGGACAGCATGAAGGCTCAGTTGGCTGATCCTTTGCCTAAAAGCGCCATCATCCCATATTGGTGCTGGTGGCAAATTCAGGTCACACGCTGGGTGACTTTGAAGGCTTGTCACCTCAAGCACCTGCTGATGGCTCTTCCATTCCTCAGTCCCAGGTCCAGGGTGCTGCTGTTTCCTTTACTGTTTTGAGCCTAGATGCTACTTTAGCAAGATTAAGTCCACTATCCCTAGACCCAATGAGTAGTGGACTGTCCAGCTGGAAGCCCTGCCCCAGGCAAAGGCTCATTCTCAGCCAGAGGCTTCCAGCCCAGGCCAGTGGGTCTAAGGGGCTGAGAATCCTGGAATCCCCTGCAGTGTGCAGCCCAGGGGCAGGTCTTGAGGGCAGGTGGAGATGGTGGAGAGGAGACTGGTAGCCCTGAGGATCCAGAACCAAAATCCTTGCCCCTGGGCTACAGAGGAAGTAGGTTGAAGACCAACAAGAAAGTCCAACAGCTTTCTTCTGCCTCTGATTGAGATAGGGCAGCTAAGCTTTGGAAGGATGATTCAAACAAATGAACAGAACTGGGGCAAGTTGGCTCATCTGATTAATTCTCCACCTCCAAGTGCCAGCATCCTGTGTGGGCACTGGTTTGTGACCCAGCAGCTCAGCTTCCCATCCAGCTTCCTGCTTGTGACCTGGGAAAGCAGTGGAGAATGGCCCAATGCCTTGAGTCTCTGTTCCACGTGGCAGATCTGGGGGAATCTTCTGGCTCCTGGTTTTAGGTATGCTTAGCTCAGGCCAATGTGGCTACTTGGGGATGAACTAGCAGATAGAAGATCTTCATCCCTTTTCTCTGTCAATCCTCCTTTCCAATACAAATAAATAAATCTTAAAAAAGAATACAGATTTAATGCACAATTGTATGTACATGTCAAAGAGAAACAAACCCAGAGTCCCAGCCTTTGAAGGTTGTTTGGATGTAACATATTGCCTTGCATTCTTAGTCTGTGTGGGTGCCAACCCACTGGATTTTACTCTTTTACAAGCCCCTCATCGTGCTGGTTTTACTCTTTTATAAACCCCTCATCATGCTGCTTTTTCTCCATTTGAATTCAAGGTAAGTGCAGGAGTTCAGCTTCCCCTGAGAAGCACATACAAGGGGATGAGGAAGATAGACTTGAAACGCAAGTTTATTTTGGTATGAAAATTTGGAAATTCATAGTTCTTTTCAATTCTTCCATGATTGCTTTGGAGATTTCCTGGGTGTGTGGATTTCAAAATTTCTTTGCGCCTGTGCAAACTTACCTTATAATTCTCTTTTCCATGAGCCCTTTGAAGCACCCTTGAATTTTTGTCTTCCAACTCTCTGGAATATTTGAGCATTGCCTCATGGGAACATCCTCATCTTTTCACCTGGAGTGTCCCACCTTCCTCGGTTTGAACCAGAGAGGTGTCTGTGTGGGAAGGGTCCCTGATGAGTCAACCCAGTTCTGGGTCCCACTCTGTGATCAACCATGACCACACATCGTTTGATTGCTTTGATCTGTAAATGTGGGACAGTGACAGAGTTCCTGGTTCCAGAACTTCCATTTCTTGGAAGACTCCCCTAGAGGGAAAGTGAACCATCACAGCCTGACTTCTCTCGGACATCCCTGCTTGGAAGAAAGCGCAAGCAAATGGAGTCACAACATTGGCCTCTGAGCTCCCAGTTCTGATCATTGATCTGCTTGTCCCTCCCTCTTAAGTATGAATGATATCTGTAAGGGTTGTTTATCTATTTACTTGCAGTGTAGAGAAACTGAGAGAGAGGCAGACAGAGATCTCCCATCCACTGGCTCATACTTCAAATGCCCATGGGAGCCTGTACCAGGCCAGGTCAAAGCCAGGTAATGAACCTGGAACTCAGTCCAGGTCTCCCACATGAGTGACAGGGCCCAGTTACTAGACCATCCGCTGGTGCCTCTGAGGGTGTAAAAATCTAGAATCAAAAGTGGAGCCCAGTTCTCTGATATGAGATATGGACACCCCAAGTGTTATCTTTTTTAAAACAAGATTTATTATTATTTTCATTGGAAAAAGTCATATACAGAGAGGAGGGGAGACACAAAGGATGATCTTCTGTCCATTGACTCACTCGCAAGTGATCGCAATGGCTGTATCTGAGCTGATCCGAAGCCAGGAGCCAGGAGCCTTTCTAGTCTCCTACTTGGTTGCAAGGTCCCAAGGCCTTGGACCATCCTCAACTGCTTTCTCAGGCCACAAGCAGGGAGCTGGATGGGTAATGGAGCCATCGGGATTAGAACCAGTACCCATATGGGATTCCAGTGCGTTCAAGACAAGGACTCCTGCCTCTAGGCTACCACACTGGGTCCCCAAGTGTCATCTTAACAAGTGCCTCCAATGCTTGCCTTTATTGATAATTGTAATGGTCTTAGTTTTCTCATTATTTTCAATTCATATTCATTGAAACCAGGGCATCTACTGGTGGGATACATTCTCTATTGAAACTAAGGTGAAGGTGGAATTAGGAAATTGGAAAACAGTTTGAGGAATTAGCCCACAACCCAGTACAGAGAAGCAGAAAAAAAAAGGTTGGAAGGGTCATTAAAAAGCACGGAGAACAGTTCAAGACACAAATGTGTAATTGTAGAAAAGGGAATGACTGATACAACTATGAGTAGAGAATGTTCCAGATCATAAAATTCACATGGAAAAATAAAAGACCAGGCACAGACACAATAATTTTTTAAAAGAACTAGGAAGATTCGCTATTCCAAATACTAGAGCTGGAAGCTGGGCCCCTGAGTGTTGCCAAGGTCAAAAGCATGGACGAGCAGGGTCAAGACATGGACAAGGAGAGTCAAGGCAGCCACTGAGGCTGCCCGGAGCTCGTGAGATGACAAGGACCCAGGCTGTGAAAGCCCTCCTATAGGCATGGGCATTGAGAACCCTATATTGCTATGTAAGATTCACCTTCAGCTTGGTTAGTAGCTACTTCAACAAGGGCCTTTTTTTTTCCTTAAAATTCATTTATTTTTATCTGAAAGGCAAATTTATTGAGAGAAGGAGAGACAGAAAGATCTTCTAACTGCTGGTCCAATCCCCAAATTGCTGCCAACAGCAGAAGCTGAGACTGCCTGAAGCCAGGAGCCTCTTCTGGGTCTCCCACGCAGGTGCAGGGGCCCAAGGAGCTGGGTCATCTTCCAGGTCATAAGCAGGGAGCTGGATGGGTAGTGGAGTAGCTGGGACTAGAACTGGCACCCATAATAAAATGCTGGTGACTGTGGGTGTAGGATTAGCCTGGTGAGCCACAGCACTGGCTCCTGCATCATGATTTTACTGAATTGACAAGAACAGAAGCATCAGTAGAAACACTCAAGTGTCAGAAAAAGGTGGGCTGCCAGTGGCAGAACCCGGATTGTCTGAATACTCAGGGGACAGGCAGCGCTCTTGCTTCGCACACAGTAAGACGTTCTTTGCGACCGTTTTGCCCTGGAGTGGCCCTGGCTGGCTGGACAGCCCCCAAGTAGTGAAACCCCCCAGACTGATGGGCTTGGACAGCTGAGTGCCTTTGCTTATGGTTCTGGGTTCAAGGCGGCTGCCAGCCAGGGGGTTCCTGAGGCGTCTCTGCTGGCTTGCAGACGGCCTTCTCCTTGTTTGCCCACGTAAGCAATGCACGCACTCCTCCTGCTCACTCGCTCTCTCTTGCTACCTTTCCCTCTCTTCCCCAAAGGGTCCTACGGCCTGGTTTAGTCTCTGAGCACAGTCTCACTGCGGTTCGGGGATCTGGCCGTGTGAGTTTGCCGGGGCTCTGTAACAGACGCCTGCTGGGCGTCTCTAACTCGCCAGCTTTGGCTCCGAGACGTTCCTCCTTTGCATCAGCTGTTCCTGCTGGAACCTCGCCATGACCCTTGACCTGCCAACCGCCCACAAACCCAGTCGTCTGCACTTTCAGAATGTGTCTGCATTCGAATGAATTCTTTCTACTTCCGCTGCCCTTGTTCTCGACCCAAACCATCGTAACTTTTGACTGAATCATGTCGGTGGCCTCCTACACTTTCCTGCTCCTGCAAGCTTTATCTCCACAGGGCAGTATGGACTCTCTCTGGACAATGCAGGCAAGCTGTGTGGCTCTGTGGTCACCGACGGACAGTCTGTTGTTGCTTGCCGTTGGTGTCAACCATGCTGTTGGCCGGCTGCTCCCCCTGGGCACCCCTCCACCAGTCAACACGCGCTCACACTGGATATAGCGTGCGCGTGCTTTTTTCATCTTTCTTAGCTCAAATATGACATCTTCAGAATGGTCCCCTCCTCTCCCACCTCCAAGCAGTTCCAAAGATCACCGCCGCCCCACCGCGATGGCTCAGCTGGCTAATCTGCCTCTACTTGCAAGGTCCTGCATACTGTATGGGTGCAGGTTTGTGTCCCTCGTGTTCCACTTCCTATCCAGCTCCCTGCTTGCAGCCGGTGAAAGCAGATGAGAAGAGCCCAAAGCCTTAGGACCCTGTACCCAAGTGGGGGATCTGCAGCTTTGTAGGGGAGCTCCCCAAGTTTCCCTACCAGTTCTGCTCCCAGTCCAGGCTCTCATGCATGCCAGCCTTGGTAGCATCCCTGATTGTCATGGTCTGCCCTCAGATCCTGGCCACTGCATGTTCTGGTGGGTGCTGTAGCCTGGCCCCATATGGCCTTCTCCCAGCCCCAGCTCTCACTAATATCATGTGGGTTTCTAACAGGTCAGTTCTAGATTGTCCTGCCACAACCTCACCTCGCCACATAAACTGGTAGATACTGCAGTCCCACAGAGGCGAGCTCACAATTCTCTTATAGAATCTGCCTCCAGATCCAGTTCTTTGGCATTCTGGTGGGGGCAGCCAGCCTGCATGGCCCACACCCTGTTCTGACACTCACAGGCCGGTACTGCAGTTTAGCCCAGCCAGATGTGCTCCCAATCCCCAGTTTTTTGTGAATACCAGTAGGTGGAGGTGATGCTGTTCAGCCCATCCAGGCTTCTCACATGGCAGGTGCCTTGGTCTGACCCAGACATGTCCTCCACCCCATCTCAGCTCCCTTGTCTATCAGTGAGTGCAATAGCCCAGTCCATGGAAGACCCTAGAAGTCATTCCTTCCCTGTCAAACATGCCCTCAGCTGCTCCCACTTCAACGCATCCCCAGACCTCCTTCCCGTAGGCAATCTGCAGACTCCCACCCCAGGGGTTGGGGTCCCGTGTCCTGGTCTGGAGTTCCCTGCTTTCCCCATTTATCTTTAAAAAAAAAAAAAGAAAAGAAAGCAATTATAACGGCACACCAATATGGTTAACACAAATTTGGCATTAACCAAGTCCAGAATGCCTGCCAAGTACTGATGGCTCTTCTCCTAGCAGTGTAATACTTGGCTAGGCACAAGCGACCTAGACAGTCGTCTACCAATGAAGTGCATTCAGTTTCAATGTGACTTTGGGAGGGGACATTCCCACCACGGCAGCATGGCATCTTGCAGGTATGTCTGAGTGAACACCCAGCCTGGGTGGGTGAACCCTTTCTTTATGCCTTTTGCCTTTGATTTCCAAGCCTGGCATCCAGCCGTGTTCTCTTAAATCCAATGCCAAACACTGAGGTTGCTTCACCAAAGAGATGCTGTAACCCCACAGTGACTGAATTCTTTTTGGTTACATGTGGATGCCACTTGGGGCTTGCTGTTTCTAACAGCGAGCACGCACTGGGCTCACATTTCTGTGGGCTGGCAGTTTGGACTGGGATCAGTTGGACAGTTCTGCTCTCCCCTTGGGCTCATGCACACAATTTTGTAGCTAACTTTGGTGTCAGCCGAGCCTGGCTGGCTTAGAGGACAGGATGGCTTGTTCCTGCTGGTGGCCATCATGGTCAGCAGGGTCCTGGCCTTGCTCACACACACATCTAGGAGGCGTTGAGGCCTGGAGAGTGCCCTCCATCTCATCTCCCTCATCCTGTCAGCCAAAAACAGATCAGAGGACCAGCCTGCATTCAAGGCTTCTTCGTAACAGTTACCGTGTCATATTGTACAAGTGGCATAGCCAACGGAAGGGGAAAATGAGACTCTTTTTCCAGAAGCCTGTGACACTTGGCCAGCATACAGACCACACAACTGTGAGGGAGAAAGCTGAGAGCTCTTTGTTATCCATCAGGCATCACAACTGCTGGCTTTTGTGGGTCCTTGAGCTGTTGCTGTGGTTTGCAGCAGTGGTGGGTCCTGTGGGGGTCGTCTGGCTTCTGTCCCCAGGCTGGACGACTTGGGTCTATGAGCTGCCACTGGGCTCGCCATGAACTGTGTGACCCATCTTTCAGACAGGCTTCGGGGAAGCTCTCCGAGGCGTGCTTTTGATTAAGAGCCTCCTGATTTTCCCCGTCAGCTGTCATTGCTGAAACTTGCTGGCAAGGCTTCAGGCATTCGTATCTAATCCAGCGCACTGATTAATGGAGGCGGTTTCACTTTTATTGTCCCCTTGTGGCTGCCTGTCTCCCCAGCAGCCCAGCCGAGGGGGGTGGGGTGTGCACAGAAGCTGCTCACAGCTCTGTGACCATTTATGGGCAGGGCCAGAGCCCCCACTGGGATCGCCATTCCAGGACATGGTGGGGCCGGAGCTGTGGGTCAGATCCTGCTCTGTGACCTAGCTTACACCATTGCAACCTCAAGCCTGGCTTCCCTCATCTTCCTGATTTACATCATGAGATTTTTCTCTCTTGCCTAGGTCGTGTTTCTCCTCCTCATTGGATCAGACTGCGAGTCATGTTGTCATGGCTCCTGTCTTAACGTTGTCATGGATCCACATCCTGCTTGGCCTGGTGTTTCATTTCTCTACTCCTTGGTAGAGATGTACCTTTGAAAAGGGGGTGACTACACTCCCTGTCTTCAAGAAGGCTTCTTCCATTCTCCTTAAGACCTCCCTGGGCAGTGACCCTCCTCCCTCCTCCCTCCTCTGCTGCCACCCTTGGTGAGCTCAGGGATCCTTCCTTGGCCCTGTGTGATGTGTCACGTTGGCCACTTTCTCCTGGAAAATCCTCCTCCTCCCTTGGGTGGCAGGATCCCTCTTACCTCCTCCTCCCTCGGGTCCCAGGATGCCTGGCTCTCTTATCTCCTCCTCCCTTCTGGCTGGCCCATGTCTGCTTCCCTGACCAGTGAACTGTGGAGGGCCCAAGGTTCAGACTCCAGGCCCTTCCTCTTCCCTATGTGATGTCATCCTGTCTCATGGCCAAGTTTATTACTGCACGCCAGCTGCATGCTGCTGATGCTCATATTCATGTTTCCAGCTCAAGCCTTCTTCCCGATCTCCAGATTAATAAACCCAACCTCCTGGCTCACGCCTCCCCTTGGAGGGATGGACGGCTAACAGCATCTCAAGTTCAGTCTAGCCAAGACTGCATCGTGGTTGCTTCCCCAAACCTGCCTCGCCCATCGTGGCCCCCATGGTGGCTGAAGGTGGGGCCATTTTTTCCCAGTGTCTTGTTTGTACGCCTTTCTGTCTTGCACATGACTTCTAAGGGTTACCAAATCCTTACCACCTTTGAGCTTTAGGGTTTTAGCTCTCTGATGTAACTTTATTTTTTAATTTATGAAATGTTACATGGGTCAAGACAATATTAAGAGTATCCTACGTATTGCTTTGGAGCTCAGAAGGCTGAGCCTTGCCTGTAATGCCAACATATCATGTGAGCACTAGTTTGGGTCCCAGCTGCTCCACTCCCATTCCAGCTCCCTGCTGGTGCCCCTGGGAAAGCAGTGAATGATGGCTTAAGTGCTTGGGCCCTGACACCTGTGTGAAAAACCGGGCCAGAATTCCAGGCTCCTGGCTTCAGCTGGATCTAACCCTGGACAGTGTAGCCATTTGGGGAGTGAGCCAGCACACGGAAGACCGTTCTCTCTCTTTCATTCGGTTCAAATATATATATATATATATATATATACACACACACACACACCCTTTTTTTTTAATACAAGTGTTGACTTACTATACTCATTGCTCTGCATTTTTTCTCACTCAGCAATCTGTCAGTACATCCTGGAAACCTCCAGTCTATTTTCTTGTTCCTTTAACAATGGTACCAGTGTTTATTGTATAGCTGTACAACGATTCACTCAGCCAGCCAGAACATTTGAGTTGTTTCCGATATTTCGAAACATGAACAAGACCACAAGATGTGTCTTTATGTACCTGTTGTTTTGTACTTTGGAAGAATATCTTTGGAGTGGACCCTTGACACTGTGCTTAGGAGAAGCCATTGAAGGAATCTAAAGGTTTGGGTGCCAGTGCCACCCTCGCGGGAGGCATCTTATCCAAGGCCACTTTGGACATGGCCCACTTGGGGGGCCGCTAGCAAGGAGCAGAATGGGGAGCCAGGGGATCACGGCTCCCTCCCCACCCTCACCCTATGCATAATCCCAGTTGGCAGGAGCACAGGGTCTGCTCAGTGCAGCCCTGATCTGCCCCAATCCTAAAAACATGATAAAGACCTTATTGTGTGTTCGAACTTTTCTCACAAGAATGGGCAGCGATTTAACACTGGGAATAATAAACAGAGGCAGGTTGGTTAATGCAGCACAGATGGGCCAGCAGGGTGTGGGGCATGTCTACATATTCCCACTCCCTGGGATCCCTGGAGGCAAGATGATGGAGAGCTGGCCTCTAGAGCTAAAAATAGAAACCAAGAAAATGATCCGGCTGGGTTGAAGTCTTAAAGAATCTACTACCTGGCAGGCACTTGGTGTTGACTGAAAACTGGGCTCAGGCCTGGGCAGGACTTAGGGAAGCACACTCGGCCAGTGTGAGCATGTGGCCAGGGGCCAGTATGGGTCTAACTCCTGACAGAAGCCAAGGTCTGCAAAGTGGGTAGCAGGTGAGTGGGAGGAGGACACATGTGTGAACAGGTGTCTTCCCTGAGATGGAAGGGATGTGCCGCAACCTGTACACATGAAACCCAACAGGTGGTAGTCCTGACACAGGGTCTTGGTCTGGGAGACCTTCACCACAGTCAGCATGGCTAGCTGCTAGAACACTCCCCAGCGATTCCACGTGTCCTTTTGTGATTCCTGACCCCTTCCCACTCCTGATTCCAGACAACCTCTGCTCTGATTTCTGTCACTGGAGATTCCTTGTATTTTCCAGAATTTTTTGTATATGGACTCCTGCGGTATCTACTATTTCTCATCTTTTTTTTTTTCAAGAGTTTATTTTTATTGGAAGGAGATAGAAAAATCTTCCATCCAATGGTTCATTCCCCCCAAGTGGCTGCAACGGGTGAAGCTAGGCCAATCTGAAGCCAGGAGCCAGGAGCCAGGAGCTCTTCTGGGTCTCCCATGTAGGTACAGGTCCCAAGGCTTTGGACCATCATCCACTGCCTTCCCAGACCATAAGCAAAGACTTGGATGGAAAGTGGAGCAACTGGAACACAAACTGGCAGCCATATTAAATGGCAAAACCACAGGGTAGAGGATTTGACTACTGTGCCACTGCACTGGGCCCCTCTTTGTCCTCTTTTCCTCAGCATAAATATTTAGAATTCATTTATGTCATCACATGTTGGTTTTTTTATGTTGCTGACCAGGATTTCATTGTATGAACATGTTGCAATTCATATACCTGTTCATCTATAGATAGATGTTTGGATTGTTTCCAGTTTGGGGTTATAACAAAATTTCTATAAACATTTGTGGTAAAGTCTTTGTAAGACTTAGACTTTCTTTATTGCTTTTTCAAATAAACATCTTAGGCCGGAAGGGCTCAATCATTTGAGGCTTTATTTATTTACTTGAAAGTCAGAGGTACAGGGAAAAAGAGATAGGGAAAGAGGGACAGAAGGAGAGAGGAAGGGAGAGAAACAGAGAGAAGGGAGAGAGAGAGAGAGAGAGAGAGAGAGAGTCTTCCATCTACTGGTTTATTCTCTGAATGGCTGCAATGGTATGGCTGGGCCAAGCTGAAACCAGGGACCTGGAATGCTGTATGGTCTCCCATGAGGGTACAGGGGCCCTAATACCTGGACAATTTTCTGTTGCTTTACCAAATGGATTAGCAGGGGGCTGGATAAGAGCTGGGGCAGCCGGTACTTGAACCAGTGCGCATGTGGGAGACTGATGTTACCAGTGGCTTAACTACCGTATCATAGCACCACTCCCTGTGCTTAATTTTGACATCTGCTATTAAACTGTATTCAAAGTGATCGCACCAGCAGTGTAGGAGAATCCTATATAGTTAACAGTTTCACCGGGAGTCCATCTTTGTCTGGAAGTAGAGATGCTTACTGCATTGTATCCTCACATCTGGATATGATGGTCTCCATTATACAGTTACTGTACATCCCCTTATATGAAAAGCCACAAAACAAAATCAACAACAGGAAGAAAAATAGAAATTAACTATACCATGAAGTTAAATGATGTGTTGCTGAAGAAATGAAAAAGAAAATCAAGAACCTTCTTGAAGAAAATGATGCTAATGCATGCTTTTTGAGTCACTGAAGAATTTGATCAGAAGAATGTGTTTTGAAGAGATAATAAAAATAATCAAAATCCATGAGATACAGTTTCCGCTGGTCTTTGTTGGTGAAATATGTCTCCTGTAGGCAACAAATAAAAGGGTTTTGTTTTTTAATCCAGTTTACTAATCTGATACTTGATTGATGAGTTTAAGCTGTTTACATCCAGGGTTAATAAAAACAGGTGGTAATTTGGTCCTGTTATTTTAGCGAGGGATTGTTCATTGATTTAGTCTTCCGTTGTTATTTTACTGGGATGTTCTTCGCATTTGCCTTTGGTTTTGGTGGGCACCATTCTTTTTCTCTGTCAAGAGAACTTCTGTAAGTATCATTTGTAGTGTAGGTTTGGAAGAGGCATATTCTTTTAACTTTACTATCGAAGAATTTTATTTCATTTTCAAAGACAAAGGAAAGTTTAACTGGGTATGTTATCCTGGGCTGACATTTTTTTTGCTGTTAGAATCTGGAATATGTCACTCCATTCTCTTCTGGCCTGTAAAGTTTTCTGTGAGAGGTCTCCTGTGAGTTTAATTGGCATTCCTTTATATGTCAATTGATTTTTTTTTTCACGTGCACATTTAAGGATCTTTTCCTTATGTTCCTTAAAGAGAGCTTGATGATCATGTGTCTTGGTGAAGATCGCTTTTGGTCAAACCTGTTGGGAGTTCTGTGCCCCTCTTGGATGTTGTTTCCCAATTCTTTCTCTAGATTAGGGAAATTGCCCTTATTATTTCTTCATTAAATGCATTTGTAAACCTAGCTTCTCTTTCTGCACCTTCTGGAACTCCCATAACTCTTTTTTTTTTTCAAAGATTTATTTATTTTTATTACAAATTCAGATATACAGAGAGGAGGAGAGACAGAGAAGATCTTCCATCTGATGATTCACCCCAAGTGAGTGTAACGGCTAGTGCTGTGCTGATCCGGAGCCAGGAACTTCCTCCAGGTCTCCCAAGCGGCTGCGGGGTCCCAAAGCTTTAGGCCTTCCTCCACTGCTTTCCCAGGCCACAAGCAGGGAGCTGGATGGGAAGTGGGGTTGCCAGGATTAGAACTGGTGTCCATATGGGATCCCAGGTGTGCAAGGCGAGGAATTTAACCACTACGCTATTGCACTGGACCCTCATTCTGTTCTAGATCCATTTGGATTTGATCTCTGCATCTGGTGTAAGACTTGGCCTTGACATTGTTAAGAAGCTCACTTAGAAATGACCTCAGCTGCCTGATGTCTAGATTCTTCAGTGTCCGAATAGGATTTGTGCCACGTCAGATCACAAAACCCTTGTCATTGCTGCGTCCTTTATCTGCCACCACGGACACGTTCTTAGTTAGAGAGCATCTTTTCCAGAGCGCCTCAGACCTTACGGCTTTCAACAGAATTTCAGTAATGTTTTCATTACTGTTATCATTTTAATGATGTAGTGCAGTGACTCTATCTGGCATACTTTGGGGGGCAGGTGCATGATGCTTTTATCAAACTGTATTTCTTTGTGAGTGGATTGCCTTGCAAGATGAATGAATGTCAATGCAGTGTGCAAAGGGATTTTAGAGAGTTTGATTAGTGACCAGCGTGATGATTCAAACAGCTGAATCACCAAAACCAAGCTTCAGCATTCCATATGGGTACTGGTTCATGTCGCAGGTGCTAGGCTTCCCACACGGCTACTTGCTTATGGCCTGGAAAAACAATGGAGGATGGGTCAAGTTCTTGAGACCCTGCACCCACGTGGGAGACCCAAAAGAACCTCCCGACTCCTGGCTTTGGATCAGCTCAGCTCCAGCCATTGTGGCCTTCGGGAAGTGAACCAGCAGATGAAATATGTTTCTCTCTCTCTTCTCTTTATACATCTGCCTTTCCAACAAAAACAAAATAAAAAATTTTAAAATAATTTAATCGTTCAAATTAAAAAATGAACAGAAGAAAAAAACTTCAGGCAAGGCTGCCTCTGCCGTTGAGGCTGGCTGCACCATCACACTGCAGCTACTGCAAGCCCTCTTCCCTCTTGCTCACCCTCCCTCCAGGCTTCGGTAATGGTTTCCCCTGCTTTAGGGTAGGGGCCTGCTCTCCGGTCCCTACTTTCCCTGAATGGGAAATTCTCCTTCTCCTCCAAACCCCATACATTCTTTGGTCTTCCATGACAGATCCCTTTCTTGGACATCCCGGGGGGCTCCGACTGCTGCCCGCACAGGCTCTTCTCTGATTTCAGCTGGGGTTTGGCTGCAGCTCTTGGCCAGATAACCTGAGTGTTGCTCCACGCATTGTACAATAGGTTCCATCGGGACCACGTCTGTGACCTTGGCAGTGGGTCCTGATGTTGCTCCAGGCTTCTGCTTCCTGAGGTACACACATTGTCCCTTCTTAAGCTCTTGGCTTAGGCTCTGCTTTCAGAAGTGGGAGGGCCCATGCAAAGACACTTCTTGTTTGGACTGGGGCTCATGCCATGCTACCACAGCGGCCTCCCTTTGGTATTGCATGCTGGCCGTTAAAGCTAGGATGCAGGTCCTTCTTTGCCTTGCACAGCAGTGCAGACACACAGCTAGATCCACACTGCTGCCATGCAGGGGCTCAGGCAGCACCTGCAGGCTGTATGGACTTGGTCCTCTTCCTTGCTCTGTGCTCTGCGTCTCAGAGGGTGTCTAAGGGCTGATAACACTTGATTGAAATCTGGATCTCACAGTTGCCAGGTAGCAGCTAGCTGTCTGCTAGGAGTGCATGGTGCTATTTGAGAAGACAATCCCAGCTCCTACTCTCATTTCTGATAGCACAGAGCTTCTGTCAACTTCCGTCACATAGGAGACAAAGAAGAGTGGCGGGAAGGACATAGAATTTGGGACAAAGCTGCCCTTGTTTCAGAGTTCAGCTCCAACAAACCCTAGACTGAGTGGCAAAGCCAAAGTCACTGATGTTTTCTGGGGCTAATTCTTCACTTGTCCTAAAGCTTGTAAGTGAATGCCTGGCTCTGAACTTGTAGGATACCCCTGGGATTGGACTGTGCCAACAAAGGACTTGGGGTAGATGATTGCTAGGATGCTTTTTGGTCTATTTTCTAAAGAACCAGGGATTCAGGCAGGGTCTCTTAGCTTGCTGTACAACCCTGGTACATAGCATGTCCATGCATCATCCATCATGATGCTTGGGCTGAGCCACCTTGGGCTCTTCAGATGAATCCAGCCACTAGCTCACCAACACTGAGTTGCCTCAGCCGATGGCCCCTGAATCAGACAAAAGAATTGTCCAGCTAAGACCTGATTGAATTTCCTGGTGGGTGAGTCCCTACAAGGGGTAACGCAGTGGTAGTTTGAAGCCACTCAAGTTCTGTGGCAGTTTTGGGGCAGCAATGGGTTAGCTGACACATTTAAAAAATGCTCAAAAGAAAGAGGTCAGGATACGTTCACGTCACATTCCATTTTCCATGTTAATTGTGAGAGCAGCCAGGTTTGGGAGATTTCAAATTTCCCCCACCCTTTTCCTATAAATCCTCCTAGCAACACTGGGATATATTTCTCAGTCTAGTACATGTGGCCCATTATTGGATAAAAGCCTCATGAATCCATGCCAATCATCACAACACACATCTCTGACCGGCTCCTAATTTCACCTGCGCCACCGTCTCCGTGGATGATCGTGGGCCTCATTTCCTTGTTTGTAAGCTTAGGTCATACTTTACACTTCCGATGGCATGTGCTGTATTTAATGTACCTCTTCAGCTTCTGGGCATCTCTTTTCTTCCTTCATCCTTTATCTTTAATCTCTCTCCTTTCCAGCTTTAAACTTGCCCAAGTGTGACCTTCATTAAAATAACTGCTGTCCAATGTCCTGCGACCACCGTCTCATTGATGCTTGCTTCTCATTGATGCTGCGCTACGCCCTGACTCTGCAGCTAGGTCCTCTCCACTCTTCTGGACTGGGCTGCGATGCTCAGAGAGGTTAGCAGAGACCTCCCCTAACCCAGGCAAGTCCCTTCCTCTGCTCTCCTTGTATTCTGCTCAGTGTATTGAATTGCTCATCTCCAAAGAGAACACAAAGATTCAGCCATGGGCTGCATGGTGTCAGCCTGGTACCCAGCCTCGGTCTGGCTCTCCGCTGTGAGTGCACCCCTAAGCAGCGGAAGATGCCCCCGTGCTTGGTTCTCTCTCACCCATGAGGGAGACCTGGATGGAGTCATTGGCTCCTGACTAAGCACTGCCTTTGCAGCCGTTTAGGGGGAATGAAGAAACAGCAGTTGAAAGTTTCTCTCTCTCTCTCTCTATTTCTGTCTCTCTCTCCTGTCTCTATCAGTTTGCCTGTCAAACAAATAAATAAATCTATTTTTTTAAACTAAAAAGACTGTGTCTTTTAGTTCTTGGATTGAGTTGTGGCCGGAGTGTCCATCAGATTTCACTTAAGTGAAGCAGTGACTCACGCCTTGTTCGTTTTCTTTCCTTCCCTCCTGAAATTATGATGGAATGGGACATCTGTGACCCGGAACACAGCTGTCCTGGTCTTGAGTAGTTCCCAGCGTTTCTCTAGAGGCAGAATGCGCTTTGCAGATGACTGCTTATGTGAAACTCCGTTGTACATTAGGCTAGTAACGGAGGGCATGGGGACGAAGCCCTCTGGGATGCTCACGGGACCTGCAGTGCTGCACCCCGTTCCACGGCATCTCTGGTGCCAAGGGCTCTGGCAAGCCACCTTGGGAGGTCATGGACAGGATGCTCACTCCTCGCAGGGGAGCCTGGGAGTGGCTCTGCCCGCAGCTCAGCACGCGGTAGTGCCTGCTGACAGAGGGATTGTCAAGCCCACAGCAGAGTGGCAGGCGTAGAGGCCGCGTTCTTGGAAGTCTGGCCTCCAGCTTGCCCAACTCTCTGGGCTTCTCACACTCTTTGCCTTCCTCCTTGCGCTGAGTCACAGGGGGTTCTCATTGCTTTACGCATGTTATGTGCTACACAACAACACCCGTGGAGATCACAGAATCAGTAAACAGCCACCAACCACAGTGCCAGCAGGAGCTGGTAGACTTGAGAGCTCTGCCTCTCCGGGTGGCAGAGTCTTTCATCACTTCTGCCACAATCGATCCTGGCTCGAGACTTCTTCCTGCTGCTGGAGATGCCAGGGCTCAGCCTGGCGGGGCTCTTTCTGATGGGCACAAGCCAGTCATGTGCCCAAGGGAGCTACCGAGCTCTGAGGACATTCCAGGGTAAGGCTTGCTCTCTGCCGTTTGAGAGCTGAAATGTCTGGCCCTGCCTGCACAAATATGTCTGCCCTGGTGTGGTGGTTCCCCTTGCCCCTCTGCCCTTCCTTCCCAACCCAGGTGCATTCTGTATGGCTTCCATCATGTGAAGCTCTGGGTCTGGGTCTACATGCATGTGGTGTCGGAAAAATCAGGGGATTCTGGGAAAAGAAGAGCCCATGGTCACTTGGAGGTCATGGACCACGGGCTGGGTGGGCTGCAGGACTAGGAGCTGGATGCTGGCACTCCGGGGCTGTCTGGGTGACCAGTGTGTCTGTGGCTCTGCCCGCAGGATGCTTTCGCAAGAAAACAGCTTGAGCCCCTTGTCCCGTCCCTTTGAGAAACAGTTCGGGTTTCCCTCCAATGAAAAGAAGTCTTCCAAGATGCTTAACTGCATCTGGAATGTTCTCATGATTTCCACCTTCTGAAGTCAGAGCCTCTCCACAGGTTGCAGGAGGCCGTGGAGCCCCGGTGTGCCTTGGCTGCGTGGCAATGTGGCTAGAGCTTGAGGTCCTGCCCATCTCATCTCCCCAGCTGCTGCTGCTGTGGATGAGCTCAGTATCACGTAGACCCTGAGCTGTCAGGCAGCACTACCTGTCTGGTACCCGCTGTTGTAGCCCTGTGCAGAGCCCCAGCCCAGGGTGTGTGCCTGCTCATCCCCCTACTCCAGAAGACTGTCCAAGGGCCTGCCCACCCCCCATTCTTAGACTCCCTTCTCCCTCTTCTATCCTGGTTCTGTTCAGTGTGTTGCACCCATTTTCAGGCCAGGGACCTTCACCCATCAACTTGTACCCCATATGATTTACGCCTTCCTTCACATCCTTGAATAAAATGCAGGCACCCAGAGGGGTCACGCAAAACTTTCACAGCACCAAACACTTCCAAGTCAAGAGGTTTTCTGCTCAAACTTTCTTTTCCCTTGAAATATTTGTTTATTTTGGGCTGGTGCAATAGTTCAACCAGCTAATCCTCAGCTTGCAAGTGTTGGCATCCCATATGAGCACCAGTCCATGTCCTGGCTGTCCCACTTCCCTTCTAGCTCTCTGCTTGTGGCCTGGGAAAGCAGTCGAGGATGGCCTTGGGACCCCACAGCTGCGTGAGAGACCTGAAAGGAGTTCCTGACTCCTGACTTTGGGTCAGCTCAGCTTTGGCCATTGTAGCCACTTGGGGAGTGAACCAGCAGATGAGAGCTCTTTCTCGTCTTTCCTTCTCTCTGTGGATCTACCATGTAAGTGAAAATAAATAGCTCTTTAAAAAGAGATTCATTTGTTTATTTGAAAGTAGAGTAAAAGTGTTAGGTCTTGGTTCATTCCCCAGATGGCTGCAACAGGCAGAGCTGAATAAGTTGAACCCAGGAGCCAGGAGTTTCTTCCGAGTTTCCCACATGCATGTAGGGGTCCAAACGCTTGGACCATCTTCCGCTGCTTTCCCAGGCACATTAGCACGGAGCCGGATCAGAAGTGGAGCATGCAGGACTTGAACCAGCACCCACATGAGATGCCAGCATTTCAGGTGATAGGTTTGCCTTATACACCACAGTCCAAAGCCTTCAGTTTAACGTAGAGATGTCCCTGAGGCTCTTCCTGGTGGGCCCTGAGGGAGTTGAACAGAAAATGGCAGCTTGCTTTCTTTGCTTTTTTTCTCCCTTAGATAAATAAATAACAATTTGAAGACCAGAGCTATCTTATCTTGCTGCAAGTTAAAGTAGTTATTCTTACTATTTTTTTAAAAAGATTTATTTATTTTATTACAAAGTCAGATATACAGAGAGGAGGAGAGACAGAGGGGAAGATCTTCCATCTGATGATTCACTCCCCAAGTGAGCCGCAACGGCCGGTGCGCGCCGATCCGAAGCCGGGAACCTGGAACCTCTTCCAGGTCTCCCACGCGGGTGCAGGGTCCCAATGCATTGAGCCGACCTCGACTGCTTTCCCAGGCCACAAGCAGGGAGCTGGATGGGAAGTGGAGCTTCCGGGATTAGAACCAGTGCCCATATGGGATCCCTGGGCTTTCAAGGCGAGGACTTTAGCCACTAGGCCACGCCGCCAGGCCTTATTCTTACTATTTTTCTTCTAATTTGAGAGGCAGAGTCAGTCGTAGAAAGATGCAGGTAGACTCAGATCTTCCATCCACTGATTCACCCCTCCCTTCCCAAATGCCTGCAACAGTTGGCTAGGGGCCAGGCTGAAGCCAGAGCCTGTGGTTGGCAGGGACCCAACTACTCAAGCCGTCACCTTCTACCCACTAAGACCTATATCAGCAGGAAGTCTGGGTCAGGTGGAGAGCTAGCAATCCGATCCAGTCACTCCGATGTGAAATGTGGGCATCCTGAGTGTTGTCTTAGCCACCAGGGCAAAGGACTGTGTCCCAGCTGTTTTCAAATGGACAAAATAACTAGTATGACAACGATGGTAAAATGTCACTAATGTTTATCATGGCGTCTTGGGTACGGACACTCTGCAGCTGTGGTTTCTCTCACTGAATCCTCATGGCAGTGCTCGTGGTCGGGTTTCCTGTTTACATACGGGGAAACTGAGCCCTGGAGAGGTCACATGACTTCCGCAAATTACACACCTGCCACTGTGGACTGAGCACATGGCTCCTCTGCATGCTTTTTAGTTGAAACTGTAATTCCTAGTGCTGCTCTACTGAGAACATGGTTCAAGTCAGAATGTCAGAAGGGTGGGGCCCTGGTTTGCTGGAATGCTTGTTCCCAGAGGAAGAGACCTCTCTCTCTCTCTCACCCTCCACCACCACTTACGCAGACCCAGGGAAGAGATCTTGAGTGTGCAGGATGAAAATCAGCCACAGGCGATTCAAAGGGAAAACACCTTGACTGTGGCTTACTAGTCGTTGGAGCTGTGACAAAGCCACCCTTGTGGGAGGTATCTCATTATGGAAACCTGGGCAGACTTCATCTCACCCTTCCCCCTCAATGGCCTCCTGGGAATACAGGTGCCCCTTGGCTTACAACGGCATTAGGTGTCCAAAAGATGAAGTCGGAAACACATGATCGCTTAGCCTCTCCTATCTTAAATATGCTCAGAAAACCTTCATCAGCCTGAAGTTGGGCAAAATCACTTCCCTCGAAGCCCGGTTTGTGATAAAGTGTTGAAGGCTTTGTATCACTTACGACATCTTGTACTGACCACAAAACCCCCCAAAGGCTGCCTGCGGACTCCTTCACATCATCCTAACTCCAGAACATCTCTTGGTTGAACTGGGGACTGTTTGGACCATCTTATTTTTGTATTTTGAAAAATTGTAGGCTCATTTTGACATTCAATGGAGGTGAGAGTGGTTTTTTAAGACTTGGACCTGTTGAGATGGTTGTTACCTAAAGCAGTTCCACTACACTTAGAAGTGACTTTTTGAACATGGAAAGAGGTTGGAAAGATTGCACCCAATAATAACCATTGGACTCTTGGCTTGTGAAATACTTCAGTGGGAAAGTATTTACTTAAATCTCTGCCTGCTATTATATTGAAGGTTTGGCAATGGTATTTGCCCTCCTCTTGAACCTTCTGGATTTCAAAGCCATTTGGAAGCATGAAACAAAGCAAAGGAGAGCAACTTTTGGAAAACTGGCAAACAGGAAAAACATTTAGCTCAATGTCAGTCATTTATTGAATGACAGTCTGGCCTGGGAGTGACTGAGAGATTTGCATTTTTTCTTTCTCTTCCCCTGTTTGAAAGCATTGTGAGGGACCCTCTGGCAACGGACCACTTTCTACCACATGTTGGCAGGTCCCTCCTCAGTGTTGCTGGCAAAGGCTCTTCGTTGAAAGTGGGTGCTTAACAGGGGCCAGGGCTGCAGGGCACGGCTAGTCGATCGATGGGTAGTGTGGGCTGCGTCTGGCTCTACTTTCGCTCCTTGTTATATGAAAGTCAAGTTGACTTTGCATTTGGGGAGCAGATGGCTTTGTCTGCCTGAAGACACACCAATGAAACCAAGTTGATGAGATCTTTAGGGTTAACTCCAAAGAATGCTTGATGCTTAGCATGAGCTGCCATGTGCTTCTAGAACAGAATAAGACATGAACTGACTTTATGGGTCTTGATTTTTGGATCCATGGAGTCACTTTTGGGGGAGGTCATTGTTTATAAAAATAGGCTACCTTCATTTCTTTTTAAGGATTTATTTCATTTATTTGGAAGGCAGAGTTACAGGGTTGAGGATGGAGAGGAAAAGAGAGAAAGCAAGAAAGATCTTTTATTTGCTAGTGAACCAGCAAATGGCCACAATGGCTGGGGATGTGAAAGGCTGAACCCAGGATCCAGAAGATTCTTCCAGACCTCCCACATAGGTTTAGGGGTCCAAGCACTTGGAGCCTCTTTTGCTTCTTTCCCAGGCACATCAGCAGGGAGCTGGATTGGAAGTGGAACAGCTGGAACCCAAACTGGTGCCTGTATATAGGATGGCTTGACAACAACACCACAGCACCTGCTCCCCAATCTTCTTGGCTTATTGCTTCATGGGGGAGGGCAGAGAAGGATGCCCATCATATTCCCCCCACCTGAAGCCATGGAAAGGGTCTCAATTCAATTGGTAGTAACTTACCTAGGTGACTATGAAAAGGAGAATCTAATATCTTGTTTGCCCAATTTTGCTAATCTGCCACCTTGCCAACCAGAGTTGAGAAAGTGTGGGAATGAAATGAAATATGGGTACAGGCTTTGGGAAAGAGCAGTCATTGTTCCTTTAAGGTTTCTGTTCCTGAGTTACTGATGGTGTCTCTCCTACACTGCTGGACCCAAGCTGAGGCAGCAGAGGGTGGCTGAGATGTCGGTGGGAGTCTCCTGGGGCCAGCTGGGGTTACAGCCTCTGAGCAGCAAGATCTACTGGGGGCCTTTGCCCATCTGTGTCTGGCTAAATGAAAAGTAAGGACCAACAGAGAGTGTATAATGAAATCAAATCACTCCAGGTGGTCAAGAAAGAAAATGCCATTTCCTGGCCGCTCATCTCCACTTGAACACCAAAGTGATTGGTACAAGCAAGGGGGTGTGTGTGAGAAGGCAGATGCTGCACCCCACATACACACATGCACCTCCACATAGACATACATGCTCACCCACACATGCACACATGTACACACATACCTCTCAAGCATTATAGCCATATGAGGATAGCTTTGGAGTGAGTATGTGGTTTTAAATGAATAAGGCAAGTCTACCTGATCGCCCACTGATCCATTTGCATTCCAGCTCCCCGTTAATGCACCTGGGAGACACCAGATGATGGCTGGAGTCACTGGACTTCTGTCACCCACATGGGAGACCTAGATGGAGGTCTAAGTTCCTGACCTTGGCCTGTCCTACACCTGGCCACGTGGCCATCTGGGGAATAAACCAGTGGATGGTAGCTATTTCTCTCTCTCTCTCTCTCTCTCTCTCTCTCTCTCTCTCTCTCTTTCTCTGCCACTTTGCCTCTCTAATATATAACTTAAACTTCAAAAAAAAAAAAAAAAACCAACAAGAAACCAAGGGCACTCAGAAGCAGCCCTGTCATGTGCATGCATTGTTAATGGATTATAAGGTGGACCAACTTTTTTGGACGGCAATTCGGTGACAGCCATTTCAATCAAAACACGCACTCCCCTTGAGTAAGCAGGTCTACCTTTAGAGTTTTATTAGACAGAAATACTTAACCACAGCCACAGTACATAGGTCCTAGAATGTACATAACAGCATTGTCTACCGATAGTCAACAATATCCACCAACTGTGTGTGTGTGTGTGTGTGTGTGTGTGTGTGTGTGTGTCCAGCAGGGAATTCTAACTTACTGCCAAGCATTTCTGTGCCCCGTGCATCCAAAGGCACTCTACCTAAAGACACATAGAGCATTTCTAGTTGCATTTTGAGACTCCGGCTGTGGTGCTAGACTTTAGGAATCATGGGATCAGAGGGAAGGAGTGGAATGTGGGATTTGTTTGCTTTTTTTTTTTTTTTTCAGTATTTGCACCGTTTGGAAAGAGGTAAAGGAATGAGCAAATCATTCAAATACACATAGCAAAAAAAGGAGATTCAAAGAGAAAGGCTTTTTGCCTGCCACCTTCTTCTGTCCTCCTGTTAAAACTTCCTTGCTGCAGCTGATCTCAAAGCTGTGAGGAGGGCCAGGTGGGCTTGTTCATCCAAGTCCTTTGCCCCCCCAAGATCTCTGCTAGCCCAGAGGACAAAGTCTGACTTTAGACCAATCTGAACTTCCTAATACAGAGCCCTACATTTATCCTGGCTCTTTTAAAGAAAATAGGAAGAAATTTCCTAATAGAAGGGGTTAAAAAGCACAATTAGGTTATTCAGTAAGTTAGAAATTAGTGGTTTCCTTTCTGGCAATACAACAGAACAACTGCTCAGATATCCGAAACTCCTTCCTGGTATAAAACACCTAAAAATTGCTGAATTAAATACAGAGATGAATAATGGATGACTTGGCTGGCAAGAAATGAAGCAAATGTGCAGGGACCAGAAATAATGAAAGAATTCAAATCTGGAGGGAAAAAAGCGAGTGCTGAAATCAGCACTGGCCTGCAGCAGAGCTGGGTCTCTCTGGAACTTGCACATGCAGGAAGGAAGCAGACAAAGCCTCGCCCTGGGCTGCAGTCAGGCTGGAGGCTCCAAATCCAACTGAAACCCCACAGTGGCTGAGCCAGCTTAGTTTGACCCAAGGAGAGAAAGGGTTGTCAAAGTTTGCACTTTTGATAGATCTGTTCCAACCATGCCAGGCCAGCAGCACCTGAGTAATTGATTTGTGTGTCTTCTACCTTGCATCTCCTGAAGTTGGTCAGACTGTGGGAGGGCAACCTTCCATGACAAGTGTAGAGTGCACTGACCTTCCAGAGTGGTGCCTGCTGGTTACCACTCTGGAGGTTGGGATCAACGAACACCTCACTTTCTGCTTCCTTCGTGTGTCCAAGGCCATCGGCCGGCGTGTGCATGGTCTCAGGTGGGCTGATTTTCCACACTTCCGTGACAAATGAGTATAAATTTCACAGCTTAGCTCAGCCATTTTGGTGGTCAGAGGTCTCCTTCTAGCATTCCTGCTCCTTCTGCAAGCTCTGTAGCTGGTCTGTTCCGGCTCCTACAGGTGGCCCACATCCCTTGGTCAATAGCCACATTCTTTTATTTTATTTTTTATTTTTTTAAAAGATTTATTAATTTTATTACAGCCAGATATACAGAGAGGAGGAGAGACAGAGAGGAAGATCTTCCGTCTGATGATTCACTCCCCAAGTGAGCCGCAACGGGCCGATGCGCCCTGATCCGATGCCGGGAACCTGGAACCTCTTCCGGGTCTCCCACGCAGGTGCAGGGTCCCAATGCATTGGGCCGACCTTGACTGCTTTCCCAGGCCACAAGCAGGGAGCTGGATGGGAAGTGGAGCTGCTGGGACTAGAACCGGCGCCCATATGGGATCCCGAGGCTTTCAAGGCGAGGACTTTAGCCGCTAGGCCACGCCGCCGGGCCCCATTCTTTTATTTTTTAAGACTGATCTTATTTTACAAAATTATTTTAAAATCTATTTTTAGTTGAAAGAAAGAGAGCTTCCAAGGGCTAGGTCACTTTTCACATCCCTGCAACACAGGGGAGGGGCTGGACCAGGTCTGAGTCAGGATACTGGAACACAATCTAGGTCCTACTAAGAGACCCAAGTGTTTAAATTTTCATGTCCTGACTCCCGAGGTGAGCATTAGCAGGGAGCTGGACAAAGAAGCAGAGCTGGTACTTGAACTCAGACACTCAGATATAAGATACAAGCATCTGGGGTGTATCTTACTTGCTATAACGAATGTCTGTCTGCTGCCAGTTCCGTTGTTAAATCTTTTTCAACATTGATCCTCCTTTCTCTTTATGGACTGTTAGGCTGATAGGGGGCCCACTTGGTAATTCCAGGAACATTCTTCATCTCTTCAGATCTTGAACATAATTATAGGACTAACTAGGTAGCTAGTTCAGGTCTGTGTGAGCTATAGATCCCTGTGGGCCACACGGTAATGTTACCCCTTACCTGTTGATCAAAACACCCCTTTCCCAGCCTGCACCTGTTTCATCTGGAACCTAGAAGGAGGATATGCCATGAAAATATGCATATGTAGACTTTGTAGCACTATCGGAAAATTCCCTGGTGGCTTCAGTCATGTGGCAGCATCAAGTCCTGCCTCACGGAAGAGGCCAACAAGTAAGGAGAGCTCACCACTGCTGGGGTGTTTCCTCTCTCTAAGGCTTTGGGCCATCCTCTAGTGCCTTTCCTGGCCATAATAAGGAGCTGGTTGGGAAGTTGAGCAGCTGGGACATGAATTGGCGCCTATATGGGATTGTGGTATGTGTAAGCTGAGGATTTTATTTTCATTCTTTGTTTTACATTTTTTTTAAACTTTTCATAATTACATAGTTGATCAGGATGAAAATAATTGAGGGTTAGGGATAAATGCGCAAAATAATTATTTCCAAGTTTGTTATTTCTTCTTGTTGTTTCAGGAGGAAGGGGGGAGATTAAGGGGGAAGCCACACACAGCTTCCCAAATGTCCCAGTACCCAGGGATGGGGAACTGCCACCCGATATCTGGTGTATGCATATTCCAAGGGTTCTGCCAAGTGGTTTGGAAAGTTCGGAAAAGCTGTCTATTTCACTGATGATGCAGCCCTCCCAATGTCCATTGGCTGCCATGGTCAACCTCAAGTCTCCATTCATCTAGGTTGTTGCTGTCATCATTTGGCTCGAGTGCTTGTCCAATTTGATCTGTTCTGCTTCTGCTATGGCACCAAATGGGCTGCCGTATCCTTCATGTGTGTCCGGGTCTGCGTCCACTGCTCTACCACTGCTCTATGAGGAGGGCATATTCTTGCAGCTGAGTCTAAGGACCTGGGCCAAGCGTCTTGAGCCCCACTGGATCCCACACCTCCAGGGCTCACAAATCCATCACCCACCTTGCAGGTGGGCCAAGAGACCCAGGCCAGGTGAACCAAGCCCTGCTGGATCCCCCACCCCTGGGGCTCACAAACCCTGGCATCGTGATATAATGGGATAATCCTCCACCTGCCAGCACTAGCACCCATATGAGTACTGGTTTGTGTCCCAGCTGCTCCACTTCCCAAACAGCTCTCTGCTTATGGCCTGGGAAAGCAGTAGAGAATGGCCCAAATGGGCTCCTGCACCCACATGGGAAACCTAAAGAAACTCCTGACTCCAGCTCCTGACAGACCCAATTTGGCCATTACAACTATTTGCAAAGTGAAACAGTCAATGAAAGATTTCTCTTTCTGTCCCCTTTTCTCTGTAGCTCTAACTCTCCAAGTAAAATAAATAGATGAACAGTATATAGCAATTAGATTGCATTAACTGCCCAAGCTTGGAAAACATCTGAATTCAGAAATACATGCAGCCCCAAGAATTGCGGACGAGGACTCTATACCTGTAAAACAGCTAATCCTCCCTTCACACAGTTCCCTGGTCACTGGGAGCAAATCTTCAACCATACCTGGATAATTGAATCATGGTGGGGTTTAATGGGATCTAGCCACCTATACCAACTAGCAAGGGTCTGAAGCCAGGGCTCTGCTTGTCTGTACTCAGAAGCATCCTGACATGGGAAATCTCACCCAGGAAGACATGAGCATTGCCCTGGGAACTTTGTTAAGATGGGATCTGCATTTTTCCCCTTGAGGCCCAAGGAAAAGACCCTCCAGGAGAGACATGCTTGCTCCGGCCAGCAGAGCCAGTAACACGGACCCGGAGAGGGTCTGAGGATGAAGCACCGACAGGAGACCAGTGATGGTGGAAGTCTCTGCAAAGTCTCCCTTTATTGCTCCTTCACCTCTCCTTATACACTCTTCCCCCCACATCCTCATTTAGCAAGATATTGGATACGGATGAGTACAATTAGTCTAGGTGTTTTTAGCCACAAGCCCAGTTCCTTTGCCTGCTCAGCCCAAGGAGCACTGATCAACTCCTTAGCTCACAACACAGCCTCAGGCAAAGGTGGCCTCGAGACAGGCTCTGAAAGGCTGGCATTGTGGGGCCGCCAGCTAACCTGCTGCTTGCGATGCTGGCATCACACATCTGGGTGCCAGGTCAAGACCTGGCTCCTGATCCAGCTCCCTGCTAATGTGCCCGGGAAAGCAGCAGGAGATGGTCAAATGCATGGGTCCTTGCTTCCCATGTGGGAGACTCAGATGGAGTTCCTGGCTCTTAGGTATAGGCTGGCCTGGATCTAGCTGTTCCAGCCATAAGCTAATAAAGCAGTAAATGGGCTCTCTCTTGCTCTACTTTTTAAGCCAACAAACAAGCAAAAGGTGGGAGTGTGGGGGGCCTTGGAGAGGGAGACTGGACTCACTTTCTCAACCAGAAGAGCTTTGTATGTTTTCTTTGTATGTTTAATTTTAGGCCTTAGTAATGAAAACTTATGTTGTTCTTATTTTTTGTAAGATTTATTTATTCTTATTGGAAAGACAGATTTACAAAGAGGAGAGACAAAAACCTTCCATCTGCTGGTTCAATCCCCAAGTGGCTGCAGCAGCTGGAGCTGAGCTGATCTGAGGCCTGGAGCCAGGAACCTCCTCTGGTTCTCTCATACAGGTGTAAGGTCCAAGAACTTGAGTCACTCTTTACTGCTTTCCCAGGCCATAAGCATGATGCTGGATGGGAAGTGAGGCAGCTGGGACACCAGCCGGCAACCATATGGGATCCCAGCACTTGCAAGGAGAGGTTAAGCCAATTGAGCCATTAAAAACTTGGATTCTACGTTCAAAGTTTAGTGAGCCAACTGGTGTGTATGAAGAGCCACAGAAATAGAATGCTTTTCTGACTCAGCAGTTAATTATTTAGGAAATAATGAGAGAAAAGAAAGACACACCATTTTTTTTTCAGAGCTTACAAATATCTACTTAATCCCTCCCCCTCCGAGACATTTACTTAATCATTTCAGTATCCTCGCCAGGGCAGCACAACCAGCCTCTCATTTTCACTGTGTGGCAATAAGAATCTCCATAGCTTTCATCAGCACAGGAAGTCCAGTGTGCCTGGAGGAAATTGATGGGGTAATTACTAAGAAGAGCAGTGATAGGTGAGCCGATAGTTCTGGCTGCACAGCCTGGATGGACCGGATGGCTCAGCCCGCGTAGTCCATGAAAGCCTGCGGATTAACCCTGGAGGTGAGAGGCCAAAGGGTTGGAGGGCCCTTGGGTTGGAAGGTCATACAGGATGGACAGGCAGCCTTTTTTTTTTTTCCACCAGGCACAGTTGCATGGAGAACATCCTAGCATCTGGATTGGAAACCACTGACCTCCTCACTGCAGCCCATCATCACAAACACAGAGACACTTCTGGTGACTCAGAAGTGGAGCCCATATCCCAGGTCAGATTCCATGAACAGCTAATTCACATCGAGAGTGTTGCAGTGTGTCAAGTCACTTCGGAGTCTACTAAGTATCCTTGTTCCGGGGTTTTCCCAAGTTCACATACAGCCGATAGGAACCGGGTTCCAGACCTCTCTCCACCGATGCCAAGCCTCGAGCACTTTCTGAGCAGGACATGCTGCCTGCTAGTCAAGAGCGCAGTAGAATCTCAATTCTTCCTTCGGTAGGGCGGGTCTTCCTCCATCTGGCTGCTTCCCGAGTCTCCTAACGGGTGCTTGGTGCACAGAGTCGAGTCCCCCTCATCTCCCCTGGGAACTTCTGATCCAGGTGGGGGTTTGTGCAGCTCTACTTTTCCATGGTTACCCCTGGGGCTCGGCTAGAAAGTCAGGCTCAGGAGGCACCTGCCTGACCAAAAATCAGAGACCAGCACTGCCATGCTGAGGGTACAAAGATGGAGATTGGGGTGGTGTGCTATAGTGCTTCTTAACCTTTTAGAAACAACCTTTCGGGGCCCGGCGCGATAGCCTAGCAGCTAAAGTCCTCGCCTTGAACGCGCCAGGATCCCATATGGGCGCCGGTTCTAATCCCGGCTGCTCCACTTCCCATCCAGCTCCCTGCTTGTGGCCTGGGAAAGCAGTCGAGGACGGCCCAAAGCCTTGGGACTCTACACACGTGGAAGACCTGGAGGAAGTTCCTGACTCCTGGCTTCAGATTGGCACAGCACTAGCCGTTGTGGTCACTTGGGGAGTAAATCATCAGACGGAAGATCTTTCTCTCTGTCTCTTCTCTCCATATATCTGACTTTGTAACAAAAATAAAATAAATCTTTAAAAAAAAGAAGCAACCTTTCAAAACCTGCTGCAATCTATGATTTAAAAAAGAAATCTATATTTATTTGAAAGGCAGAGTTACAGAGAGAGAGGTAGAAATCTTTCCTGGTGGATTCACGCCCCAAATAGCCACAGCTGTTGGAGCTGGGCCAATCTGAAGCCAGGAACCAGGAGCTGCTTCTGGGTTCCATGTGGGGCCAGGGGCCCAGGCATTTGGGTCATCCTCTGCTGCTTTCCCAGGCCACTCAGCAGAGAGCTGGATGGGAAGTGCAGCAGCTGGGACATGAACTGGTGCCCCTGGGGGATGCCAGTCCTGAAGACAGAAGCTGAGCCTACTACACTATGATTCGACCCTGCAATCTATGCCTTTTTATTTCCTAAGAATCACGCACACATTTGGACGTATAATTTAGGGAGAGTCTATTAGTTGTGTATTGCTGATGTAACAAACTATCACACATACAGGGCTTAAGATGACATTTGTTAGTTACAGTTACTGTGGGGGAGGGGTCAGCAAGTGGACTTGCATCTGAGCAGCTTACAATCACGGTGTTGTGGAGCGATGTGCTTTTCTGGGAACACTAGAGGGGTGTCGCCCATCGCAGTGTAGCTATATATTTTTCTGCCAAGGGTCATTTAGAGATTCACGGCATCATTTTTGGGCCATCCAACATGATCAACTTCAAAATGAGCCTGCGGTAGCACGATTGAATCCCAAGTTCCACCTGTGGCTGTCCCGGCAGGGCCAGATCAGATGGGATGCCCCCCAGTGCTGTAAAAGAAGCTACCATATTCGTTGACTCCTGGATTCCTTTTTCAACTTGGTTCCCAGCTTTCTGACTCCAGGCAGCAAAGGGATTCAGGCTGTGGTTCATGTTGGTGCCTGTAAGTGTTCCTGTGAGTGTGTGTGTGCGTGTGTGTGTGCGCGCGCGCGTGCGTATGTGTGCTGGGGCGAGGGGGTGGGGACGTCGTTCTGATATCCCCACGGGGCTCGGAGAAGCTCTGGACCTGCGCGCAGGGCAGCGGAGGCATTTGTTTCAGATTCCTCCCCGCAAGCTGGGTGTTGAATCCGCAAGGAATTCTCTTCCCTGCTGGGATGGAGGAAACCCTGGGAAAGCAGTCTCTGTTTCACGCTTTCTTTTTCTCACCGAGTGCGAGGTCCCAAGCAGGGCAGCCCACGCTGGGATGCTGACCGCTCCAGTCTCTGCTGTTCTCTCTGCTTGGCTTGAGCGCAGCGGCATCTCCACCCCTGACTTCGCGGTTCAGGCAAGAGGGCAAAGCGAGAAGGACCAAAATCAAGGACCGCTGAGTCCCTCTGGCTTTCACCGCACCCACCTCCAAGCCCCCATCCCTGCCCCAAGCCTCTTCTTCCCCAAACAACATACGCTGCTATTTCAGGTCCTGGTTGTGGTTCCTGGAGCATCCCAACTGCCTAAAGGCCGGGCGGGGGGCGGGGGGGAATCACAAGCATTTGCTATTGACATTGAAAGCAAGGCACATTGATGCTCCTAGTGTCCCGGGCTTGTGGGCTTGTTTGTATAGGGAATGGGAAGTGTACCTGTGGCTATTGGGCACACCTGGTGATCTCCCCCACCTGTATCCTAGAATGCAAATGAATCACTTCCCACCTGAACAGGTCCACAAACCAGAGGAGGCTAATTGTCTGTGTCAGAATCCCCCCTCTCCCACAGGTTTTCTTCAAGCCTTTCATTCATCATTTGGTGCCTGACCCTCTCCTCTGTGGGCTCTAGGGGATACCAAGCTAATGAGGGCACCCCTGTCCCCCAGAGTCTCACCTGGGGTTTTCGACCAGGGCCGTGGCAGCTCAGGAAAGGGGTGAACCGAGGGAGGCAGAATGGGAGAGATCTCGCCCTGAGGCTGGAAGATGAGAGTGGATGGGATTCCGCAGATCAGAGAAGGGGCAGGTGTTTGTGAAAGACAGAAAGGCCACGAAGAAGGGCCAGGTAGTGTTGGCAAACCATCTGTAGGCTCTTTGTGGCCAACCGCGCTGTAGGGTTTGGGGAAGGGAGGAGATGGCTGGAAGTGCAGATGGGGCCTCCCGGGCCTCCGCTTGCAGCCTGCCAAGGAGCCGAGGTTCCAACCCAAAGATCTACTTTGCAATACTAGCAATCTTTTGGTTTCTAAAAAAGGTTTAACTGTTTGGAAGGTAATGTAACAAAGAGGGGGGAGAGAGAAGAGAGAGATCTTTGTTCTGCTTATTCCCTCCCAGGATGCTCACAGAGCCAGGCCTGGGCCAGCCTGAAACCAGGAGCTTCTTCCGGGTCTCCCATGTGGGTGCTGGGGCCCAAGCACCTGGGGCCATCTTTCCCTGCTTCCCCAGTTGCACCTAAAGGAAGCTGGATGGGAGGACTGCGTTTCTGGCAAGGGCCCAGGTGAGTGTAAGACCACACCCCGGGAAGCCCTTGAATTAGTCCCAGGAGTAGTACTATCTATCACCAGCAAGAGTACTTGCCGCGGTGTGCGGAATGTCACCCCATCCCGCACCCAGGTCGGGGCCTCTGAAGCCCTGAGGTGCTGAGGGCGGGAGGAGGGGACTAGGTCATTGCTGCCATCCTAAGTTCCCAGGGGACTAGGTCACTCCTGCCATCCAAGCTCCATCCCCGTCCCCATAGCGCCCCTGCGGGTCCAGTCCTGCATCCGGGCGCTGCGCCGGGGGCGCGCGGCCGTCCGTAGGGGGCGCTGCCGCACCGTCCAGCCGGGGCCAGCCGGGCCGCCCACCCGGCGGGCGCGCCTCTCTCCTCAGTCCAGCGCCGCCCGGCCCGGGACCGCTCTGGCTCCGAGCCGCGCAGACTGCTCCGTGGGTCCCGGGACGCCGCCCGTGCTGCGAGCTTCCCGGGCGCTGAGCGCTCAGGCTCCCCGGTGCCGTCCGGTCCTCGGTGCCGGCCCGGCGCCCGCAGCGCGCCCACACACCCGAGCAGTGAGCTCCCTCCCGGGGAGCCTCCGGCCGTCGGCGGCCCGCGCGCGCTCGGCGCCCTGCTCGCGGGGCAGAAGGGGAGGCGGCGGCGGCTCGGCCGGGGATGGGCGGCCCGGCGGCGCGGAGGGGCGCCGGGGGGTTCCCCGCGCTGCTGCTGGCGCTGCTGGCCGCGGGCAGCCCCGCGGACGCCTACAACCTGGACCCGCAGCGTCCCGTGCACTTCCAGGGCCCCGCCGGCTCGTTCTTCGGTTACGCGGTGCTGGAACACTTCCACGACAACACGCGCTGGTGAGTGTCCCCCCGCGCCCCAGCGCGCTGCCGCCGTCGCCTTTCCGGCCTCTTCCGCGCCGCCGTCCCGAGGGGGCGATTTAAATGTCTTGGCGGCGCGCGGCTCGGCCGCCGGTCCCCGGGCCCCGCTGACGCCCCGCCGGCTTCGGCGGAGTCGGACACTTCCCCGGCGTCCAGCCCCGGAGGGAGGTCCTGGGGCGGTATCCTGGCTCGTCGGGCGGGACTCGGCTTCGCAGTGGTCGGCAGAGTTCCCCAGTCCCCCCGCTGGCCCCTCCTGCCTTCTTGGGGCGCGCCAGGGCTGGCCGGGTGAGCGGCCACAGCCTGCCCCGCGGCTCACCCCTGCCTGCTTGAGGGAAGCTGGGGTCGGAGAGCGCAGCTCCAGGGCTGGATGTGAAGGCTCCCCACAGGGTCTGCCTTGCTAGGGGAGTCCAGAAACCCTGGGATGCCTGGAAGGACCGCCAAGCCTCTGGGGCTCCGTTGTCTTCATCTCACCTTGGCCATCAGATCTGCACGCCCCAGGTGCCAGAAATTTAGAGGGAGCTGTTTCTGCAAAGGTCAGGGAGTCTGTTTGCCCCCCAAGAGACTTGAGGAGGGACGGACTCCCATACCCAACCTCAATCTATAGAGAAAGACATGGTCCATCAGAGAGAAGTTAGGATGTGGGTGTTCTCCCACATTCAGGGTCATGTCCCTGTCAGCCCCTGGTGACACTGAGCTGGAGGCTGTGGCATGATCATCATTGGGGTGCCAGGCTGGGAGATGGGGACCTGTGGTGCCCTGGTTTTCCTGGAGAGTCCTTGGCTGTGGATGGAACAGAGGCGGATGGAAAGGAGAGGTTTGTGCATCTCAGCATTCCAGGAGGTGGGAGTGTTAGCGATCCTGCTGCTTAGGATAAAGCTGCTTCTAAGAAGAGTACTGGGTTGTTGAGTCCTTGTGCAAAATCCTGTCTGTTCCTGAAGTTGCTGAGTTTAAGACCAGACCACCTCTTCCTGCCCTCGCCACTCTCTGCCCTCCCTCCATGAAACAAAAGCAGTGGGACTCCTGTCCTGGGTTCCCCCAGACTGTACTATGCTGGGCTCCTAGGCCGGGGGAACTTGGCACCCAGCATGGGCAAAGGGAGCTGCTGCAGAGAGGCAGGTCCCAGGCACCCATAGCCTCGGGTGGAGTTTTTTGGTGGCTAGAGGGAAAGCATCCATGCCTCGCCTGGTGGGTTTGGGTGGATGACGGGTCAGAGTGCCCCCCACCCCTCAGCTGGGAGTGAGGCTGACCAAGACAGGTGTTCTGCCTGCTTTGTTTTGATAAGTGGATGAGGAAGAGTTGTGTGCTGTGGATAGATTGGCCAAGGACAGGCAAAGGCAGACCACCTTCGGCTTGGCCCCCAGGGTCGTGAGGCACGCGTGGGGGCAATGGGCAAGTTGAGCTGGTCCTGGCAGTCGCTGCCTGAGTGTTTCCAGGGTGTGAGATGCTGGTCCCAAAGTGTCCCCTCTCGTTCTGCTCCGGAGGCTGCTGCGCGTGTCTCCCTGCAGTCCTCCAGCACTTGATAAGCCCGGATGCTTTTTCCGTGTGCAGATCTCTACCAAGACCTTGGCTCTTGCTGTTGTGTTGGTTTTCTTAAACTAGTTGCCCTGCATGGGTAAGCTTCAGACCATGTGGTCCTTCGTTCAGCACTGGAGTTGCTTAATTGTCTCAAAGACGGGTGCCTTTTCTCCCTTGTTAAAAACAAAGATTTATTTATTTGAAAGGCAGATTTGGAGATAATGTATCTTCCATTCACTGGGTCACTCCCCAAATGGCCACAGTGCTGGTGTTGGGGCTGATCGAAAGCCAGGAGCCTGGAGCCTTTTCCTGGTGTCTCAAGTGGGTGCAGGGTCCCAAGGGCTTGGACCATCTTCTGCTGTCTTCCCATTTACCTTAGCAGGGACCTTCAGCAGAAATGGAACAGCCGGAACTTAAACTGGTGCCCTCGTGGGATGCTGGTATCACAGAGGTACTAGCATGCCACAGTACTGGCCCCAGTTGTTGGCTTCTTCCTAGTTAGTCTCCGAGCCCAAAATCTTTGAAAGATTTGTCTATTTTTACTTGAGAGATAAATTTACAGAGATCAAGAAAGACAGAGAAGATCTTCCATTTACAGGTTCGCTCTTCAAATGACCACATGACCAGAGCTGAGCTAGTCTGAAGCTAGGTGCTGGGACCTTCCTCTGGATCTCCCATCTGAGTGCAGGGTGCCAAGAACTTGGGCCACTCCTCTGCTGCTTTCTCAGACCATAAGCAGAGAGCTGGATCAGAATTGAACTAGCAGGGACACAAACCGTTGCCCACATAGGATACCAGCAGCACAGGGTAGAGGATTAGCGTGTTGAGCCGTGGTGCCAGCCCCTGAGCATGGTCTTCCAGCTTCACTTGAGATTCACGCAGGTTTTCCGCACTTACTGATGATGATAAGGAACAGCATGGGTAAACATCCTCACAGCTAAGTCCTAGCGGACATCCTTGATTATTTCCTTAAAATAAATCTGAGTTTAGAGTTGCTGGGTCAGAGAGGATGGAGGTGAAAGACGTGCCCTGTTGGATTCGGCGAGTGCCAGCATTCGTCTCTCTAGCCGTGGGACTTGGCAGGAGTGTAGTGAAGGGTTGCCGTAACACAACGGAAGAACGTGGGCATTTCCACGGGGGTCACCCTAGCGGGTGGAAGTCTGAGTGGGCAAGGGAAGGGCAGTGGAACAGACCGCAAAAGGGACTGGGGTGTGGTGACGTTTTGAGAAGCTAATCAGGCCGATTGTTAAGCTTTGCATCTTTTTAAAATTGTTTACTCATTACATTTACCAGGAGGAGAGAGAGAGCGTGTAAGCAATTTATTTATTTATTTTGCAAATGCCACGACAGCTGGGGCTGGAGGCATCAGGGACCCATCCATGGGAGCTGTCCCCTGCTACCTCCCCCAAGCTGGAACTTCAGCTCCAACCCAGATTCTCTGCTGTGGAAGGTGGGCGTTTCTTAGGGGTGTCTCAACCACAGAACCCAACAGCAGCGCTTGTGTCCTTCTTGGAGGAATTCTTATAGCTTCTTCACGTGATCATTTGTGACTGGAGACATCTGCTTCCTGCTGCCCACCTGTTTTCCAGGTGATGAAGGGATGTGCAGGGAGGGGGGAGCCCAGATGCCAGGTGGCAGAGCTGTGGGTCCTGTGTGTGTCCACCTGCGTGCTGTGGACAGGCTCAATGCAGCAGAGCGTCCGGGGGGGACTCTGTCTCCGGTAATGTTTGTGTCAGTTTGTTTGCAAACACGCAAGTGACTCAGTTTCCTTTTGTATTTTTTTTTCTAATGACACCCAGAGGGTGTCTGTGTGCCCAGAGCTGGCTTCCTCTCCTGTGCCTCCCACCCCTGAATCCTTGGCATCATTTGAACAGCAACAGGAGTGCCAGGGACCGTGGACAAAGCCCATTTCTGTGCTCTTCTCTAAGACATGGACCAGTTGCTCAGCTTCAGGCCCCTGACTGTAGCATCCTGTGTTAGAAATAAGTGCAGCCAGCTTGCATTCCCCCCCCTTCTGCTTCCCTCCTCACAACCCCAGTCCCGCAGCCCACACCCCTGGTGTTCGGGAGTCCCACAGCGGCGGGGTGCACTGGCTTCCTCTCTGGCGCCATGTTTCCTGCCCCTTCTCCGGGGATGCGGCAGGATGCTGGTCCCTGAGCTCTCGGAAATGGAAAGATGCTCTTGGCCGTTTACTTTGTTGAGATTGTCAGAGCATCCTTCAGTGAGGCATAGGAGGCAATTGACGATTCAGAGCCAAGGAAACCAGGGCATTAAGGCTGAGGATGAAAAAGAACCAGGCAGACAGTGCTGGAGAGCTGCTCAAGGTCTTTGCCACCAAGCCAGATGTGTTGCTGTCTCAATGAAAATGCTGAACAAGTGGAGACTTCAGTCCCCCGAGTCCCCCTGGCCAGCGCTCAGCAGCTGCGTGTGGCAGTAGCTGTTGGATCAAGCTATACAGAGAGAGCTGTTGGAATATCCATCAGGAAACAGGAGTGCTTTGGTCTGATGAGAATGCCTGGACCACCCAAGGGGCTGCTTTCTCTTTTGCCCACAAGACCCTAGAGGGTTCCCATCTGTGTGCTGAGCTGAGGGGCAGGGATGCGGGAAGGTGATGTGTCTCCTCATCTGATGGCGGTGTGAGTCTGATGTCTCAGGACAGGTGTAAGACTTGGGCTGCCATCTGGAAGGCTTGTCCCCACGTGGGCAGGGGTGGAGGAGAGATTCCTGGCAAGGGAAAAAGGTACATTAAGGGGGCTTGCTGCCCTCCTCCCACCCCCCAGCCCTGCCAGGAAAGCCTCCAGGGAAGGTGGTGGCCGTCCTGCCTCCTTGTCATGGCTGTGGTGGGGAGTTTGGTGCCAGGTTGTAGGGAAGGCAGTGGGGGCAGCTCTGCTTTCGTGCCTGGATTTTGGATATGGGATTGGCAGAGCTTGCTCCCTGTGCATTCCGCATATCCCACACAGCCTACTTTCTCGGGTTGTTTGGGTGGGGGTAGTACATACTTGAGTTCCAGGCCTAAGGGAACCCAGAAGCGTTTTCTTGGGACTTGGGGGCATGGGGGCGGCTTCTGGTGTGGTGCTGTTTTCTGAGCTGGTGCTGAACTCTGGGGAGAACCTTCCAGGGCCAGAAGATAGACGCTCGTGAGCCTTGAGTGTGAGAGTGTGAAGGGCCAGCCCTTGGCCAGCTCTACTCCCTGGTGACAAGCTGCTGTACAGGAAGCTGTGTCCTTCTGATAACTTGTGTCCTGATTTGTCCCAGCAGAACGTGTCTTAAATTTAATAAAAGCAATCCCTGTGTTCTCAGAAAGCATTTACTTTCAAGGGATGTGGGTGTAACTGTTCACAATCAACATTAATTGCACGTGATGGAATCTGTTTGGTGTGTACCAGGGGCCAGATGCTTTCACAGGGGGTGATGTTCTTTAGTTGGAGCTTGATGACAACCTGGGTGTGTGGTTTCCAGATGGCTGGTGTGGAAACCGAGGTGTACACGTGTTCAAGCTCATTGCAGCCTGAGAGACTAGGACACACTTCTTGGTACTTGCTGAGACAGACCGGGAGCAGTTACAAGTGGTTGAAGTCTGTAACAGCAATAGGGGAAGAAGCAGGGTTGAATGGGAGAGTGTGGCTTTAGCTCCGCCCGCAGCAGCAGCGAGCGGAACCTGAAGGGGCCAGTCACCTGACTGCCTCTGCACAGCCTACTGGGAGGTAGGTGATGTCTTGCAGGTGTGATGGAGGCCGGCTGTGCCTTTGCTCCTGGCTCCTTGTGGGGCATTGGCCTTGCAGGTGGAACTGGGTCAGAAACAGCCCTGCTGATGTCTCTTGCTGGTGGGAGAATAACGATAGGGGAAGGAGCTTGCCTGAGGTGGAGTCCCCAGTTCTCTGATACCGCGGACCCTCATAGCTGAGTGAATTCGGTGGCTGACCGATACAGAGTAAGATGTTTTGTCGTGACCTTCCTTTTTGCCAGAGGGGGCCATGGACAGCGAAAGTAAATCCAAGATTGGGGAAAATCCAGGGGCCTGAAACCATCTGTCTCCATGGTCCCTGATACCTGCTTGTTAGGACTGTAGGCAGAACTTCTGCAGAATTTGTGGGGGTGATGGTGGCACAGCCGTGTGTGTGTGCGCGCTGGACACCTGCTGTCTGCTGTGTGCTCTTCTGTATGCTGTGCCCACATTGGCTCATTGACCAGGGCATCACAGTCCTTTCCAGCTGGAAAGGACAGGGGCTTTGGGGGGGGGCTTACACTGGGCAGAACTGGATTTCTCATGGTTCTGCACTCCAAGATGAAGGTGACTTCTGTGTGCTGTACACACCTGCATTTTGGCATGCAGGCGACACAACCTCTCTCCACTCTCCCATGAGGTACGTGGGCATTCTCTTTTTCCCCCAAGGGCACCTGTCCCATGCATGAGGCCTTCACAGGACCATCTCATTGCCCCCCCCCACAAAAGCCTGGTCTCCAGATCCTGTCACCTAAGAGTGGAGATGCAAATGTTTCATCTATGACTATTGGCAGAGACAAGCTGGGGTCCAGAGGTGCCATGGTCACATGGCTGTTGAGCAGTGGAGTGGGGCCCACATCTTTTTCTACCCAGCTCGACTGCCTGTCAGCAAGGTTGAACTTGTGCCCAGGCTTTGTTCTGTGAGGTTCTGCCCTGCCTGAATTTGCTGGACATGTTGCAGAATCCCAGTCATGGTGATTCCCCTCAGCTCCCTTGGGGAGACTTACCTGTGACCCACTTGCTACATTTTGGGGTTCTGTCTGCCGGAAATGTATGGTCATGGAGTGAAGGGGGACTCTATCATGATGCGTGGGATGGTGGAACAGTCTGCACTCATACCAAGTCCATCTGGCGTTATGGCAGAAGTGTTCATGGGAAGGTAGAACATTCTGGAATATCCCACGTGTCTACCCCACCTCCACGGGCTGCCTGCGTTACCATCCCCATTCCTCTTCTCCAATTTGCAGTGACAACTCCTAGCTTTCATCATTCACTTAGGAGAGCAGCCGAGGAAGGTAGCCAGGCTGGCCAGGGTCTGGGCTCCACTCAGAATCACACTGCCTGCACCAGTTGCCAGTAGGATATGAGAGGATGATTTTTATCCCCAAGCACAGGAATATAAATAAAAGCTTAAGACACCTGCATCCCAAGTCAAGGGTTTGATTCCTGGTGCTGGCTCCTGTCCATGCAGACCCGGGGAGGTCATGGTGAGGGCTCAGAGAGCTGATTCTCACTGTCCACAGTGGGAGTCCTGGATGGAATTCCTGGCTCCCAGCTTCTGCCTCCCTCTACCTTGTGCCATTGTGGGCATTTGGGGAGTGAACCAGCTGATGGGAGTTCTGTCTCTCTTTGCCTCTCAAATAAATAAATAAATGCTTACTTATTTGAAAAAGTTAGAAGGCGAAACATAGATCTTCCATTCATTGATTTACTCCCCAAATGGCTGCAGTAGCCAGAGCTGAGCTGACCTGAAGCTAGGAGCCAGAAGCTTCTTCTGGGTCTCCCAAGTGGGTGCAGGACCCCACACACTGGGACATCTTATAGTGATTTCCCAGGCACATTAGCAGGAAGCTGGATCAGAAGTGGAGCATCCAGGACTCCAGCTGGGATGCCAGGGTGTGCTAGCCCCATTTTTTAAAGGCATGAAACCAGGCTTTTCCCAGTTCATCCACAGCATGTCTCTCTCTCCAACCTCTTCCTAGCTGTGTAGTGTTGAAGTGTGACTAATACAAGCCCGAGGAAACTTAATGTGCCGGGCTTAAGAAGATAGAGCTGCGGATAGGGTCTTGGCAGCTCTTTTGCAGCAGACTGGGTGTGGGAGAATGCCTGGCTCCCTAGCCATGACCAGATCTTTGATTTCTGTGCCTAAGGGGAGGCTGCCAAGAAGGACAAGTCCCAGGGGCAAAAGGGGTGGCTCCAACACCAGCCCTGCCCTCGGACTGCTTAGCTGGTGCCCTCATGAGAGTTCTGTTATCTAAGCAGGTTGCTTCCTGCATTTGATCCTTAGTTTTCCCTTCTGTCTATTGACAACAGGACTCCCTTTGGGGGCAGGCAGTGTGATGGTTCTGCCAAGCCTAGCACAAGGCACAGGGAGCCTTGACGAGATAAGAGCGCTTGCTTCTGTTGTTGCCTTGGCTTCATTCCTTTTCATCCTTTAAAAAGATTAATGTATTATTTGAAAGGCAGAGTTACCAAATAAGAGAAAGAGACATGGAGAGATCTTCCATTCATTTACAATTCATTCCCTGAATAGCCAAGCAGAGAACCAGGAGCCTGGAACTCCAGCCAGGGCTTCCACATTGGTGCAGGGACCCAAGCACTTAGTCCATCCTTCTATGTTTTCCCAGGAGTTTTAGCATGGAGTTGGATCAGAAGTGGAGCAGCCAGGACTCTAGAGGGTACCCATATGGGATGCTGTAATGGCAGAGAGAGAGATAAAGAGAGAAGGGAGGAAGGGAGAGAGGGAGGAAGGGTGGGAAGGACAGATTTTCCATTCACTGGGGCTGGGCCAGGGTGAAATTGGATGCCTGGGATGCCATCCTAGTCTCCTACATGGGTGAAAGGGACCCAAGCACTCAGCTCTCATCTGTTGTCTCCCAGGTGCATTAGCAGGGAGCTGACTTAGTTGTAACAATTTTTGAACTAGGTACTCCAGGATGGGGTGCAGGTGGCTTACTCACCACTGCTTACTGCTTTGGTCTAATTTTTGATGCTGATGGTCTTTTAAAATTCGGATTGATACACCCAAAAGTTTTCTTGTTGTACATTTCTCGAATTTATTCATTCATTCATTCATCACATTTGGAGTACCAGTACTCAACACAGGAACCAGTGAGATGTTCTACACTTTTCAGGGGCCAGTGCTCCGGCGCAGTGGACAGAGCCACTGCCTGCAGTGCTGGCATTCTGTATAGGCACCATTTTGAGTCCTGATACTCTACTTTTGATCAAGTTCTCTGCTAACATGCTTGGGGAAACAGTGGAAGGTAGTTCAAATCCTTGGGACTCTGCACCCACATGAGATACCTATAAGAAACTCCTAACTCCTGAATTCAGATTGGCTCAGCACTGGCTGTTGCAGCCATTTTGGGAGTGAGCCAGAAAATGGAAGATCTTTCTCTCCCTTGTCTCTGTGTTACTATTCTTGCGCCTCAAAGAAAGTTTTTTTTTCCTTTGAAGAAACACTTTCCATCATTTGGTCATACTCTACGACTCTATGTAGGTCTGCATTTTCATGCATCTGTTGACACTCTGCCTGTTTCCTAAAAGGAGCTGGATAGCTCCTTTTCTTGGCAACCTGCTGGATTAGAAAGCCCATGGTCTTACAGGTATCCTTCTCCTCTCTTCTCTTGCAGAGCCAGGGAGCAGGTGAGAGACCACCCTGTTGTGGGGAGTCCTAGGTTCTAGACAAATGGTCTCCAGTTTGAGAGTGCAGAACTCACTGGCTTGCCCCATTTTTTCTCGAAGAGAACCATCACCAGCGGCCAACAAGAAGACAACAAGATTTCCAGTTGGACCTTCGTGAGGTCCGTGGCTAGGGTTTCATTGCTCACGCGGTGCTCCCAGTTCTCGTGGCTCCTTCAGCAATTGCCTCCACTCAGAATGTCTGTGAAGGCCCCTGCTGCAGGCCCAGGGCAGCTGCTGGAGGCTCCTTCACTTCCTGACAACCCCATCGTGGTTCATCGCCTGTGCTTCTGCTCTTGCCTGGTGTACATGGAGCCCACCTGCTGCATTCTCTTGACTTTGGCTTCTGCTGGGGATGGCACCTCTGCCATGCCTTTGTGGACTCAACCCAAGGGAATCCCAGGGGGTGAACTGGTGATTGTGGCCAGCCTTTTAGAAATACTTTCTGTGTGCTGAGGGTACTGTGCTCACAGCAACTGTGATGCAGTCGGGGTTGCTATTGAGAGACAGGGAGAAGCCACGGTTGACCAGCAGGGAAATGGCAGAACTAGAATTCGAACCCACATGGGCCTGATTTCAGGCTGAGCTGGCTGTTCCAGGGTCAGACTTGCTGCCAACCCTACCTTTGTCCCCTGTCCAGCATGTCACACATTCCTTTTTGCTGCTCTTGGCCTTGTAGACGAAAGACTGAAATGCAGACATCCTGGCCCCATTGCCGTTCTGCCATGTCCTTTTGTGCTTTAACCCTGCCCTGGAGTTACCATGCATTTGTTATTCTGTTTGTTTTAGAGATGAGGAAGAGGAAGGCCTAAGAGGCTGGGAGACTCATCTGAGGTCCTACAGCTGGAGTGGAGCCACCCTGCATAGGAGCATGACTCCCAGCACGCTCTTCAGGGATGTGTCTAACAGCCTCAAAACAGGGCCCTAAGTACAAGTTGGTGAACCTGGTTCATGATGAGATTCCTTTGAGGGATGGAAAGGAGATGAGGTAGCCAGAGAAGCCCTGGCCATTGTTCTCTGCTGCAGGATGGGTGATTGCTCTGGTTTCAGGAGCCAAGTGGTGGGTGATGGCCCAGTTCCTTTCAGAAGAGGCACGCCCTCTTTTGGTGACTTGGTGTATAGGATCCATCTGGTGTTGGATCTGTTACCATAAGGTCTCTACGAAGCAGCCCTAAAGTTTGTTGCTTCAACCAACCCCCATTTGTCAGTGTGCGATCCTGTGGTTGGCAGTTTAAGGTAGGCTCAATCAAGTGGTTCTTTTGTATCCAACTGGGCCTCACCATGTGGTCAACTTCTGGGTTGGCTGGTGGGTGTAGGCTGGCTCATCCCAGCTCACCTGGGCTGTGCCCATGGTGGCTGGGGAGGGTATCAAAAGGACAGTCAGGAGCAGTTGTAATCTCTTGAAGCCTTGGAAGCCAAACTCTTTTCTTTCCCATTCAATTGGTTAAAGTTACAGAGCCAGCACACACCAAGAGGAGCGGCCGGAAACCTGCACCTCTTGATAGGAGCTGGAGAGGGAGGGCAGGGATACACACAGGGTTGAGGTGGTGGCCACTTTTGTAATCTACTGTTGGATGGGACAGCATCCTGGTCACCCCTGGATTTTGGAGAACATATGAAGAACCTTATCCGAGGTCACAGAGTTTGTGACAGAGGTGGAGTTTGAACCCTTTGTTACTGCCCATGTTTCTTATGTTTCATTACCTAGGATCCTGCATTGCAGGTGTAACTGTGACTTGAAACCCCTTAGGAAAGATCCACTGCTTAAATACCTAATGTAAGAATAAGAGTTTTTAAGCTGTTCGGGGTCTCCAGCTCCATGGGGTAAATGTTCGTCCCTCTGGGAGTGAAGGGCTTGGTGTGGCTAGGGTGGCCCTCCTGTGTGCGAGTCTTGGCTGGTTTCTACCAAATGGGGAAGCAAGTCCCGGGGTTTCCCCACGGTGGACACACAGGGGTTGACGTCACCGTGGGTAACCAAGATGTGAGTGCCTGGGGGCAGCCCTGGCTTTGGAGGAAATGCACAAAGCAAACCTCAGGGGTTTCAAGGTTGTCATCCCCTGTTGCTGTCCTCGGTTGGGCTGTAATTTTGCCCTGTGGAATGGCTGTGGTGGCATTTGTGGGGGAAGGAGGGAGCCGTTTAAGATGCTGTCAGTCCCCACTCTTCCCCACCAAGGCAGCTGTGGTTCAGCGCTGCTTTGCTACCTGTTCTGCTGGGACTTGACCCACAGATTGTCCTCAGGTTGGGAGAGAGATTTAGCACCAGGAAGGCAGCAAGGGTGGGCATCAGAACAGAGCCCTTGTGGCGAGCCTGAGTTTGGATGTGGTGGTGGTAGTGGTGGGGTGCATGCCTTGGGACACAGACACCCTGAATTCCACCCCAGCTCTGTCACAGTCCAGCAGTGAACTCAACCCCTGATTGTAGAATACACAAAGGGGCTGCCTGTTAGGGTTGCCTGATGCAAGGAATCAAACTCTTGGGGGTGTGACTTCCCTGGCAGATGCACGGATGGGCCCACATGCCCCAGGCCAGCTATGTCCATGTTTTGGAAAAGCAGGCAGGTGATTGAAACTGACACCTTGGATCACTTGAGCTCCGAGGAGGGGCAAAAAGGCTTCCTTTATATCCAAGACCTCAGTCTGTGCTTGGGTGAGGGGCAGCTTCCAAGTCAGGATTCCACAGAACTGCAGTTGGGATTCCTCAGGCAAGGTCGCAGGTGTGAGCCACTGGCACTGGGACAGACAGTGGGCTCTGGGATCCTCTGGATTTCCTCTCTTTTCTGGCTTTAGAGGTGCATTGACCAAGGGCACTACTACAGGGCATGGCTCAGCTGAGGCTTTTAAGATGAACTGTGGGCTGGGACAAGTCCCATAACCACTTCTGCCCACCTGCTCCCCTAAGTGGGGATAATATTGGTCGTCTTTGATAGGATTGCTGAGGAAACTAAATTAGATTCTGCCCATAATGAACCTAGCCTGATACCTGCATGCTTCATGTGCCTGCTGGTGGCCTGATGAGAAGTCCAGAATCCTGAGTTAATCAACAGAAGTGATACAGCGTCCTTCACTGGGGATGGATTGGAGGAGTCAAGCATTTCAAGGGCAGTCTGTTCAGCATAGCTCCAAATGAATAGATTCTTGCTGTCAGGGCAAGTAGTTGTGTGATAGTACTAGAACATGGTAAAAAGCAATCTGACCAGTTTTGTAGCTCAGCCCCACATGGGCGAAATCTGGGCTTCCAAATGTGGCTATCTCTCCTCCCTGGGGTATTGTTGTGCCACCATGCTTTTGGGTAGAGCAGCCAAAGGCCAGCAGACCACCCCCTGTGGGAGAGTGGGGCCATGTGGTCTGTTGGGAAGTCTGTTACTGAGATTGCCAAGGGGTTGTGGGTGCCAGCCCTGCGTCTGCTTGGCAGCGGTGCAGCTGTGCCCACCATGGTGAGGCTGAGGGTTTGAGCTACCCAGCAGGAATCTGCAAAGAACTGCCCTGGACATTATGGGGGAGCTGCAGGGCAGCCTCTGTGTGTGTGTGTGTGTGTGTGTATGTGTGTATGTGTGTCCTCTAATGGGGGCGTGGCTCCTGTCATACTCCAGAAGAGTATCCTACCAAGACATCTTAGTGTCATTGCAATTGAGTGCCACATAGTCTTCGCCAAGCATAGGTGCTGGTCTCTGCTTGGTCCTGGGCAGGGCCCCCTTCCTGCATCACAACATGGGGAGGGTTTCACATGCAAGACGGAGCCAACCGCTAGCTCAGGTTTCTCCAGCATGGAGGCTCCAGCCTTGTGAATTCATCATTTTCTGATAAGCTCCCAAAGGCCCCACGTGCAAATCTCATTAACATGGGAGTTTGGGGAATAATGTTTCAGCACGTGGATTCTTGAGGTCACATAATTAGATTGTAGCAGTGCCCCCAAGGATGCTCTGGGAAGGGGTCCTCACAGAAGGCCTGACTTTCCTGGATGCTTTGTTTCCACAGAGGGTTTGAGAAGTTGAGCTCAGGGACAGTGGGGGGATTTCTTACAAAGATTTCTTTATTTGAAAGAATTGGGGAGAGAGAGAAAGAGAGAGAGAAGAGGAGAGACAGGAGAGATCTATCTTCTAGTTTACTCTATTGGCCAAGGCTGGGCCAGGCAAAAGCCAGGAGCTTCCTCCAGGTCACCCACATGAGGACAGGGGCCCGAGCACTGAGGCCATCCTTAGCTGCCATGCTAGGCACCCGAACAGGGGAGCTGGATTGAAAGTATCGTGGAAAAGGTGTCCTGTTCTAGGACCCATGGGAAATGGTCTGTTCTTGCAATGTATTACATTCCCTTATGGAGTGAATTCCATCTCCCATCTAGGCTGCTTGGGACGGGGAGCAGCCCGTGTGCTCATTGGGCAGTGGTTTGGAATTTTTCTCTTGGAACCTCCATGTGGATTTTGTTTAAAGTCTCCTTGTACCAGACCTTTCCACTTGGCTCCTGTCTCAGCACAGACCCTGCCTGATTAGTGTTGCTGTGTGTTCTCTGCTGTAGATCTTTGCTTGATGGCTTTCCAGAAACGGTGTAGGGCTGGAGAGTTCTTGAAGCATCTGGAAGGGACCCTGCTGCCATCACCTCCCCCCTCATCCCCTGTACTCCGCATCCCTTCGGGCCCAAAGCCTTCTTGGCATGTCTGGCTCTTGCCCTGTGGCCAGGGAAGGCACCTGCTCGGGGTGGGGCAGATACATGAGGCAGAGCTTCATCCTTGTCCCAAGACCAGCTCTAGCTCCATTTCTGCGTGGGGATGGATGTTGCTTGTGCTGTGGTGCTGCTGTGAATTTCCTGTTTTCTCATAAATGCACACATTGCGCGTGTCGTCTGGTGGGGTGTGATGATTAGAAGGGAAGTGGGAAGCAGAAGATACTTGGTGCCTCCAAATTTCCTCTTGAGATTGATTTATTCGGAAGGCATAGTGACACAGGGATTGATTCCATTCTCTGACTGACTTCCTAAATCATCCCAGCAGCCAGGTTTGGGCTAGGTGGAGGTCAGGAGCCAGAGACTCCATCTGGGTCTCTCATGCATGTCATGTGTCGGTCAGCTGCCATTTTTCCAGGCCAGGCGCAATAGCAGGAAGATGGATTGGAAATAGAGCAGCTGTGACAAATACTGGTACCACAATATAGAATGTGAGTGGCTGCTCAACCCACAACACTAGCCCCTAGATTTCCTGTGTGCATGGAAGTGAAGCACATATCCAGCGAAGTGCTCTTATCAGGTGGTTCAGTGGATTAGCGCAGATTCGGAGAAGCACCGCTCAGGTTGAAAGATGGCCCCTCCTTAGCCCTCTGAGGCTGGTTCTCCCTTGTTACGCTTCCTGCTCTTCCCAGCCGTACTTATGGTACAGGCCATTAACACCTGTTACTTTAGATGAATGGACCAGATAGCATAGTTTTCTCTTTGTGAGGTCTGTCTGTGTGATTAAAGGCGACTGGTGTTCACCGTATAGAGTTCTGCTGTGTTACTCTAAGGTTATATTAGGTTATTATAGGATTCTGTGTTGTTACTCTAGAGGTTTGTTATGTTGCTATAGAGTTCTGTTGTGTTACTAAAGGATTCTGTTGTATTATTATAGGGTTCTATAGGGTTTCTGCAAAGATTTACTTTGTTGCTATAGAATTCTGTTGTTGTTACCATAGGGTTCCATTGGGCTATTCTAGGGTTCTGAAGTGTTACTGTAGAAATTTGTTATTTGCTGTGGAGTTCTAGTGTGCTTACTGTGGAGTTCTATTGTATCGCTATATCCCACTTATCTACTCTACCACTGATAGGCCTTGGGGTTTCTTTTTGTTTTTGGCTTTTAATTGATTCAGCTGTGAGCAGTTGTGTATATTTCCTGGTAAATATCTGTGTGTTTCTGGTGGCTGTATTCCTAGAAATGGAATTACTGGGCCATGGGTAGGTAGGTATGTATGTGTGTAGCTTTATTAGAAAGCACTGCACAGCTTTCCAAAGTGGTTTTGACAGTTTATACTCTTAAGAGCGGTGGATGAGCTATACCCTGCCTCCTTGGCAGCACTTGGCATTCCCAGTCTTTTAAGTTTTGGAGTCCCTGTGAAGTGGTATCCGTTTGGATTTCTCAGATCACTGATGCACTTGAGTACTTTCTCATGGATGTGTTGGCCCTTTGGTCACCTTCCTTCTCAAAGTACTTAAGTTTTTGGCTCATTATTCTATTAGTTTTGGCTTTTTCTTATTGATTTGTTAGGAGTCCTTTACAGATTCTGGAGTGGAATCTGTGATAGGTTGTATGTTTTCCCAACCAGGTTTGGAACTTTGAATGTACTTGCAGATGATCTAACAGGTTCCGTGGAGGACCCCTTGCCGCCTCCTGGCAAATATTCACCTGGCCTGTCCATGGTTGGGTGAGGATTTAATGACTTGCCTCCTATTCCCTTGTGCTCGGTTGTCACAGATAATTCTTTCCTTTTGATGTGCAGGGTCCTTGTGGGTGCACCGAAGGCAGATTCCAAATACAGCACTGCAGTGAAGTCCCCTGGGGCTGTGTTCAAGTGTCGAGTCCACACCAACCCTGACCGGAGATGCACTGAACTGGACATGGCTCGAGGTGGGTGCTCAGTGCTGTCCAAGTGGCAGTGGCTTCTGTCCTCACACATCACTCCTTTGCTTCTCAGAGTGGCCTGATCCTGCTCATTTCTGTGCCCATCCATCCACCTGTCCATCCCTGCCATGCTCCCTCTGACATTAGTTTATGAAGCACTGGGGTGTAGCTGTGAATAAACACATTAGGAACCTGTTATCCTGGACCTTGACACTTGAGTGGGCAAGAGAGATATTCAGGCAGATAATTGAGTGGGAACAGGCCAGAGGGAAGCCAGGTATTTGATGTGATCTAGATTGCAAGGCCTGTCTGGGGACCTTGCTACAGGCCTGGAAAGATGCCTAGTAGTTAGCCCAGCAGGCCCAGAAAGTGGAGCATCCAAGCAGTGGTTTCCACTGGGAAGGCAGAATAGCCAGCAGTGGGCGGGGGGCAAGGAGCAGAGGAGGTTGGCCAGGTAGTCTGGGCTAACTAGGGGGAGGCGTTGGGGCCTTATTTTTTGCACGGTGGGGAAAGACCATTAAAATAGATGTTAGTTTTTGTATTGTAAATAGGGGACCACACGATCAGGTGAAGGGTTTCACTTTGGTCTGGGGGAAAGTACCTTCTGGTGAGTCAGCCCAGGTTCAGAGTGCAGCTGAGACATATCCAGAATGTCCCGCAACCTCCCGTGAAGTCCAGGTTGAGATTACCCACTGAGCAGGGACTGGCTAATGGGGGAGAGGCAGCTAATGGGGGACTGTGCTTTGGCCATAGTAGCTACTCAGTGAACAGGGGCTGTTTTTTACTGTTGTCACTTCAAGTCCTTGCTTCCTCCTGAGTCCTTGCACATGTAAATCTTTTAGTGACTATTTTAAGAGCAGGTCTGTTTATTTATTGGAAGGCAGAATTAAGAGAGCGAGTGAGTGAGCGCTGTTCCATTTGCTGGTTCACTCCCCATATGGCAACAGTGCCCGGAGCTGGACCAGGCAAAGCCAGGAGTCAGGAGCCAAGAGCTTCACCCAGATCACTCGCATGGGTAGTAGGGACCTGGCACTTGGGCCGTCTTTCGCTGCTTTCTCAACACATTACTGACATGGAGCTGCATCAGAAGCAGATGAGCCCAGACTCTGCACTGTCACAGATGGTGGCTTAACATGCTGTGCTATACCAATGGGCCCTAATAATTTTTTTCCTAAGATTAATTTATCTAAAAGTTAAGAGTTTGAGAGAAAGAGAGAGAGGCCTTCTACTGTTGGTTCACTGTGTAAGTGGCCACCCAGGCCAGCGCTGAGCCAAGTTAAAGCCAAGAGCTGGGAGCGTCATTGTGTCTCCCACATGAGTAGCAGGGGCCAAACACTTGGGCCATGTTCTGCTGTTTTTCCAGGCACATTGGCAGGGAGCTGGACTGAGAGTGGAGCAGCTGGGATTCACACCAGCCCCCCAAGGGATGCTGGTGTTGCAGGCGGCAGCTTTGCCCACTATGCCACAGTGCCAGTCCCTTAGTGGTTGTTTCTAAAGCAAAGATTTGTGTTAGTTCTTTGTAGCAGAAAAAGACAGGTGTCTGTGGTGTTCTCTGGTGCAGTTCAAAGTCTGGCTGGGAGCTGCCTGTCCCTGGAACCTTGCAAATGGAGGAACTGCAATAGAGCGTACACCCTTCTCAGAGGAAGTCTTGCTCCAAAACACACATGGTGCAGTCGGTGGCAGAGTGATTGATGTCTTGTGGCAGCCATTGGGGGCAGTGGGTCATCCTTGGCAAAGCAGTGAGCATCCTTTATCCACCTATGCCTGACTCTCCTCTTCTCCCTCCAGGAAAGAATCGAGGCACATCCTGTGGGAAGACGTGTCGGGAAGACCGGGATGAGGAGTGGATGGGCGTGAGCCTGGCCCGACAGCCCAAGGCTGATGGGCACGTGTTGGTAAGGCCCTGGGGTGCGCGGGGTGGGGTGGTGCTCTGAGAACCGATGACCAGGACCTGTAGGAACACTCAATGGCAGGGGAACAGTGTGGCTTTGGCACTGCTTAGGTGCACCTCCACTTAAAATCTGACACATGCTCATGCCTTCCCAGGGCACTGGGATATGACTGCTGAACCGTGACAAGTGATACATGCTTTGTGCATCTCATGTGTCGCATGCATGTTTTTGCCTTCTTTGTGTCAAGGAATAATTTATATCAGATACACAGATCTTCAGATTACAGTGTGTATTTTGACAGCTGTGCACACCTGCGTACACCCATATTTCCAGCATCCCAGTTCTTTTTGGCCCCTCCCCAGTCACCTCCTTATACTAGAGGAGGCCCATGTCGTAGTTCGTGTTGCCATCATGATTTTCCTGAAAGTTTTCCCTGAAAGTTCGTATCAGTGGCATCACACAGTGTGTGTGCTCGCTTGTGTAAGTCTGTTTTTCATTCAGAATTCTTTTGAGAGTAATCTGTAGTATGTGTTTCAAAAGTGCATTCCCACACATTCCTGTGCAATAGAATGCTTAATGGAATGTTTTTTGTTATTTTCTATTTGAGAGTATGCTTCTACCCACTGGCTCACTTCCTGCCTGGTTGGGCCAGTCCAAAGCCAGGAGCTTGGATCCCCATGCAGGTCTTCGCGTATGAGCTGCAGGGACCCAGTGAGTTGAGCCATGGCTTAGGATTTAATCAGCAGGAAGCTGGCTTAGGGAGTGGAGTCAGGAATTGCAGGCAGGTCCTTTGGGAGCCACGGGCATCTGAATTGCTGGGCTAACCACTCACTCTCAGTATGTTATTGTTAATTAGTCATTTGTCTGGCTTCTGAAGCATACGTGATGTGTCTGACCCATTGGGTGTTCTGAGGGAAAAACCAGGAACCAGAAGGGCTTGACTTGGAGGCTCTCACCAGCTTAGAGCTGTGCTACACACATCAGCAATGCAGATGAATTTGTTTCTCCATGTCAGCTACTTGAGCCATGCCCTGGGTTGGGGAGGCCGGGGCTCAGGAATCCGGGATGGTACTGGCTATTGTGCAGAAGGCACATGGAGGATGCTTTTGCCCTTGGCCTCAAGTGCAACCAAAGAGGCCTTTGTTACGGCTATTGCTAAAGTTTTGATTGTGTCATATTTTTTCATCTTCCTTGTAATTTCTTTTCTTTTACTCTAGCCCCAAAGTGATTAAGCAGGAGCAGCTGTATGGCTTGGTCGGCCTTCTCATATGTCCCCACCAGGCCCTTCCCTGGTCACAGCTCTGGGATAGTTCCTGTTGTGACTTCTTACACATTTGCTGCCTTTGACTTTCCTGGGAAGGTTTAGTTCCGAGAGAACGAGACCGAGAGAGGAGACTGGTGCTGGCTGCTCTGTCTTGGGTACTCTGTCTTGGGGCTGTTGTGAAGCTGAGTTTTCGTAGGTTCCATTCCCTGGACCTGGGGGCAGGTTTTCTGAAGCAATTCAGACCAAAGGTTGCTGTCCCCTCCCTGAGGGAGCTCGTGTTTGCATCCACTGACAAGTGTGCTGTCCCCTTTGGCCTCTGGGGTTCCTGAGGGGCCTTGTGAGGGGCCCTGGTGGCTGCCGGCCTTCAGGATGAAGAGCAGGGATATTTAAGTCCCAGCTGCTCTGCTTCTAATCCAACTCCCTGCTAATGCTGCTGGTAAAAGCAGCCGAAGACAATGCTTGGGGCCCTGCCACCCATGTGGGAGACCCAGTGGAAGCTCTGGGCTCTGGCTTCAGCCTGCCACAACCCTGGCTGTTGGGGCCATTTCAGGAGTGAACAAGCAGATGGAAGATTCTCTGTCATTCCTCTCTGTAGCTTTGACTCTCGAGTAAATCAATAAAAATTCTTAAAAAACAAAAACAAAATCAAAACAGGTGCAGTAGCCTGATGGCTAAAGTCTTTGCCATGCATGCACTGGAATCCCATATGGGTGTAGGTTCAAGTCCCAGCCGCCCCACTTCCCATCCAGTTCCTTGCTTGTGTCCTGGGAAAGCAGTTGAGGTTGGCCAGTTGGCCTGCCCAGGGCACTGGGAGCAGCAGTGAGTGGGCATACTCGGAGGAGGCAGAGGCCAAGCCAGTTGGCTCCCCTCTCCACAGTGATGACTGGTGGACGTGCAGACACATATAGGACAAGGGTGCCTGTCCTTCTTGTTGTCTGGGACACAGGGCAGAACCAGGTCTTATCCAGGCTGCCGTGGGCCTTGTGGTACTTCCTGCAGAGTTTGGCCCCTCGGGAGGAGAGGTCTGCCCTGCCCTGACTGGTACTAAACTCTTGCCCACCCCAGGGTGGCCTCTTCTCAGGGCTCTCCCTGTCAGGCATGGGGAAGTTGGCCACTTTGAGTGGGAAGGAAATGCGTCTTGCTAGGGGTTTGAAGATATGAGTCTGTGCATTTGCAAAGCTCAAGTCAGGCACTCCTTGAGATTGTGATGTTTGCTATCTATCAAGTTACTTCCAGAAAATAAAATAATAAAGTAAATAAGGAACTGTCAGGGTCTGGCCTTGTGGGACAGTGAGTTAGGCTGTTGCCTGTGACACCAGCATCCCAGATGGGAGCACTGGTTTGAGTCTGGTATTGTGGCTTGCAGGTCTGACTTTCCTACCTTGCATTCCTTTGTTCCTTTAGGCCTGTGCCCACCGCTGGAAGAACATCTACTATGAATCAGACCACATCTTGCCCCACGGCTTCTGCTACATCATCCCCTCCAACCTGCAGGGCAGAGGCAGGTCGCTAATCCCGTGCTATGAAGGTGAGTCTGGATGGAGGGGCCGTCACCCCCTACCTGCCTCACATCCTCCCTACATCACCACCTGCATGTTCCCTACTCCCCCAGCTTCCCAAGTGCCAAGAGTGGGTAGCACTGCCCACATCTGGATGGCCTTCTGACGTCCCTCCCAGACTCTGTTGAGCCGAGAGCAGGCACAAATGCGGTAGTGGATCCAGGCCTTTTCCAACTTTACCTGAGCCTGCCCCAGTGGTCAGGGGCCCTGCCAAGCTTTCTGAAGTCTTAAAGTACAATGTATTGAGCTTGAGGCTGCAGGTCTCCTGCCACTCTGGATGCCTAGTGGCTCTAGGAAACACACTTCTCCTCTTTGCAGCAGCATTTCCTTGCCTGACTGTCCTGGGGTTGGCCAGAGTGATCTCCACGGCTCCAGGCAGCTCCCTGTCTAAGGACAGGACTGTTCATTTTTAATTGCTTACGCCCACCCCAGTTAGTTTGGACAGAATGACCACTGTCCCATGTCCACGTTGCCTCAGCCTCCCTGGCTTCACATGCGGCCCCTGGAGTGCACTCTGAGCACTGCTGTTTGGACACTGCATTTTTCCTGGGGCCTCGGGTGGATTGAGCAGGGTACTGTGTGCCGTGACCCCGTGGCAGAATCCCTGCCAGCGGCACAAGCCTCTTCCTGTGGCTTGCTTTGTTCTGTCTATCAGCATTTGATCAGCTCTGGCTGGGCCGTGTGGGGAAATCCGACTGTGGGCTTTCTGTATCTCCATGTTGTTTCAGTCAGCAGAAAACCACCCCCATTGTCAAAACAGAGGATAGTACGAGGGCGCTCTCTGGAGTGTGGGGAGGAGGCTCCGTAGCTTGGTGCAAAACAGCTTTGAAGTCGGGTGTAGTTTTGCCTTAATGCACACATCTGAGAGATAACAGCTGTGTGTGCTTGATGGAGAGGAAAGGAGAGTGGGTTCCCAAGGTTCATGTCTGACTCACTCTAACCTTTTCCGCAGGAAGAGACGGGAAAAGACCTGGGCCGACACAGGGGTAGTTCATGGGGCTGAAGCAAGGGTGGTTCCCCATGCCAGTGGGGGGGGAGTGGCACATTGGATGGCCATGATCACTGACCCCAAACTAGGCCTGCAGTAGCCACAGGGTGGCCCGACTCACTGAACCCAAACCTGTCATCTAGTAGCCATAGGGTGATGAGGCTTACTGACCCCTAGCTTGACCTCCAGTTGCCATGGGGACACATAGCTCTCCTCTGTGACCTCGCTGCATACCCCGTAGGCATTGGAAAGCAAAGGACGGGCTCGGCAGAAGGTGCTCCTGTCTAGTGCTCGTGCTTCCGGTCCTGGCTGTGGCTTGTGCTGTTAAATGACCTTTATTGACCCCGTGTGGAATCCATAGTGGTCCAGTGTTGCAGTCTGGCAACTCTATCTTCTCATTTCACCATCATCACCCAACTCCAGCAAAGCAGATTTGGTTTTCCTGTGCATTTGGTTCCAAGAGCTTAGGTTAGAAGTTTTTCGGGAAGATACCCATGGGGCAGGGAGGAAGTGGGAAAGGGAAGGAGGGGGATCCCATGAAGGATGTGGGTGACTGAGACACAGTCCCTGTGGGCCTTGGTGGAGGCCAGAGTGGAAACCACCCCTCCCTCTGGAGCGTGGAGCTTGGGCTCTCTTCATTCCCACCCCACATCCTGTCCTGCCTTGACTTAGGCCTGGGAAGCCTCTGGGCGTAGAGCAGGTGGGGAAGGGTGGTGCACCCAAGGTAGTATCGCTGTTGGATTTGTATTGGTTCTTCCCTGGGGAGCTATAGCAGGGGCCAGCGCTTGATGCAGAAGTGGGGTTTGTGTAGCTCACGGGCGCTGGCAGCTGCTGGGGACTGGCAGTGCCCTTCTGTGTGCCTCATATTGTGGCATCTGGGGTGACGGGGGGAGCTATGGACAGATGGGAGCAGAAGGGGCTTTGTGGCTCTCACCAGGCAGAGCTGGGCGAGAGCTTTTTCGGGATGTGTGTTGCTGAGAGTCACTCATTCAGTGAGAGAGCTCGGAGTTGACATCTCCATCCCTGTGCCTCGATGGTGAGCAGTGATTTTTGTTAGTTTGTGTATTCAAACGAGAGTTCAATGCACGGTGGTCGGCGGCCCTTGGAAGGCAAGAAAGGGAGCTGAAATCTCAAATGTGAGTGTGAGTAGGTCAGGGCCAGCTGCCCGTATGGGGTGCTCTTCATGCAGCGTCAGCCCTGCTGTGCTGAGGTCTAACTCAGGTCCTTCTCGGTGGCTTCTGGCCGTGCAATGTGCCCATTGCAGCTCAGGGGCTCCAGAGAGCAGGTGCATGGAGCAGAACTTTGAACTGAACCCGTGGCCAGAGCCCAACACGGATCGGCTCCCCCCTGGCCCATTGTAAGTGCTAATGTTGGCTGTGGTGATTATGTGAACAGAGCCAGTGGCACAGGGCTGGTGTCAGGAACCCAGTTCTGTGGGTAGTGGTGGCCATTCCAGAGAGGGGGCACGGAGGGGGCGGGGGCCCTCAGGCCTCTTTGTTCTGATTGCACCCTAACTTTACAGTGATCCAATGCAGCCAGCAAGGAGATGAGCAAAGTGGTTGTGGCCTCACCTGCTGGTAGTTTGTTCCCTTCCCTCTGTGGACAGACACACTTGTACACACATTCCTCTCGCTGCTTCTCAAAAAATTCATTTTGGTGCAAAAATTTTGAAAAGGCATGCATGTTTTTTTATACCACACATTTTCTATGCCTCTTCTAATATTTCGTTTTTCAAAAATGTAATGGAAAGTTAGTGCGACAGAGTGTCGGGGGAGATAGTTCCATCCTTTGGCTCACTGGTCAAATGCCTGTAGGAGCTAGGACTGGGCCAGGTTGAAGCCAGGAGCTTAGTTTGGGCCTTCCTGCAGGCATTTATGTACTTGAGCCATCAAAGCTGCCTCCCAGGATATCCAGGAGCAGGAAGCTGGCTTGGAGAGCAGACTTGGAGCTTGATAAGGGCTGCAAAGAGTCTATTGTGGTGGTTTCATAACTGCAGCAAGGCCCACCTCCCCATGAACTTATGAAGACCCCCTTGTAGGCATAGATTTCATCGTTTTGCACCAGGAGAGTCTAAAGTACTCTGGTGTCTCTTGGGCACCAGGTAGACATAACCCCGGTGACATAGTCACCGTTGCTAAGAAGTTCCCCACCTACAGGGGGCAGCAGAGAGGAAGCAAGGGGCTTCCTGAGGGTGGGCTTGCTGTGTGGGGAGAAAATTGTCCCCTTTCGCGTGCACTAGCAGGGGGCCTCTTCCTGAGGAATCCCATTGGACGCCAGGACAAGGTTGCATTAAGGAGTTATTATAGTTGATAGTTCAACCTGTGGAGCCAGGATGTATGGAGCAGGGGAGAGTTGTAAAATCGCTGCATCAGTTCCAGCGATTTTTGTGCCACTGTTGTCCCTGGATGCACTTCCGGAGCATGGTGGAGAGCCTGTGGGAGGGGTCAAGCGAGGTGTGGCCTCAGCAGTGGTCTTTCTCCCTGGGACTGGGAACTCACTGGGACCCGCTGTGGGACAGATGTTGTAAGATGCCTCTGCATCTTACCTCTCTCTGAGCTACCCTGAGCAACTGGTGAGAAAGCTCAGGTGTGCATGTGCGGAAGGAACACCCATTCTGCGCTTGGAGTCTCCTTGGGGTCTCCATGGTGAGGGGATGCTCCAGGGCTGGGGTGCTCACCTGTCAGCAAGCTTGGCTGGGATGGATAAAAACTGTGAGCACCTTGCCAACCACACCTTTGGAATTCTTAAACAGCCATATATATATACACATATATGTATGTATATATATATATAAATCATATGAATTATATATATGTATATATATGTATATATATGAATGAGAATGTGGGAGCGACAGCTGGGTCAGGGCAGCTCAGGTGCTTCCTGTCTCTAACTGGGTGGGGAAGGCTACCAGAATTTCCTGTTGGAACCAGGAAATGAGGAGAGGATGGGGGTGGGGATAATAGGAGGTGGGCGGGCAGAGCACACCTTTCAGTCACACAACCCATCTCACTGTGCATCTGATGCGAGCATCACTCACAGCTCAGAGCGTGGAGAAAGAGAGCTTCAGAGACACGACTGGGTTGTTTGTAAATTGAAAATCATGTACCATTAAACCTTGGTTCCCACTACTGGCCACACCAGGGCAGTGGAGGACTCCCGACAGCTGGGTTTGTGTGGGCATGAATGCCCAGGACAGAGGTGGCTTTTGTCCTTCGTGCCTGAGCCTGGCTGAGCAGTAGGCAGTGAGTCCTCCTTGGATTGTGACAGAAAGAACTCTGGAGTGTAGGGTAACTTGGGAGCAGCTTGTTAAGGAAGTAAAAACACTTAAGAGGAAGCGCTGATGAAGAAATGCAGCGAGAAGTACCCACCTGGTACTGCAGACCTAACCAGAACGCGCCTCTGCACCTGCTCTTTCCTGCTTCCTGTGTTGATGACCTTCATCTTTAAGAGGAGCAGAGTAAGCCCTTCCTAAGAAGTGTTTGTCATCAGGAGCAGAAAGTGTCGACATAGTAGGCAGCTCGGAGTGTGTACCCAATAAATGGGAGTTTTTCAACAATCCCCTATTTATTTATGACATGGAAAGATCATCCACCGCTGGTTCACAGCCCAGATGACCTCAACAGCTGGGGCTGAGCCAGTCCAAAGCCAGGAGCCTGGGACTGCTTCTGGGTCTCCATTGTGGGTGGCAGGGATCCAAGCTCTAGGAACCATCTTCTGCTACCTTCCCAAGCTCCTTAGCAGTGAGCTGGATCAGAAGCCAAGTATCCAGGACTGGAAACTGCGCTCTAATATGGGCTGTTAGTGTTGTGGCCAGTGGCTTAACCCTCCAAGCCACAGCACTGACCCCAAATGTGAATTTTCTAATTAACTTTCTGGTAATAGCATTCCTAAACATTCCCGTAATGTGACTAACACATCCTGTTTTAGTAATAGATAATGGAGGGTAGAAAACCAAATATTATTAAGATGTATTTTAAGAGCTCCTTAAAAGATAATTTCTTGAATATCTTTGAAGGTCCTATTTACATCATTTATTTGCATGGGAAACTTGCCTTCCCTTTTTGGGAACATGATCTAAAGTTTAATTCCTGCTATGTTTAAAAGTTCTCCAGCTTGGAATTGTCCAGGCATGACTTGATTTGATTTTACTGTGCTTTAAAATTGCTGCATCAGTTTCCAGTGATTTCTGTACCCTTGGTGTTATTATCGAGGAATGGCTGGCTTTTTCTTTCCCATGTATTTTGCATGTCTTCTAACAGTGATCATTTCAAGGTATCATTCAAATGTGCAGATATGTTTTCCCCTTGTAATGTTGAAGACTCGGGCTCCACAGGGGATAAAAATCAATCTAGGTCCATTTCCAAATGAAAAGCAATAGAGGTTTTGTTGTGTTGTGTGTTTGCTTTGGAGAGAACCTTCAGAGGCCAAGATGATCTGTTTAAAGATTCACGAATAGACCTCATAACATTTTATTAAATAAAAACATCCACATTTGCATAGGACTTTATGGTTTCCAAAGAGCTTTCATAAACATTATCTCACTTGAGTAAAACACAGCACTTTACAAAGAGGATGTGGTTCTGGAGGTCCTGGCTGGGGGACAGAGGGAGAGTGGCCAAGGAGACAGCCGGGGGTGGGGGACAGTGTGGAAGGAGGAGAAGAGGGGGTGACTGCTGGTGGGGTCTCCCCTGGGCACTAGGAGCCGCATGGAGCCTTCCTTTTGGAAGCAAAGAATTGAGCCAAACTGTATTCTATGTTGCCTGCATGATTCCATGCATTGTGTAGAATTGCCAATGACTTAATGCTGTTTGCTGTTCTGATGTGTTCCTTAATCACGTCCTCTTCTGAAATGCTGTGTCTGTGTGATGTGTATCTCTTTAAGAACGAACAGACTCAGGGTACCCTAACAGAGCACCTCTCAGTGCTGTGCTAGGTACTTCACATCAAAGGCCTTCCTGAGTAATTGCATCATGTCAGGGCAAGCATCCTCATTCCTCTTGTTTGAATGAAAACAACTGGAGCCCTGGATGTGGGTGAAGGTCACCCGCCTGCTAGGCAGGAGTGAGGTTGGCGGGCCTCAGGTTCAGAGTAGCTTTCTGGGTAATTGACTATTCCGTTGGAATTTTCTGTGATTACTGGGGTGTACCCAACACAGAGAAAAATACCCTGTTTTTAATGTTAGAATTTTGGGGGCCATTTCAGTATAGGCTTTTAAAACCAGGTTAAAGCTTTACCCACAATACGGACAGGCCCTCGCGTGTCCAGGGGTAGACCTGGCCCCTTGGTCAATCAGCTGTAGCCAAGAGGTTGGTCTATTCTATGTCCCAGGTCTGTCCCTACTCCAGACATGTGGTTTTAATTTCTCAAAAGCAGTTTGTCCAGGTTTTCACACCAGTTTTGTTACAATATTGAATTCTACCCAAATCTGAACTGGAGTTTTTGCTGAAAAGTGGCTTTCCTGTGTCTCAGGTCACTTTGTTTATTTAGGAAGGACAGACTGACAGCGTGTATAGAATATGAAATATAAGGATGCCGTCTGCCTGCAGCATGGCTTGCTTTCATATCTGAAACAGAGTCGGCAAGATGGGTTGTTAGATTGTGGGTGGGAGGAAATTTTAAAAAAGATTTGTTTATTTCAGTGGAAAGGCAGATATACAGAGAGAGGAAGGGATACAGAGAAAGATCTCCTGTCTGCTGGTTCACTCCTGAAGTGGCTGCAACAGGCAGAACTGAGCTGATCCGAAGCCAGGAGCCAGGATCTCCCACATGGTGCAGGGTCCCAAGGCTTTGGTCCATCCTTGACTGCTTTCCCAGGCCAAAAGCAGGGAGTTGGAAAGGAGGTGGAGCAGCCGGGGCATGAATTGGTGCCCACATGGGATCCTGGTGTGTTCAAGGCAAGGACTTTAGCCACTAGACTATCACATCAGGCCTGGAAGGAATTTTTTAAGGATTGTATCACACACAATCTCTCTCGCATGCACACACACACACACACACACACTCTGTTCACTGGTTCACTTCCCAATTGTCCACAACCTCTGGAGCCCGGCTAAAGCCAGGATTCAGGAACTCCATATGGGCTCCCATGTGGGTGGCAGCTACGTCTCCAATATGGGATGCACTTGCTGCCAGCAACAACTGAACCACAGTGCTGGCCTCTTAAGATGCGTTTTACGATTGTAAAAGATGTATAGCGTTACATTGACCTTGCTAACTGTGCTAGGGATAGAGCTCTGTGGAGTTAACTACACTTGCGTTGTGCAACCTTTACCAGCATCGTCTGCCAATTTTTTCCCAGAACATTTTCTGATTTTCTATCACCCCAAACCTGAATTCTATACCCAATCAATAGTCACCTTCCTTCCCTGGACACCCCAGGGAAGTCTTACTTTCTGTCTCTGAGTTTTACCATCTTTACTCCCTTCATCCAAAAATCGAGGCAGACGGCAGGAGATGCCTGGGCACTGGCTGTGCGTGATATCTGGGTTGTAGCAGGTGTCAATGTTTCCTTCCGTTGTAAGACTGAATACTATTTCCTTGTCTGTGTTCCATCTTGTTTACCCATTCATTCCCCAATTGGAAGTGGCTTCTGAAGGACAAAGAACAAAGCTTAAAGGTATTTTAGGAAGTAGGATAGTGTGGCACAGTGTATGGGGACAGACCGGCCCTGCTCTGGGCCCCTTGGCCAGTGGTGTTGGGGAACCCTTGCTCTGTCAGGGACTGGAGTCCTCACCTGGGAAAGCAGTGGGTGGGTTAGACTTGTGACACCTTCTCGGAAGATCTGTTCCTCATCCAAAATTCTGTTTCCTTGCTTAATTAGATGGCGAATTTCTGGCTCTGTGCGCTTCTGCTTTTAAAATTCACCATGACTGAAGCGGACATTTAGATCAAATGTTCTACCTTTTCCTCTAGCCTAGCCATTTAGCTCATTCACTCTGCTTTCCTTTTTATTTATTTTTCATGTTACAATCCCCCACCCCCGGCTCCACTCAAATGTGGCCTATGTCAGGAATTCGTGTGTCATTCTTGCACAGGTGCCATGCTGATCATCCGGTGCCAGCCCAGTGTTAGCGTCTGTGCTGCGTGGCCACTTGGTGCGGTTTCCTGTTCTCTTCGTTGTTGCACAGCCACCTGCCCAAATGCATTGCCCTCTGAATAGCTGTTTGAGCATACAGTTTTCAGATTTATTTCATAATAACTGGAAAAAACATTTAAACCTCAACGAAACAGGCTGGGTTTGAAAGATGCAACTTTCTCCAGTGAGCAGTCACAAGAAAGATGATTAGGAAGGAAGTATGTTAGGCTGTGTGTAAACCTTGGTTTCCATGTGGCTTAGTTCCAGTCCAGCGTTTTTAGGAAGGGCAGAGGAAGTGGTCCCACCCAATCAGTGGCCACCTTGAACGCATTAAAACTTATTAGTGGAGTTGCAGATGGCAAACATTTGGAGACCAATACATTTTTTTTTCCTCTCTGAATTGCCTTCTGTTTAGAGAGGATTAAATAAAAGCAGTGACTACATCAAACATAATACTACCATTTTTAGAATGGAGGGGCCCTGTGACTTTATGAAATAACGTGTGGCGCAGGCCTCGTAATTCAAACCCACCCGTGACTGGGATCTCCCATCTCTGCCCAGTTCCTCCTGGTGGTCTCTGGGTGCTTCCTCTCCAGCCTTTGCTTCCAAGGATCCTGTCTGTGGATCAGAGTCAGGCGAGCCACAGCATGCCTAGGAGTTGTTACCCTACATCCTGGAGCGAGAGAGAGAGCCGGTGTGCTGTAGCTCTGTCTGCCTAATAGGTCCTGGCCTCTGTGGGGGCCATGGTCTTGTGAGCATTTGGGATCGTGAGTGGACAGGAGGCACTCATGGGCCTGGTCTCAAGGCCTTTGTATTTGCACAGGAAAAACGATTCCTGGGGATGTGGGAGGCTGGGTCCCTCCACCTTGCACCTCCTGACTTCTCTATGGAGGGAGGGCGAGTGATGCTGGAATCTGGGGATCGCTGTAGGGGCCGCCCCTGGCCTCTGTGCCTGCCTTGCTTCCTGCAGCTTTGTGGTTCAGGCTGCCTGACTGGCTCAGGTTGAGACTGTCAGCATCAAGGTGGTTTTAAGCCCCCTAAGTTTTTTTATAATCAAGTGTTTTAGGGTATAAGTGGTTAGGTTGACTGTGTGTGCAGTTGCTGCCCCCCAGTATCGGGGAGCTGTGGTAGGCAGTGTGATACGGCATGTTAATCTGCCACCTGGAATTGCCACATCCCAAATGGGAGAGCTGGTTCTTGTCCCGGATGGCTGATCCAGCTGCTTGTAATGGATCCTTGCAGGCAACGGGGGTGATTAAAATGCCAACACCCAGCGGGAGACCCGGGTTGTAGTTCCTGGCCCTTGGCCTTCAACCCCGTATGTGCCTGGCTGTTGAGCCGTTTGGGGAGTAAACCAGCAGATGGAAGATGTTTTTGCTCTCTCACTTTTCTCTGCTTTTTAAATTGATCGGTCTTATATGGTGTTGTAACACAGTTGGATAAACTGGAAGGTGAGCCAAGCGCTTGGGCTCCCGCGCCCATGTGGGAGACCTGGGAAAGCCTCCCAGGTCCTGGTTTCAGCCTAGACTTGGCATGGCCATCGTGAATGCCTGCGGAGTAAATCAGCAGATGGGAGGCTTTCTCTTTCTCTTTTTTCTGTGTGTGTGTGTGTGTGTGTGTGTGTGCACGAGCGCGCATTGCGCCTCCCTCTCTCTGAAGCTACCTTTCAAGGAAATCAGTAAATCTCAAAAAATAAGCCTTAAGGTGATATTTGCGTGGGAATTAGTTCCACGCTCGTTCTGCATTTACCCCAATCTGAGGATGCTCTGATTCTTCATGGGACTGGGCAGAATATTTGTGTAGGAGCTAGGTACACCCTCTCATGTATGTTCCATCATCTTGGGATGACTTGTCACACGTGAAATGCAGTGAGTGTGGACAGCCGTTCAGCTGCATTGATTAGGGAACCAGGTCAGGAACATGTGCGCCTGTCCCACACAGATGCGCTGTCTGCTCCCAGGTAAGGGATATGTACACCTGTCCAATGCGCATTGCTGTCTGCCCCCAGGTCAGGGATGTATGCACCTGTCTCACACAGATGCGCTTTCTGCTCCCAGAGTGTATACTGCATAGCTGGTTGAATTTGCAGATGTGGGGTACTGACTGTGTATGCCTTTGTGGGAGGAAAGGCTCATGTGTGGGCATCTTCCAGGTCTCCCACCGAGTACAGGGTCCCACACACTTGGGGAATGTTCTACTCTTTTTCCTAGGCTAGTAGCGGGAATGTGGATCAGAAACGAAGCAGCCAGGAGACAAACCTGTGCCCATTTGGGATGTGGACATTGTATGTGACAGCTTAACTCACTGTGTCACAATGCCCGCTCCAATTTTTATGTTTTTTTGTGGGGGGGGTGATATCATATTTACAATAGCAAGGGTGTCCCTAGCCCAGGGGATTAGCATTCAAAACTAAGAAATATGTATAGGGCCTGGGGGAATCTCTCAGTGTGTCTGGGAAAGCCCAGAGCTCTGGCCAGTCGTGGGTCAGTGTAGAAGCCCAGGGATTAGTTCACCTGTGGTGCCTTCCTCACTTTCCTCACTTTGGCTGACCGTTAACCCACTTGGTCAGGGTCAGTGGACATTGAGGGCACAGCACAGTGAGCATGGGTGTGTGTAGATGGTTGGTGTATGTGTGTGTGTGTGTGCATGCTTGCACGTGTGTGTGTAGATGGCTGGTATGTGTATGCATGCTTACACATTGTGTGTTTGTGTGTGTGTAGATAGCTGGTGGGTGTGGTGTGTGCCTATGTAGAGTTGTGTCTGTATGTCCCTGGTCCATGTGTTTGTAGATGACTGGTATGTGTGTGTCTGCATGTACACGTGTGTATGTGTCTGATGTGTGTGGTGTAGGCGCATGAGCGTGTGGTGTATGGAAGAGGAGAAGGCTCTCTGGGCTAGGAGCTGGGGTCTGGGCTGCTGTGGCTTGTGTGATGTCACCACAGGCTGAGGGTTATAGGGACGATGCTGCAGCACCATGCCGAGGAGGGCAGGCACTGAGGTCCCCGGCAGAAGTGCTGTCCCGGGGTTGGGCAGAGTCAGAGAGCCTCAGTGTGGATGCTCAGTGTTTCCCCTGCTCCAACCAGCCTATGTCAGGCCTCGACCACCCGGGAGGCCCATCCTGTGGGCTCTTGGTTTGTGCCATCATTCACACCTTAGGCCTCTGGGAGGTGCAGAACCCACAGCATGACTCTTTCATGCAGGGCTGGGATGGTGCTCAGGGAGCCTGCCAGACCTGAAGTGACACGACAGGGCTGGAAGGGTGGGGAGATGTGGGGGGGATCCCTGAGAGGAAGACCCTCCCCCTTGTGTGTGTGTGCTGAGTCGGCTCTGAGCGAGGAGGAGAGAGCGGCATTCGCCCTTACCTGCATGGTCTTCTGGATGAGAGGTTGAGCAGCTGAGTCTTCTTGGGGTAGAATATAGAGGGTGGGGGAGGTGGAGGAAGCAGAGCAGCTGCCTCCTGCTTCATGTGTAGGGGCTCATGACAGAATCATGAGGGGTTGCAACAGCCCTATCTTCCCACGGGGACGTGTAGGTGGTTGGTACCATCCAGGGACCCCACGTTGTTGGTGTGCTTGCCTGAGAATGCCCCAAGAGGGCACATGTGCACCTTGGCCTTAGAGAACACCAAGGCTTGGGATGGTGACCACTTCTCTGTGTGTCCCCCAGCACACAGCACAGCTCATGTGGGGGCATCCTGGCCGGGGCGGGCTGGGCCCCAAGTGGTGCTTCCTGCTGACCCAGGCAAGGGTGTCCGTAAGGGCCTTGAGCTTGGGCCAGCAGTGGAATGCTCCCCGCTCCCTAAAGAGGCTGTGGTTGCCACAAAGCTCCTTGATGCTGTTCCAAGGGTAATGGCCATGGCAGTTGGAGGAGGAAGAGGTTTGGAAAAGGCACTGGGGTTTGATGTCTTGAGTGTTTGGTCACCATGCACTAAGAGACCTTGAGATGGTTTGTTTAGAGTGGTTTTTAAAAAATTATTTTTAAATATTTCCTTCATCCCCCCTCCCTCCATCCCTCCCTGTTTTCCTTCCTTCTTTCCAAAGGCAGGGTGAGGGAGAAAAAGAGGATGTTTTCCATCTCCTGGTTTCCTCCCAAAGCAGCCACAATAGTCAAGTATGGCCAGGGGAGGAGCCTGGAGCTCCATCCAGGTCTCCCTTGTGGCTTCCAGGACCCAAGGACCTGGGCCATCTGCTGTCTCCGTGACACACTAGCAAGGTGTTGGATGGGGATCAGAGCATCTGGGACTCAAACTGGGGCTTAGAAACTGTGCTCAGATACGGGATACTGGTAGCGTTTAACCCACTGCACCATATCACCAACCCAGAGACTGTGTGCTTTAAAGATGGGAGTGCTACTGAATTCCTGTGAGGCTCGGTTGCTAAGGTGGCCCGGCATAGCCGTTTTATTCAGCTTTGGGGATCCGAATTTCTGATGTTAACGTTGTTCTAGAGAGGCAGTGGGATAGATGGGTTTTGTGCCAGACCTCCCAGGTCTAGTTTGTAGTTGTGTGTTGGGGTTGGGACAGTTTGATGCTCACAATCATGCAGTTTGATGTGGGAGGTTTATAAAATGGTTTATAAGCCCTCCCTTCCCCTCTCTCCAACCTACCCATCCCTTCCCACTGCTCTGCCCACTCCCCTGATCCCGCTCCACTCCCAGCCCTGGCATAAAACCTTGCAAGGCACAAATGAGTTCTGTTGGTCACTCACTGGGCTGCTTCAGGTAGGCAAGGAATTCTTAGAACACCAGAGTGGGGCTGGAGGGACTGAGTGCCCTCCCACGGAAGAGAACTCACCCGGTCGACATTCTGTTGTCATTCAGCGGCCAGCTAATGGCCACTTACTGGAACGTGTTACTAGGTCTGCGGGGAGTGTTGTTAGAAACTGAATTATCCTGCATCCCTAGGGCCCTCTCTCCCTCAGCCTGGAGTAGATTCTGAGCCGCAGGAAGTGGCGCTGTGTTGCAATTGCAGTTGCATTGTTCCTTTGTATTATTTATTTTGTGTTTCAAAAATAAACGTGTTGCCTTTGAAGGGCGCTATAGAGACTGGCCAGCAGCCCTGGGTGACTGAGTGACCCACACACCAGGGCGTCCTAGGGAGGAAGCTGTGCAGCCTTGAGCTGTACCTGTCACCTCACCAAGCCTCCCCATCCTCACCTTTTTTTTTTTCATTTTATTTTTTTATTTATTTATTATTTTTAATTCATTAATTACATTGTATTATGTGACACAGTTTCATAGGTACTTGGATTCTCCCCACCCCTCCCCAAACCCTCCCACCATGGTGGATTCCTCCACCTTGTTGCATAACCACAGTTCATCCTCACCTTTTAATCTGCGGATGGATGTGATTTCCCAGGCACAGGGATAGGATGCTGAATGAAATGGTATGTGTAGAAACACTTAACGCAGCGGCCAGCACTTGCTAACTTTTGTCACAAGCTTCCTGCTGCTTCTTGACCAACTTAAAAATAAACAGCAGTGACCCAACATGTCTGTGTGGTAGGCGGGAATGTTGAGAGTCAAGAGATGCTGGAAGAATGCAGTGGACCCCTTGTTTGCTTCTGGCCTTGGGACATCCTATCACCTTCCTCCCACACAAGAAGGAGGCATCAGCATGAGGCATGGCTGGGCAATGCCATCCCTTGTGCAGCCATGGGCTCCTGTCAGCCCGCCCACCTGCCCAGGCAGCCCTGCTTCTAAAGCTCTGATGAACAGTAGTACCCTTCTAGTTGGCCAGAGGAGGTATGGCACCTGTGACTGAGTCAGGTGTCTTCGGGGAGACAGCCACATCATTCCAGTTCTGCATCATGCTTGTAGCTCAATGGGCTCTATCCTTTCTGAAGTCAGTGACACAATTGTCCCCAGCCCTCCCGCTTAACTGCTGTGGCTGCCTCCCTTCCTCCCCTGCAGGATTGGAGAGTAAATGGGTCACCTGCCAGCCTCCCTTCCTGATGGCACTGGGGCCCTGGAGTTTAGAAGTCAATTGACTTCTTGACACTTCCCTTCCATGCTGCTCCCAGGCTGGACGACATCCTGCAGTGACCGTGGGGTGGTGGCCAGCTGCTCATGTGCGACTGGCACACACTGGCATGCTGAGGTTTGCTGTCTTTCCTCCCTCCCCTCTAGAGTACAAGAAGAAGTATGGAGAGGAACACGGCTCCTGCCAGGCGGGGATCGCGGGCTTCTGCACCGAGGTGGGTGCCAGCACTGTGGGTGCGTCTCTTCCCTTGGGGGTGCTTGTTTCCTGGCCTCGTGTGTTTTGGGCCAGCGTTGGAGATCTGGCTTCTGTTCTAGACACCCGAGACCTGAGTGGGCATATTGTGGTCCTCACACGTTGGGGAAAGTCGTTTATCCATGTGTGGGTTGGGTGATGGAGGGAGTAGGGGAACCAGCTGGCCAGAGACCACTGGGTAGAGTGGCCTGGGCCAGCTCATTGGGAGATTTCTATGGGGACATGGAAGGAGTTGAGCAAACGAGGGGCCCAGGTGAGCCTAATGCCTGGCTGTGGGCAGTGTGAACATGAAGCCTCACCCTGCTTTCTGTTCTTGCTCTGTGCCTCTGATCCAGTCCTATGTGCTGAAAACCTGTGCGGGCCCCTGCCCCTGTGCCTTGGCAGCAATAGCCTGGCCTTGAGTTGCACGGACATTTTTAAAATGTTTATTTCCCTCTGAAAGGCCTGTCCCAGGGAAGGGAAGGAGGGTTAGAGAGAGACAGAGAAGGAGAGAGATGGACTTTCCATTCATTGGTTTGCTGCCTAAATGCTTGCAACAAGCAGGGCTGAGCCAGGCCAGGCTGAAGCAAGGAGCCAAGAACTCCGTCTGGGTTTCTCACGTGAGTGGCAGGTGTTTAAGCACTGGAGTTTTCAGCTGCTGGCTTGCAGGCGGGTTAGCAAGGAGCTGGGTCACAGGTCAAGCAGCCAGGCCTGGAATAAGGGTTCTGATAGGGGAATGCTGCATCTCGAGCCGCAGCTTAGTTCACTGTGCCACAGTGCCCACCCTTGGAGAAGTCCCTTCCTTCCTGTCTTTCAAGATTCAGTTTATTCTTTTTATTTGAAAGGCAGAGTTACAGAGGGAGAGAGAGAGAGAGAGAGAGGTCTGCAGTTTGCTGGTTCATTTCCCCAATGCACCCATAAGGGCTACTGCTGGGACCAAGCTGCCCGTTGGGCATCAGAAATGCTGTCTAGGTTTCTCATGTGGGTGGCAGGTATTCGATCACTTGTGCCAGCACTGGCTGCCTTCCAAGGCCTACGTTAGCAGGGGGCTGGGATTGGGAGCTGAAGCTAGGTGTGCAGTGGGTGGCCTCTTCACCCAGATGCCCACCCAGGACTGCTGCCCTTCATTTCACCTGTCATTTCTTAAGATTTCTGTGACCCTTGCTGCATGCAAAGTGTCAGACTAGGCTTCTTGTGACACCAGCATCCATTTAATTATGCAGAACACAAGAAGATGCTGTTCACTCCTCCTCTAGTTCATCGGCAAAAAAAGAGAGGCTGCTTTGTTCCCCTGTTTTCAATTTTATTTGAAAGCCAGAGTTATAGAGAGAGAAGGAGAGACACACACACAGAGATCTTCCATCCATTGGTTTACTTCCAAAATGGCTGCAATGGCTGGAGTTTAGCCAGTTTTGAAGCCAGGAATCAGGAGCTTTTTCTGGGTCTTGCAACTGGGTGGAGGGTTCCAAGGACTTGGGTCATCCTCCACTGCCTTCCCAGGCCACAAGCTTGGAGCTGGATAGGAAGCAGAGTAGCCAAGACATGAACTAGCACCCATATGGGGTCTTGGCATTTGCAGGTGGAAGGTTACCTTTTTGATTCAAAACTGTGGCTCCTTAAAGTCTTTTTTTAAATAAAGATTTATGTATTTTTATTGGAAAGCCAGATTTACAGGCAGGAGAGACGGAGAGAAAGACCTTCCATCTGCTGGTTTACTCCCCAAGTGGCTACAATGATTGGAGCTGAGCTGATCTAAAGCCAGGAGTTAGGAGTCAGGAGCTTCTTCTGGGTCTCCCATATGGGTGTTGGGTCCCAAGGCTTTGGGCCATCCCTCACTGTCTTCCCAGGCCTCAAGCAGGGAGCTGGATGAGAAGTGGAGCACCCGAGACACAAAGTGGCAGTTGCAAGCCAAGGATGCAGCCGCTAGGCCATCACGCCAGGCCCTAAAGTCTTGTTTTTTAAACTTCCAAAACATATATCCCCCCACACCCTGTACCCAGCTTTTGTGACCTCATGACTTTGATTGTCAGCAGTCTTCTTCCAAAAAGGCTGTCATCATCAACATCATTATACACTGGTCCCCAGCCTGTCTCCTGTAGTCCATTTAAAAACAAAAACAAACAAAATGCGCTGATAGAACATGCCCCAGCGTGACTGTTTTATGGTGTGTGGCTCCGTGGTGTTCTGTGCAGACACAGCATGATTGCTGTCACCCCCGCACTGTTTCAGAATATTTTCATAATCAGCCATTCCTGACCCATGCGCCCATTCTTTGCCCTTGCGTCTTGTGCACCATAGCCTAAGAGATCTTCCAGCATCCCTCGTGTTACTCTGACCCCAAGCTTTCACAGTCCATGGACGATTAAAAGCCCCCACTCCGACAAGCCTCGGCCTTTGGGGCTGGCTCTCCAGGGTCACCGCTTGCATTCTCTGGTGTGAGCAGAGCAGAGGAGGGGCAGGGGCTCATGCCAAACAGTGAGCTGTTGTCCCAGCAGTACCTGGAGGATGCTACTGTCTGCCATTTAAGCTCAAGGAGGAGGAAGATGGTGGGTGGGTTCTCACAGTGTCTTCAGCAGCTGCAAGGAGAGGGTAGAAAGGAGACATTTGCCATCATTTACTTGCAAACCAAGGAGTGTGACAGACCTCCCTCTCAAGTGCGTCCCTCCCTATCAACCATTCTTACTGTTTCCATTCACTCCCAACTCATTTCTGTGACATTCCGCTCTGCTCAGAATTCCATGCCAGGCCCTGGACATGGCACCTCCTCTCATCCTCACTGTTGAGACCAAAACCTGACCCTTTGCCTGCCTTACTCTGCTGCCAGCACCCAGCAATCCAGTCCCCTATCCTGTACCCACCACACAAATTTTCTGTCCATGTCCTCTGCTACCCCACATGTCTCTGTCACATCATGCTGCCGCCAACCCATTGCAGAGTCCCTGTTGCTGCTTCCACCTTACTGGGTTGTGGACAGGTCCCGCGTGGTGGCCAGCAGCATCCCTGAGAAAATGAAAGTGAACTCAGGGCCCCTGTGACTTTCCATCCCACTGGGAGTAAAGGTTTGACACCTGCCCCGTCGCCTCGCAGGCTGTCCTACCTTTTCAGTCTCAGCTGTTTCCTGGCCTCGCCAACCCTGTCTGCTCACAGTCTCCAGTCCCCGTGACTCGGGGCTGCTTTTGGAACAAACTCATTGGAAAAGCTAGGGATAGAGTTGTGTGTCGGTTGGAGGGAGGACACATTATCTGCTGGTTCACTTCCCAAATGGCCTCACTGGGCAGGCCTGGGTCAGCCAGGAACCTGGAGCTCTGAGCACATCTCCCAGGGACCCATCTCCCTCCGCGTTCTGTGGCATGTTAGCAGGGGACTGGATCAGAAATGGGGCAGCCAGGACTTGGGCTGCTGCTGTGGTCCGGGAAGCTGGTGTGGTAGGTGGCATCTTAACTCCTCAGCTGAGGAGCTCTGAAGTTGGGGGGTTAGACCCCCCCCACTGGCAACTTGCATACCAGAGAGAGTTCCCACTTGGCGGTTTTCCAGTTCATCCATCGCGTGTTGTCTTATGACATGTTAACAGTTAGCTCTAATGTCCTACTCCCTGATTAATAGTATCGTCTAATATCCTTATCAACTGTTAGTCGTTTGTGTTTGGCTTTCTGGAAATTGCTTGCTTATGTTCTTAGCTTGTTGTAGTTTTGTGTTGTTGTTTCGTTGTTTTACTGATCTGTATTTTATATTCTGGTTTCATTTGTTTTTTAGCACTGGTCACTGACTCCTTATGTGTGTTACAGATTTTCCATTGGTGTATTTCTCGTCATTTAAGTTGTTCATGTCGTCTTTATGGTGCTGGTATGAAACCTTTTGGATTGGTTGAATCAGTCCTTTGGGATTCTAGAAACTTACTTGACTTAGGAAGGGTACTTTCTCCTTGACAACAAAATATTCACCTGTATTCAGTGGACGTCTGCAGACCCCATCACTTCTGGCCCTCAGCTCCTGCCGGCCTCTGCCATGCTGCCCAGCCCAGCCACACCTGCGCAGCATCAGCAGGGTTTCTCCCTAAGTGCTGTGCCTCTTTTCCTCTGTAGGGTTGGCCTGGGGGCTCCTCTGGCAGGTGGCAGTGGGGTTCTGGCCTCCCTGAGGCGACAGTCACCATCCAATCACTGAGGTGGGGCCGGCACAGTGAGGCCTGAGCTAGGGCGAAAAGAAAGCAGCCCACAGTGAAAAGGGCTCCAGGAGTCCAAGGGTAGAGGCACTCAATCCGTCCCGAGGGACTCCCCCAGCCCAGTCCAGTGATGGGAGGTGGGGGAGCAATCCGTAGGGTGCTTCTCTCTTGGAGCTCTTGGCCAGGACCGATCACTTTTTTAAAAAAAAAATTTGCATTGTTAATTCTTTTGGAATTTTTTTTTAACATTTAAAAAAAATATTTACTTATTTTTATCCGAAAGATTCACAGAAAGAGAGACAGAAATATCTTCTGTCAGCTGGTTCACTCCTCAAGTGGCTGCAACAGCTGGAGTTGAGCCAATCTGAAACAAGGAGCCAGGAGCTTCTTCCAGGTTTTTTACGTGGCTGCAGGGTCCCAAGGCTTTGGACCATCCTCTGCTGCTTTCCTAGGCCGCAGGCAGAAAGCTGATGGGGAGTGGAGCAGCTGGGACACAAACTGGCGCCCATATGGGAGGTGGTTCCTTGAAGGTACTTAGCCAGTTGGCCCCTAGACTTTTTAAAAATATATACTGTATGATGTAAAGTAACCTCATTGTTTCACTGGGTATCTAGCTGGGTGGTCAGGTGATTTTTTTCTTCTCATCATGGATTTGAAACTCCATTGGCCATGCGCAACATCTGCCTGGTTCCCTCTCAGGAAGAATCAGGTGGTATAACTGGTGCGGCTGTTGTTCCTGCTGTGGGAGCAGTGGCCCAGTGTGCCTGCAAGTGACTGATGTAGTGGACAGCAGTGTGGTTGGGAAGGCTTTTGAAGCTGAGCCTGCCTGGCACTTGGGGAAAGGGCCAGGCCAGATTGGAGGCTGTGCTGTGTCCCAGCCATGCACGTGGGCAGGCTAGGCTGATGCTTCAGGGACACCTGAATGATGGATGAGGGATCAGGAAAAAGGGGGCGGTGACTGGAGCTCTGGGGAGCAGGGGAAGCAGGCTGAGAGCCAGGTTTCTGGAGAGTGCTGGTTGCCTTGAGAAGGAGCTACAGGAAGGGATCTGCTGCAGAGTGCAAGATACCTGATACTGGAGACTTGGCCTTCTCTGAATGCGTCTTCTGAGTGCGGGAGCTTAGGGCTGACGCTTGCTGGAAGCTCTCAGAGGGGTATGTGCCTAGACAGGGCTGGGGGTGTGCATGTCTTTGGAAGGAGCAGAAGGTGGGCTCTCCGTAGAAATTGGGACTGAGAGGTACTGGTGACATAGCACCTGGGAGGGAGCTGTCACTGTGGCCCCAGCCCCTGGCAAGTCAGTGAGGCTGGCAGGAGGCTTGGAGGCATCGGGGAGGGGTGGTGTGTGTGTGCGCACGTGCACGTGTGTGTTGGAGGAGGGAAGCTCTGAGAGGTGCAAGGGGCCTGCTGGAACTCTAGCACCTAGCAGAGGTTTGGGGTATGCTGATGGGACCCTGTGGATGCAGAAGCCTAGGGCTAGGCTGGGGTGGGATAGGGTGGGAGGGGAGGCAGTTGGTAAGAAGGCAGCCCCTCGAACTGCTGCCCCATCGGTTGACCCCAGACCACTGTCTCCTGGCCCAAGTGGCTTTGGTCTCAGCTTTGGTTCCCAGGCTTTTGGCCTCCTTGAACTGGAGGTCTTTGAACTCGTTGTCTCCCTCCTCCCAATTCTAGGACTTCAGCTGAGCAGAAAATGTGGCTGCAGGGGTTGGGAGCCAAATGGGGGATGCTTCCCTCCCCCTTGCCCTCTAGCTGACTTCCTCTTATGGGCCTGCCTTTGCTGGGAGCCAGTCTGTCCATTCATCAGGCCATACAGTCATTGGCCTCTCTGACCTTCTGGCCATGACCATGTTGCCCCAGAGTGTTCTGGCATTGGGGAACTAGAAGGTCAGTGCCCCAAGGGTCTCAAATCTCTCTGGGTTGTGGGGAGCCCCAGGAGCAGGGCCAGTATCCGGGAGCTTTCTCTATCAGACTGGAAGGACAGAGTGATGTGGACACTGCTGCTGGCATTGGAGGAGCCTGGAGACCCCAAGGTGGACGCTGGGGGTTCACCACGGCCTAGGACCCCCACTGCCAACTCCCATCCACTCGCAGTACCTTGCTGAGGTGCCCCTGCTGTGCAAAGTCTGCTCTTAGGGAGAAGCCTTCCTGGTGACCGCTGGTGGGGACTTGGGTGGCGTGGTTGTGACTCCAGTTAGCATTTCTATGTGTGACATTTGGGCAGACGGGAATATGAGGTGGCCAAAGTTGGGAGCTTTCACAGGACTGAAAACAGATCGGAATTAAGATCTTCCATGGCCTTCGAGAGAGCATCTTTCAACTTTCGTTCTGCTCTAATCTGAATCCTCACACAGCAGCTTGTCTGTCAGCAGCCAGCCCACCTTGACCATGCCCCATGTCACCTGAGAAGCTGGGCAGAGCTGGGCCTGGCTGGTGCTGGGATTGATGAAGATGTCAGGGTTCCACATCTACGTCTTGCAGAGCCCTCGCTGTCCTGTTTAGGCTGAGGCTTGGAGCTGTGGCTTGTGGACAGTTGCAGGTGGAAACTGCTGGCCCCACGTACCACTGGTACTGGGTGCGGATGCTGTTGGTGTCCAGCAGGGCCCCTCATCTCTGCACCCTGACTGCAGAGTCCTCTCCAAGCTTAAACTTCTGAGGCACTGCTCACTGTCTTTGTCACACCCTTCCAGACACAGTGGTGTCCCTCACAGGTGACAGGAGAACAAATGAATGCCCACCCCCAAGGCTGTATGGCCTCCCTGTTTTGTCATTTCAACCCTTTGGGATAAAGCTATTTATGTCATAGTTTGCATACTCCCATGTCACCACACCCCAAGGATGTCACCCAAAGGAATGCTTTATCTCTGTCCCTATGGTCTCATACACAGTTGCAGGGTACGTTGTTGGGTGAAATATGAATGATTTTCATTAAACAAATGTTGATGCATTCTTTTTATTGCGCTTGGGGAAGGAGGCCCAGAAGCCTTGGCCAAAGACATTGAGCAGACCTGGGGGCTTTGTGGCCTGGGCCTGGTGGGGGTTTCCTTTCAGTGTTTGTGGGACATCAGCTTCACCAGCTGCTCTGCAGTTGTGAGATGATGTTCTCATTTGAATGCTGATTTTTTTTTTTTTTTAATAACAAGCTTGTTGAGGCAACGCAATGGCTCATCAGGTTGATCCTCTGCCTGGAGTGCTGGCATCTCATATAGGTGATGCTTCAAGTGACGGCGGCTCCTCCTCTGATGCAGCTCCTTGCTAATGGGCCGGGGAAGCTGTGAGAGCTGACCCAAGTGCTTGGGCCCCTGCACCCACATGCAAGCCCTAGGAGAAGTTCCTGCCTCCCAGCTCTGGGTCAACTCAGCTCTGGCCATTGAGATGATGTGGAGAGTGAATCAGAAAATGGAAAATCTCTCTCTGTCTCTGCCTCTGTGACTTTCAAGTAAAATAAATCATGTTTAAAAAAATCAACCATGTTACAGTCAGTAAGTCGTACAGTACAAGGCAGTATGTAGCATGCAGAGGTGGGTAAGCTTTGACAAATGTGTACACCTGTGTGACTGCAACCTCAGTCAAGACCAGGACATTCCAGTCATCACTCTAGAAAGTTCCTCACACCCCTTGGCTGGCAGTGCCCCCCTCTGAACCCCCAGAGAGCATGGTTCTGACTTCTGTCACCATAGATTCTTTTTACTCATTCTGGAATTTTGTATAAGCAGACTTGCCATATGTTCTCTTTTCCTCCGATGGCACTTTGTGTAAGATTCAGCTGAGTGTTGCAGATTGAGAAAAGATCACAGCGGCATCCAGTGTGGGGGCATTGCAGCGAGGGCACAGGGAGAGCGGAGTGTGCGTACAAAACTAGAGTCCGCTGAGAGGGTCGGGGGCGCAGTGGCAGGAAGGGAACTTTGTCTAGCTGGAAGAGTTGACATGTTGGGTTTTTGCCAGAGCCCTGTGCTCTTGGGAAACAATATGTTCTAGAATTGCAAAAAACACAAATAAAATAAACTTTGGGGGTAGGAAGCAGAAAGGATTCCTGTAATCCCATCATTCAGTGTGAGAAGCGCATCCATGCCATGGGATTTATCCTCCAGGTCTTTCTGTTCTCACTTTTTAAATAAGTGATTTATGTATTAGAAAGGCAGAGCTATGCAGAGAGAGCAGAGACAGGCAGAGAGAAAGATCTTCCATCTTTTGGTTTACTCCCTAAATGGCTGCTACAACCAGGGTTGGGCCAGACCACAGCTGGGAGCAAGGATGTGAATGCAGGGACCCAAACATTTGAACCTCTTTCTTCTGCTTTCTCAGGCACATTAGCAGGTAGCTGGGTTGTAAGTGCAGATGCCAGGACTCGAACCGGTGCCCATATGGGATACTGGTTTTGTAGGTGGCAGCTTTACCTGCAGCGTCACAGCACCAACCCCACATTTTTTCTTTTCTTTCACAAAACGTGATTGTAGCACCCATACTGCTTGGTATCCCTTTTGAACTTGAAAGCACTTTATGACTGTCCCTCAGTGCTGTGGATGGGCTGCAGAATTTTTGATGCTGCATGGATGCTGAGAGGGCTGTTTAGAAGCCCTGTTGTTGAGTCTTCAGGATGTTCTCAGCATCTCAGCTGTGAGTGAAGTCACGCACATGTCTGCGCCAACTACTTGAGTCATGAACTCCTGTGGGGGCATTTAGGGTTATCATGCCTGTGGTCATCGCATGGTTTGCAATGTAGTGTGCTTTCAGGCCTGTTGACCGTCTTGCCCACATGTAAACATGGAGGACCTTTGGTGACATTGAGGCTGCTTGTAAGAGTCCCGTCTTATAGCCCGTGATTTATTTTCATTTCATGGACCACTCTGGCCTCTGGACCTTTGTTCTGAGTCTGCAGTGGAGCAGGGAGCCCCTGAGCTGTGCTCTGGACCCAGGTTCCTGGAGGATGGTCCTGTGTGGACTGCAGGGCTTGCCCTGGTAGACTGTTTTGGCACCGCTGACTGTGCTCACTGGCTCCAACTTGCTGTGGGGTAGGCAGGTGTAGTTGCTGGGTGATAGCTCAGGTCCAGGCCATGGGGCATTTCCGCCTTTTTTTTTTTTTTTTTTGAGCATAGTTCCTTGGAGTTTTGATATTCTACAATGCCATGTGTTTTCCATTTCCTCTTTGATCCTGGTGTATAGTTGCAGCAGTGTAAGTAGGTGTGGCCTCTCTGGGTCAGAGAGGGAACCTGATGTGTCACCCTGCCACCTTGTTCAGTCCTTGTTGTATCCTCGGCATCAGTAATCCTGTTTGTGTAAGAGAGTCCATAAGAACCTGGTACGTTTGTTTTTGAATTCTTGCTTGGTGTAGTGTCTCTGCTTTTGTTCAGGGTTGGCTATGCCTGAGTTTCTCATTGCATCCTGCCTCTGCTTTTGTCCTTGTTAACCTTTGGGTTCCTTGTTTGGCAGGAGTTGGTGGTGATGGGTGCCCCGGGCTCCTTTTACTGGGCTGGGACAGTCAAAGTGCTGAACCTGACGGACAACACCTACTTCAAGCTGAATGATGAAGTCATCATGAGCAGGCGGTACACCTACCTGGGTGAGTACCAGGAGATGACAGGGAAGAAGTAAGGGAAGAGGAGCGAGTTTCTCCATATTCACAAATGAGTGCGTTGTTGGCGGAAGGAAGAGCTAGTTTTGCACCTCTTGTTCTACTTAGCAATGCGTTTGTCGTCTAGTCCCCCGACACATGGAAAGTAGAGGGGAAATCATCAGCTTTGGGATCATCTCAGATGAAGTTTCTTTGGAGATCCCTCCAACTGAGCTGCTGGTCTCAGAACCCCAACCATGAAGAGACTATGTCAGCCAGTGGATTCTGAATAGGTTTCATCGCGATTGGAATGGCAAGATTGACAGCAATTCAGAACTGTTGAACTATCAAAACTGCTTGAGCAGGACCCTCAGAGCAGGATCCTCAGAGTGTGCCTCGCATCGGGGACCTGGGATGGGTGGGAGGCTGGATGGGGCTTCTCCCTTTGTTTCTCTCCTGACCCCAGATACAGGGGGAAAAAAACTGATGATATTAGTATGAAAACAATGCCATTACCCACTTTCCTGTAGCCCTTGACCCTTTGTACCCCAAGTAACTAAGTAAGATTATTAAAAATAAATAAATGAAAGTAGAGGGGGAGTCATAGGAGGGAACCAAGTTAAAACTTGGAAGTTCAGTGAAACGTCCAACACTTACATCTCAAGAGACGCGAGCATTTTATTATTTCACTTCCTTATTTTAGCAGTTACTCAGGTTCACTAAAGGAATACAAGAAAACCCTGGCTTTTTGGGGGAGAGTGGGGGACAGGGTCTCTACTTCCTGGGTACAAGACTCATTATCCTAAGACTCGAAATTGTCAGGACAGAGGGCAATCTAACGGTGAAGTTGAAGGAACAGATCGGAAGGGCGGTGGTTTGGCCTAACATTTGAAGTCACTGGTCATGTACACCATATTGGACCTGAGTTCGATGCCCAACTCAGGTCCTTGGCTCTCGCTTCCTGCTAAGTCAGAATCTGGAAGGCATCCCTATTGGCTGCAGTATCTAAGTTCTTGCTGCTCATGTGGTTTCAGCCTGGCCGATCCTGGCTGTTGTGGGAGTTTGGGGAGTGAACTAACAGGTGAGAGCTCTCCTGGTTGCTTCTCTCTGTCCAAACACACACACACACTAAACATGGAAAGATTCCTCTAATTTTTCTCTACCTTTCCAAACTGCTAGAAAAAGGAAGACATAGTGTAGCAGTCCTTCCCAGTGGTGAGGCAGGGACCAGACACTGCCCATTTAAGAACAGAGATGAGCTGCCTTTGCTTGTGTCGGTAACGGAGCCTCACAAGAAGTTTCTAGTTAGGTGGTGGTAGGAAGTAGCTAACTTCCTTTGGCCTGTTCTGTGGGGCCCAGTCATGAGTCTTCCTGTGAATCTTTAGGGTGCTGGCTACTCCCCCAGCTCCTGCATGCTCGGATTTACTCAGCATCTGCCCTAGGTCAAGCTATGCATCTAAGCACAGTTCCTTTCACTTCCTGTGCCAGCCTTAGATTCACCTGTTGTACTTAAAGAGACTGACCCGGAAAGAAGCGTATCTTGCTGATGTTTCGTGGCTTGGTGGTGGCAGACGGTGGTCCAGAATCTGAAGTGTGGAGTTCCTCTCGACTGGAGGAACCACTGAGACAGCACCTGTGCCTGTGGCCCTGCCCCTCCCAAGGGTGGGTCTCACATTTCCAAGGCGTGGCGTGTAGTGGGAACTCCGCACATGCCCACTGAGTGGCAGTGAGGAGAAGGTAGGAGGAAGGTGATTTGAGTGACAGCATAAGACTCTGTGACCCAGCCTTCAGCCCTCCAGGCCAGTGGCTTCTCGCAGCATCATGGAGGCCACACTCTACTGTGGGGACTGCTGGCATCCTCTGAGCTTGGCTGAGGCTCTCCTTGCCTTCGGCACTGAGAGCTTTGGCCTGAGGGTGGTCACGGGCATGTGTTGTCATCCCAGCTTATCAACACAGCGTGGAGTGTGGGGAATGCGTGGCAGCCCGTCTAAGGCTGACAGGAGCAGAACTCCCAACAGGGTGCTTGAAAGCAGGAGGCATACAGATCAGGTGCTGCTTTTGCTTTTGTTTACGGATCTCTTTTGCCTTTAAAGCCTGTGGCTGGCAGTCTCTCTCTCCCCCTGCGCATCCAGCCATCCAAAGGCTTATTTGCTTGTTTATATTAGAAAGGCAGAGTTATAACAGAGAGAGGATAGACAGAGAAAGACAGGGATTTTCTGTTTGCTGGTTCACTCTCCAGCTGGGCACAATGGCCAGATCTGTGCTGGTCCAATGCAGAAGCCAAGAGCTTCTTCCAGGCTTCTCACATAGGTATAGGCTCCTAAGGACTTGAGCCAAGCTCTGCTGCTTTTCCAGGCCATCAGCAGAGATGCTGGATCAGAAATGGGGCAGCCTGGACATGAACCTGTACCTGTATGGGTTGCTGGCGCTACAGACGAAGACTTGGTGTGCTGTGCTGGCCCTTGTGTTCACCATTGCTTTAGAATGAGGATGAGAACATGGTTATCAGCCAGGGCTCTGGAGGGCCACTGGTTGGCTGTGAATCTGCTATGTGATTCTGGGCATGCTGCTTAACCATGTGTGGCTCTTCTAAATCTAGAAAAGAGGAGAATCAACCTCCTTTTTACAGCTGTTTGAGTGAAAGAGATACTGGCATACAAAGACTTGTGCATAGCAAGTTGACTCTTAGCCCTGGATTCCATGCAGCGTACCTGAGTGCCCAACAGCAGGAGACTAAATGCTGCACCATGGTTATCTCCTGGAGCACGCTCAGCAACAGTGACACCGACTGCTCAGCAGCATGGAGAAAAGCACAGATGTTGTGTTACAGTTCCAGCAATAGCAAACCTAACAAACAATAATAGAGATCATGATAATGGCCACCAGCATTGGTTGTGGCAGGAGGGAACCTTTAGGGATAGTGATTCTTTAGTTGCATCCCGAGGGGCCCCCCAGAAGGTGCTCTCTCCTGCCTCCGAGGCTTTCTCTGCAGCCGGAGAAGACGAACAGCTGCCCTTGGTTCCCCCAGGATGGGCGCAGCATCACTAGAGAGAAGGATACACTCAGACACTTCTTCCTCTGATGGATGTGTTTCTTCCCTGACTTTCTTTCCCATCCCTGGTTCCTGCCCATCCTGTTCAGGCTACGCGGTGACGGCTGGCCACTTCTCTCACCCATCCACAACCGACGTGGTAGGAGGTGCCCCGCAGGATGAAGGCGTGGGAAAGGTGAGGGCCAAGGGCTGTGGGGTGGCTGGTGGGGTTGGTCCCCATGGTAGAAGGTTGCTCAGTTTCTCCAGCCTTACCTTGCTGCCAGTGACTGCTAGAAAAGCGAGACCTGTCCAGGATGCTCTGCATGTAAATGCTGCTCACACTCTCCATTCTTGGCTGAAGTTCCTCACTGCTGACTCTGTGTGTGTGTGTGTGTGTGTGTGTGTGTGTGTGTGTGTGTGTGTGTGTGTGTGTTAGAGAGAGAGAGAGAGAGAGAGAGAGAGAGAGAGTCATTAGACTGACCCCTGGCATCATGGCACCCTTCAAGAGATTGATGTTTATCACAGTCCAGGTTCAAGGCCCTGTCATCTTCCAAGTCTTCCCCACATTTGGCTTTGTCTTCTTGGGGCCAAGTCAAGCCCAGAGAGCCTTAAGGACTGTAGTTATGGCCTCAGTTATTCTCACACTTATTTCTTCCAGATTTTCAGAAGGAACATTGGAATCCCAAGACTGGCTCAAGACTGGGCTGAACTGGGAATGTATGGTTGGGTTTTCCCTAGAGGAACCACTTGAGTATTGGACAGCCCTCATAGATCTATGGCCATCTGAGACCTTGCAGGGAGAGGGTCCTGGCCTCCAGCGGCTGGGGTGACAAAGAACCGTGACTACTGAGTTTTTATTTCAGCATTCAGGGGTTCAGAATGGGGTGGGCATGCACAGGCTAGGCATCTGTATTTTTAACAAAGTCTCTGGGTTGTCTGTTGGGAAGAGTCGAGCAGAGGGAAGTGCTTCAGGCCCAAGCTGGGAGGGATAGATGTGTTTTAGGGTCTGGCCATATCTCCCAGGGCTCACAGAAGTGAACTCTGGATTCTGGGGCAGCCTGGATGGCTGAGAGCACCATGAACTGGAACCATCAGGCAGGATGTAGGGATGATGAGGCAGCGAAGTGAGGCCTGTGCGTGAGGCCAGTGGGGCTCCCCCCAGACAGCTGTTGGGGTCTGCAGCCCACCCGTCTGCATGGAGCTGTGTGCATCTTCCTCCACGCTCTGGCAGGCTTTGTGAAACTAGAATCTTAGGAAATGAAGCCAGACAGGGAACTGAGCAGAGAGAGTTGGGGTGTGTGGGTTGTGCAGATGAACTCCAGGAACTTCAGGAACAAGGCAGGGGGTCCGAATCCTGGAAGACAGGGAGCCGAAGGCTGTCCCTACATTGGTGGTGTCATCCAGCACTCAGGGGAACTGTGTGTTTCTGGGCATGGCTCTGGCCCTGGCCAGAGTGCTTGGCTTGGTAGTTCCCAGCATGGCCAGGAGTCCCACCTGTACTCTTGTTTTCTGATGATTGAGCTGACTGTGTCACTGCTGTTGGTCTCAAGGCCAGAGGTGTGTCACTGACTGAGCAAACCCCAGGGGACCCTGAGTCCAGGTTTATCAAAGAACATGATGGGCAAGCCAGTGGCTCTGGGAATGTGGCCATCAGGAACTCCAGAGTGGAGAGTCCTCCTCCAGTTCTCAGGGGACCTTTTTCTGTAAGATGTTACTTGAAAAAGAACTTCTATGATCCAGTACATTCAGGAAGTGGAACACAAGTAGCCATTGGTGAAACAGAGAGTTTTAAGTTTGCACGTACTCAGTAGAGTGATGTGAAGACCCATAGCCAAGTGGCTTATCTGATGCTTACCTCCGTGTTTCCCAAACAAGTACACACCTTTCCATGTACTCCTCTACCAAGGGCAGAGGGTCATTTTGGAAAACCACTGTCCTATATTGTGATACCTGAGAAAGCTCTGCCTAGTGGGAATGAAGCAAAGAGTTCAAGGTTGAATTGTGCTAGTGTTGTGGAAGCATCCAAGGGTCTCCTTGTAGGTGGCTTCCATACAGGTTGTGATACAGGAGCAGGGGGCCCCAGCCTCAGGAGTGAAGGAAGGAGTTGGGAACATCAGACCAGGCTGCCTTTTGCCTTGTGTAGCAGCTGCAGTCCACACACCTGCCTTGTGCCTGGCTTGCACAGAACAAGCAAGAACAAGCTATTGTTGCCCATCTTGGCTTCCATCCTAACTGGATCTTTTTCTTCCTTCCCTAGGTTTATATCTTCAGAGCTGATCGAAGGTCTGGAACCCTAATCAAGATTTTTCAGGCGGCGGGCAAAAAGGTGAGCTTCTTGGGAGAAAAAGAAACTGGTTTTTGTTTGAGGGCTGGGACCAGGTGGGAGTCAGTTACCGCTTTCCCGGAGTTTGATGCAAAGGTTTCAGGTTGGTTTGGTGGTCTTGTCCGTGCCGACCTTCTCAGCAGTGTTTTGAAGTCTGCAGGTTTCCTGGGGTGCCTGCTTCTTTTATGAGGTGGTGTGTAGGAAGATGAGTCCTTGGACTATTCAGCCCCATCTTTATGGGCTTATCAGCCAGCTCGCAGTGGGTGTGAACCTCAGGATTGCTTGGCTGAAATTGCCTGGTCCTCCCTGCGTTGAGGTTTTCTGGTTTGTTGGGCAGGAGGGAGGACTTTGGATGCTTGTCTTAGTGGAGACCTCAGTGGGCTCTGGGAGGAAGCACAGGATGCTGACAGTGTGGAAGGAGCCCGAAGCAGACAGGAGAGTGCTGGGGGCTGCTTTGTCATGACACTGCCCTCAGACAGCAGGAGAGAGGCTGTTCCTTCCCCAGGCCCCCATCTGTCCCTGTCCGTGCATCGTTCCACGTATTCATGTTGGGTATGCCGAGTCACTCATAAATAGAGCTTTGAGCACTTTTCACATCCTTCATCTCTAGACTTTGTGGCTAACAATAGCACCCTTGGGAAACTCCTCTGTCGGGACACAGTCCCTACAGGTGAGCGCAAAAACCATGATAGGGAGCAACCCAGACCAGGCCAGAGGGAGAAACCCACTGGCATACATTTGGCATAGGTGGGGGGCAGAACAGGCTGAACCCATTCATATCACCCGCTGGGTGTCTAAAACCGTAGACCTTTCTCTAGAAGGTCATCAGTGGGTGAGTGTGTATGGTGTCAGCAAACTCCACTCCACAAATGTTTCCACAATGGGAGGTGTGAAGTGAAGGGTTCCTTACAAAGCACACACCTGCTGCTCCTTCCTGAGCATCTGTGTTTAGCTGCAGCTGTGCCTCCTAACCTCCATCTCCCTGCCTGTGCTGGGTTCAGCCCAGTTCATACCTCCTGGTGTCATTCACAAGGTGGACTTATTCCTTCTTGTCTTCTTAAGATCTGCTTGGTTTGAATACTCAATGTGTCTCCTGCCCTCCCCAACCCAGGCTGTTCAGGATCCGTGGTAATACATGGGAGAGAGGGTGATGTGGAGTGGTCGGGGGACCCTGGAACCTACCTGTCCCAGCTTCTTGTAGTTCCATGCCGGTGAGTGTCCGTGTTGGGGCAAGACACCGGGAGAGCCTAGCCATCTTATCAGGCTCCAAGGCCATGGGGCCTCTTCTTGGGGGTTCCCACCCCAACCTGAGGTCACCCTTTGTTTTTGCTTTTCCCTCATGACTTTCTCACTTGCAGGTCCTTCCCACAATGTCTCCCAGAGCACCCCCATACCCCGCCACCCCAACATCATCTTTCTGAAACAGGCCATTGTCTCACTTTCTGTTTCTGGTTCTGCTTTCCCCCGGGGGCGAGGGTGGAAGTGAGGCAGTCTGAGTTCTGACTTCTGTATTACCTCTTAGGGAGAGGACGTGAGATACTTCGGGTTACCAGGATGCCTTTGCTTGCCCTGTATCCGGGATGGCACACAGAAGGCAGAGTTTTAACTCAGCAACCCCCAACTTTCTACTGGTATTCATGTCGGCTTTCCTTTGGCTAGAATTTGGCCACATGATTCTGTATCCTGGTTTCCACCTAGGACAAAAAAAAAAAAAAAAAAAGAAAAAGAAAAAAGAAAAAGCCAACCAAATGCAAACTACCCAATTCTGAACTTTTCTGGTTGATGTCCTTCAAGCAGTGTATATGAGGGATCACCAGTACCTGTACCACTCCCACACTACCTCAGGCACACAGCCCATACTTCTAGGGTGGTCGTGGGGAGCTCTGACCAAGGCACCCTCTCCTAAGAGCAAGTTATTGCCATCCTGGGGTTTTATGGGATTAATGGGCTTCAAAAGCAAGATAGGAAGCTTCATGTTTGGGAAGTTTTGATTTAACATCACTAGTGATGCCAAGTTAAATAGCCCATTGGAAAGAAGCAAACAGTTCCACAATGCCCGGCCAGGGAGAGCAGCCATGGATTTGCTTTTAAGGACTTTGTGGTTATTTTTAATGAAAGCACCAATGTGGGTGAGGTTGACAGGGCCACTGAATGGGTGGCTGGCCACTGGGTTTGTGTCCTTCCTGGCCTTTGTGATGCCAAACCTTGCCCGTGCTCTTCTTGCGCGGGGCCGAGCAGCGGCTTTGGCACATGATGGGCAGCTCGGGGAGGAGTTCCGAGCTGCCCCTACAAAGCCCTTCTGTGCCAGGGTCCCTGCAGGAAACAGATTATAGCAGTCCCTGCCTCTCTCTGCGTCAGCAGCTAGCTCACTGCAACAATCAAAGACAAGCTTGTTCGTCTTCACAAAGCCAGAGCCCTCTTATCTGAAAAGATTTATTTTAAAAAGATAGCACTTAAGCATATTTAAAGAAAAATTAGAAATGGCAAAACTGGCGAAGATGGAGCCTGCAGCATGTTGCATGTGTCCTGTCAGTGACAGATATTAGCATTTAAAAACCAGGTACTTGCAATAACATGTTAGGTTTGGAGGTTCCCTGGGGAAGTGGGAGGATCGGCTGCCTCCTGTTTACTCTTCCCCTTGGGTACGGCTAGCTGAAGTTGGTTGTGCGGCACTGCTTGAGCAGGGCCTGTGAGCTGCCATTTGCCAGGATCTCTACCGTTCTCTGCTGTCACTCACGGTCCACCTGCAAGCACGCTTGCACCACTATTTCTTTTCTTACACCTGCTGTATCACTTGTTTGGCTGGAGACCCCAGATTCAAAAGAATGAGTGTGCCATAAGCTATGACGACAAAAGAACCAACACAGATGCTCCCTGTGTTGCCCATTGACCCATTGTACACTGCAAGTACTGGGAGGTCCAAGATGCATTTACTGTACATTATGTCCAAACGTGGGAGCTCACGAGCACAGCACACTGGAGCAAGCAGGCTTTCCCGGTGGCTGTGCCACCAGTTGGCATTGTGAGAGCTCCTAGCCGCTGTTCCTGGCCTGAGAATAGAGCGAGGTGCAGGGTGGCGTGTACGCTGCTACAAATCCATTTCACTTTTGCACCTTGATGAAGTGGAAGACTCAGGAGCTAACCCCTGTAGCTTGGAAAGCCTTGACATCCACCGGCTGTGAGACCTTCCCAGTTGTTTTCCTGTCCCTTCAGCTCCTGCCTCCTCAGACCGTCTTTAGCTGCTGTGCCCAGGCTCGGGAGAGAATCTGTTTCCTCCTGTAATGTTTATTTTCGTGTGTGTTACGTGAAGTTCCCTGTTACTGCTTGCTTGGCTGTGTCAGTCGTCAGATATGTGGTACACTTTCCTTACAGTTGTGACCTGTGTGTGCAACCTCAGCTTAGATGTTTAATAATAACGCCTCATTCTCTGGGGAAGGGATTTTTTTTAATCTTCCCCTGGAGGGAGCTCCAGGGATCAGGAGCCCTGAGCCAGTTAGCTTGGGTCTCAGGTTGGTTGGGGCCCTGCCTGCTGCTGGGGGCCCACCGAGGCTGGGTGTCTGCCTGGTTGCCCGGGCAGTGTTCCATATGGGGCTGGAGTCTAGATGTGGGGATGAAGGTGATGGGGAGAGGAACCGGAAGCTTGCTTGTGTGAGGGCACACACGGAACACTGTTGCGACTCAATTCTTTGCAGATGGGATCTTACTTCGGCTCCTCCTTATGCGCAGTTGACCTGAATGGGGACGGCCTCTCTGACCTGCTGGTGGGGGCCCCCATGTTTTCTGAGATCAGGGACGAGGGACAGGTCACCATCTACATCAACAGAGGAAATGTAAGTACGAAGCTGGGCAGAGTGGGCATGAGTGTGTGGGTGCGACAGGGCAAGCACGTTGGCCTGCACTGGGTATGCAACTGGGTGTGCAACTGGGTGGCCCGAGACTGGAAAGAACCAGGGAACACTGGAGCTGCTGAAGTCTGTAGGTTCGTCTGGAAGGTGGCTCTGAGACCTGGGAGGGAAGACACTTCTCTGTTCCTGTGGTGGTAACTCCTGGCACATGCACTCCAATTGACATTCCAGGAAACTGTGAGCAGGCAATGACAGAGGGAGGAATGAGGTCACCATGTAGCTAAGAGGGTTGGGCATTCAGTGTCTGCAGGAGGCTTGCATGGGTGCTGGACAGAGCAGTGTGTGAGTCAGGAGTGGACTTGGTGAGCACAATTCCCCAGACCCCCTCCATGGGCACAGTGCCCCTACACATTGTGCTTTCCTGACCAGCATGTCTTAGTGTTCAGTGCTTCCTGAAGGATGGGGGAGTCCTGGCCTGTTTGAACAATGATTGCAAGGCAGAGGAGAGGAATGGGAAAGCTGGGTAATTTTGGAGCTGGTTAGGAGCTTGAATCTTGGTGTCATGGGCTGATGAGAGCACTCTTGGTTCTTATCTCACGTTGAAGAATTTCCACGTGGGCAGAGACAGGGAGCAAAGCAAGATTTACTGAAAGCGAGAACCCTCCTTCCACTGCAGTCAGGAGGGGGGACTCCAAGGGAGGAGTTGCCAAAGAAGTTCACCAGTGCTGGCTCTTGTAGAAATACAGTGGCTCCCTCTGATTGGCCCCTTTCTGAAAAATGAGTTCAGTTTTAACCAATTAAGGGAAGGGGCAGAATAGCAACTAATCAGAAGGCAGGGATAACCACCAACCAGGGACCTGAAAGTGTGTGCAAATGAGACGGGCTGCATGAACCAATGAGGGAACCGACTTTGGAGTGGCCAGTTTGGCATGGGCGGGTGCGGAGTGCTCAGTTGAGTCGCTTTATTAGACTCAGCAACATCTGAAGCTTACACTGCCCCCACCCCCACCTGCTCCTGCTAACAGCTGTTTCCTCAGGGCACCCTTTTCTGTTTTCCTTCCCTTTCTAGGGGCCTCTGGAGTCCCTTTCAATGAGTTTGGCTTTTCCTAGTATGTCTGACATGAGAAGAGGGAAGAGTTGTGACAGCCCCCTTGTGGGCTCATGGTGGATTTTAAATGAGGAGATGGCCCTGCAGCACCTGCTGCGTAGGTATCAGCTGCAGGTCCCTCTTCTCTACTGTCACTGTCTCCGGTTTGTCTCCAGTCAAACATCCATAGGCACGGGTGCCCCATTTACAGATTCAGATATCTGTGGATTGAACATGTTCAGGGAAAGATTGCACCTGTTCTGAACCTGCACACTCACTGGTGTTCCTTAAGCCACCCAATGCCACTGGGGCTTAATGTGCCATTTATCTTGTGTTAGGCAGTATCCGTCACCTGGAGGTGACCAAAGGCATTCAGGAGATTGTGTCTAGGTTGTATACACATCCCGCAGCGTCTTGCCTAAGGGACGTGAGTATCTGCAATTTTGATACCCACAGGGGGTTCTAGAAGCAACTCCCTTCAGGTGCAGAGGCCACAGCATTTGTGTTTCAGAGGGGAGAGATTTCTTGACCCAAGAACCATCAAGTCAAGTTGCAAGCTAGGTTTATGGTGAGAAGGACTTGGTCCTAACAAAGCCAGACCCTCCTGGGGATGGCACAGACATTCTGTCTCAAAGCACCACCTTGCATTTTTGTGCCAGCTCTGGTGTTCACTCGTTGGTGATTTGGGGAGAGAGTGGGTATTCCCACTTGCTTCTCTGGTCCCCTTATGCCCTGGAAATTCAGATCTAAGCCAGGCGTGATAGGGCTCCACTCCAACCCCTGGCTGAAATGTTTTGAACCGATTCTATCAAAGGGACTAATACAAGGGTGTGTTAGAAGGTTCATGGAAAAATGGAGCTCAAAGATGAATTTATTTAGGGTGCAAACAAAAATTAAAACCCATGCAAACACGTTTTAAAACAGTACACATTTGCTTGAGTTTTTTGAAGACCCATTGATCATGTGCCTTGCAAAAGCATCTTCATGAATTTTTATCGTAAGGTGGAGGAGAGAAAAAGTAGAGAAATATGTGCCCCTTCAGAACAGCTTTGGGAAACCTGCTAGGCCATTGGGAGAGCAGAGGGGCTGATGAGACAGGAGAAGAGCTGGGTGGGCAGAACAAGGGGAGCTGTCCCCACGTGCTGCTGTGAGCATGCCACCTTCCAAGGTGCACCACTGGCTCTGGGGACTGACTGTTGCCAGTCAGGTGGAAGGAGTTGTTGGCCACCAGGAGAGGGAAGCTTGGGTGCCTCTGATGCCATCCAGGTGTTTCCTGGCAGAGGGAGTGCTCTCAGAAGGCATTGTTAGAGCTCGGGTTTTTAATTGTTATTTTTTGGTTTGTTCATTTGTTTTTCTTGCTTCCTTCCATCCTGTTTCCCAGGGAGCCCTGGAGGAGCAGCTGGCTCTGACCGGGGACAGCGCCTACAATGCACACTTTGGGGAGAGCATCAGCAGCTTAGGGGACCTGGATGACGATGGCTTCCCAGGTGAGCTGGCCTGCCAAGTTCAGCTGACTGCCCATATCACAGCCGGGTCCCTCCCACCTGACTGGTTCCTGGGTCTGCAGCTCACCCTGATGCCCATGTGTGTCCTGGGGAGAGGATGGCTCTTAGGGCTGAGCTGCATGCCCTCCGGCTTGCTCTCCTGTGGGAGCCCTGTTTCATCAGTTCAGTGTTCTCTGATAGTGACTGGCAGTGCAGGTGGGCTGGTCCCACCTTCCGCCCACCTACTCAGGTTCCTCAGCCTCTGAGGCTGAAGGAGACATTTTGCTTCTGACATTTTGCAGCATGCAGGTTGACTTAGTAAAATGAGATTTGTTATTCAAAAATTTTAATAGATAACAATTTGCATATGTATGGGGTACCATGTGATGGTTGGTTACATTTGTAGCTTGTATAATAATCCAGCCACGGTAAACACACTTATCCTTTCAAGCACTTAACATTTTTTTTGTTGTTGTTGATAAAAGCATCCAGCAGCCTGTCTCCTGAAATGTTTTATTGGAGAAATACAGTCACCCTGCTGTGCAGCAGCACCTCAGGACTTCTGCTGTACTGTTTTCTACCATGGCTGTAAATTTGCATCCCCAACGGTGTGCAAGGGTTTCCCTTTTCTCCATACCCTGGCCACCGCTTGTTAACTTTTGCCATTCTCCTACAAACCACTGAAGGATCACTCATTGTGGATTTGACTTTCATCTCCCTGATGGCTAATGGTGGTGTTGGCCATTGGTGGCCCCTTCCCTGGGAAATGTTTGTTTAGAACTATTGTTTGTTTTTCACTAGATTATTCCTTATTGAGTTTTATCCAGTATATTCTAGATGTTAACATAGTTATACTCAGACATTGACTTAAATTTGAATTTGGTAATAAACATTGTTTTTCGTACTTTACATATTAGCTATCACAAACCAGAGAAAACCTGATATTTGTATTTTTGGATTTCAGTTATTTTGGTGAGCTCAGTGGTTTCTAGTTGCATCCATTTTGTTGCAAAAGACAGGCTTTAATTCTCTATGGTAGAGTAATATTACATTGTGTATTTATATCACATTTTCTGTTTAAAGTTTTCACATGTTTTTATTGGAAGGGCAGATTTACAGAGAGAAGGATAACTAGAGAGAGGTCTTCCATTAGTTGGTTTACTCCCCAGATGTTTGCAACGGCCAAAGAATAGCTTATCTGAGGCCAGGAACCAGGAGCTGCTTTTGGGGCTGCCACATGGGCACAGGGTCCCAAGCCTTTGGACCATCCTCTACTCCTTTCTTGGGCCATAAACAGGGAGCTGGATGGGCAGTGGAGCAGCCAGGACATGAACCAGCATCCCATTGTGGCCATTTGGGGAGTGAACCAGCAGATGGAAGATCTTTTTGTCTCTTCTTATCTGTAAATCTGCCTAATAAAAAAAAGTCATTTTTTTCCGAGAAAGATCTGTTTATTCTGCTTTCTCTTTAACTCTGCCATTAAACACACACACACACACACACACACACACACACACACACACACACACACACTTCTGAGGACTATCCATAATCTTTGCCCCAGGTTGTATTCCTACCAACACTGTATTATGGTACATTTTGTTCTACATACTCTCCAGTATTCATTAAAAGAAAATTTTTTTTTGGACAAGAGCCATTCTAACTGGGTGAGGTGAAGCTCATAGTTTTTGTCTTTTCCTGATGGTGGGTGACCCTGATTGTCTTTTCATGCGTCTCTTGTATTTTATCGTCTGAAAAATGTTTGTGCTCTTTGTTTTTTCTTACTGGGTTGTTATGTTGCAGGTGAGTTCCTTGAACTGTGTAGCTTCCAAGGTTTTTCTTGTTATTGATTTCTAGCCTTTTTACATAGTGATCAGGAAAAAAAAATTTTTTGTTGTTGTGATTTCCATTCCTTTCAATGTGCTGTGGTTTGTTTGGGGACCTACTTGGAAAGTGTTCCATATACTGTTGGAAAGAGTGTGTATTCTGTAGTTGTTGGATGTTGTAGTATTGCAGCGGGTTAAGCTACCTCTTGATGTGCTGGCATCCCATATCAGTGTGCAAATTCAGCTTCCTGCTAATGTGCCTGGGAAAGACAGTGCAAGATACATCCGTGTTTGAGGGCCATGATTGCCATGTGGAAGACCCAGGGTGGGTGGTTTCATCTTGACATGATCCTGGCCATTGTAGCCATTTGGAGAGTGACCCAGTGGATGAAAGACACTTTTTCTCTCTGTTTCTCCCTCTCTGTCGCATTCGGTCCTGTGGATAGCAGTGTCTTTCCTACTTCTTGTCCCCTTCCTTTGGTCTGTGATCATCTTTCCTGCTATGATGCAGATCCTTAGAGCTGAAATGGGCCAATTCTTCCCAGGCTGATGACTTCTGCCAGCTGCCACAGAGGCCTTGTGAGAGAGAGAGAGAGAGAGAGAGAGAGAGAGAGAGAGAGAGAGAGAGAGAGAGGATTTGCTGCTGGCCCTTGGTCTCCTGTACATGCAGGATTCTATTAGAAACCAAGGGGAAAGGAATGATCCAGGCTTTGTTCCAAGAGTTGTCAGTTGGTGAGCGTGATGTCGACTTGGGAGTAGAGGGAAGCAAATGCCCTCTGAACATTTCCTGTGTCTGCAAGTGGACTTGACTTTCTCATTTCTGTGAGAACCGTGATCCATGGAATTTCCCTGTCTTGACTGAGATCAGGGTGGATAATTTATCTTTGTGCTTCTTCTGCTGGGTGATTTGGGGATTTTTTGTTCAAGGAGAATGGAGTAAACTCTTTGCAGTTTTTGTAACGTTCTGTGATTTTGTTGTTGTTGTTCAGTGTAATGCTTCGGCGGTCAGCAATCGGGAATGTCCGGTATCGGGAGACTCAGACATAACTAGGGAAGACAGTTACATCATGCCTTTTCTAACCCGTAGGTGTTTCTCTCCCCAGATGTGGCCATTGGTGCGCCCAAGGAGGATGATTATGCAGGTGCAGTCTACATCTACCATGGTGATGCTGGAGGGATAGTACCGCAGTACTCAATGGTAAGTGGCAGGACCACGGTGGGGCTTCTTCATGATTTCTTCAGCAGACAGGTGTGAATCCTCAGGATGCACCGTATCCAGAGAGCACAGGGAAGACATAATATTGCTCTTGCTCTCAGCCTGCCTGCCTTGCAGCAAAAGATACTGCATTCAGAGATGCCTTGTGCCTACACGAGATAATATGCCAGTTCTCACCCTGCAGGAGAACTCTTCCTATAGGAACAGAAGTGGCTGATTTCTTCCTTTGGGTCAGTCCTGCGTCAAACATGTGAGCTGAGCTGAGGGACCGTGTTGTCCCACATAATCTAGAAAGACCATGGTCCATGGAAGGGGGGCCTGAAGGCTGTCACAGGCTGTTGTTATCACAGTGCTGTCAGGAGCAGCATTGAAACCAGGAGCCTTGGACTGAGCCCCCAGCTTAGGGAAGGTGGAAGTGGAGAATTCTACTTTTTGCCTTATCAGCGTGCTGTTCAATCTTGCTGATGGAGTCCCGCCCAGCCCCTGGGAAAAAAGGAAGTCATGCTGTCAGTGAGAAGCAGTGTCAGGATGTTTGCGCGTGCTGCGACAGTGGCACTCGTCTCTCCCAGGGGGCTGGGACAGGAAAGGGCAGCATCCATGCAGCCAAACTTCCGATCTGCAAACATGGATTTGTAGAACACTTACTATGTGCTAGGCACTTCCTGCTCATGCGAGTGTGTGTGTGTGTGTGTGTGTGTGAGAGATTGTATTCTAGGTTTCAGAGGTGGTATGTAGACGCACACAGCAGGCTCATTGGTAATTGTTCTTGCCCCAGCAGATGCTGATGGACAAGTCGAGGGTTCAGGGCTTGCTGATGTCAGCTGAGGCTCAGGTTGTCGTCAGGTCAGAGGCTCAACTGTATGAGACAGGTGCCTGGGGAGATGGCTGGGTCAGAGGAGAACCAGGGCTTGACTGCCTGCCTGCCTGCCTGCCTGCCGTGTGTTTTCCTTCTCTCCAATGCTCATGACACCCGTGTGGGCTGGGGACCATTTGTCATCTACCTTTTGTCTACAAGGCGACTTCGGCTCAGCAAGGTCAGTGGCAGTATGGCTGTTCAGACTGCTTAGCTGAGTCTCAGGTGTTCTTTCATTTATAACCACTACCCTCCTTCTAGCTGCATGCTGCAAGAGGAAGCTAAATATGGAAACTCATTGGGCCAGCAGGGTGGGTGTATCCCACGTAGTACAACAGTGACCTCTTAGGTGATTCTGCAGGCCTAGCAGGAGGAAATTGGACAGTTGTGGTGCTGCATCCGGGTCACAAGGGCTGTGCTAGATGGAGCTGGAGGAAGCTGTGTGACAATGACAAACTGCAAGCAGGTCTCCACCCCCTGTGCCCCTCCTTGGGCAGGGAAGGGTCATTCCCCATGTATCCTCCTGGAAACTTGATCAGGGACCTCTGAGGCTAATCACACAGAGAGGCCACCTGTGAGAGACCCCTGCTTCCCCTCCCGGGGCCCCCACAGTGTTTTTGTTTGGTTGCTGGGTGGGTTCCCCTGCCCAGAGCCGCAGGGGACGCTTGCGGTTAGCTGCAGTCTGCCGGCTCCCGGGCTGCACAAGGAGAAGTGGTTTGGGGCTCTTAAAAAAAAAAAGTCAGAAACAGCTATGATTATACTTTTCTAAGCTGCTGATATGTGTATGAGAAGGTCAGTGATTTTTAAAGGGGGCGGGGGAAAGCCCAAATCCTCTAACGATGGATTCTTCCGGGCCCAGGTCCCGGACAGAGCGGGCATTGTGTGTGCGGAGCTGGGGGAAGAGATGGCTGTGGCCAACGGCATGGCTTTTCTTTGGCCCTGCTCTTTGTTATTTCTGCTGGCTACGCCATGAGCCCTGGGGCCCGAGGGCTTGCACGTGATTCTTTAACTCCTTCCTCCATTGCTGCTCCCATCCTGGCCAGCCTCCTCCCTCGCGAGCTTACTGCGGGCACAGGGCTGGCGGCCCCTCTGATCCTGCTGGCTGCTCGTAAACCCAGTCCAGCGGAGGGTCTCCGGCACTCCTGGCTTTCATTTAGGGTTATTAGCGCAGAGCGGACTTATCTTCCTGGCTTTGCAGTGTAATGGCCTGCAGATGTCTGTGGGATAGCGTAAGCCCGCTTTGCTCCCCGCCCCCAGCCCCCCAGAAGACCACCCGTTCTCTCCTACTAGCCGCCCTGTCTCAGCCGCAGCCTGCCTTCGAGAAGAGCAAAGCTGGGACGGGCTGCGCTGGGTACGCCTGCACTCACCACTAGGCTTTTTTGGAAAACGCACAGGCGCGTTCTGCATTTGTTTAGACAAAGCTGTGTAGATGGCGTGGCTCCGCTGTGTGAACAGGAAGCGATTCTCCCATGTCTGCTGTAGCAAATGCTCTGTCCTTGGGATGGCTGGAGTAGGGATGTCCCTGGAGTCTCTCTCTGTGGATCCTATGGAAATGCCCCCAACCCCACAGGGTGCTCCTGACTTCCCTGCAGGATGACTCTGTAAGGAAAATGATAGGGAAGGCAGATCCATGTGGTCCCATGGCAGCTGCTTTGGGCACGCAGATTTTGCTATGAGAGTTTGACTTGTTATTCCGCTAGGCATCTGTAGGGGAAACAGGCTCATGTGAGCTCCAGAGACTGGCACTGGTCTGGCTTAGGAATTCATGGTCCCTGTGAGGACTCACATGGCCCAAGGGGTCATGGCAACATTCAGTGTGACCAAGGTTGGGTATAGCCCAGATGTTCCTGAACCACTATCTCCGTGTCTACACAAGCAGTCAACTTGATGCTGAATGAAGAGTCAGAATTCCAGGTGCTGTAGGCTGCTGGGGCCCTGGGCTATGCCTGACTGGCTGAGGAAGGAGGCTTTGGATGGTTCTCGGAGAGTTCTGTCAGTTTCTAGAAGCTTCCACACCACAGAATGATTTGGCAAAACAGTCTCCTCTTGTCTTGGAAGCCCAGTGCATTATATGGAACAGGGTAGATAGGTTGGTAGAATTCCAGCCAGCCTTACCTCTGTGAGAAATGGACTTTATCAGTTTTGAACTTCAACTTCTCAAAACGTGATCACCCTGGTCTTGGTGCTTTTCTATTGATCTTGGTCTTAGAAAAAAAAAAATTAAAATGCTGACACCTGGCTGAAGCAAGCCATCCTAAAGGAGTGTGTGGCCTCCCAGTGCCTTCTCGGGAACCCCTGGTCAAGTTCTATGTCACTTTCCCCCCTTGTTTATGCCTGTGGTCCATTCCAGTAACTCCACTTCCCCATCATCTGTTTCAGAAACTGTCTGGACGGAAGATCAGTCCGATTCTGCGGATGTTTGGCCAGTCCATATCAGGAGGCGTTGATATGGATGGGAACGGCTACCCTGGTGAGTTGCCTTCCTCTAACGGAACATTTGATAAGCACAGATAAAACGGGGGTAGTGTAACTTCCAGCCTGCTTAGCAGTCATCTTAGCATTTAGACGGTTCACAGCAACAAATGGGGAGTTCGGTTTCTGAAATGGTATAGACATTTATGTGAGATTTTCTTTTTCAGAAACTTTTAGGTGAATCTTTTGAAAAAGGTTTATTTATTTTTAAATTGGAGTGGGGCCTGGCACAATGGCTACATGGCTAATTCCCCACCTTGCCAATACCAGGATCCCATGTGGGTGCCAGTTTGTGTCTAAATTCCTCTACTTCCCATCCAGCTGCCTGCTTAGGGCCTGGGAGGGCAGTGGAGGATGACCCAAAGCCTTGGGACCCTGTACCCGTGTGGGAGACCCAGAGCACGCTCCTGGCTGCTGGCTTCGGATTAGCTCAACTTTGGCCATTGCAATCATTTGGGGGAGTCTACCAGTAGATGGAAGATCTTTGTCTCTCCTTCTCTCTGTAAATCTGTCTTTCCAATAAAAATAAATAAATCTTAAAAAAAAAGAGAGAGTGGCGTGAATAGGGAGAAAGAGAGAAATCGAACACCTGCTATTTCACTCCCCAAGTAGCTACAATAGTTTGGATTGGGCGAGGACGAAACCAGGAACTCAATATGAGTCTCTTATGGTTGGCAGGGTCCCAAGTAATTGGGCTGTGCTTGGCTGCTTTTTCAGGTACAGTAGTAGGATCTGGATCAGAAGGAAGCCAGGACTCAAACCAGTGCTCTAATATGGGATGTGGGTATAGCACACAGTGGCTTAATACACTGTACTGCAACACTGTCCCCTAATTTGCACGTTTAGAATGAACTTCTCCAGGGGCCCGGCGGCATGGCCTAGAATTAACTTCTCTGATGGGTTTTATCACCAGAAAATTTTTTTAATAATAATTTCTGTAGCAAAAGTTCTTTCTAGTAAAGGAGAAAAGTTGCTATCCACATTTAAAATGTCCGGAGTAATGCCTAGAGCTTTGCTTGAGCCATCACCTTGGACAGGGAAGGGGGCAGCACCCTGCCTGCAAGCCAATGGTTGAGTGAAAGAAGGAGTGAGAAGAAAGCCATGTTTTCTTGCTGATAAAGACCCTTGCCACTGCAGATTGCCTGGCTGAGCCTCAGGCCTAATTAATGCCTGTGTCACTGAGGCTAATTGAATCAAACGTGCAACTCCAAGCTCCCACTCTGAGTGATACCGACTGGGTTAGAGCCAGTTTAGTAGACAGTGCATTATTAGTACTTTGGGTCTTTGAATATGGAAAGGAAGGAGATTAGGAAGTAAAGAATTTTAAAAAATCCAAAATTGTCTTGGAATTCAGAAAACGCTTGCATGTCTGTCTGGTTATTTTTCTTTCGAGAACATCTCTCTCTCCAGTTGACATCTGGGAAAGCCAATGTCATCCTTGTATGGGGCCACCAGACTTTGCCACTCTGGACACACAAGAGTTTTGAACATCCATCAAGAGGAGGAGTGGTAATGGGTAGAGAACAGGGTTGGAATAGAAGGTTTGATTGATCCTCAAGGGTCTTTTTGAGCCTGCAAAAGCAGTTCTTTTTGTTCTGGGACAACTACCATGAGTGCCTTCCATGAATGCCTTCCATAAGGTTAACACTTGAGGAATGCAAAATAATTTCACTTGCCATGTCAGTCTCCTAGGAACTGCTAAAGGTAGGGGTGGGAGTGCCCCCCTAGACACACACACTTTAGGACAATGGGTCGGAGCTTCAGGGAGAATGAGAGTGGAATCCTAGCTGCCTAGTGGTTCAGCTGTTTTTCTGTAAATGCTTGGTGTCTGCTGTGTTCACATGTCACGATGACAAATTGGCATCTGGACAATGTAAGAAGACCAGTGAAGATGAAGCAAGTGAAGCCACACACCTTTGTGCAAAGATTACAGGTGCTCTGCCTAAGTAAGGACCTGGTGTGGACGCTCTCAGTTGCTTATAGATAACAGCAGATGCTCCTAAGCCATATGCTTGCTCTGGGCAGTGGTAATGGGACCCCGAGGTTAGGGGGCTCACGTTAGGGGGAGAGGAAGGCAAAGCACTCCAGTGTTGAGTGGATCCTTCCTCCATTATTTAGGAGTAAACATTGCCAGCTAAACCGGAGCCTCAATCTGCTGTTTAGCAAGTTTTATCATGAATGTCTGACTTCAATATTTGGTTTAGCATATTGAAAGTGTTTGCGTACTTAACATTTATTATGTTTAACTCACTGATAACAGGAAACACTGGCAGCTTTTCCTTCTTGTTGAATTATTTAATTTTATTGGAAAGGCAGAGTGACAAAGAAAGAGAGACAGAAATTAGCCACCTGCTAGTTTATTCCCCAGATGGCTGCAATGGCTAGGACTGGGCCAGGCCAAAGCTGGGTGCCTGGAAAGTACATCTGTGCCATTTTCTCACGTGGGTGACAGGGATCCAAGTACTTGGCACATCATCTCTGCCTCCCCATGCACACTGGTAGGAAGGTGGGTCAGAAGTGGAGCAGCTGGAACTGCAGTGCTGTAACAGGATACTGTTGTTGCAAGCAGCAGCATAAGCCACTGTGCCACCATGCCTGGCCCCCTTTGGCCGCTGTTGAAGAAGGTGCTGTGGACAATGATTCTCATTTTACAGAGGATGCTCTGGCATGGGAATGTGGAGGATGCATCCCATGCTGGGTGACATTAAGGCATTCCCCAAGAGTTATTGGACCCTAGAGACCCCCATCTGCAGCTCACTGTTGCACAAACACGTTGTAAGGGGAACCACCTGTATAAGTGAAACTATTCTGATAACTGCATAAGATGGTTAAAAAGAAACAGCTAGGTTTCATTTTCAGCACGCTATGATTTCAACGAGAGAGAGCTCATGGTTTTTCTAGGTCCTTGAATGCTGGTGTGTCTTTTGCACTTGGAGCACACCTTGGTGCCAGGTATCCACATGTGGTCAGTGGCTGCCGTGGGGGGATGCTGTGGCTCTGTTACTTGCACAATCACTGCATGGCCCTTGTGACCAGTGGCTCGAGCATCGGCCCTGAAGACTGATGAGACCCCTGCCATTTTAGACCCTCGGCCGCTTTAAAAAAGTTGCTTTCCCCTAGGCTTCAGTTCCAATAAGTTTTGGTTTTGGTTTTCCTTATGTTTTGGTTTCAGTTTCATTTCTGTAAAGCTGGGGCTCTTTAGTTCCATACACTATTTTGTTCCCTGACAGCCCTGTCCATCAATCCCTTACAGCCCTGTAGCCCTGATCCCCTACCCCACTCTTGTGTGCCAATCCCCGTGACACTGTACTCCCGAAGTACCCACCATTATGCTATAAAAGCTGCTCCCTCCCATCCCCCCCGACTCCTGCTGCTTGGTACTGCCATTTTCCTTTGGGAAAATAAAGACCTCCTGTATAACTCACTGTGTCTGGTACCCTGACAGTGGGTGCCAGAGGCCCCTCCAACTTCAAGGCCAAGTGTCCAGGCACAGCCTCCCCTAAGTTTCTGAGCACTGTGTACTTGTTGTTTCAGATGTCACCATTGGAGCCTTCCTGTCAGACAGTGTGGTCCTGCTAAGGTGAGACTCGCACCTCGCATCCTCCGTGGCGGGAGGGGTGGGCTTGGGTGGGGGAGGTACAGGTGTATTTGTCACCATTGCCCAGCTGTACTGTCCATCCTGGTCCTTGCTGACAGAGCCCTTGCGCCCATGCTTCTTGCCTTCTGTCTCAGTGTTTCCTGCTGGGCTTTTAAGGGTGATGGCATCCCTGGCTCCTCAACAAGGTTTGGGATAACCTCACCCCTAAGCCCTAAAGACCTGGGTGAGTGTTCTCTATAAACTTTCATCTCCTGTGGGCGCAGTTAGGCTCCTAGGGCTGGGAGGCACTACCTGTCCTGTCCTCCCATCTCTGTGCCAAGAGGGGTCCTCACCTCTACTCAGTCCGCCCCCCCTTAGGGAACATGAGTTCAGACGCAGTGCTTCACAAAGCCCATGCAGGCTGCATCCCTCTCCCAAGGCCAGTGACCTGCTGTGCGTGAAGTGTGTCTGAGTATTTCTGCTGGATGAGTCACAGAAGGCAGGCCGAGTTACATCTGGAACGGGAGCCAACCCTTGGATTTGTTAATAACCTCTGATGGCAGAACTTTCTGAAATAGACCCGGAGGATCTGAGAGCTGGAAGGGGTCCCAGTGGCTGTGCAAGCCACACCGCACATTGCTCCCATTTAGCAGGGCCATCTGAGCCCTGACTTGGGGCCACCCAGCCTCTTCTCTGAGGAGACCGCCTGGAGGCCACCTGGCTGGGGGCTTCAGGAAGCTTTAGTGGAAGCTCCCCCAACTAAGCCTCTGGGTGAAGAAGCCCTGAGGTTGATTGTGAAGGTGGGCAGAGGAGGGTGCTGAGTTCAAAACCCCCCAACTCCACCCTTGCTGAGTGAGTTTCCTGGACGAGTCCCATGACCTTTCTGCTCCAGGATTCTCCTTTGTTAAAACACGATAAAGGACTTGAGAGAGTAACGGAGAAGTAGAATTCAAAGATTAGTGTCTTTTGGTACAAGCATTTTTGAAATCCATGCGTGTTTTTCTTAGAATACGCACTTTGAATAGCCCCTGTATGTGTGGATTTTGCTTCTGTTTCTTGCACCCGAATAAACTCATCTTTTTTTTTCAAGATTTTATATTTATTGGAATACAGACATATTTCACAGAGACCCAGAGAGAAAGATTTTCCATCCACTGGTTCGTTCTCCAAATGGCCACAATGCTTGAGATGAGCTGATCCAAAGCCAGGAGGAAGGAGCCCCTAGGAATTTCCCATGGGAGTGCAGGGTCCCAAGGCTTTGGGTCATCCCCTGCTGCTTTCCTAGGCCATGAGCCAGGGAGCTGTGTTGGAAATGGAGCAACCTGAACACACACTGGTACCCAAATGTGATGTTGGCACTTACAGGGCAGATTATCCAGTTGAGCCATTGCACTAGACCAGTAACTTATCTTTTAATTCCATTGTGCTTGAACTTTCAGAAAAAGCCCTTGTACTTATCTCAGTTGATTCCTGTAAGAACAAGGATCTGTGAAATGCTTTGTTTGGTTTAGTGATATAAATCGGGTTTTAAGTCTGCATCCCTATAATTCTTCCCCCTTCTGTCCTTGTATCTCGCACACAGCCCGAAGGCCACAGCTGGGTCTCCACCAGGGAGACAGCTGGAAGTTAAAACTTCCCTGGTTCCTTTTGTTGCACTTGAACTTTCTTCCTTACCCTCAGCCTCACTCTTTTGGGTTGATGGTTCTTCTCCTGGGGGGCTCCCAGTGACTTAGGACTGTGAAACCAGCAGCTCCCACTGGACCCTGCAGGATGGCATTGTGGCTTTCCTTCCCGCCTCAGCTTCCCAAGCAGCGAGCAGTGTCAAACTCCTTACCTTCTTCCAGATAGATGAGACAAACCTTGCAGGACTTGGCTTCCAGCACCTTGCAAGGCTGGCTGTCTGAGCCTTCTTGTGCTTGATTGTCTCTGGCTTGTTGATCCCTCTCCTTTTCGTGGTTTCCCTCCATGGGTAGGATGTGCAGCAAGGGCTTATGTGATGGGTGGAAGATCCCCAGGCTCCAGTGGAGGCTTGGACTGGGCAGGTGGTGACTTCACAGGACAGGCAGAAAGTCTCTTGATGAGAGTGTTAGGAGATCTCACAGAAGAGTGCTGGAAGGGAATCCCTGCTTGAGTGAGGAGACTGTGAGAGATGCCTCGGGGTCTGGTCGGCTCCTGCCACCCTGGTCACAGCTGGCCATCTGCTGACCACACTCCCAGCAGGTGTCGAGCCATTGGGTTTTCTCTTGGTCATCGTGGACCCTGTTCTTGGTGGGCAGTGGGGATGGGTGGTCACTGTACACGAGCGAGCCCAACTGTTCTAAGACCATAGATGCCCCCCTGAACCTTGGGATATCACTCGGTGGCATGATGGCTGTGGCTCTTTAGGGGCAAAATGGCCGCTATGGGTACAGGAGACTGTCAAGTCACAGCTTAGGTGAAGCTTCCCTGAGTGACGGCCAGGGCTGGGATTTGCCCCTGGTGTGATTCTCCCACATGTGAGAGGTCATCCATCCATGCTGGCTGCCCTCCCTGCCCCAACAAGAGGGGCATGGATGTGTGCATGAGGCCAGGAGAGTTCCACTGCCTGTGCTGGGACTCCATGCCTCAAGTTCTTGGAGAAAGAAAAAAAGCCTGCATGAACTGAAGCACGCAAAGTTGAGGGGGCAGGGTTTGAACCACTGGACGGGGCTGGAGCCTTGCGTGGCAGCTGTAAACGCTTTAGGGGGAAGGGGGTGGGGTGGGGCGGGCGCCGGACCCTGAGTGTGCATCTTGTTCTCAAATCCTTGTATATGCTACAGGAAGTTCTCTTAAGTATATCCGTGTCCCCCCAGTAAAATGGAAATTGGAAGTTAATTGGTGAAATTTTGAATAATCACCCGGCATCTGGTGGTGTGCTCAGGGCTTCCCCCAGATGTGCTTTATTAGCAATTATTAACTCACCCTTAGGACTGGGACGCTAACCATGAGCTTATGAGGAAGGGCGCACCTCCTGCAGCCAGAAAGCCCTCACAAGGCACCTGGGCCTCTCCCCCAGGCACTGCTGTGTTCTAATGAGGTGCTGGCTGCAAGCCCAGGGCTGCCCCATCCATCTGGACAGTGCTTGGTGGGTTTGGCTAACTCCCTGCCCCTTCCCCTTGCAGGGCGAGACCCGTGATCACCGTGGATGTCTCCATCTTCCTCCCAACTTCCATCAACATCACGGCGCCCCAGTGTCACGATGGGCAGCAACCTGTGAACTGCCTCAATGTTACCGCCTGCTTCCGCTTCCACGGCAAGCACGTCCCGGGAGACATAGGTAAAGACCCAGCCCCCAGCCTTTGTCTGTACCTTCCCCACCCCGATTGGGGCTCAGGGGTTTCACCTGAGCGTATGTGTATGGACTTTCGGGGTTACGGGCAGTGCCTGGGTGTCTTGGATGGTCCCTTTTAGCGGCTGGATCCCTTTGCTTCTGAGGTGGCTGCTCTTCTGTTGGGGACGGCCTGGGGGACCTGGCACAGTTATTCAGCTGGAGCCTGGCAGGTGGGACCTGGAGGTTTTGGCATCAGGCAGCTAGATGGCAGAGTGTTGGAGGCCGAGGATGGAGCTGAGTTGTACTAAGGTGTTGGTTTTCAGAAAATTGGCATGGGGAGGGGAGGGTACTTTGGCAACTCTTGGAATCGAAACAGGCAGGATTTTGGCTCCTGATGGTGGTCATCTTTGCTGGCATGTCTCTGACTGGGGAGGTCCACCCAGTAAGCCCAGCTCCAGAGAGCCAACCCAAGTGTGGGCCCGTGTTGAAGGAAATTGATCCCAAGTGTCATGCACATTAATGGAGCTTTTACTTTAAAAGCTGTCTGCATGCTAGAAGGTAAGATTGCCAGTAGACACATGGTACCACCCATGGAAATCTGGGCCCGTGTGCTGATATCACACGTGACTACAGGTATTGATCCTCAACTGGCCCGATCAGCGTCCCCTGGAATTTTGATAGAAATGTCGATTTTAGGCTCCAGTCTGGCCCATTCGGCCAGCATGTGCACAGCAGCAGGGTCCCTGTGGGAGTCATGTGCTGTGGGGCTTTGGAATGGCATGTCCACCTGTGCACATGGGCCCAGACATGCAGCCACGACCTGGTTCTGCACTCACTGGTTCACCTCGCCCTTGCATCTTGAATGTGCTGCCTTATTTAACAACACAGTAATCCTTCTCAGCTGGCTTGCTGGCTGCTTACCTTGATCTTCAAGTGGATTGAATAAACTCAGCTGTTAAATCTCAGACTTATTTATATAGCTTTTATTTTCTTTTAAAAAGAGCTTAGAAGTTTCAACAGGGAAGGTAACCGCATGATAAACTTGGGAGCTGGTTAGTGAGGGCGGATTAACAAAATTTTTGTGTGTAGTCCAGAGAGAGAGAAAGTTGTTCGAGAAGCCAGGGATTGGATTCTAATCAGATGACACTTAGTTTTGCTTCCCAAGAACTTTGGTTTTTTTTTTTTTTTTTTTTAAAGTTTGTGGATGTTTAAAATGGGCTTATTTTAATCTGTTTGAAAGGCAGATTAGCCCAGAGCCAAATCTCCCATCTATTGGTTCACTCCTGAAAGGCGTCCAACAGACAGAACTGGGGGCAGGCTAAAGCCAGTAGCCCCAGAACTTCATCTGGGTCTTTGAGCTGCATGGCAGGGGTCTGAGTAGGTGGGCCGTGTACTCAGCACGCAGTAGCAGAAGCCTAACCACAAGTGGAGGGGCCAGGACTCAAACACCAGCTCTCTGATATGGACTGTGTGCATCCCAGCTGTGGCTCAGCTTCCTGCACCACAGTGCCCACTGCCAACAGATGTTCTTTACCACCTTCCCAGCTCGTTCAGAAGGCACAGTCTTTAGGGGAAAGCTTTCTGATGTGTTGGAACCCCTCCCCCACTGATAACATGATCTGTCATTTAAATAAGAGCTCATGCTGCAATAAGATCACAGAGAGTTAAAGAATGGTTGAGTAAAAGATTTAAATTTTAGTGTGCATCAACAGATGCAGAACTGTTCTAGAACACGAGAGAAGCAATTATGGGATTCACATTGTGGCACAGCAGTTAAAGCCGCCACTCACAGCACTGGCATGCCATCTGGGTGCCACTTAGAGTCCTGGCTTCCGGATTTGCAATGCAGCTTCCTGCTAATGTGCCTAGGACAAGCAGCGGAGGATGGTCCAAGTGCTTGGGAAACCAGGAGCTTCTGTTCCTGGGTTTAGCCTGGCCCAGCATTGGCTGTTCTGGACATTTGGGAAGCAAATCAGCACATGGAAAATTTCTCTTTTTATCTCTCTCTCTGAATCTTTAATTCTGTCAGTATGTAAATGCTAAACAATGAAAATACAAGCAAGCAGTTGGTAGTCGGTGGTACGCTCCTGTGATGGAGCTGCTCGGGGCGTAGTGACGTCAGCTTGCCGTCATGGAACTACTCCTGCTTGGGTCCTTAAGCGGTGGATACCGGATCCTGTAGAGCCGAAGGAAGTGAGGTGGCAGCCACAGTGACGGGGGCATCTGCACTTGAGCAAGCACGGAGCACGCCTGCATCCTCTCTCTGTGAAGGTCTAGGCCAAGCCGTGGCAGGATGACCTGCCTGCCAGGAGCTGCCCACATCGCTCTCTTGTCTGTTTGGTTTCTGGCGCTCCACAGTGGGATCCCATGGGGGTCGCGCTTGCGTATGGAGAAGGGCTGCCGGTTTCCTGCGGTCTTAGCCTTGGGAAACTGCAGCTGCCACTGCTCTCTGGGGCTTTTCAAGGCTAGGGGGCAGGGAAAGGAGTGGCTCTGATGCCTTCTAGATGGAGGATCTGTGGGCTGTGAGCTGCTTTAAGACAGACCGCACCTGTTACTTTGACCGACAGGTTTGAATGTTGGGACTGGGTTCAGCAAGTCACGGGGAGCCCTGTGGTGATACACGAGCCAGTGCCAGCTCTCGGCGTGTACAGGTCGGTGTCCAAGTGTGAGCCCCCACCAACTGCATCGCCAACATGCCTTGTTGGAAGTGTGAATTCTATCTAAATTGGACTCAGTGGTGTTGTAACCAGGTCCCTATATAACCCTGGGCAGGGATATGTTCGGGGTGAGCACTTTAATGGGGGTATCAGAACCTGCAGGTTTGGAGAAGGGTCCCGTGAGGGCTGCTACCTAACCTGCCTAGCATGGATGGATTACTGGTCCATTGATGGGATGTAGTTGGGAGCAGAGATAGAAGCATGGACTTAACAGCTGTTGAGCTGGCTGACAGGGAGCAGGCAGCAGGCCGGAATGCACAGCCCCCAGTCGTGCCAGGCTCTCTATGTTGGCACACCCTTGTAGGATGCCCCCGGCAACACAGAAACAAGATATATAGGGATCCCATCCCTAGCACCACAGCAGGTGGAGAGGGGTGGATTTGTAGCACTCCAGGTGGCCAGTCCTGGGGAGTAACTCTCGGAGAGTAACTCCCTGGGCTGGCTAGCCAGCAGAGTAAGGAATTGTCTGCTAAATGCTAGACGTGGGCTCAGCCCCGGGTGCAGAGTTGGGGATAGGGCAGGCCTTGTCCTCATGGAGCAGGGAGACTGTATGGTTGGCTCCTGGGGCCATGTGCGGAGCCTCTCTCCCTCCTGGTACAGTTGGTGCCATGCTCAGCGCTGGGTTGTGAACATGCAGTGCTCACGTTAATGGAGCCTCCAAGAACAGACTTCCCATGTACTTCATCACATTGCGAGAGTGCTGCCCGTCCAGAAGGGGATCCGTCTTTGATCTTGGACTGGGGAGCAGTCTGGCCCCTAGCAACCTTCTTGCTGATGTAAGTGGAGGGCTCTGATCCTTGCCTTGCCCTGAGCATTTCTCACTGGGCATGCTCACTGGCCAGGCTGAAGCCTGCACCTGCTGACAATAGGACTGGCCAGTCTGGACTCTGTCCAGCATGCTAAACAACAGCCAAGAGGGGATGAACCCAAAACGGTGGCATTTTGTGCTCTGAGTCGATGTCCCTGTGTTTCTGTGGAGCTCAGGCAGAATGGCGGACTTGTGAACCTTAAGAGACAACTGCCGGGCCCGGCGGCGTGACCTAGTGGCTAAAGTCCTCGCCTTGAAAGCCCGGGCATCCTATATGGGCGCCGGTTCTAATCCCGGAAGCTCCACTTCCCATCCAGCTCCCTGCTTGTGGCCTGGGAAAGCAGTCGAGGACGGCCCAAAGCTTTGGGACCCTGCACCCACGTGGGAGACCCGGAAGAGGTTCCTGGTCCCAGCATCGGATTGGCACGTACCGGCCCGTTGCGGCTCACTTGGGGAGTGAAACATCGGATGGAAGATCTTCCTCTCTGTCTCTCCTCCTCTCTGTATATCCGGCTTTCCAATAATAATAAAATCTTAAAAAAAAAAAAGAGACAACTGCTCAACCCTCTCATCCCACACCTGAAACAGTGGAGCCCAGGTCCTGAGAGGTGGTGCTGAGGTCACCGGTGCTCAGAGCAGAAGCAGGGTTACAAGCAGACAGCATGTCTTTCCTTGCGTCCTTAGGGTGCAATTGTGTGGAGAGAGGTGTTTGCATGCAGAACATTCTCTGAGCTTCTTCAGTTCTCTTGGGAAGCTTGGTGATCAGACCGTTGGGCAGATCCCTACTGTGTGAGGAGTGGGGCAGGTAACCTCTAAGCATCCTTTGCCTTGAGGAGTGACAGAAGCCTTAGGACAGCTGGGGAAGTGGGAATGGTCCCTGTTTCCCTTGTTCCCTGGGGAGAATAGAGTAACTCTGGAAGGAGAGGATTTGTTGCATTTCCAAGCTGAAATCCTGTTGGAGAATGGGGATGAATCAGTGCTCTGCGAGAGACCAGAGGCAGCGCTGCTGTGAAACTGCTTGCCTTCCTCCTGGCCCAGGCCGGAGTAGGGCTCCGGGGAGCCAGCGGGGGGGCAGGGAGAGGGGGTGGCTGACTGCATCACTGAGGCCACTCAGCTTTTCCATCAACATGACATCATTCGACATGGCGTGAACATGCCTGCCAGCAGCCGAAATCTGAGGATGTGCAATGTGCCTTCTGAGCAGGCCCTAATCAGAACCAGCACCCTGCGGGGATGGGACGAGGGCTGGCCCTGCTGGCTTACATTAGGGGCCAGACACACCCACGCTCCTGAGGGTGGGGCTGGGCTGCCCAAGCGAGCAAGCCGATTGGCTGCTTGGCTGACACCCCCCCTCTGTTCCTAGGCGCTGGCTTTTCCAACGCACTTTTGGGGCGGATGCTGTTTAAAGAGCCTGAGAATGTTGTGTGTCTCTTCTGGCCACTCCACAGTCCGGGACATACCTCACTCAGGTGGACTTTGTCCTTGCTGACCTTGCTTTCTTCTAGAAGAGTGTGATACAAAGCTGACTGCTTTTTGAGTCATTGAAAACGTCAAAGTAAATTCGCAATCAAGCAGAAGCACTAAGTGGGCAATTGAAGAGATGAACTGCTTCCTTACTAATGATGCTCGCTGAGCCCTCTCTGATCATGGGCTCACACGGGCTAGGAAAGCCTGACAGGCGATGTGTTGGCACGCTGCCTGCAGGTCCTGGGAATACGAGTGATGGTGCCCCGATCTTGGGTCACAGGAGCGAGGCATGAGTTTGATTCTGCTGTGAGATGGGAGTCGGGGGACTGGAGCTGGTGTTTGTCATAGCACCTAGCACAGTGCTAGGCACACGTGCAGGACACAATCCACTCCTCTTAATTAACGCACTGTCTTTTTTTAAGTTTTATTTGTATTTGAAAGGCAGATTTTACAGAGAGGAGGAGAGACAGAAAGAGAACGTGCTTCCATCTGCTCTTTCACTCCCCTAATGACTTGAAACTATCCAAATTGAGCTGATCTGAAACCAGAAGCCAGGAGCTTTTTCTGAGTCCTAAAAATCTGGACCATCCTCTGCTGCCTTCCCAGAGGCATTAGCAGGTAGCTGGACGGGAAGTGGAACAGCTGGGACACAAGCTGGAAGCTGGTGTTTGCAGGTGGAGCATTAGCCCATTGAGCTAGCACGCCGGCCTCATGATGCATGATGCACTGTACTTAGTGGGTTTGCATTCTCTCAAACACAGCAGGAGTGAAGGATCCTCAGGTCCAGGGTTCATGGGTGAATCCAGGAAGCACTTGCTGAGAAGGTGAGGTGATGATGAGCGGTAGTGGTCAAGATTCTGTTGGTGGACGGGAGGGGGTGGAGTAAGGTTGGTTGTCTGTTTTCTCGGTGCTAAGACCCACGGGGGTCTGTCGTGTCTGTTGTGGCTCAAAGGCTGTCTACCAGCTCTGTTCCTTCCTTTTGGGGAATCCCTGCCTTTTGTTTTGTCTCTAAAGGCCGTCTCCATTTAAGATGAGTCCCATGCTTGTCACTAAGAGGTCATCTGCTTTGTGCAGGTGGCTGATGGCGGATTTGACCTTGGGGAGAACATTTGGCCTAGTGATTTACATGCTGGGTGGGATGCTCACTTTCCCCATGCAGGTGCCCAGGTTTGAGTCTCAGCTCAGCTTCTCATTGCAATTTTTTTTAACATTTAAAAAAATTTAATTGCAAAGTCAGATATACAGAGAGAAAAGACAGAGAGGAAGATCTTCCGTCCAATGATTCACTCCCCAGGTGGCCTCAACAGCTGGAGCTGTGCCAGTCCAAAGCCAGGAGCCCGAAACTTCTTCTGGGTGTCCCACGTGGGTGCAGGGTCCCAAGGCTTTGGGCTATCCTCGACTGCTTTCCCAGGCCACAAGCAGGGAGTTGGATGGGAAGCGGGGCAGCAGGAATTAGAACCGATGCAAGGCGAGGACTTGAGCTGCTAGGTTACCATGCTGGGCCTTCGTAGCAGTTTCTTAGTGCCATGTTCCTGGTGCTGATGGTTCAAGTGCCTTGGGTTCTTGGTACTCACTTTGCTGAAGTTCCAGCTCCTGGCTGTGACCTGATCTGGCTATTTCAGACATATGGAAGTGATCCAGAGGATGGGAGCTCTCCCTCTGCCTCTTGAAACAAACAAAAATAAATGTCATCTGAAAAATTCCTCCTCAGTGACATCTAGGTTGGTGCCTGGCCAAATATCTGGATGCTATGGTCCAGCCAGGGAGACATGTGGCGTGAGCCATCCCAGCAGCCAGATGGGGGCGGGGGCTGGAGGATGTTAATGAAGCCTAAACACCCCGGGGGAGGGACGGGGGAGACCTTGGGTGAATGAGAACATGCCTTAGGGTTATCCCTCCTAAAATCCTGCACTATGCACTATGGGAGTGCTGCCTTGAGCTCTGGGCCTCCCCTGCTTCAACCCCCTCTCCTGCAAGCACAGTGGGCATAGCCAAAAGGGTACAAGGCCTCAAGAGAAGGTGTGCAGGTTAGGCCAGACAGCAGAGAGGGCATGCCTGGGTGTATTGAGACCACCTGCTCTGTGGCTTTCTTATAGCTCGCTGGCTCCTCCAGGACGTGGTGGTGTCTCAGTCCTGCTGTCCCATTGTCAGCCTTGGGAAGGGCAGTAGCCGGGGCTGGCTCATGGAGGACAATCAGTAACTTAGCAGCCAGTACCCTGTTTCCCCGGTTTGGACCATATGACTGGTCTTCCAGCCATGCATGTCTTTAGCCAGACCCTTGCTGAATGTCAGTGGGGTGTGGGCACTCAATGCCATTGAAGCCTGGAGCCTTTGTTCCCGTTGTGCTGGGGAGATAAGATCAGCAGAGGGTACATGAACTGGAGTTCCATTCTAGGTCTCTGTATTTGTTTGCTTTTTTCTGTTTGCAAGTTCAAAAAGCAAGGGCTTTTCATTAGGAAAGGTTAGGGGGCAAAAGGTATTGAGAACCAGTGCCAGGTTAGGAGATTTCTTGATTCAGCTCTGGGTGGATGGCACTCTAGCCTGGAGCAAACACTTGTTGTCTTTGGGGGCCGGCCTCCCTTCCCTGTCAGTTGCTGGCAGTGTAAAGGACCAGCCCCTTTGTTGCTTTTTCCCCACTGGGACCAGTGTCCTCTAGTCCCCACTGGCACCCGTGTACCCTGTTGGCAGCATTTCCCCTTCAGACACTCTTCTGCTTAGTAATAATGTCTCCTGGGCTTATCTTGGTTCTGGCTCCATCCCAGAGACCCAGCCTTGCCTTGGGAGGGACAAGCCGGGGCAGACAGTAGGGTACTGTCCCTGCGGTGGCAGTGGCCCAGAGAGTCCATTAGCTGTCACACAAATAAGCCTGGGACAGCCTCACCAGGCCTGCCTGGATCAGCTGCTTCTGCCCTGTTGGGTCTCCCCCTACCCCTGGCAGCCATCCTTTTGATGTTATTAAAAGTCACACCCCATCCTGCTGCCTGACATTGCGTGCTTCATGCTAGCAGGTGTGGGGAAGATGGGCTCATCTCCCCACCGCTTAGCTTCCTTGTCTGGTCCTTCTAGGGACAGGCTGTCATCAAAATGCCATGTTCTCCTGAATCCACCAGCCAGTTAAAGCCTAAATAGGGTTGTGCAGGGGCCAGCCTCCAGCCTAGGAAGGTTTGGGGGAAGCACAGCTGGTGATACCAAAGCCACCAGGGAGGGGGCAAGGTCATGGCATCCTAGCAGGATGAGCCCTCTGCTTGCAGTGTTAGCATTTCATACAGATGCCAGTTTGAGTTCCAGCTGCTCCACTTTTGATCCAGTTCACTGCTTATGTGCCTGGGAAAGGCAGTGGAGGATGGCTTAAGTGCTTGGGTCCCTGCAGTCGTGTAGGGAGACCTGGAAGAAGCTCCTAGCTCAGCCACAACCATTTGCGGGATGAATCAGAGGATGGAATATCTCTCTCTCTCTCTCTCTCTCTCTCTCTGTCTCCCTATCTCTCTTTCAGATTATTGCCCAATAAAGCGTGTTGTTGTATATATATGTACAGTCTTGTAAACTACGGAAGTGGGGCTTTTCTGATTTATCCAGAATGGGTATTTTTAAGATTTGGTTATTTATATGGAATGAAGAGAGAGAGAGAGAGAGAGAGAGAAGTATCTTTCATCAGTTGATTGATACACCAGATGATCGCAGCATCTGAGGCTGGGCCGTGCCAAAGCCAGGAGCCACCATCTTCACCCAGGTCTCCTGTGTGGATGTCTGGTGTATAAGCATTGGAGACAACATCTGCTGCTTCCCAGGCACATTAACAGGGCCCTGGATTGGAAGTGAGGCAGCCTGGATTCAGACCAGCCTGCTCTACCACAACACTTCCCCCCACTGTGGAATGCATGTTCAACTCACACACGTGTCGCAGAGGATCTGTCATTGGGCACTACACATTTAGGTATCAGGGTGAAGGGAGTTTAGCCCAGGCCTCAGCAGAGTCACATTTTGCTGAGAGCACAGTGTTCACAGCAGTTGACTGCCTGGCAGTCTTGTGACCCATGTTTGTGCGGGCATAGGATGTGCCATGGTGGTAGAACAGAATGGCTGGAAGTACCACTTCTTCAAGGTGGGCATGAGTCAAAGTGCTTGATTAGAGTGAAGAATACAGGATGCCTTGCTGCTCTGCAGCTTGTGGCGGAGGTCCGCGGGTTTGCAGAGATGTGTGCTTGTCACAGCCCTGCCCTGTGCCGGGCGACAGCAGGTTGATACTGTGTGAGCAGGTGGATTTTGCCATCTATCGCAGAGAGAGCTGTGTCATGGGACACAGAGCAATGTTGTAAGGGCTGACGATGTCCTTGTCCCCTTGGATGCTGTGAGCTGGCAGCAGAGGTGTCTGGAGGAGGGTGTGCTCCGGGCCCTGAGGGGCTTGGCATAGTGTGCAGTGCGGCCCTGACACTGAGCTCATGTTTTGGCCTCTCGTATCTCCACAGGCCTGAATTATGTCCTGACTGCTGATGTGGCCAAGAAGGAGAAGGGTCAGCTGCCCAGGGTCTACTTTGTGCTGCCGGGGGAGACGGTGGGCCAGGTGGCAGAGAAGCTGCAGCTGGCGCACCTGGAGGAGGCGTGTCGCCACTACGTGGCCCATGTGAAGGTCAGTCCCCCACCCCCGTTCCCAGCTTCTGATCTCTGTCAGGTGTATGTTTGGAGCTGGGAGAAGTGTTTTTATCCATGTCTTTGTTGTTCATTTGCCTTATCTTACAGGTCTCAGCTTCTGAAAGGGGCTGGGGACCAGGGTTGGGCGCCGGCTTGCACGTGATTTGAGGGATAAGGTTTGGGGGAAGTTTCTCAGCCCTAAATGAGGCTCAGAGGTCCTTACAGGGTTAACTGAGTCACACTATTCCTGATGCCCGTCTCAGTGGCCCACCACACCTTAGCTGGTAGTCCCAGTTTAGGCATGTTAAAACTGGTTGGACTCGATTTTTTTTTTCCTATTTGATTATTTTGTTTATTTTAGGCATGCATTTTTTGGCCCCTTCTATCCCCTTTCTCTAAATAAACTTTCAAATGTTTTTCTCTTCTTGAAATTGTTTGTTAAATACACTTTGCTGCTAATTTGGGAGGCTGGGCTCTGAATAGCTACAGGGAGGGCCCCACTGTGGAGGAAAAATGCTGAAAGGGTTGAAGGCTGGAAGAGCCTGATGCTGCAGGAACACTGAACCCCCAGGCAGGGACCCTGAGCAAAGGAGGCCTCCATGAAGGCTGCACGATGCAGGCGATAGGTGGGTGCAATGAGCTGTGGGGTTTGGAATCCTACAGACCTTGGTGTGAACCAGTGTGTGGTTACTGTGTTCACTGTGTGTCTTGGTCTGAGTATCTCTAAAATGGACACAATACTATTGACCTTGAAAGGTGGTTGTGGGAATGAAACATTCTATGAGGAATGTAGAGGAACCGATATTTGATTGGACTGCACGTAACTCCCTACCGTGTAACATCTTTGACTTAGAGAAAGGATACATTCAGCCAGTGGATTTCTGACTGGTTGTAAAAATAGCATAATAAAACCATGGCTAGATGATGCCTTGTTGCTCAGTGAGTGCATCGTGCATGTCAGAACAGGAGTGTGACAGCTGCTGTTGGATGTTTCTGGGCTGTGAATAGGGGAATGGCCACACATCCACGAGCCTTGCGCAGCGCTCCGGAGTCGATATCTCAGAGATGCTTTCTAGTGGGGCTGGGCTGTGTCCTCTGCCAGGAGTCATGCCAGGGCCTGCCCAGCCCAGCTGCCCAGGGCTTGCGGGGTTGGCTCCTTATGCACTTCTCATGCTCCCATTAAGCCCCACCTGCCTCTTGGATTACATGGGCTCAGCAGTGTCACCGGGGCTGGGGAGGGGTCCTGGGCAGTCCCTGCCAGCACCTGTGTGTGGTGGTTGCACACTGGCTGGGGACAAGCCTCCCTGTTGGGTTCCTTTTGGCTCAGTCTATCCTGTAGATGCTTCAGTAGGGTCTTTTGTGACTTCCAGCTGTGGCTGGGAAGTTGTCTCTTGTTGGTCATTACCAGAGGTCCTTGCTGTGAGACAAGGGTCCCCAGGGGCCGGCAAGCCTTTACAGAGTGGGCCCATGCCAGTGGCATGACTGCTGCTATGCTGGTCAATGAGCAAGGCTGCCCATGGGATTGGTCCTGCTACCCCTGGATGTTCATGGTTGCTGGATTTAAGAAAGACTAGTAAGATTCCCAGTGAAATTTTGATTCTGGATGGATGAATCTTTTTTTTAGAATGAAAGAGAATTTGGTTTGGTATGAATGTGTGCCACATACATAGTATGGGATAGGGAGCCAGGCCTGTTTAATGGATAGAAACCTGCGGTGACTTGAAATTGCTTGGGCTTTTCTCCTATAACGAGATGGCTGGTGGTGTTGCCTGGGAGATTGAGAATTCTGAATCCTCCGGGGTTCAAGAGGTGATGTCACCTGCAAAAGGGGCTGATGACACTTTGGGACCTGTGTTGTGGATGGATAGATTATGCTGCTGCCTACGACACCAGCATCCCCCATGATTACTGGTTCAAGCACCGGCGGTTCCACTTCCTATCCAACTCCTTGCTAACACATCTGGGAAGGTAGCAAAAGGTGAGCTGGCTGCTTGGGCCCTTGCATCTGTGTAGGAGACATGGATGGGGTTTCAGGTTCCTGGCTTTGCCCTGGCTCAGCCCTGGCCATTGCAGCTGTTTGGGGAATGAACCAGTGGAAGGAAGAATTCTCTCTCTCTTTCTCTCTAACTCTTCAAAAACATACATGCAAGTTAAAAGAAGAATGTGGGGCCACTACATTCAGCAAAGCTGTTTGCTGTCCATGATTGTCCAGGCCATGGGTGAAGCCCTGGTGAGTGCCTGTAGGGTACTGTGAGAACCCTGGTGAGCTGGCCCCAGTGTGGTACTGTGACTGTGCACTGTGGGAAAACAGCCATGAATGCTGCAGTGGGTGTGGGGGCCCGGCTAGCAGCAGCCGTAGGGGAGGGAACTGGCAGATGGCTGCGGCGGGAGCCAGACGGGAGAGCACGCACAGCCTGTGTCTGGCCCGCATGATGCGTCTCTGGCCCGAGTGGAGCTTTTGCGCAGTCTGGCTCTGGGCTCCTTGGCCAAGTCATGGTAGACAAATAAGGGTGCTGTGGCTTATCACACACCAGATGGCCAGCAGACAGCGGGGGTTGCCACGGGGGGGCTGGTATGTTTTGTTTAGGCTATCTTTAGGTATTTTTCTTTCTTTCTCTCTTTAAACCTATTCCAATCTTTTTTTTTCCCCCTTTTTCCCTACAAGTTTTCATGCCATATATGGTGCTAAGTGTGTATATTGCAACAGGCTGCCTGGCTGACACCTGCCTTCAGCCTCACTCCTTTGGTCTGTGTCCATCCTGCACCCCAGCTGGATGTCCAGGAAGCATCATGGGCTTTGTGATGGGTCACACACCCCCGAGGGGCCAGGGTGTTCCCCAGGCCTCATTGTGCTAACAGGGCAGCTGCTTCCTCAAGTCCATGAACCCCAACCCACCTGCCTCCCCCTCTTCCATAACCCAGCCTACGGGTAAAGGATGGGCTGGAGAGCACTGCTGTCTCCAGGTTACCAGCCAAGACCTGGGCATATCCCCTTAGCCTCATGGCTGTCTGGGCCTTGGTCTCGGTGTCCCTTCTATCACGTGGTCACACTGGCCCTGGGCCTTGGCTCCTATCCGGAGTCTTTTCTGTCCTGGACCCTGCCTTACTGGGCCCTCAGGCTCACCCTGACGTCCCTGCTGCCTCGTTCATCAGAGCCCTGGTTTCTATCACATCTGGACTGAAACATGCACCACCTGCATGGGTTTTGCTGGAAAAAAAAATTAATGGTAGGCACATAACTCCTGCAGTATTTTATTGCATATTTGCTCTTCAAGTCAGCTGACTTCTAGCCACAAAGAAAACCACTGAACACACTTGGTATCCTCTTGTAAACAAAACCAGCAATACATGCCACAAACAGAAAGCAACCATAACAATAAATGCCAGAGACATGTTTACTCTGAGGACCCAGCAGTGACACTGAAGTCCAGCTGTGTTTCATCACTGGCCAGAGACTCTGGGGAAACCCCTGCCTGCGCTGTAGAGGACAGAGGGAAGTGGTGGTGGCTCCGGCCCTGCACTGGAACTTTCTCTGCACCAATCAGAAGGGCAGAACTGAGGCTGCTGCTGTGGCGTGTCTGGTAAAGCTGCCGGCCGTAATGTCATCATCCCATATGGGTGCTGGTTCAAGTCTGGGCTGTTCTACTTCTGATGCAGCTTCCTGCTTATGGCCTGGGAAAGCAGTGGAGGATGGCCCAAGTCCTTTGGCCCCTACATGTCCATGGCTCCTGGCTTTGGGCCATCCCAGTTCCAGCTGTTTTGAGCATTTGGAGAGTGAACCAGCTGAAGCAGGTTCCATCCCACCTGCTGAGGGCTCAGTTAGCCCCAGCACTTGGACCTCCTCAGTGCCTGCCCTGTCTAGGCCTTTCTTTGTGTCCCCCAGCCCAGCGCCTGCTCGCCTGCCATACAGCACTGTGTTGGAGCTGCTCGTTGAGTTGGCCACAGTGCAGGATCATTAATGCTTACGATCGAGCGTGGCCTACTCACTGTGGGGGAGTGAAGGTGTGGGATGTTGGAGGGGGTCTTGACGTGTGGCCTGGCGATGACTGTCCATTCACAAGTCCCATGTGGTACCCTGGGGACTTCTGTGTGATAGGCATAAGAGCTGCCTCCATGGAGGCTGGAATCCAGGGAGATAAGGAGTTTAAGGAAGGGGGTTCCCCTGCCCCCTGCCAAGCTGAGCTGGGGGCAGCGGGATGACTGCCCGCTCTGTGTCACAGACTCCTGCTCAAAAACTTCTGGAAGCCTTGGCTGAGCAGAATCTTGTGTTGTGATGCATGTTATAACACAAGCAGGTCAGCACTCTGATTCAGCCAGGGAATGCCCACACGGTGCTCATGAGGTTGTTCTTTGTCCTTCTGGAAGGCTCTTCAGGGGCATTGGAGTCTTCTGGTCCTGCAGCTTCTCCGTTATCTGTGTGGGACAGGTACACGTAGGTCCTGTCCTGGCCAGGGGCAAGGATTTGTGGCTTCTTGGACATCATGTCCTGGGCTCTCACCTCTGAGCAGAGGCCTGGGTGAATTCCCGGTGGGTGGGGGAACCCCCTGGCTGCCAGGTGTCCTGGCATTTTTTTCTGCCTTCTTTAAGTTTAAGAAGCAGATAGTCAAGGAAGGGAGACTTAAGCCAGCGTTCTTGTAAGAACTCCTTGTGAGAAAGGAAACCCACAACGCTTCTTTCCTTACGTGACAGATAGCACGCTGAGTCTCCTGGTTATCTTGATAACGTAAGAAGGTTGTGAGCTTTGACCAAAAGGGATGTGAACTTCAGATACTGGAGATAGTATGAACCACTCTTTTTTTTTTTTTAACTTTTAAAAAGTTAGTAGTGTAGGCTGTCCCTTCACTGCTGCCACCCAGGTGCACGTTAGCTGTGAGCTGAAACTGCAGCTGGAACCAGGACTGAGCCCAGGCACCGCAGAGCGGGGTGTAGGCAGCCTGAGCAGTTCCTCACCCACTGGGGCACATGCTCCAGCTCATGTCCTTTTCTAAAACGTGAGTTAATAGAAATACATGGAACAGTCACGGTGCTGACATGCTGATGGTTTTGTCTTGAGCTTCCTGATAGTTAAGAGGATGCAACATGGTGAACGGTTGTGGGCAAAACTTTTATTTTGGGAGGCATCTTGCTGTTCCTCTGAGATGATCTCCCAGTGCAGAACTCGTGCTCTTCCGTGCCTTAGAACATCAGCGTCCTTCAGAACCATGCAGTCACGTGCTCTTGTGTTGTTGGGGTTGTCATGATGTTTGAGGGCATGTATAAAGGGTTACAGAGTCAACGCACGTAGTCATTACAAGAGGGATTCTCTTCAAAGCAGTCTCCTTCTGGTCGTTTCTGTGTTGGAACCCCATCTTCATTTTACTTGTTCCTTTTTAGCTGTGGCATGTTTTTCATCTGTCGAAGCGCCGTTCGACCTGGGGAGCAGATTGATAATAGTGTGGGGAAAGTGGAGTGTGATAATGCTGGACAGACCTTGTTGTTCAAGGATTTAATAATTACCCACCCTCCTGTGGAAGAGGATTCTAAAAGAATTCTGGCATTTAGGGTGATACAGAAGCTGCTGACACTAACGAAGCTTCTAGTGTTTGTTGGTGAATGTTGGGTACTCCTGGTGGGAGAGTTGATATGTTCCCCCTCATTTTGCTCTTTGGAAACTATGACATAGAGTAACTTGCTCCTGCAGGTCTCCCTTGTGGATACAGGTGCCCAAGGACTTCAGCCATCCCCCACTGCTGTCCCAGGCCATCAGCGTGGAGCTGGATTAGAAGTGGGGCACCTGGGCCTTGAACTGGCGACCATGGAAGATGCTGGTGCCGTACATGGAGAATCAAATTGCTACACTACCACACCAGGCCCCTACCATAAGCATCTTTGAATCACATTTTTCATAAACATTTCAACCCTTGCAATCCAGTGGTAGTTTAAACTCCTGAGTATGGCTTCTCAGAGTTGGTTGCTATTCCCCAGTGAGGGATAGTGCTGGTTGTGGGAGGGCAGCTTGCTCTGCTGGTCCCTGGAGTTTAGCTCCTGGGAGAGTGGGTGTGTAGGTTGTGAGTACGGCTTTGAGTGCCAGCCCCTCTGCTAGATGCCACTGGAGCACTGCTTGGGGGCATGAGGGTGGGGCTGGGTGCCAGTGGCAGGGGCAGGGCAGGGGGGTGGGGATGTGATGATGCCAGGGACACATTTGTCAGCTGTGTTAGAACTCAATGTTGTTACTTCGGAGGGTGCCAGAGTGGATGAAGGCAGCAGGCCCGGTGGCTGTTGAGGGGCTTCCTGCCTTGAAGTCAGGGCAGAAGCATTTCCTGTGAGCCACAAATAATGCTCTCCACCTGTAGGGGATTCCTGGGAAGCAAAGCACTGGCCTGCCTTCACTCCCCCGCCCACAGCTGTTCTGCTGGCTGCCAGCCAACTTTTCCCCATTTCACAGCAGAGGACTGTGAGTGGGGGAGGGGCGCCAGGGATGATAACAGGCATATTTCAGCTCTGGTTCCCCCCCCCCACCTCACCTGCCCCCCAGCCCGTGGGACTCTTCCGCTGTGTCTGGCCACCCGTCTAGCCTGGCGTGGCCTCAGCCACCCGGAAGCCCTTCCTCCTCCTCCTCAGAAGTGCATCTCTGTGCCTCCCGCCCTCCCCTCCTGTCCCCTGCTCCACCCCCACTTCCTCCTCCCCCAGGGTTGGTGCCCCCCTCTCTCCTGGGGTCTCCAGTTTTGTTATTTCATCCAGCAGTCAGCCTCGCTTTTCTTCCTCCACAGCTGACCTTTCTAGACATTTCTCGTGCTTCCCCTTGCGTAAGGTTGGGAAAAGTCAGGGAGGAGATGTTCCCAGACAGCAAGGAAGACAGCGGAGACAAGGGAGATGAGGCAGCTGTTTGTTCTCCTTCCCGGTTGCCTGTTTGGCCCAGGTGGCTGCTGCAGTACCATCCCTTGGCTCTGCATCTGACCGTGATGTTCGTTCATGGTGCACCCCCTTATCTGGCATCTGCTGTTTCAGCCTCTGCTCCCCCTGGACCAGTGCCTCTCAATGTGAGGAGAGACGGGAACACTGGCCCCGAAGACTGCTAAGAGCCCTTGCGTTTTGGACTAGGCACCATTTTAAATATCTGCTTCCCTTAAGTCTTAAGGTTCACATCCTTGAAGTTTTGTTGTCCGCCAGTCTGCTGTAACCTCACAACCCTGTGTTCTCCACCGGTCTGCTGTAACTTTGTAATTCTGTTGCCACCAATCCACTGTAACCTCAGGCACTGTACCTGACGGCCCTACCCACCAATCCCTTGCAGCCCCACCCCAAGTACCATGTGGCCTGCCCACGGCCCTATCTGCCAATCCCTCATGGCCCCATGATACCCACCCCGGTCATAAAGGCTCTCCTGTGTGTGTGCTCTCTCTCTCTCTCCCTCCCTTGAAGCCCCCTCCTATCACTATGGCAGAGCAAGAGACCTCTCTCTCTCTTTCTTTTTCTCTCTTTCTGCGTTCACTCTCTTCATTGTGGCCACCTCTCCCTGCATTAAATAAAGACCTTCTGTGTGACTTGCTGCATCTGGCATCTTGTGTTAGTAGTAAAATTTCACAGCATTCATCCAACCAGGCTTGTTAGAGCAATTTTAACAGCAGGTAGATTGCCTCCTGACTTGATTAATGAATGAGTCCCAAGTCCCATGAATGTGGACTGCAGCCAAGGCAGCCCTGGAAAGCACTATGTCTGGAGTCGTAGAGGTTCAGGGTCATTTTGTAAGTGATCAAACCAACCAGGGCTTCCGGAAAGATCCTCAGATGCTGCTGTTTGTCTCCATTCTCCTAGCACCACACTGAGTGCTTCGCATTGTTCGATTGCCCATGAGTGTCCAAACGAGCTGGGACCTGTCCAAGAACACGTGCTCAAGGCATTTTGCTAGAAGTCCTTCATGCTAGCTCTGGATCAGCAGTACATTTCTCGTTAGCTTCTTTGTGTTATCCAAGCTATTCTTGAACGGTTGTGGGAAAACATATTGTTTACTATCATGAGCAGACTAATGCCTGTCAGATCACGCCATCTGCTCATCAGCTGGGAATACTCAGCTACCTGAGGACACTGTCCTATGTCTTAGAGCTGGCTGGCTTTGGAAGGCACCATGCTCTGAACTGGGGACTATCTTAGGGCCATCTGGGGGCACTGTTGGAGGTGGTCCTGAATCCACACTTAACTGCCCTGAAACGGGTGTGTGGCACAGCCAGCTGCATCCTCATTCTGGGTGTGCCAGCCCAGGCCCGCTTGGTCCCAGTTGTGAAATGTTGAAATTCTTAATGTCCCACTGCTCTGATGTGCAGTGAGCATCTTTGGGCACCTGAGTGTTGTCTCTGCAAGACAGGATCCCAGCCAAGGCATTGGCCAAGGCTTTGCTAGGCTCTTGTGGTGGCTGCTTGTGTTTCCTGGCATGCAGCTTCAGCCAGTGGTGCTGTTCTACTGCTTTGTCCCCAAATGAAGTCCTTCTTAGCTCCTCGCACCCCTTCTGTCAGTATGTGGAGCTTCGTCATCCCACGTGGCAGCTGCAGTTGCACCTGCTGGTCCTTTCCGTGGAGCAGGCCTTGGTGAGCCTCAGGTCCCTTGTTTTCTGCACTCAACAACACGAAGAGCATCATTCGTTGTGCTGGCATCTCCCAAGGTTGCATCACGGAGGATGATCACAAGTGCTACTTCAACAACAAAGCAAAGCTTGGTCCTGCACAAGCTTTGGCTCCTACTGCGTTTAGCAAGCTGCATTTAACTTTGGGAGATTTTCTTTACTACTGACCTCAGAGAACTTTAGAAGCTGAGGTGCACAAGCGGAACATGGTTTTTGTCATCTCCCTGGTGGACTTGACCTTTATTCTCTTGGTGTCTGGGAGATGTTGCTGCAGTGTGGACTGTGTTCTGTAAGTCACTTGGTTTTATGCTTTTTCTCTCTGTTTACACGTCAGTTGTTCTTTAGTTAAACATTGCAGTAGTGGAAGGACTTTGTGAAATTTCCTATCTAGAGGTTTTTTTTTTTTTTTCTCTTGAGAGCCTTCTCATTACTGAGACGTGCTAGAAGATATTGCAGGTTCTAACCCCAGTCTCCAGAGTCCCCACCGTTTATAAATTTTGACTTCCATCAGTCCTTTGCGACTGAGTTGTTCCGTTCTATTTGTTAGTGGCCTCCTACACCATGGAAGACTTTCTGAAAGACTGTATCATGCTAAATTTAGCTGGGTTTGTGGTAGCCTTGACCGACTGCTCATCTTAATGGAAGAAAATATGATCCTCTCTGTCCCACCCTCGTCATTACGTTATGACAGGTGTATGTCCAGATGAAGCGGCTACTGGATAAGTGAGTGTCTTTTTAAAACTGTGACCCGTCGTTGCGATGGATGTACTTGCTTCCATATGCAACAGGCTCATTTTGAGTGCTTGTACTTGCTGACAGTGAGCTGGGCTGGGCTCAGGCAGCAATGTAGCCACAACCAGCTGTATCTAGACTTAGGCGAATGGCGCTTAAAGGGGCCCGACGGGGTTAGCAAGCACCCTAGTGACAGGAATAGAAATGGGAGCTCCAGTGAAGGTAGAAGCGAGGTTGGCAGGTTGTAAGAGAATGGGCCTGACCTGAGGCCTATGGCTGCCCAGCAGAGTGCAGATGTGACTGAGGCATAATTCCACACCTGTGTTCCACAGCCAGACCCACGTGTACTTCTCACCTCCTGAATTTCTGTTTTCTGTGATGTTGAAGTGAGGGTTACTGGGATGGTTTATACAGAGTACCCCAGAGCTGTGCAGAGCCATGGCTGGGACTCTTTGTGAACCCCTTTATTTTGATTTACCTGGTTTCCTTGGGAGTCCCCCATGTTACCTTGACTGCGTGGTAAAGGCTGGGTTGGCAGGTGCAAGCAGGGACTTGTCTCATATTGCAGGCAGGAGTTACTGACAGATAAGACTGTAGAGGTGGAAGGTGGAGAAAACTGTTGTGTACCTTCTATGGCCAGTGAGTCTGCCCCGTGCCCCTGCTGTTGAGTGCATCCGGGGTAGGATCTGAGAATCTGCCATGTGCCATTGCTGTGGTCCCAGGTGACCACCCTGAGGCACCCCTTGCTGAATGGCCACGGGCTTGGTCTTGGCAGTGTTTTGGCAGGGAGTCCTGGAGACCCTTGGGCGGTGATGGAATTTGCTGTTGTATCTTAGTGTGTCTTCCAGGATTCAGGTCTGAATTGCTGAGGAGAGGAGTGAACCACAGAAGGCATCCCTGGTGGAGGGATGTGTGTGTGTGTGTGTGTGTGTGTGTGTGTGTAAGGGGGACATTCCAGGGAGAGAGGACAGCTCGTGCAAAGGTTCCTGGTATGGTCTTGGTCTTAGCTATCTAGGAGGCGTTGTGAGATAGCGGAATGACAGCTGGAAGATCTCTTGGGCCAAGCAGTGGCTGAACATGAAGCCAGGTGAGAAGTGGGTTCCAGCTCACTTCTACTGGTATCTGTCCAAGTGCGGGCACTGCCAAAGCTGCTTTGAGAGTGTGTGCGTATCTTAGGGTTGTGTCAGGACAGTTTTAAATTCTCTGAGGATCACATGGCCCTGGAGAACCACATGGAAGTCATGCTGCCCAGCAGCTGCCCTTATCCCTCAGGGCCCCAGCATTTCTTCTTGGGGTTGGGCCACCTGTGACCTTGGCTAACCTCCTTCTCAAAAGTGCAGCAGAGGGCCCAGGAGCATGCCCCTCGCAAGGGCTTGGCAACTTCGGCCAGCCAGCTTTAGAATCCAGTGGGCGGTTCTGGTTGTTTGCTATTCTTGACTGTGAGTGTGCATGGGTTGCATCAGTGGCACTCAGGCTGGCTGGGACCATCTGGATAGGAGTGTGTGTGTATGTGTTAATGCCTCTTTGAATCACAAAGGAGCTTGGGCATCAGGCTAGCTTGCAGGTGTGTGTGGCACCACAGGAGGCTTGGCACTTCTGAAAGAGGATGGATTTGGATAACTTCTGTCACAAAGCATCTGCCTTCCCTGGCCAGCGGCCTCCTTGTGTCATCCTCCAGGCTCACAGGCTGCCTCTGGGGCTGACCCCTGGGGACACGTGTGCCTCTCCACATCTGAGAATTTTCTCCCTGTCCAGCAATGCAGAGGCTTTACTGTAATGATCTTTTTAAAAAAACTGTTTAATTGCAAAGTGAAAATAATAATGATGGAGTAAATACAAGGAAGAGAGAGAGACAGAGACAGAGGAGCAGACATTAGGCAGAGTCCAGAATTATCTCTGAATGAGAGCCCAGGCTGTGGAACCTCCTCAATGAGAGGTGTCAAGAAATGAAAAGCTTTCGTGTCATGGCCCAGAGCAAGACTCAGATGAGGTTGCTTGCGTCATCCGCTTCTGACCTCTTGTTCATTGGTGCCGTCGCTTGCTGGTTGCTGGAGGGGCAGAAGCTCGTCGGAACCGAAGCTACGGCTTGGTTTTTCTGAGAAGGAGCTGTAGTCCGTGTGGGTGGTGACTGAAGCCCAGCGGGTCATCCCTGGCAGGGGTGGCCGTGGGACGTGGGTGGGAGGGAAGAACGGAGATGGTGTGAGCACAGCCTTGAAGCACCAGGTCAGCTGCTGTGGAGTGAGTGCGTTTGCTTCCTGTGTGCTGATGGAAGCCCTTGGTAACTCTTCCTGGTGTTTCCTTCCTGGATCCTGAGTGGGAAGACATGACTAAGAGCTCACTTTGAAGTTCCTGGAAATGAGATCCAGAAGCCAACAGAATGTGAGTCTGCATTTGGCCCCCTAGGAAGCAACCTTAGGGAGGCTTAAAAGGAACGAGGGACACGGGTTCAACCGCCTTTTGTCACCGCACCACCAGCAGGTCTTGAGCCAGGGTCCCCTATTCCCCAACTGCCGTCCTTCACTTTCCCCACCTGTTAGGTCAGACAGGGGCTGGTGGTTGGCCCGTGGCCAGGAGGCCTGCATCCCACCTCTGAGTGCCTCGGTTTGCTTCCCAACCCTGGTTGCTCTTTCCAGCCTCCTGCATGCTGTGTGTCCTGGGAGGCCATGCTGTTGACCCAGGTTACGGAGTCCTTGCCGGTCACATAGGAGACCCACATTGCATCCCTCAGTGCTGGCTGTAACAGGCCTGTGGGAGGTGAACCAGCCTAGGGGAGCATCTCTCTCTTTCCCTCTGTCTTGATCCCTTGTTGGCGCTCTTTCTGCCACTCCAGGAAATAAGGTAAATCAAGTTGGGAGAATCCTGGAACCTGTGTGATAGGATGCTCTGAGGATTTATAAGGTACTGCATCTTATGTGATTCCACTGGCCCCTGGCACTTAGGTCCACTGGAAACCTTAAGGTGATGGAAAATCTGTGAAGTCTGATGTTACAAATAGAAGCCTGCATTTTTCCAGCCAACCTAAGATTACATTGTGTGGAAGCTAAAAATGTGTATTCTAGAGAAAATCAACTTGAGCAAGCAAAAAAAAAAAAAAAAAAAAAAACCCAAAAAACGAAACAAAAGAGTCCTAAAACTTTTAAGTCTCATCAGGGTTTTTTTTTGTTTGTTTGTTTTTGGTTTTGATGGTTCATTGTCCATGCTCATTCCAGTTTTTCAATATGCATTAAAAAGCCTTATATAGTCATAAATGCATGTATTTAAGATGCCAGGGTATGGGCAGGAGTGGCTCAGAGGCTACTTGCAGCATCCACAGCCTGTATCTGAGTGCTTGGTTCAGTCCCAGTTCCCCTGTCAATTCTAGCTTCCTGCTTGTGTGCACCCTGAAAGGCATCTGTGGTAGCTGAAGTTGCTGGGGCCTTTGTCACCCACATGGAAGACCTGGAAGCAGTTCTGAGCTCCTTGCTTCAGTCTGGCCAGACCCCGGCCGTTGAAATATCAGGTGGAAGATCTCTCTCATTCTCTCTGCCTTTCAAATCAACAAAAATAAATAAAATGAAGAGGAATGTGATGTTGGAAGGACTCCACGCATGACCTCACACTTCTTTCCAAGGGCCCTGGTGTGTGCTGTCTCATTTGATTTGCACAGTGGCGTTACTGGATTCTGTGAGTGCCATTTATAGTGTGTGCAGTGATGTCATTGGCTGTCAGTGGACGAGGGAGCTGGGACGTTAGCCTCATTTCCTGCTTCTGCGCAGTGTGTATGCTACCCGGCTTTCCCGCTTTGGGTTCCTGTTCACATGGGTGATTCTATATTTTGGATGGGTGCTCTCTCAGTTACTATGTGCTTGCTGTATAACAAACCACCCCCTAGATCTTGGGGGTGAAAGCCACGGTTTTGTCTTGCTCATGGGTCTGTGGGTCTTGCACGTTGAGGGCGCATGCAGGGGGATGGCTGAGTGGTGTTTCCTGCAGCCGCATTCCTCTGGGGCGTCTACACTTCCGAGTGCACAGGACCAAGACCTCGGATGGGCTGGCGGCCAGAACACTTGCAATGGCCTGCCTGTGTGGTCTCTCTGCAGGGACTGGTGTGGGCTTCCCGTAGTGAGGGTCTCTGGAAAGCAAAGTGCAGAGTACGTGGCACCTCTGGTACTCATGGGGCCACCACAGGCTGTGTCCGTGTTCAAGGAGAAGGTATCCAGACCTTCCCACTGGGGATGGGTGTGATGCCTCTTTTTTGAAAGGAAGATGACTTTAGGATGGAGGGATATGCGTTCTCTACATTTGAAGGTGAGATGAGTGTACAGGGAGTTCAGTGGAGGATCTAGAATGGGGTGCCCGGTGAGGATGAGGGGACCAGTTGTTGATGAGCCCACAGGTGTTGATTTTACTTTGCCCTGTGTTGGTGGGGGGAGGGGGGCAGGCTAGTGGCCTGTGCAGAGCATCACTTTCTGTGGAAATCCCGGATGCTCTCCGTTTGGTTGAGAATCTGACCTGCCTAAAGGCAGCGCGAAGATGTATTTCGACTTACACAGGCCCTTGCAAGGTTCCATCCCCCAGCTAGAAAGTGAAAAGTTCATCTCAACCCGTGTCCTGTCTTGCTTCTATCTTAAGTCAGACGGGAAGGAGGCACTCGGCACCAGGAGAAGGTGGGCCGTCAGAGTTTATTTGCCAGCGAGGTGAAGTTTATTTTCAGTCCTGGGATTCTTCCTGGCCGGGGAGGGTTTTTCTTTTGAGGCTGTTCATCACGTGTTTCCTTTCCTTTTGCCATTCCCCACCGCCTGTGGGAGCACTGTCTTATTTTTGAGTGTCTCCGTCCTCAGAGTCTTATTTTAAATAATGACTGGAGAGACTCCAGGCTAAGTAGAGAGTAAATTCCTATCATGTTGTGACCTTTGGCGTTGGATCAAGTGTAGAGTAATAAAACACCAATCCCCAGAGTTACCTTTGCTATGTGTGTGTGTGTGTGTGTGTGTGTGTGTGTGTGTGTTCCTCCTCGTATTCTTTCCTGTTACTCCATATCCACACAAGATCTTGAAGCCAAGGATTGTTACATTAAGATCCAATCTGAAATCAAAACTTACGGTTTTCATCCATAAGACATAAAGCTGTGGATCTCCCCATGGGATGTAGTTACCTTTCCCTAAACTTCCTGAGCCCCACGCTTGACTTCTTATGAAGTCTTTGGAAAGTTCCCTGACGTTCCCCCTGCCATTTCCCCTCGGAGGAAGGGGGGATATTAACTGCACAAACCTCTGAAGGTCATAGACTCGCAGCTGCTTTCCTGCATTGCTGGAGGAGGGCTGTCTGGGTGGGGACTGCTTCCAGGTGGTGCTGGGGGAGTGCCACCGACTGCCTCCCAGGGGCATGCCTTAGCAGGAAACTGGAGTCTGGAGTGGAGTGGGGAGTTGAACCCAGGCACTCTGCTGTGGGATATGAGCACCTCAGCGAGCAAAGGCTAACTGACGGCAAAGGCTGTGCTGTTGACTTTCATTTCCTTCATGATGAGTAAAGTGGTTTTTCTTTCATCTACCTGTTAGGCCTTGTGTATCATTCTCTGGAAAAGAAAAAAGAAAGGGTGTTCAGATCCATCGCTCATTTTTTTAAAAAGATTTATTTATTTTTATTGGAAAGGCAGATATACAGAGAGGAGGAGAGACAGAGAGGACGATCTTCTGTCTCTTGGTCCACTTCCCAAGTGATTGCAACGGCTGGAATTGAGCCAGTCCGAAGCCAGGAGCTCTTCTGGGTCTCCCATGCGGGTGCAGGGTCCCAAAGCTTTGGGCTGTCCTCGACTGCTTTCCCAGGCCACAAGCAGGGAGTTGGATGGAAAGCAGGGCCACCGGCATCTGTATGGGATCCTGGCGCGTACAAGGCAAGGACTTTAACCACTACACGATCGCGCCCAGCTCCCATCATTCATTTTTAATGCATTTTTCTTCATTTCAGAGATACAGACAGCCTGAGAGTGCTCTGGATTTGAGCCTGTCATCAAGTGTATAGTTTGCAAATATTTTCTCCCATTCTGTAGGTTGTCTTCATGCTGTTGGTTGTTGCTTTTGTTCACAAAAGTGCTAGTTTGACAAAAATCCCATTTCTTTATTTTTGCTTTTGTTTTCTGCACTTATGAGGTCTGTCCTAAAAAAAAAAAAAAATCTTGTCCATTCCAATGGCCTGAAATGTTTATCCTGGTTTTTCTTCCTAATGTTCTCCTAGTTTTGAGTCTTTTTAAAGGACCTTTATTCATTTTGAAATTAGTGGTTTGTGGTGGGGTGGAGAAGGGAATCAAATTTCATTCTCTACACATGTATATCCAAATTTCCCAGAAAGTTTTGTTGGAAAAAAAAAAAACTGTCCTTTCTCCAGTATGCAAGCAAGCAAGCTTAGCAGCTTTGCCAGGAACTTGGACTTACCTCTAAGCTCGGAATTCTGTTCCATTGGTCTACATCTGTTTTGATGCCAGTACCATGCTGGTTTAGTTGCTGTCACTTTAAAAAATTTACATCTGGAAGGCAGAATCACAGAGATATGGAGAAAGATCTTCCATGCATTGGTTCCATCCCTAAATGGCCTCAACAACCAGGACTGGGCTAGTCCAAAGCCAGATATCCTCCAGGGTTTCTGACATGGCTGGCAGGAGCTCAGGAACTTGAGCCACCTGCTGTTTCTTTCCCAGGTGCATCAGTAGGGAGCTGGATTGGAAGTAAAGAGCAGCTTATACTGCTCTGCTAAGATGCTAGTCCCTGTTGTCACTTTATGGATTCTTTTATTAGAAAAAAAGACGTTAAAAGATTTATTTATTTTTAGCTGAGAGGGAGATTTACAGAGAAAGGAGGAGAGACTGAGAAAAAGATCTTTCATCTGCTGGTTCACTCCCCAAATGGCTGCAATGGCCAGAGCTGAGTCTACCCAAAGCCAGGAGCCAGGAACTTCTAGTTCCTTGTGTGAGTGCAGGGGTCCAAGAACTTGGGCCATTCTCCATTGCTTTTGGTATGCTGGCACCACAGGGCAAAAGATTAGCTTGCTGTGCCATTTGTTTATTTAAAAAAAAAAAGATTTATTTCTATTTGAGAGGTAGCTTTACAGAGAGAAGGAGAGAACCAAGAAGGAAAGATCTTCCATCTACTGCTTCACTCCCCAAATGGCTGCAGTGGCCAAAGCTGAACCAGTCTGAAGCTGGGAACCAGGAGCTTCTTCTGGGTTTCCCATGTGGGTGCAGGGTCTCAAGGACATGGAACATTCCCTGCTGATTTCCCAAGCTGCAAGCATGGAGCTGGATCAGAAGTGGAGTAGCCAGGACTCGAACCCACATGGGATACTGGCAGTTCAGGTGGAGAATTAGCCCGTGAGCCACCCTCCGCCCCCCAAACCCCTATAGCTTATTTTCCTAATGGCTTTGATAAGAATACTGACATCCTTCCTGAAGCTGTAATTCCTGTGAAGAAGGAATCCTTAATTATTTATTTTTTTGGACGAGACAAAGCTGGGTCTTGGATGAAGGATCCACACCTAGGTAGTGAGAACTTTACTTTGTCCCAGAAGTCGGATCAGGACATCACAACTGGGGGGGTCTTTGCCATTTAGACAGGTGCCATGGAGGGACTGGGGTGGGGAGGGGCCCCCAGGGAGCAGGAAGGCCCCAGGCATGATTTCCCTTCAAGAACTTGTGCGGCAGAAGTGGCAGTATGGAGTCAGTGGGGCGCCCGGAGTGCGGAACCCCAGTGCTGCCTGGATGTAGTTCAGAGGGACACAGGCTTGCCCTCACCCTGCCTGCTTTCGTGGGTACAGGCCAGGTACTGGTGGCCCAGTGGTAATGAAACAGGAAGAGTGGAGCACCGAGGGTCACCCAGAGAGGCCATTTCTTTGCTTACAGGACAGTGGAATCCCACACGCACCTGTACCCTGAACCATCCCACTGGGAATGCCTTGAACCTTGGTCGGTTGCTGCAAGTTACCCGTTTATTTGAAAGACAGAGTTAGAGAAAGAAAGGCAGAATTACGGATGAGCACAACAGCCATGGTTGGGCTGGTTTGAAACAGGGAGCCAGGAGCTTCATCCAAGTCTCCCACGCGAGTGGCAGGGGCTCAAGCCCTTGGGCCATCTCTTGCTGTTTTCTTAGTTCCGGAAGATGTCCTTGCTGGAGCCCAAGTGACTGCAGTCATAAAGCACAATGACACTGTTGGCTGCATCCACACTAAGTGGTGAGCTCATCCTTGTGACAGACAGCTCTGGTGGTGCTGGCGTAGTGTCCTTCAATGCTGAAACAGAGGAGTCCTGGGACCCCCCAGTGGGACTGATATACCCAACAAGTGGGTTTTACTTGCAAGTTTCTATTGGGTTTCTAACTTTAGAAGGATTTCAGAAGGGGCTGGAGTGATATAGAGTGTTAAGCTGCTGCTGTAGCATTGGCATCCCTTAAGACACTGGTTTGAGTCCAGGCTGCTCCACTTCTGATGCATCTTCCTGCTAATGTGCCTGGGAAATCATCAGAGAATGGTTCCAGGTACTTGGGCGCTTGCCATCCAGTTGGGAGACCCTAATAAACTCCTGGCTCTTGACTTTGGCCTGATCCAGCCCAGGCTGTTGCAGCTATCTGGGGGAGTGAATCAGTGGATGAAAGAGAGAGAGAGACAGAGAGAGAGATCTTTTCTCTCTGTAACTCTTTCAACAAACGTAAACCTGTGGAATAAAAGAGAAAGGGCTCACAGAAGTAGCAGAAGTAGGTTCCTTTAGTTTTGGAGTAACTACCCCCACAGCCTGGACCTGTTAGCAACTTCTCTTGAATAATCTTTTCCTTCTGTTATTAATTAGGTTGTGGCACAAGAGGAGAAATTAGGGAAGACTTGAGTTCCCACAGCTACGGGGATGCCCTCTCCATGCCTTCTCGCTGTGCATGGGGCCAAGGGCTTGGAATGCGGACATCTGAACAGCTGGGGCTGGTGGGGGAGGGGACACAGCGCTTTGGTCATCTGTATCACTCAGGCATCCGCCTCTCTCCCCAACCCCCCATCATGATTCTGAGCTGTATCTTCTCCCCCAGCAAGGGCCTCACAGCATCTTCTGCCGTCAGCTCTCCGTTGTATTGGAAAACTCAGATTCTTTTTCCCTGGGTCATGCTTTCCTTTCTACAAAGGCATGGAGTCCCAAGGAATTCTTGGTGTTCCATTGCAAGCCCAAACATGGTTGCCAGTGAGGAAAAGATATTTAATAAGTTTGGGTATTTTTAGTTCTAGAAAGTATTTTTTGGAGAGCTAGGATGGACTGGGCTGGGCTGCAGCTAACACGTAGGGAAAGATACTGTGACTCCGACTCCTTTTCATGGAAAAAAAAAAAGAGGTTTGGCTTTGGAGCTTGCTCATGTGCATGCTGGTGTTGCTAAATTTGATTCGGCTACTGAGACTTTGTGGGTGAGCTCAGTTCACAGAAGGCCACGTGCTGGGGTGGGGAGTAGGAACAACGCCCTCGTTCAGAGGGGCTCAAGTCATTTTGGGGGTTGTGGATGAACTGCTTCTTGGGGCAAGCGGGCTGGTTTTGGGGTACACTTGGAGGTCATCAGCTGCTGTGCCCCTTCGGCCTTGCCCTGGAGCTCTTCCCTGCCCAGCCTTCATCCCCTGGCCTCTGTCTTGCTTCCATGGGTTGCCCGCCAAGCTCAGCTGTTTGATTAGCCGAGCACCTGCTGCCCTGGACAGCTTCCTGGCCCACTCAGTTCTGTGTCAGGACATGAATTGTACTTGCTGTTCTTGATTCTTTAAGAATAAAATCAGGATGGGCCTGGCACAATGGCTCAATTGGCTAATCCTCCCCCTTCAAGTGCTGGGATCCTGTGTGAGCACTGGTTAGTGTCCTGGCTGCTCCACTTCCCATCCAGCTTCCTCCTTGAAGCCTGGGAAAGCAGCAGAGGATAATCCAAAGCCTTGGTACCCTGCACGCACATGGGAGACCCAGAAGAAGCTCCTGGCTCGTGGCTTCAGATCAGCTCAGCTGTGGCAAATTGCAGCAACTTGGAGAGTAAGCCGCCAGCAGATGAAAAATCTTTCTGACTCTCCTTCTCTGTTGATTTACCTTTCCTATAAAAAAAACCCACAAAAATTAAAAATAAAGTCAGGGGCTGGTGTTGGGGTACAGCAGGCAAAATCACAACGTGTGACTGTGACATCCCCTGTCAGGGCACCGGTTCAAGCCCAGCTTCCCCACTTCCCATTCAGCTCCCTGTTGATGTACCGGTGAAGGCAGCAGAAGATGGCCCTGGTACTTGGGTCCCTGTTAACTCACACAGCTGCCTGCTACTCCACAAGGGAGACCCAGATGGAGTTCCAGGCTCTTGGCTCTGGCCTGGCCCATCCCTGTTTGTGGCAGCTATTTAGGAAGTGAGCTAGTGGGTGGAAGATCTCAGCATGCCTCCCCATAGTCAAATGTGTAAATAAGACTTTATGATAATGATAATAATGATGATAATGAAAATGAACAGGGCTGAGAGGAACCTATCTCCCATAGTCTTTAATCTCCCTGATAAATCCCCACCTGTTTTGTTTGTTTGCAAAGTAAGATATACAGAGAGGAAGATCTTCTTTCCGATGATTCACTCCCCAAGTGACTGCATCAGCCAGAGCTGCGTCAATCTGAAGCCAGGAGCCTGGAGCCTCTTCTAGGTCTCCCAGGCGGGTGTCCTCTCACATGGGAACCCAAGGTTTTGGGCCGTCCTCAACTGCTTTCCCAGGCCACAAGCAGGGAGCTGGGTGGGAAGTGGAGTTGCCAGGATTAGAACTGACTCCCGTATGGGATCCCAGCACGTTCAAGGTGAGGATTTTAGCCACTAGGCCACCGTGCCAGGCCCCCCCCAACTTGTTCTTATGTCTGGGGATTAGGCAGGAGTCTTTTATAGGTGTGAGGGGTGAACAGAAGTGGAGGGAGGTGGTGGGAGGGCAGCTTTCTCCCTATTGCTCTTAAGGTGGAGCTCTGTTAAACAGATAAACAAAAAGGTGGAACTCTATGTGGCTTGTGCTGGGCTCTTAGGGTAGAGAAAAGGGAGTGAGCTGAGAGAGTATGAGAGGCAGGTGGGGGTTGGTTTGTAGCTGATGGAGGACCTTGTACCTGTTCAGCTTGGGAGCTCTACCCATGGCTCAGTATCATCGTCTCCGTCAACGTTCAGTAGCTCCTCTTTCCCGGGAGCAGTTCTCTGATAGGCAGTCCTCTGATTTCTGGGCGATGGCCACAGGAGCAACTTCGACTGACCCTTCTGGGCCCATCCTTTCCCATGCCTACATGTCCCACCGCTTGTCCAGACTGTGTGTAGCAGGAGACCCTGATAGGAAATTTACAGTATAGAGGATAGATTATCCTTCAGCAAAGTTGTTCAGAACTGCTCTGATGACTCCATGGTCCCCGTCTTCTGGCCGAGGATACTGGGAAATGTTGTTCTTTAACTGGCCACATGGCAAACTGGCATACGGCTGAGTTGGTTAAAGGGGCAAAGTGGAGTCTGAACGTTGGTTGGGCCAACAGCAGTCTCTGCTCATGAGATGAACCCAACAACTTCTACCAAGCATTCCAGTTGTTCTGTGACATCCCATCTCCCCAGCAGATCCAAGGCTGTATGCAGGCGGTGAGCTCACACCCTCTGCCCCACCTCTGCCTCGCCCACTGCCTTGTGCAGCCCATGACACCCACAGTGACCTCAAAGCTCAGCCTTACTGGATTGCATCAGACTCGGTTCCTGACACCGTCTCCACAAGGATCACTCTCTAAGCCTCTCGGAAAGTCCTTCCCAAAGAGCGTTTGTGTGTTGTCCATGGTGACGGTTGTATCGTTTCCCAGTAAAGCTGGAAAATGTAACCCTGGAGCATGAAAATCAGCAGCTTGGGAAGGGGCCGGGGTGCATGAAGACATTGTTACCTGATTCCAGATGTGTGGTGTGTGCTCATCCAAGGCCAGGCTGCCCCATGCCAGATGTTGGGGAGCAGACAGAAGGCATTCCCCGCTGCCCCCCTGCCACTTGTCCCTGGATCCTTAGGGGCAGTGATTCAAGGAGCATCTGTCAGCTTACCGTGTTTTTCTTGGCATTAAGAATTAACCATGCAGGGCGATCAGAGATGCCCAAGAGCAGGGAATCCAGCTGGGGATTTGGTGGCATAGATTTTAGTTCCACCATGGCCATGGGTGGGTGGTTTCCCCGGGGATCTGCAGGAGGGAAGGAAGGGCTGTCCCGAGTGTGCTTTGAGGCTGGAAAGTTTGACAGTGCCCCTGGCAGCCTAACGGAAACAGCCTCAGGCGAGCCCAGACCACGTGGCCAGCTGAGTCACTTGAGTCAGTGAGTCCCAGGAGAGGTGATGTAACGGGGGAAAGGGAGCCTTCGCTGCTGGCTGGCCTCTGCCTTGGGAAGTGAGGCTGAGCCCTGGTCAGAGGCAGCCAGTGGTGGCCGAGTGTGCTGTACTTCTGATGCTCTGGTCAGCAGGAGCATCTAGGGTTGCCTCCTCTTTCCCTTCCTCCTCCTTTTCCCTTCTTCCTTCCACGTGTGCCCTCTAGGATGGCCTGCTGTCCCCCAAACAATTCAGGGCTGACCTGTGTAGTTCCCTAGCCTGAAGTCCAGCCTCATGTTTGGTTAGCAGGAATAGGGGATTGAGATGGAGCAAGTTGAACTTCAGAGTCTAGCTGTACTGCTACTGACAGCTGTGTGACCCCAGGATAGTTACGTCACACCTCTCTATACTGAGGTTAGTGTTTATGGGGTCCTAGGAAGAATGTGTGGGATGATCTAGGAAGAAGAACCCGTTGTGGCACAGGGAGTTAAACTACTGCCCGAAACACCTGCATCCCATATGAATGCTGGCTCTGGGTCCCAGCCACTCTACCTGTGATCCAGTTCCTTGCTAACGCACCTGGGAAGGCAGCAGAGAATGGTCCAAGACCTTGGGCCCCTGCACCCACGTGGGAAAATCAGCTGAAGCTCCTGGCTCCAGCTGTTTTTGGCCATTTAGAGAGTGATCCAGCAGACAGAAGATCTCTCTGTGGCTCTTCTCTGTAACTCTGACTTATAAGTAAATAAAAATAAATCTGAAAAACTGAGAGAAGGAGGTGGAGGCCAGAGGGTGCTGGGCCTCAGACGCCATTGGGGTTTAATTGAGAAGCAGGCTGGGGATGTGAGAGAACCAGGCACTTTTGGAAGATTCCTCTGGCTCTGCAGAGACAGGGGTTGGCTAAGGGCCGGGCAGGATGGCACCAGAGTGGGCAGGAAGTCTGTGATTGCACTGGTGGGTCTGGGGATCTTTGGGAGGTAATAGTAGTGGGACAGTCAAACTGTTCTATATAGAAAGGGGCAGTGAACCAAAAACCAGCAGGAAACCTAGTCTGGGGCTTATGTGCATGGGGGACTTTGGTACCTGTTCAAGGGTGCCACCGAGGATCATGAATGCAGGTGTCATCACCTCTGGATGCCTGGCTGGCTGGATCTGAGTTCCTGCAGTCAAGAAGGGGGGTGCATGTTTGGGGATGTGTATAGTGGTTGCTGAACATGATAGGACAGGCTCCTTTCTGCTCCTGCTTTAAAAAGGTTATTATATGCCAATCACCCACCCTGGGTAGAGATGTAGTTTCCAGAATCAGGATGGGTTGTATTCAGCAAGGCTTGGGGAGCAACATCTGTGAGCTGTAGAGGTGTCTGACACCCACACTGTTAACCCCAGCAGGTGCTTCCTCCAGCTGCTGAGGTTAGCAGAACGACATGAACAATGCCAGCATTGGACTGGGTCTGGATTTGGGCATCTGAGCAATGCTCTCAAGATCTGCTTGCCAATCAGAATGCCAACCCCAGGCAATACCAATTGGCTCCATCTGGGAGGCAACGCCCTGGATCTCTGGGCCTTGGACCGTTTTGAGAAACGCTTCAGGGGGCCTTTCCACATGCCCCTGTCCTGCAGTGTTCCTCCCTCCTGTTCTTTTTTTAAGATTTATGTATTTTTTATTGGAAAGTCAGATATACAGAGAAGAGGAGAGATAGAGAGGAAGATCATCTGTCCGATGATTCACTCCCCAAGTGACTGCAACAGCCGGTGCTGCGCCAATCCGAAGCCAGGAGCCAGGAACTTCCTTCAGGTCTCCCACGCAGGTGCAGGGTCCCAAGGCTTTGGGCCGTCCGTGACTGCTTTCCCAGGTCACAAGCAGGGAGCTGGATAGGAAGCAGGGCCACCGATATTAGAACTGGTGCCCATATGGAATCCTGGCATGTTCAAGACGAGGACCTTAGCTGCTAGGCCACTGTGCCGGGCCCCCTCCTTCTTCTTTTTTGAAAAAGAAGCCATGATTGGTGGCAGCTCCCAATCCAGTCTTCAGTTGCATCTGGAGACTACCTCCTGTTCCTGAAAACAATGACCGATAGCAGCGTAGCTCTGCCATGGCGATGACTTTGTGCTCATAGAAGTATCTTCATGGACTGGAAGTCTAGATAAAAGACTCAGGCAAATCTATAAAGAATATTTCAGACCAAAAGCGAGGGGGAGGCCAGAATTTACAGGAGCTAAAAATAGCTGTTGAAGTGCAGCTGTGTTTAGCTTGTCAGAAAACCTGTTGAGTGCAGGCAGGCTGGGACTTTATTCCTCTGGCCATGAGGTCATTTGTCTTGTTTAAGAAGGGGCAGCAAACATTTCCAAATAGGGGTTGGTTGGAAGGGGAGGACGATGGTTGGATGTGCATGGTGTCCTGAGTTCTCCGCTCTCGCCGTCCCTGTTCCAAACTTCTTCTGGAGTTGGGGTTTCTTGGGAGGACACGGGGGAGCTGCCCAAGGAGTGTTGATGACGTTGCTTGTAGAAGGTGCCTGTCTGGAGAGGGGTGGTGCTCGTGTGGCCCTGTGGTCCCTGTGCATCCTGTAACAAGCTGTTGTTTTGGAAGGAAGCCCACGCTTGTGGAAGTAGTGGCATGATTTCTGTGAGATGGCGCGGCTGGTATGTCACGCCATCTATGTCCCATTTCCATGTAGGTGTCTGTCTTCTGCCTGCCCCTTGGGTAATGAGAGGGGAAGCGTCCCTTCTGCCTGTGAGCTAAGTCAGTCTCAGACCACTGTAGGCATGGTCCCTGACTTACTGGACGTGCCATTTCCAATTCCAGCACCACATGAGAGCAGTGCATGTCCAGTAGAAACTATGTTGCAAGGGTTGAAGTTTGAATTTGGATTTTTCCCATGCTAGCAGTATACGGTCCAGTCCCTCTTCTCCTGCTGGGCAGCATAGGGAGCCATGTGTGCAGTCATGCGTGAGGGCCACTGCCAGCCACACACCGTGTTGCTGAGCTGTTTCACAAATTAGATGTCACGGGTGCAGTATCAGCTGCTGGTGATGGGTTTTTCAGATGTAACCCTACCCTAAATCAAGGAGTACCTGTCCTGAGCCACGTTGGAGTGTCCGCGTCCCTGGATTCCACGTTGTAGGACTTCCATCCTCTTGTCCTTCCGTGTTTATTGCGGCTTTGGTTGATGAGTTCCATGGAGGCCAGTGTACCTGGAGGTTAGGCCATCCTTTGTTGTGGAGGTGGAAATGGAGGACTGGTACCCCCCCAGGGCCAAATTATCATCACAGTCGTGCTGTGCTTTCCTGTCCCAGGGAGTCCTGTACAGTGGACGAGAGTGATAAAACCGGAATATTTTGTCCAGAAATCATAGCCTGTGTTCCTGGAATGCCTGCACCTGCTCAAGCCCTGCGTCTTGTTTCTGTTTTTCATACTCAGAAGCACCTTTGCAGGCGGACGTGCCTTGGGGTTTCTTGAGCCCTGGTTTCACATGCCATGATTTTTCTGGTGTGTGTACTTTTTATGTTTTCCTTTTTCATTTGCTCCTTTCACCATGGCCTTTTGGAAAGGAGCCTTAAATCCTGTTGGAACAAGGCTGAGCGAAAGGAGGGAACAAGCAATGAAGGTGATCTTCTGAGAAGGAGGGGGTTATACAGTCCATGTGAACTGGCCACCGCATCAGGGCACGTTTCGTGCCTGAGCCTTGGGACTCAGCGTGGTCTCTTCCCACCTCCAGCTGCCCGCCGGACACTCCAGGACAGAGTTCTATCCCTTGTGCTCATTGTCTTTAATCTTCATAACTGTAGTTTTCATCACTGTGCTTACCTGAGTGCCCGGTGTATGAGACAGCTCTTGTGGCATCGCAAGCTGCTCCCAGAGCTCTGGGACACACAGCAGGAATCTTCTGTACTCCCAGGCACCTGTGCCAGACCCAGATCCTGGAAGCCTGGCAAGTTGGCTGCAGGAGTTCTTCTCTCTTGTCTCTCTTCTTTCTAGAACCTGCAAGCTCCTTGGGCAGATTCTTTCTCTGGTGATGGAAGAAGTACAGGGCAAGTGAGCAGAAACTTGAGGCCTCTTAGGACATGGCTTAGACCGAGCATGCTCACTCCTCCTCTTGTATGGCCCAGTCCAGTATCAGTGGGGTCTGAAGGAGTTTGCTGTTAGCAAGAGGCAGAGCAGAGGATGGCTGGCAGGAGTCGCAGGCAGGTGTAGGGGCTGCAGTGACTGCCTGTACTGTCCATCACAGACAGGGTATTTTCAGACTGACTTTGGACATGTTGCACATGTGGCTGGCTCTCGGTGTATTTGGCATTTTCCTCTTCTCTCTGTTCATTTTCACTGCCTCTGTACCCTGGGCATCTGACCCTCCTTGGGGCTTTAGGTTGGAGAAAAGAGGGCACAAGAGTGTCCAGCTGCAGGTGGGCATGGCCGTGAGTCTCTGCAGTAGGTCACTGCTTCTGGCAGAGCCCAGTGCTGACAACTTAGTGGCTATTCCCTGGAGACCTGGGCTAGCAAAGGCTCCCTGATCCTCCTCTTGGAAATACACCCTTTCTGTGAACTCTTCCCAGTCTGCCTCTTTGCAAGAGAAGCACCTGCTGTTGGCCATGGCCTTCGTAGGTGACCAGCAAACGCATGGTTGACTGCCAGGCCTTGTTCTTTATCTCCTTTGGCCTTTGTACCTCCAGCTTGTCATTTATAGCCTGAAAACCTCTTGGGATGTATACATCAGGCACCTGTTTCTTTCTTCCCATTGAACCTGAGGTGGGGCCTGGCAATCTGCATCCTGGGTTATTTGTGTTTAAACCATAAGGCAAGCCCTGGATGTGGCTAATGATTCGTGTGCCCCAGGTGCCCTATTGACGTAGAAGTCCAAAGGCAATGACAGCAATCATGATGGCCCGAGCAGAGTCACCGTCCAGGATGGTGAGATCCTGTACTGCCTTGGTCCTCTCAGGCATTGTTCTTGTCCGCTGCTCCCGGTCAGGGTTGCATGGTGGATCTGGCATCACGTCTCATGACTGAAACTAAAAGCCAAGAAGTGGACATGTTGTTCCTATGACAGCTGTGAGCACACAGCCCTTGCTTTGGGATATGTCCCTTGCTAAGAGTCGTTCAGCTCTGCTTTGTGCTTGGATCATGTAGGAGGTATTTCTAGAAGGTTCTCCCAAGGATTTTATTTGCCTGGCACATCTAGGCAAGGGGAAGCCACAGTGCATTGCCGTGTGGAGAGGAGCGTTGTGTTCCCTTGCAGAAAAGCCACGTGGAGCTTCTTCCTGCTTCGAGTGGTGGTGTCTCGCTTGGAGAATGCCGTGGTGTGTGTCCGTTTCACTTCTGCACATTGCTGTGCCTGGGAAGCTGGGATGCCTCTGCAACCTTCGACACCCAATGTGCCGTGACTGTGCCCTGGCAATCCTTGGAGAACGTCACAGTTGATCACTGAACATCTGGGGAACCATCTGTGTGATTGGATTTTTGCGGGGAGTTGCCAGGCTGCCCCGGCTGCCTGTTATCTCACAGCTCAGCTAGCTTTTGTATGGCCCAGAGAGGAACAGAGTGTCTTGCTGGCAGAGCTGAGCTCTTGGAGGGTGTTGCCTATTTTTCTGTTGCCCTGTACTTGCTGTGTGGTGACTCTTTGCTCCTTCATTTTTTTTCCATCCTGTCTACACCCTTTCTTCTGTTTTGTTTCTGTTTTTTGTTCGTTTTAGCAAAATCGGAGTCAGTATGGAATGTGTCCTGTGAGTTCAAGGTGTGACACAGTTTCCATGATGACCATGGGGCAGGCGTTTTCCCTTGCCCATAGGGCCGCCTTGGGGTGAGGATGCATTGCTTAGCATGCATTGTATGGCGTCTTCCAGGAGTGGGCCCAGAGCAGAGTGGGACGGAGCAGAATTTCTTTTTCTACTTCTAACAGACTCTTGTCTGGGCACCATGGGACACATTGGGGTGGAGAGAGAGATAGAGACAGAGAAACAGAGAGAGAGAGAGAGAGAGAGAGAGAGTGCGCACAAGCAATGCTCTCACCTTTCTGCTGATTCATCCAAATGGTTGTAACAGCCAGAGCTGGGCCTGTCCAAAGCCAGGAGCCAGGAGCTTCTTCCAGGTCTCCCATGTGGGTGCAGGAGCCCAAGCACTTGAGACAGCTTCAGCTGCTTTCCCAGGTGCCTTAGCAGGGAGTTGGATTGGAAACGGAGCAGCCGAGACTCTGGGATACTGGTTGTGCAAGCTGCATCTTAACTTGTTATGCCACAGTGCTGGCCTCAGGCTGTAATTGTGAATAGGACAGTCAGCGTGGGTCTCCCGAAGGAATTTTTGAGGAGGAGAGAGCCGTAGCATTCTGGCCTGTTGCTGCAGGCCAGCAGTGTGCAGCAGTGGCTGGAGTAGAGTGTGTGAGTGTGGATGTGTGTGTGTCTGAGGAGATGAGATCAGAGATGTGATAGGCCCTGCAGGCCCTTGAAAGGATGTAGCAGGCTGCTGCAGGTGCAGTGACAGGGCCTGTGCGTTTCTGCCCCAAGCTGCAGGTCCTCGGGCTGCCTCTGCGTCGTTAGGTGTCTGTACCATGGGTCTCTAGACCTCACCCATCACCTGACCTGTGTTGTGTGCCCTTCCCTGGTTCCAGCCTTAGCTCCCTCAGTCTGTTCCCTGGGATCTTCCATGTGGGTTATGGGGAGCTGCTTCTTTTTTTTTTTTTTTTAAGATTTATTTATTTTTACTGGAAAGTCAAATATACAAAGAGGAAAAGAGACAGAGAAGAAAATCCGTCTGTTGGTTCACTCCCCAAGAGGCCACAATGGCTGGAGCTGAGCCAATCCAAAGCCAGGAGTCAGGACCCTCTTCCACACAGCTTCAGGGTCTCAAGGCTTTGGACCATCCTCAACTGCTTTCCCAGGCCACAGGCAGGGAGCTGGATGGGAAGTGGGGCCACCAGAACATGAACTGAAGCCCGTATGGGATCCCGGCGCGTTCAAGGCGAGAACCTTAGCTACTAGGTTCCCATGCTGGCCCGGGGAGCCCCTTGTTTACAAGGCATGGCTGGTTGGGATTCAGAGATGGGGCAGGGCTCAGATGCCTGCTCTGTGTCCCAGAGGCTATCGGGGGCACCCTTTCGTGCCTTGCGTTTACTTCCCATGGAGCTCAGGGACCTGTCCTTAGGCTACCCCAGGGCTGGCTTTGTGTGTGGAGCAGTGACACCAGATAGGAAAGTGAGAGGCGGATGTTCCAGGGCTGGGTGGAGGCGCAGGGCGGAGTGCAGTATGAGGGTGCCTATTAGGAGCCAACAGGAAGGAGGGCTGGGCCTTGGCTCGCCAACTCGTTCCCGGCCCCAGCACTCCTGTGGAGTTGCCAGAGATGCTCGGCTGCTCAGTTCGCACCCCTGCCACCGCCTGCCAATCCCTGTTGTGTCTACATCCGAGATGCAGGCAATTCACATGGGACATCTGTGCTGTCTAATAATGTCAGCCAAGGCAACCTACCTTTCGGGCCAGGAGGCTCTCCTAGTCCTTGGCCAGAATGTCCTTGTCCCCTCTTGGCAGTCCGGGGCAGCAGGGAACGGAGATGGCCAAGGTCTGCCTCGTGACCCTGCCCAGGGTGGCCCTGGGTTAGAGCATTTCCTATTGAGTCAGAGCCTCCATGAGGCGTACCCTGCCCCTCCCCACAGAAAGGCAGAGCCCTGGAGCCCATTTAAGGAAGAGCTGGGTCCATGGAAACCCTGTGTGCGGCCCTGCCCCTTATCAGGGCGGCTCAGGTGCAGGACCTCCGGTACTGCCTTCCTCCTCTGCCCCAGCCAGCCCAGGACAGCTGCTTTTCCCCTCTCTGGCATTGCTAACCTCAAGGACATTTTACTGCTGCCCCTGGCCCTAGGGTGCTGGGTGCTGGAGGGAGGGACCAGGGACCCAGCTTTGCTAAGGAGTAGCTTTGTGGTCTGTGCAGAATATGCTTCTCTCTCTGTCCCTGTCTCTCTCTCTCTCTCCTTCCCTCCCTCCCTCTCCTACCTCTTTTCATCACGTCTGTGTGAAAGCAAAAGCTATTGTTTATTTAAAAGGGGCCATTTGCCTAATGCCCCTGGAATTTATTTTGCTGGAGTGCTTTCCATTTTCAGATTCACTCTAGCCCTTGGCTTTAGCCGGAGGTTGTGTAACCTGGGACGTAGGAGTGAGTGAGCCCGTTGGTATCTGGGGCCCCTGCTGCCCCCTCAGCGCTGAGGCACTCTTGCCAGGGGATGCCCTTCGGAGAGTCAGAACTGAAGGAGTTGCTAGGGGAAGTGGGCTGCAGTGAGGAACTTGGAACCTTGGGAGGGGATGTCGTGGCCACCTCCTTCTCCACCAGCTGTGGTTGTCCAAGCCTGAGGAGTGCAGTCCTTTAGTCATGTCCACAGCCTGGGCTCTCCTCTCTGTCTCTGGACCAGAGCATAAGCTGGAACTAGCTGTGTTGCTTAGGCCTTGGCAGAGTCTGGGGAGTGCTCTGGCGCTCTCCCTGTTGGCTGGCCCATGTGATCTGTCTGCACAATCCCCACCCAGCCCTGCTGTGCCGCCCCAGGAAGCCACACATGCACTGCTCACTCCCAGCCCCACGTCCATTGACTCTCCTGCTCTAAGTCCTCGTCAGCTTCTGTGAGGAGCTATTCTGTCTGGACTCAGGAGGGGCTGCTGGGTTTTAGCCCTCCCTGCAATGTCACAGAGGAGGCTTTGGGATTTAGGGGTTGAAGGAATGAGCAGTAGCCAGTCGCTTGTGGACAGCCGCCTGTTGCCATGTCTTCTTGAAGGGGGCTGGTGCATGGTGGGGCGGACAGTCTTCCTGCAAGGCAGCGTGAGGCTCCACTCTCATGAGCGCTTCAGGACTTGGTTTAGTGCACTGGTCACAGAAGCACCAGGATGCATGTGTTGCGCATCTGAGTGCCGGGGTGGGGGTTCCAGCTCTGCCTCTCGATGCAGCACCCCGGGAAGCGGTAGCAGATGGCTCACGTGTTTGCACCCTGCCACTCATGTAAGAGACGTGTCTTGAGTTCTGGGCTCCTGCTTTCAGTACCATCACAGTGAAGGCTGGGCTTTGGGGAACTCAGTTCAGTTGGCAGTAGTACTCAGCATGTCTCCCCAGAGACTGGGCCTGTCCGTGTCTCTCGGAGGCGGGCCTTTCGTGTTGTCCAGTGTCGCTGCATTGCCATTTGTGGCGGGTGAGCCCAGGCTTGAACTCAGATGAGGAGAACTGTGGGCAAGCGAAAGTTAGTCAGGGAGCCAGCCATGATCGAGAGATGAAGAGAGGAAGCTGCCTGAAGCCCGGTGGGTTGGAGGCAGCAGACAGTGCCTGGGGTGCACAGATAGGACCCTGGGGCAGGCTGCCTGTGCCTTAAAGGCTGAGCAAGGGTTGGAGGATGGGGGGAACAGAGCAGAAGGGGCTTGGGGTTTAGGGATGAGATGAGAAGATGTAGGAGCAGGAACACAGTTAGGTGGACGAAGAGTGCTTAGAGGAAGATTGCAAATGCGCACTTACTGCTTCAGGTCCTGTGCAGCACTAGACTGGAGCTCCCGTGCTGTATTGGTAAGTGATTCCCCAGGACACAGCTTTCAGCAGTCTTGCCAGTGTGGTAGGGTGATGCTAGAAGTTCTCTGCCGTATTTCAAAGATGGAAGACTTAAAATCTTTGTGTGTGTGTGTGTGTGTGTGTGCCTTTTATTTGAGAGACACAGAAATCTTTCACCTGCTGGTTTGTTCCCTAGATCCCCACCATGACTTGAGGTGGGGCAGGTAGGAAGCCAGGGAGCTGGCACTCAGGCTGGGTCTCCCATGTCAGTGTCAGGGTGCCAGGCACTTGAGTCATTGTGGCTGCTTCCCAGAGTGTGTGTTAGCAGCAAGCTGACACCAAGAGCAAAGTTGGGACTTAAGCCCAGGCACCTGGATGTGGATTGCAGGTGTCTTAATAGTGTCTTAGCAACCATAGTAAACACTCACCTCGGAGCTGCTGATGTGTGTCGTTCCTTAATTTTTATGTTGTTTGAAAAAGAGGGAGAAAGAGCAAGAGAGAGAACACTCCTGTCCCCTGCTTCACTCCCCAAGTGCCTTCAATGGCTGGGGTTGGGTCAGGCTTGTGCCAGGAACCAAGAGATTAATTCTGGTCTCCCACAAGGATGGTAGGAACTCAAGCCCTCGAGCCGTCTTCTGCTGAAGCAGCAGTCAGAAGTGGAGCTGGGACTCAAACCCAGGCACTCTGGCACAGGAATGCAGGCGTCCTAAGCAGAATCTTAGCTGCCGTGTCAAACACTTGCTTCCAAAGTTGGAAGGTTTCTGACATCAGGAAGAACACCTGCATCATCGCAACTCAGAAAAGGCTGAACTGGAAGGAGGGAGGCAGGCGGGCCTCTGGATGTGGGACTGGGAGGGTGGAGGGTGGCAGAACCCTGGGCTGAGGGGCCCAGGCTGCAGGGCAGCGCCAGCAGCCCTTCAAGCACCAGTTCCGCCTGTAGACAGTACCCTTGGCCACCCAAGGATCAGATTGGTGATGGATGGGGGAAGCGGGAAGCACAGTAAGGAAGGGCATGCCCATACGAGGAGCAGGTGGCAGGGAGTTCCAACAGTGACTCCTTAGCGTCTCGGACACTGCATAGTGGAAATTAAAAAAAAACAAAAAACAGCTCGAAAGGAAAGCAGACAGTGTGAGCTGAGAAACATGTTCCCAGCCTCTTGAATGTACAGACTGCAGAAAATGCCATGAAGCATGAACATGGCCAGACTCGACTCCATCTCTGAGCTGGGAATGCAGGTAGCAGTGGAGCCCGGCACTCTTGACCTCGCAGGGTTTGTGCTGCGTCTGAACAGCGTGTGAAGTCGGCCTTTCCATTCCTTTCCTGACTCAGGCCGCCCACTGGCCTCTGGGGCCCCTTGGGGGAGCACTCTCCTTGGTCCTGTGGGCGGCACTGGGAGCCTGGTCAAGTACAGGCGGCAACAGAAAGGCTCAGCTGGTGCATCTTCCATTCGTCCGTGGGTCCTTTGACTCATGCAGCAAGCAGTCGTTTCACGCCTACCGTGGTTGCGCTTCTCTCTTTTCCGTTTCTGCTTCTGAAGCGCAAAACATGATTGGTGAATGAATGTTTCCGAGTAAGGCGGAGTGAGGAAAAGAGGCCTTGGGTTTAGTTCAGTTACTTCAGCAGTCATGCTGTGCGAGCAGTTCACAACTCCAGCAACACAGAAGCATCTTCAGTTCTTGTGGTTTGGCTCAACGTGGCTGGCAAGGTTTGATGGCTTGTTCCAGTGGCCAGGGGTCAGCTGTGTGTTATCCTGTGCTCGGGTGACTTTGGCAGCCTTGCCCAGCTCCACACGTATCTCATTATCCAACAGGCTAGCATGGACGTGTTCTGCAGCAGAGGCGTGACAGTGGGACTGGGGTCATTGGTTCTAACACATGGTAAACATGAGTTTGAGTGCTTCCCACAGCACTCTGCAATTGTGCCAACCCTCAGTGTGTTCCTTCACATGTTGTGGCTTGATGTCTTTATCTGTAAGACGGGGTTAAGAAAATGTATCGCAGGACTAATGCTGGAGGGTATCAGGTTAAGCATCCCCTAAAGGGCACTGGTTTGAATCCTGGCTGCTCCACTTCCCGTCTGGTTCCCTGTTTGTGGTCTGGGAAAGCAGCAGAGGATGCTCCAAGTTCTTGGGCCCCTGTACCCACAGAAAAGACCCGGAAGAAGCTCCTGGCTGCCAACTTCAGTCTGGCATAGCTGGTTGTTGCAGGTGTTTGGGGAGTGAACTAGCAGATGGAAGATGTCTCCCTTTGTTTTTGTAACTCTTTAAATAAGTAAGTAAATCTTTAAATATGTGTGCGTGTATATATATATATTTCAAATATATACGAAAGGCAAATTTACAGAGATTTTTCTGTAATTTTGCCTTTCAAGATGAATCTTTTTTTAAAAAAATGTGTCACTGGGCAGTGAGTAGTAAATACTGGTAACAGTACCTCCTTTGTAGTATACTCATCACAGGCAAGTGATTCTGCTAATAATCAGACGTAGAAGTGGGGAAGATAATGAAAAGATGAAGAAGAGCTAAAGACTCCCCGTAAGATTAGGTGTTTGAGGGTATTGGGGTCCACACTTAGTGGACATTGTGTGGCGCATGCATAGAAGCATCGCACGGTGTTATGGACCTCACGTTTCTTCCTGGGCTCTTGCCTCTCACTTCAAAAGCATTTTAAGCACAGGCACCAATACGGCTTACAAAGTGAGGAATTCACAGATACGTATGTGCTGTGGCCAGGAAAGGAAAGGTGGGGGAGGCAGATCTACCTCCTGTCTGCTGTGTCCACGGGAGGAGAGAGAGAGAGAGAAGAGAGAACGAACCTTCCTTTTGCCAGGCTTCTTATGAGCTTAGAAAGGGGTGTGCCTGCATGTCATGACTCTTCGCCCCCTCTCCAGCAGCATACTCCCCCACCCTCAGTCCCAGGTAAGAGCCAGTCACTGCTTGGTCCCAGGTAAGAGCCAGTCATTGCAGGTAGACAGAGAAGTGTACATAGGGCAGGGGTGAGGATGTGGCTTCCAGCTCAGGAGATTAAACTAGCTAGCTCCCTACTCCATATTAATGGGACTTCCATATGTGAAGTACAGCTTTTATGTGTCAGGGAAGAAATGAAGAGAGCTCAGGAGAGAAGGGAGTCATAGGAGTCATGGGCAGAAAAATGCACAGTGAACCAAGGCAGGGTGGGATGTCTCTCTGGGCATTGGGGTCTCAGAAGGGAATGGTTTATTGAGCTCAGGAACCATTTGCTGGGTGCCTTCTATGGGCAAGATATGCTTCAAGATGTTGACAGTAAAACCACTATTCATGCTGGTCCAGTGGGAGAGAGAGCCAGGTGGAGCTTGACCCAGAAGGAGATCGGAGCGAGGGCCAGCCTGGTTGGCTGAGAGCTGCTACTACATGAGGTTTCCCTTCAGCCACAAGCACAGGCTCTTCTCTCAAGTTCAAGCCTGCAAGGAGCTCCTGCCAACAGTGGTCAGCTTCTCATGACCAAAGTAGGGTCGTCATGGTGGGCCAGGGAGGAAGCAACCACAGAAGTCTCTGGAATAGGACTGGTCTTCACTCCGGAAGCCATCCCGCCTGAACCCCAGTGCCTGGACCTCTTATTGGCATGTGGGTGTGTTCTTGGGCATGGCTGCTCCAGGGACCAGGGAAACACTGCGAAATGTGTGTTGTCTTGCTTGGTTCCTTAGGCCAACATCTGGGAAGAATTTGTTGGGGGTATAGCAGAGAAGGAAGTGAGGTGAAGGCAGATGTGTTGAGAGGCACCTTGAGACTGAGAAGCCAGCGTGAGTGGCTGATGCCAAGAAACTCATTCTCAAAGGATAGACCCAGCTCTGTCCCTGAGCAACAGAAATGTGCACCTGCATAGCCCAGAGTGTTGCATAGCATCCACTGAGTTCCCCACATCCCCCAGGCTGCGTGGCTTACATGACAGCATCCTACATCCCACCCAGACTGGCTGGGTGGCTCTTGGCTGGTCCGGAATGGGCTGTTGCATATGCTGCTCTCTGCTTCTGCTCTGGCATGAGGCTGGTGCACTTTCATGTTGGATTTGCTAGGGTGACAGGGGTGATAGAGCCACCATCTCTCATTACCCAAGCAAGCTAGCCTGGGTGACAGAAACCCTGATGGAGTCACTGATGTATAGCCATGCAAGTTGTCCATCAATCTCTCATCCAATAAAACCTTGTGCCATCATGTGTGTGAACTGTCTGTTTTATTGGATGACGAGATTGTATTTCAGATCTTAGAAAATTTAAATCCCTGCTTCAAGTGGCACACAAAAATACATTCTGCACAGATCAACGACCTAAGTGTGAAGGGTAGGGCTGCAAAATTCTTAAAAGAGAGCAACGAGTACCCAGCACGATGGCTCAATGGCTAGATCCTCGCCTTGCAAGCCCCAGGATCCCATATGGACACCAGATTGTGGCTTGATTGTCCTTTCTGCTCCCAGGCTTGTGGCATCCATGTCGTTCTGTGAGAACCAACCACTCACTCTGAATCTCTGAAGGGTTGGGGGTTACCAGCCTCCCTTGTAGGCGTTCACCCTGTAGCCCTCGTGGTGTGGTGACCCAGCTGTAGACCAAGTCGCTGTGACATACCCTGGCTGTCAGTCCACCCATCCACTTCAGTTAATGTTGCTCGGCATCACCCAGTGGAAGGACTCTTCAGGTCTTCTTGTAAGAGGGAAGTAGAGTGTGGGTTTCCTGAGAATACTGCGCTTTAGATACAGCTCACTTTCCTGGCTCAGCCTTGGCACACTGGATTAATGTATCACAGAGGATGTGTACAGCTGGCAGCATGAGGTGCCCATCTCAACTCCCACACCACTACCCTTGCTAGACCAGGAAACTCACTCAGCTGACGACACCCGAGAGCCCAGCTGACTCCCCCTGAATCCTACTGCTGCCATTTATTTGCTCTTGTTGGAGACAGGGAGAGCGCGAGGAGGGTGCCCACTGCCCGAGGGAAGGGCAGTTGGCATGCCCTGTTCCAGGGATGTCTGAGCCAGTCTTGGCCACTGAACTTCCTTAAGACCTTTGTGCTGGAAGGGAGTCAGATGACCCGCTTCAGCCATGGGACAAAAACACAGAAGGCGGCCTCATATCTGTAAGATGTGGGCCTTGACCTGAGCAGCAGAGATGGAGAGAAAGTAGCTGGGGTTGTAAAGTGTCTGAGGTTTCAACGGAAAAAGAGCAGGGAGGATCCAGTGGCTGAGGCTAGGGGTAGACAAGTGAAAGCTCTCATTTTTGTCTGGCAGAATTTTCTAGTTCTCCACACTTCCTAAGCTTGGTTTAATGCAGTGGAATACCAGAAGCAGTTTGCTCTCCAGGAAACCACACCTTGGGTGTGTGTGGGGAGCAAGCTATTTGTGTTGAGCCTCCTTTCCAGCTCCACCTGGAGGCAAGCCTTGCGGGTGAAACAGAGGCTTGTTCAGAGTGTGTCCACACTGCCGGCTTTGTGTCACTGTGGAAACTGTGCAGAGACCCCGTTGCCTGCTCTGCAGTTATGCTTCACCCCTCCCAAAAGGCCCCTCTTCCCTTCACTTGCTGTCGAACGGAAACTTCGGAAGATGTAGGTTTTGGCAGGCATCCTCGGGAGGTGGTAGCGTTTGTTGCTCCATCTCCAACTGTGCGAGGAGAGTTGGGGGGCAGTTAGACATTGAAAGAGGTGGCCTTGTCTGACCATCTCTCCATCCGTAGAAGTGCTTTCCGGCCCGAAAGCAGTGCAGGCAGGAGATGACACAAGCAGGGAGGATCCCGTTGGCTGGGGTACAGTGGGCCGTGACGGTTTCAGAAGCAGATTGGCCCAGTTCTTGTTGGGGGGAGACGGGGAGGGGCGAGGCACTCAAGAGAGCAAGCGGGGAGCAGGTAGCTTTGGCTGGTTCTACTCCAGCAGCCAGCTGTTCATCCAGAGTAAAATAGGGAGCAGTGCTTCTCTCATGTGGCTTCTTGAAGTAGTAAGTATTCATTCATCAAGTGCTCTATGGATTGGGCTATGTGCTTCTCTGAGCTTGGAAGGAGGTGGGCTCCTGCTATGCTCGAAAAGCCACCTAGCTGCCCCCACGCCAGCAGCAGTTCCTGACAAACCAAGGCTGACATGATGCTTTTGTGTCTTTACTGCCATCAGCGTGACTTTAGCAGAGGATGTCTGAGGGGGGTGGGGAAGGGCTGTCCTCAGAATCACTTAGTGTGGTCATTTCTATGCAGTCATTTCCTGGAGTCAGCACTTGGCATGGTGGGGCCCTTTTTTATTTCCTCTTTAAGCTTCCCACACCATCTGTGGGTGACATCCTGTGCAATGCAACATGCACATGTCTCTTTCTCTGAGTGTGACGGGAGCCCCATTGGGCAGACCCATCCACCTCTCCCTGGCAGGGACCGGTGTGCCTCTAGGGTCAGTTTGTGCCCTTGGGCATCTTCTTCCTTCCTCCAACCCTTTGCTGAACTCTTGGCCCCCCATCCCTTACCTCTGTTGTGGGTACAGTCCCAGAGTGCTCATTTGGGCTTTGAACCAAGCCACTTCCGTTGTTCATCCTGTGTGGGGGTCATTCAGAACAGAAGAGATCCTGTTAGTGATGCAGGCTCTACTGTGGCATGGAGCAGGTGCCAGAATTTGTTGCCCTGTCCCGTGAGAGTCTCAGGGTTTTCCCGAAGACCTGCTCACAGATGTTCACAGCAGTGGGACCGCAGTCAGTACAGGAACAGCTAGCTGCTGTGGCTACCAGCCAGCTGCTCAGGATGAGCTGGAACAAGGGAAGACATGACATTTAGATCATTTTAATTTGTTGCAATGGGCACATGTGGCTAATGGCCATCATGTGGAACAGAGTACTTTAGAAGAGTGTTCTCTGCTCCAAGCCTCAATGAGGACAGCCATCTTTGAGCTCACAGATGCCTTCCTCATGGCCACCAAGGCATTAAGGCTATTTCTGTGTTCCCATGTGTTGGCGAGGCTGCAGTACATGCTCTGTTCATGAAGGCATAGGGGCTTTCTTTGACTGTCGCAGCTCTTGGCATGGATAGAAGTGATGCTGAAAAGGCTGTCCACCTGGGGGCCCTTAGTATTGTGGTGACCACTTGGACTCCTGGGGAGCACAGGGTGGCTGGGGAGGGACAGCAGGTGCCCAGAGAGGTGTTTACTGCTGTCCCCTCAGGCACAGATGCTTGAAAGTCACTGCTTTCTGGATATGACCCTCTTTGGGATAGTCCTAGAGGAGCTGTGTCTGTGGGCTGGACTCACACAGCAGCAGGGCCTGTGGCTCCCCTTGAATTCCATAGAGGATCTGGAGTTTCCCGAGAGGCCTCTGATGAGCAACAGGCAGGTGGAGGGGCAAATAGTCTCCCGGGTCAGAGAGATTCCCGGTCAGGAATTGGGTAGCTATGGAGGGGTGACATGGAGCAGGACTCCAGTGCAGGTACAGAGTAACAAAAGGATGGAGTTGATGGGCTCAGGGAGGAAGGGAGGAGCAACCGAATCCTCACACCTGATGGTGGATGAGTGTTAATTGTGAGAGATGTCTCACTCTCTTCCCGCCTCCCACATCTGGGAAAGCCCCACCTCCCACATCTGGAAAAGCCCCGCCTCCCAGGTGCAGCTGTAGGCATTCAGCATGAGGGCGTGGCTCCACATTCAGCACAGGTGAGGGCTCTTGAAAACTAGCAGGTGGACACTCCATGACAAGTCTCTAAGAGGGGAGACGGGTCCAGATGTGTGGGCTGCCTGTCACAGCCTGCAGGTGACACTGTGGAGGTAGCTCTACTGACCACCCAGATAAGAGAAGTCAGAGAGACAGGGCAACTTGGATGTGTTTCTGTGGCAGAACCAAGGGGTCTTTGTAAAGAAAAAACATCAGGTTAATCAGGACTCGTCTTTCATTTAGGAGTGATTCTGTTCTCACCACGAATGGTCATTCCTTGGACCTATTTTTGTCCTGGCCAGGCCTGGATTTACAGGGGACTGTAAATTAAAGGGTTTATCCAAATTGCAGCTGGGGCTGCTTCTCAGTGGCACATTTTTTGTTCACACCGTGGACTTGAGCTGATCTCCCTACATAGGTTGCTTGGGGGGGGGGGTGCATGTAGTTTTCTGGGTACTTGTTCTGGCTCCTAGCTCCAAGATAATGCTTCCTAAAGTTTATGGTCACATTTCCCTCATTTGATAGAGTTTGGTGATTTGGCATAAAAGCCTTAATCATCCTTCTTATCCTTTCTGACGTTAGAATATGTTGTTAATTTGTATACTGCAAAGGTTAAGACAAGAGAGATCATGAATGCTGTTTCCTGAGCGTAAAATCCAGCTCTTCCCGGAGACAGAAGATGCTGATGTGGAAATGAAAACAGTGCAAGCACAGAGCTGCTGGAAATGGCTCAGCGCACGGAGACTTGGAAAGCAAACAGGATGGTTGGTGTTATCTCTGCATCCGGCCACATCGAGAAGGCTGGGTCATGGGCTCCAGAGGGTTCCTGGCCACTGTGCAGATCATTTTGGACAGGTTCACCTATGGGACCCAGGCCATCCAGTAGTATTTGTAAATCTAGATGACTTTGCCCTTGGTGCCAGTCATGTTGCGTTTAAAGTTTCTGGAGTCGCTAGCCTTTGCCAATAAAAGGCTTTCACTGGACTTTGCAGTGACGTGGTGCTGAAGACATAAATACTGTTTTATGTAGTGAACAGGACCAGGTCTTTTATAGTGTGTTTTACAAGTCTAGAGACTTTCTGTATTTTTTCTTCGAGGCTTTCTTTGAGCTGCCAGCTTTAGGTAGCATTGAAGCAGAGGTTGTATGTCTTTGGAGTTTTTCTGACTCTAGAAGGAAGAAAGATGGACCCCAGAACACCAGGGTCCTGCCCACCAAGCTTGGTATCTGGTGTTCTTTGCAGGGGCCTTTCCCCTCAAAGTCTTGTAGCATGAAGGTACAGCTCACCATCCCCCAAGTGTGTGGCTTCAGCAATGTGAATGTGTTGCACCCTGACTTACATCCACAACTGACAGCACACCACTTGTCCTTTCCCCAACCTTGCTGGGAGCTGGGAAGTGTGCCTGCTTCTTTCCGTGTGCAGTAGGAAAAGCCTCCTGCGTTTGCACTGGCTGCTCCCAACTCTGCCCCTCCTACCCCCCATCAACCGTTGAATTGGAGAGAGAAAAGTGTTTCTCCTTCCTGTGAATTTTCATGGTATCTGTTTAGGTTTGTATTGGCACTGTGGGAAAACAGGTCCTGCCTTACCTGAGCAGACATCAGAGCTTCCCCAATCCCCTGAGGCTAGAAGATACCCTCATCACTTTTATAAACTCACAGTCTGCCCCACTCAGAGTACATTCTAGAATGAATGAGAGTTGTTTTAGCACCACATCGTTGTGCCAAAAACTATTAACTAACGATACATTACAAACATGTGTCTTCTACTTACTTGAGGCCACAGCCCTTGCATCACACTTACAGATTCAATTGGCCAGCAATGGACAGGGCACAGGCCTGGACTCTGTTGTCCTGGGACCTCTGCTGGGTGCCTGGGATACTGGGCACTCAAAAACTCAAGCAGTACCTTGGTGGGAATGGCTGGGGAAGGCTGGGCTTGGCACCTGCAGCATGGAAGTCCCCTGAGGGGAGAGGACTCGACTACATTTCAGTGAGAGAAGTAGTAATATGGAGAAGGGGGTGGCTTGCATCCATTTTGGGAAGATGCAGTCTGCGACAATAAGGAAGTACTCAAAAGAGTGCCACCGACGGTGCTGTCTACTGGGGCGTGAAGAGGTACTTGGGGAAGCTGTCTTATAGGCGAGGACGCTTGCCTTATTCACCTTCAACTCTAGCATGTATAGGGGTGGGAGAGAGCCAAACAAGGTTCATGAGTAGGGATGAGCAGCTCTGTTTGGGGGAGGAGGGACAGGTCTGGAATTGAAAGGCTGGGTTGAAAGGCGTGTTTGTCTCATGCATTCAGTTTTAGGTTGTTGATTACAGGCCCATTTCATTCCATATTTTTTAAAAAAAAGAGTTTTTTTTTTTAAATTTGAAATGGAGAGAGAGAGAGAGAGAGAGAGAGAGAGAATATGAATGAATCTGCCATCTAGTTGGAAGTAGATCAGCTGGGGCTCATACCAGCACCCGTATGGAATGCCCTCACTGCGGGCAGAAGATTAACTGGCTACACAATGCCATCAGCCCCTTTAATGCCTTATTTATTTGAAGGGAAGACAGCTTTTTCTTTCACCCTGTAAATTAATTAAAAATCACATTTTATCTTAAGCTTGCACAGTTTGTGTCTTGTGGCCAGTTAGGGAAGAAAACAAAATTTACTAAATACAAGAGGGAGAAATTAGATTGAGACATGAAGAATAATTTATATTTCCTTTATTATGTTCTTGCAAAAATTCCAAAATGGAATGAGAGTTTATAATATTGCTCGATGAGTCCTATGATTCCTCTAATATCCTCCTGGGATCGTATCAGTAAGCATAAAATGATGCAAATATAGTTCATGTGTTTTAGTCGAAATGTCACCAACAGATACACATATGTTGAGGTGATACCAGATAACCTGTTGAAGTGTGTGTGTGTGTGTGTGTGTGTGTGTGTGTGAGAGAGAGAGAGAGAGAGAGAGAGAGATTGATTGATTGATCAAGGTTGTCTGGACCCAGGATGCTCTGTCAAGGCGGTGGATGTGGCAAGCAGTGAAACAGTGATCCACGGCCCAGTTCTTCAATCCTGGGGGGCACTGGGATGGCTCTGAGCCCAGTCCTGGAGCCTGTCATAATGGGCAGTATTACATTTTGTGAGGATTGAAGCACTGTGGTGCTGAGGCATACTGGGATGCCTTCTCATTGTCCTTTCTTTGTGGGACAATTCTTAACCGTTTCTGTACAGGGACCCTTTGACAGTTGGGAGCTGTAAATGGATTCTTCCCAGACTGATGGGTTTAGGGACACACTGTGAAATATAGCTGTAAGCATCTTTCTTATAAGCTACATTTGTGATAGGGCAATATCCCTGCTTTGTTTGTTTGTTTGTTTGTTTGCATTTATTTTATTGGTTAGTGTATCTTTTTTTTTTTTTAATGCCAGGACCACGTTGTTTTAGTTACAATATCTTTACAGTATGTGTTGGATGCTGAGTGTAATGCCTCCAACTTTGTTTGTTCTCCCCCCCAAGATTGCATTATTTGTCTCCCTTCTTATTTTGAAGTTATTTCTATACACATTTTATCTTCATAATTTGAGTGGTAAGCTTCTTGAGGTCAAAGCCTGTATAGATGAGTCTTTTCTTCTCATTATGCCCAGCATAGCCCCTTTCATGTAGTAGCTCTCCATAAAACTTTGTTGAAGGAGTTTGTAAGCTAATTGAGGGCAGTTAGGTTGCCTTTAAAAAGTAGTCATCTTTAAACAGATACATGAAGGGACTGATAATATATGTAAATCTTATAACGTTAGTAATGTTGAGTTCATGTTTTCTTAACAAAGGGATACTGTTTTATTGCACTGTTTAAAATTTTTTGTCCATTTCAGTGGCATTGACTCACAGAGAATATCCCTGCTTTTTATTGATGCCTTACATACTGAGATCTGCTGAAATGTTGACATACTGATCAATTTCAACTACAGGATATGAGCGTATTTCAGCTCTTTATTGGTGAGAGTTGTGGGTCTTCCTAATATTTCTGTCTGCATTTATAATGGAAGAAAAATGTTTCATCTCAGCATTTAATAGAAATGAAATGTAAAATTGTTTTCCCTGGTCAAGCTCACAGAGCCCTGAATTCTCTGTGGGGTTCAGAACTTCTGGTTTAAAATATAATTTGGGGGCAGCCATTTTGCCTGGTTGTTAACCTGCCAGTTAGGATATCTGCATCCCATATTGGGGGATTCACTTTGGATTACTGGCTCCAGCTTCCTGCTAGTACTCACCCTATGAGGTACTTGTATTTGGTCCCTGCCGCTTGCATGGCAGGTCTGGATTGAGTTCTTGGCTTCAGCCTCAGGCCACTGTGGGCATTTGGGAAGTGAACACAAACTTAATTGATTTGTGATGACACTAGATCACTCAGAGGGTTAAGGACCTCAGTTTTAATTTTGTGGCTCTTCCAACTTAGGGCCTTTTTCTTGCAGAGTTTTTATTTTTAGTTTTTTTTAAAAAAGACTTGTTTATATTTATTTGAAATATAGTTACAGAATGATGGACGGAGAGAGAGAGAGAGAGAGCGTGCACTTCCATCTGTTGGTTCACTTCCCAAGTGGCCACAACAGCCAGGGTTGTGTCTGTCTGAAGCCAGGAACCAGGACCTTCTTCCAGGTCTTTCACGTGAGTGTGGCTCCCAAAGATTTGGGCCACCCTCTGCTGCCTTCCCAGGCACATCAGCAGGGAATGGAATCAGAAGTGGAGCCGCCAGGACTTGAAAGGGCACCTGTGGGATGCTGATGCCACAGGTGAGCGCTGAGCCAGGGGCTCATCTGTATCAGTACGCTGCTCCCTGTGACTGAAGACCCTATGCATAGAGACCTGACTCTGCTCTTTGGAGAGTAATGAGAAAGGCAGTGCCAGCCTGTGGGTAAAAGCCGCGGCCAGCAAAGGCAAGTGTGAACATTGCATGTCATCCCCACTCTTGTCCAGTAGGGCTGTGGAGCTCCTGGTATTTTGGGCCAGATGTGAGCTCTTGACCACCTTCACACTGGCTCCAGCTTTTTCTCATCTCTTTAAAGAGTATTTAAGCCCACACTCAGTCTCAGTTTGTCACTCTGTGTCTGACATCTGTGCCCCAGAAGCTGATTTGGAGAGCTGGAGAATTTTTGTCTGGGATTTGCTAGGCAAGTGCTGGCAGAAGTGAGGGCACAGAACTGGGCAGGAAAAGGAGTAGAGAAGGGATGCGGTCACAGGAGAAGCCTCACCTGCACCTAATCACAACCAAACATGTCCTCAGAGCTCAACTGCAGGAATGACTGCCCAGTGGCCCACTTTGAGGCCCCCTTGGGGTTGGCCTGGGGAAGGGCAGGTGTCTAACTTAGTTGATGTGGCTACCATTTTGTCAAGTCACTGCACTGCAGAAGAGGCAGTTGTGTGCTCATGGTACCCACCATGTGGCTGTGTGGTGGTGGGGACAGTTAGGGTGGAGCAACTCTGCACAGAACCTGCCCTCCTGTCCCTTCTCCCACCCCATCAGTCCTGAGTTCTTCGCCTGAATGAATGAAGTTCATGGTGGTTCTCACTGTCACAGTATGGGAGGTCTGCTCCTCCTCACTGGTTGCTGAGACCCGGAGACCCAGTTCCTCCCTACCCCTCCTCCTGTGGACCTGCCTCCCAGCCCTCTTCCCAGGTGAGGTGATGATGTTGGTGATGTCCACCACGAGGTTTGTCCAGCTTGGAGCTGTCCAAGGTGCTTGCCATCCATTGTCTCTAACCCTCCCCTCACTCTGCAAGGTTGGTTCTCACAGCCCATTGTGCATCTGGCAGGTGCAGAGAGGTTATGAAATGGCCATTGTAACATGGTTTGCAAACCTGGAAGCTGGAACTTTCTCAGACTTTGGCTGCTGACATTGGAATCCTTGTTCTGCCCCTGTCCCTCAGAGGGGAGCTGTCAGACCACTTTGCCACCTTTCCTAATTCCATGGTGGCCCTCCTCACCATTCCCACAGCTGTCTACTGCAGGACCCCCTCCTCTCCAGGGTCCCTGATGCTCCTGCCCCTTTGTCCTCTGTGTCAGGAGCGACTCCTTCCTCTCCAGAAAACTCATTCTTCATCTGGGCCCCTGCTCACACTCTCTTTCTTTCTTTCTGGTTCTCTTATATCGTGAATGGTACCCAGCCCTGACCTGTCCAACAACAGCTTTCTCAGTATGACTGGGGAGCCTGAGGCAGGGCTAAGATCCAGCCTGGCTCACAGGCTCTAATACATTTGTAGGCCATTTCCCAAGTGTTCAGCTGGTTGCTATTAGATAAAGCAAGGCATCCATTGCAAGCTTAGGTGGCTGTGACTGTGATAAGACATTGTGTCCAAGTCATGCATGGTCCTAATTAAATCTCAGATCTCATTAAGAAGCTTTCAGTTTGCTCCCATTGACCCCTGCTACCATGATGGGACTCCAGAGCTGAGCTGTGCCTGGGAGCCATCAGGGTCTGCCCAGTGTTTGTAACTGGGAGCCATCAGGGTCTGCCCGGTGTTGTAACTGGGGGCCATCAGGGTCTGCCCAGTGTTTGTAACTGGGAGCCATCAGGATCTGCCTGGTGTTGTAACTGGGGGCCATCAGGGTCTGCCCAGTGTTTGTAACTGGGAGCCATCAGGATCTGCCTGGTGTTGTAACTGGGGGCCAGCAGGGTCTGCCCAGTGTTTGTAACTGGGCACATGGGGCACAATTGGAGAGCAGCCTTAGCATCTTCTTTCCCCCAGGAGCCCTTGTCTTGTAGTCAGCTGTGTTTTTTAAAATAGAGTTTCGTTTCAAGTGATTTCTAGAATTGTCTGCCTTGGTTTAGTTGCAGTTTTTGCTTGTTTCCTTTTCAATGTGCCAGGCTAGAAATAAAACCACACTTGGCTCCAGTTTATTGTCTTAGAAAATGGGAAAGAGCTTCTAGCTACACCGGTGGAGTTTTTTCAGTTACCAGGCAGTTTGGACAGACTTTCAAAGCAGAATTGCTATTTCAGAGTGATGGTAAAGATAGTGATGGTTCCCAGTCATTGTGCCAGATACGTGCTGCAATTGTGAACATTATTTATAATGTTAAGGCATGAGATGTTTCATATATGTATATTTTAAAGATTTTATTTATTGGAAGGCAGATTTATGGAGCGAAGGAGATACAGAGAAAAGGATCTTCCGTCTGCCGGTTCACTCCCCAAGTGGCTGCAATGACCAGGGCTGAGCCCTTTTGAAGCCAGAAGCTTATTCTGGGTCTCCCATGCAGGTGCAGGATCTCAAGGCTTTGAGCCGTCCTCGACTGCTTTCCCAGGCCACAGGCAGGGAGCTGGATGGGAAGTGGAGCAGCTGAGACACAAACCAGCACCCACATGGGATCCCAGTGCACGTAAGGCGAGGACTTAGCCACTAGGCTACCTCGCCAGCCCGGTGTGTTTCTCCATTCTTTTTCTTCTGTCTTCCCTCTGGGCATTTCCTGTAGATCTTTGGAGTTGTTCTTCTTTTCTGCATATCCAGTCTCTACTTTAAACATATTTTACCCCCCTGGGAGTGTTGATCCCAGTGCTTAAGATGCTGCATTGGGGAACCTGGGTTCAACTCCCTGCTCTGGCTCCTGACTATAGCTTCCCTCTAGTGCAGACCTGTCAAGCGGCAGGTGGTGACATAAGTACTTGGGTCCCTGCCACTCCCCTGGGGCATCTGTGCTCCTGATTCTCTTCCCAACCAAGCCCAGTGTCGGTGGGGTTTGGGGAGTGAAGCAGTGGATAGGAGCCCTCTGCCTTTGTGACCATTCGCTTTTCTTCTTGCCGCCCTAACCACTGGCTCCTGCCTGATCTCTGAGCCTCAGTAGCCCAATACACCTGTGGAACCTGCTGATGCCCTTGAGGATGGGGACATGATGCCCACGGTGCAGTTCACCTCCCGAGTCTGCACAGTGTCCTGTGGTTATTGCAAGTTGAGCTTAGAAACTAACGCTTGGCTTCAGCCACCACTTCCTGATAGCAGAGCCGCTCATCCCACCACTGCCTACGAGTCTGGGAATACTTCCGGGGCTGTGTGCCATTACCTCTGGAGGTTTTCTCTGTGCCCACTTCTTATGCCCATGACCCCAGACTGTGAAAAGCTGGCTGTCTTCACAGTCCCCTGATGCCCTGAAAGAGGTGTGTGTGTGTGTGCGCGCGTGCGTGCATGCTCACGCATACGCGTATGCATGTCTCCAGCATTTGTGTTGTTGATGGGTAGGTAGATCTTCCACAAGTTTCTGTGTTCTTACTGCACATGCATACTCTTTAGTTTAACTCTCAAAAAAAAATCTTCCAGCTTGACACTTTGACAGTGGCAAATTTTATCTTCCCTGCTGTGCTAGTGATTCCTAGCAGAGGAACGAGAAAAAGGCCTCCATTCCAGAAGAGCCTTCAAGGTCACCGTAGGCCAAAACCGGGCCAGGTGCACAGAAGCACGGGGTCCAGGCAGGACAGGAGCTGAAGAGCACGTGTTTGGACAAAGACGAAGTAAAGAGGCTTGCTTCAAATAAGCTCCTAGGGTTTTTCTAAAACCAGCGAGTTGAATGCATGCGAACTGCTTGTTTGCTGGTCTGTGTTACTTGCAAATTTAAAGTGAGCCTAACCCTTCCTGTTTTCATTTAGTTTGCCGCTGTAGGTTCTGGAAAAACAACTAGGAGGTAGATTTCTCTGTCACGAGATGGGTGAGGGCTTCCACAGTGCTTAGGTCCAGCTGATTTCGCATCAGGAAAATGAGCTCCCCCACCACCTAAGCACATCTTTTTCCCAGCCCGTGATGCTTGCCTTGCATGGGTTGGCCAGCTGGATCCCCTTCTCTCTCCCTAGTTCGGGCCCCTTGTCTTCCCCTGACCCCCTGTGGAAGCTTCTTCCTGTCCTGCCTCCCTCCGCCTATGTCCACCTATTTCATCCAGGCCTTCCGTAACTTCTGATCCAGGCAGCAAGAGGGCTGTTCCGCAACACAGCCTGTAGCGCTAGTGACACTTGGAGGATGACCCGCACCCATGCCACAGGCCCCTTGGACTTGACTTCAGCATAAGCCTCCACCCTGCCCCTGGCGGTCACTACCTGCACCTCACACACACCCCCTACATTCTCCACTTGTGCACTTCCTGTGGGAAGCCCACCGGCTTTCATTGCAAATCCTGCATCCTTCCCTTGTAGCTCTGGTGCATGGCACACAGTGTCAGCAGTACTTGCCCCTTGCTCCTCCCAGCCCTGCCCACTCATTGTCCCCCAGAGGTCTTTGCATCTGTCTCCCAGGGGCACAGCACATTGCCTGGCATAAAGTAAGCACCCAATAAATTGCAGACAGAACACATGTTGGGTTCCCTTTCAAAGCCTCAGCCGCGGCAGGCTCTGCTGCCAGTCTGGGGTCCTGGCCCCTGGGGGCGTGTTCTCTTTTCAGAAACTGCCGATCCCTAGGGCTTCCAGCAGAAGGCAAAGTCAGCCTCGCTAGCCTGGCCCAGTCCACGTGTGTCCTCCTTCTAGAAGCTTGGCTCATAGTGATGCTTTTCTTCTTTCACTCAGTGACGTCTCACCGACTGTGGTCCACACGGGAATCTCTGTCTGCCTCGCCACTGCAGAACTGAGCTCTGGGAAGCTGTACTTTTACAACTGCAAAGGAAACTTCTAGGGTCCTGCTATACTTGCTTTGCCATGCAGAGAAAGCCAGGGCTCCTGAGTACAGCCCCTCCCTCCCTGGGGTGTGGGTGCCTCCCACCCAGAGCTACTAATACAAAGCAGCTTTTCAAAGTTCTTACTTCAAACATGCCCATGTGGTCGTGGCCGGAGAGCAGCACCCATTTCCTCAGTGTCGAAATGGGTTACTCATCCCCAGTGAGCTCAGTGTGGGCTGCCCTTCTCGGCAGCCAGGGCTGCACGTTTAGAAACAGCTGTCCCTTGGAGCCCCGCTCTCCTGGTTGCTTGTCAACTGTTTGCAGCCCTAGTGCCCGGGACACCCCTCCTGTTTCTTGGGATGCTCTACAGAAAAGCAGTCATCCTTTGGGGCGGAGGTTGAGGGGTGGGTGGGTCACCAGAACCGACTGTGGCTGGGCTTTTGAGTGTCTGTGGACCTCCAGGAAAGCAATTTTGCTTCTGGCTCTAGGTGTGAGTGTGGGTCACCTACACAGCTAAGGAAGGTGTGAAGGTTGCTTGAGCTCTAGGGCATCTGTTGTGGCCTCTGTAGGGGGGCAGTAACTCCTCAGACTCCTCAGCACAGGTGTGGCAAAGATGGCAGCAAAGTACTTGGAAAGAGCTTGGTCCTGGGCTAGGGGATTCATGTATTCTAGAATATTCTTGCTTGTCTGGTAACTTGCATCTCCATAACAACTTGAATTCATGCAATGGGAGGCATTTAAATCCAAAACTTCAAGGCTTTCAGCCTTAAGGAAACACAGAGGAATTTTTGTGTAAACATGCTAAGTTTACATGTGTTCGTGAGTTTCTATGCCATCAACAATCATGAGCTTTTGGTTTTTGGTTTTTTTTTTTTTGATGAGGCAGAGTGAGAAAAGAAAATCAGTATATTTTAATCCTCTAGTTTATCCAACAAATGCTTGCAAGCCCAGGGGCCAATGCTGGGACCTGGGAGCTGGGCTCTCGGGGTTGCTGTCACACACGGATGGCAGGAACTCAACAACCACTTGCAGTGTCAGCTTCAGCAGAAAGCAGGAGCCGGAGCTGGGAAGTGAAGCGAAGTAGTCCAGGATGGGCTGTGGATGTCTTCACTGCCCAGTTGAATGCCTTCCCTCACCCACAGCCTTAACTTTCTGGTGAGTGGAGTCTGCAGGCGGGGAACATCTGGACCCCAGGTGTGCAACTCATTCCCAGAAAAGACATGGATATGGAAGATCTGTTCCTGAAATACTGAGTTTCAGAGGATCTGCTGGAAACGGTCTCTCTGCTGTGTCCCACACCTTCCCTCTGTACAAGTGTACAAGTGACTGAGTCTGCTCCCAGCTGAATGCTTTATGACACACAAGTAAAAATCATCTGCCTGTCGTGCAACCTGCCCCCTCCAGGCATCTCACCCTGCACCCCAGTATAGCAACTGCAAGGTGCAGCCATCTCTACCTCCCTGGCCCTTGCCACCTTTCTCCTTTCCTGGGCACAGCTATAGCAGATTCTTGACCTGCTCACTGGTATCTCTCATTGTATCCCCCTCCAATAACCTGCACCCTAGGGGAACGTTAACTCAGAAAGCATGAGGCATTGCCCTTTTCTGGGAGGCACTAACGTTAAAAAGAGTAACCAGGAACTAGTACGGTGTTATAGCCAGCTATCTTCCATCTCCTGTACTGGTATCCCAAATGGACATCAGTTTATGTCACAGCTGCTCCACTTCTGCCCCAGCTTCCTGTTTATGTCCTGGAAAAACCCAAGTCATTGGGCCCCAGCACCTTCTGGTTGGCTCAGCTCTGGCCATTGTGGCCGTCTGGGGAGTGAACCAGCAGGTGGAAGATCTCTTGCCCTGTCTTTCCATCTCTCTCTATAACTCTGCCTTTCAAATAAAAATAAATTCGTAAAAAATAAGTAACTGTAGAATGTTGACTAGGGGGTCCTCCCCCCCTCTTCATCACAACCTCGTTGTTATTAACACCTCTCTCTTCTCCGGTCTGCCTGAGCCTCACAAGGGGGAGCCCATGACACTCTCAGCTGTGTACCCACAGCCCTGAAGCTGGCCTCTGCCTGCCGACGCAGCCTTTTCCACTCCTTGGTGGAACCCCTCCTGCTCACCTGTACCCCTCTCTTTACCTATTCTAACTCATACAGGACCTGGAGTCCCTGAAAGTCAGTAGTGCTCTGTGTAGAAAGGTCAAGACCTGTAGAGGCAAGCAGGTGCAATTCAAACTCCTAGGGCCCTCGGACCACAGTCCCATGCTTCCCTTGTCCTTTGCTGTCATATCCTCTCCTGCGTGGCTCTCAGACGGCCATTCCCTTGGTTCTTGATGTTTTCAGGTATCCCAGTCCAAGCCCTCCCTATTGCATGCAACACCGGGTCCCCTGCTATGTTTGGGTCCCATTGCTATAACATGGAAATCTGTGTTTGTCTCAATACTAAGAGCTCATGCCATTAAAACACCATGGATACAAAGGGTTAATTAGCAGTGTGAGTGCAGACAGACGCTCCTCCACCTGCCAGCTGGCTTCTCAGAATATCTGGAACATGAGAAAAAGTAATGGCTTCCAGATGCTGAAGAGATGATAGCGTTGTGCAAGGTAGAGTGCAGAGACCGCCCCCCCCCACAGAGTGGCCTGGGACCAAGCCCTGCAGCCTGCCCTGGGGCTGGCTGACCCACGCAGGGTGCTTTGAAGGTCATGTGTGGACGAGGTGCCCATGGGGCAGGACCTTGTACATCATAGTAGAATCCGAAATTCACACCTAGTTCTGTTTCTCATTGCAGCGAAGGGTGCAGGACGTCATCAGCCCCATCGTGTTTGAGGCAGCCTACAGCCTGGGCGAGCACATCACCGGTGAGGAGGAGCGGGAGCTGCCAGCCCTGACACCTGTGCTCCGCTGGAAGAAGGGACAAAAGATTGCCCAGAAGAATCAGGTCAGAACCTGCGTGTCCATGGCTGAGACCCAGTGGGACTGGGACCCAACGGGGCAGGGCTAGTGGCCCAGCATGAGGGCCTACAGGCACCTCCTCTTGAGCTGCAAAATGGCATATGGGGTGGTTTTCATGGTTGGTTCTGATCACTGCAATCTTCAGGCACATTGAAACTGTTTTCAGTGGTTAGAAAACCATCATCTTCCAGAGCCCCAGCCTGTGTGTAGAGCTTAGTCTGGTGTGTCTCCCATGTGCTCCGTGCATGTTCTGGTGTTGGAGGAGTATGGTGAAGAGGCAAAAACTGCAGTGGCCCAGTTGGTGGTTCCGCTGAAAATGCCCAGCCCAAGCACCCCTGTGAAAGCCCCAGCATGCTTGTTGAGGGGAACTCAGACCATCCTCAGATTCTAGGCTTCCGGTTGGACTTCTGAGGGATGTGGAGTATAAGCCACAGGAGAGAAGAGCAAGCCTGTGCCTTAATGGTGGGCTGCAGGTGCTGTGTGCGCTGAGCTGTGCGTGGGCTGTGCATCACAAAGCGCATTGCACTCCATTGCAGGGAGTTCACGACCCCAGACTGTTTGCTTTTTTGAGATTTATTTATTTACTTATCTGGAATTCTCCGAGAGAGAGAGAGAGAGAGAGAGAGAGAGAGAGAGGAAAGAGACAGAGAGAGATCTTTCATCTACCAATTTACCCCCTCAGTGGCTACAATGGCCAGGGGTAGGCCAGGCTGAGGCCAGGAGCCAGGAACTTCTTCCAGATCTCTCATGTTGATTGCAGGGGCCCAAGCATTCTTGTACCACCTTCCATTGTTTTGCAAGGCACAATAGCAGGGAGCTGAATTGCACGTGTAACAGCTGGGACTTGAACTGGTACCCAGAAGGGGTGTTACTGGCATTGTGTGTGGTAGTTTTACCTGTTATGTCATAACGCTGGCCCCATGACTCCCAATCATTCCTCGAGAGCCCAGATCATCCCTCGATCAAGGGTGGTTGGGCTGGTCAGGAAAGGCTCTTTTCCTACTGAGCAAGATCCCTGCACATGGGTGAGGCAAAGCTGCAGACCACCTGTGGCCTCCACCCTACACCTCTGTTCTGATGACTGCGTGGTCTCGCCTTATGGATGAGAGTCATGGATGGAAGTGCAGTTAACTCTTCAGGGTCGGAGCAAAGAGTGAGATCCTTATCATTCTCACCTAGACTTCTTCCCACTTGGTCTTGGGTCAAGTTCCCCTAGAGATGGGCGTTGGAGACTCATGGTACAGTGAGGCTGTGCTCTTGTAGGGGACTGTAAGGGGAAGGGTGTGGTCTCAGCATGCCCAGTGGCCTGGCCTTTGGTACTCATATTCTGGCCTCTGGTGGACCGTGGGTAGAGAAGTTGCTCTCCTTGGAGAAGGATCCCCAAGTGACCGCAACAGCCAGTGCTGCGCCAATCCAAAGCCAGGATACAGGAGCCAAGAGCTCTTCCGGGTCTCCCATGTGGGTGCAGGGTCCCAAGGCTTTGGGCTGTCCTCAACTGCTTTCCCAGTCCACAAGCTGGGAGATGGATGGGAAGCAGAGTTGCCGGTATTCGAACCAGTGCCCATATGGGATCCTGGTGGGTTCAAGGCGAGGACGTTAGCCACTAGGCCACCATGCCAGGCCCTTCTCTTATTCTTTTAATGTGAGTCAAGTGACATTCTAAAATTTGTTGAAATAGCAAATAGTTGTTTACATCCTTAAAACTGCAGAGCTCACCAGTAACACAAAGATTCTTGGCCCATGAACTAGCAGATGAGCTGCTTTGAACGCTCATGGGAATGGATGGTTTGTCAAAATGAGGGAAGAAGAGATCTTTGTGTGTGGGTGAGATAAGTTCTTCTCTGTTACAACAGGCTTAAGATAAGATTTCAATCTTAGGAAATCAGAGAGGGGGAGGAGCAGCATGTGTTGTAGAGATAGACAAAACCACCCCAGACACCCATGATGGTGACAGGGCTCAGGGATGCGAGGGGTGCAGAAAAAAATGAAGACTGTTTTTCTTAGGTTGGGAAAATTGTTCAGGAGCTGGAGAAACATTCCAGGAGAATGAGAGACAATCCCTTCCGCAATGGTAGGGATGTGAGGGGTAATTTAGTGCTCAGGTTCCCTGCAGGAAAAGGAGTTTGACCCTGTGCCAGAGTACGCCAGGGCATTCCCAGAGCAGCTCGCAGGAAGCAGTAAACTCAGCATCACGGTTTGGGTTGTGCTGACCAGTTCCACAGGGGCATAGCTGTAGTCCATGCCTGAGTTCTTTTGTGGAAGGGCACCTGTGGGTCAGTTCAGGGTGATCATTGAGACATGAGCTGTATCACAGTGTTAGAGTGAAATGGCCCTGCTGACCGCCTGTGTCACAGGGAGACTGATAGGAACTTGTTCTGTACAAGCCAGCTAGGGAGTCAATGTCTTCTGTAGTGGGCTGGGAGAGTGCCATGCGTGTAGGGGCCATGCGCTTCTCTGCCATGTGAACAGCACTAGGAGAAGCAGAGGCTCCATGCCAGCTTTTGGTTGAGGCTGTGTGAGTGGAGAACAGGATCTAGAGGATGGGCTGCCTGGGGGACACATATTTCATCTTAGAAATGTGAGGAAGTGCTCTGATGTGGTAAGTAGAGCCACAGCCTGCAAAGCCAGCATCCCATATAGGTGCTGGTTCAAGTTCCAGATGCTCTGCTCCAGCTCCCTGCTAATGTTCCTGGGGAAACAGCAGAAGATGCCCTGAGTTCTTAGGCCCTTGTACCCATGCGAGAAACCTGGAGGAATTTTCTGGCTCCTGGCTTTGGCCTGGTCATTGTGGCCATCTGGGGAGTGAACCAGCAGATGGAAGATCCTTCTCTATCTCTCCCTCTCTCTCTCTGTAACTCTGCCTTTCGAATATATAAATGAACCTTTTTTAAAATGTGAGCAAAGTAAAGCTATGCTCCTCTGTCTTTATAGGAAAGCGAACACCAGTCTCCTGTATTCATTAACCAGGAGGCAAGGCCTGTAAATCTAGGAGCAGTTCCATCAGTTGTGTTCCCACTCCACCTTGGTGAATAGGTGAAGATGGAATGGGGCATTGGCCGGAGTCTGAAGGGAGACAAGGAGGGTTTGGATGTGACGGGTTTTGGGGGAGTTTGGGGACAGCTGGCTGCTGAAGCTCTTCCATGTGATTGAATGCCCAATGAGAGGGAGGGGGCTGGGCTTCAGACCTAAACCCATGCCCTGTGGGACCCCTCGGTCACTGATCAGTGAGTTGGGCTATAGTGCTCAGGCCGCCAGGAGGGCTTTGGGAGCTTGGCAGTAGCAGAGGCATTGGTCTGCCTGTGTGTTTAGGGCAGCCAGGAAGGGCTCATGGCAGTCTCCTGGAAAGGGTTTACAGGCCAGTCCTTGAAGGTTCTGTCTGCCCTGCCGGAGAGGTGATTTGTTCTTAGCTACTAATTGGTCTCAGCTCCTGAAACAGAAAGAATGGGACTAGCTGAAAGGGTCACACGAGCCCCCAAGCTGGTCGGTGTATGTGTCAGGAAGGGAGAAAGGCTGTCATTGAGAGGCCACCAGAGAACCCTTCTCTTTCCTCTGTTCCTGCAGGATGGACTGCTGGCTATGACCGAGGCTGTGTAGACAGAGCAGAGCTTTGAATGTTACTGTCCTTGTGCTGCCTCAGGAGGCCACCAAGAGACCCAGCCAGGGCTTGACTTCAAGGTCATTCAGAGATGCAGGCAGGACGGCCCCCAAACAGGGCCACACCCTAGTTCCCCGATGCCTGTGATTGCAACAGTCCCCTGGTATAGGGACTTTGTAGGGATCTCGGGGAACAGTAGCTCAATACACAATCCCTGTTAGGGGGACTGTTCTCTGCCTAGAGGCAAGAGGTTACATGGGAGGTTAGAGGAAGCAAGATGGGAAACATTTCCTGCTGGCTCTCAGGATGGAGGGCACAGCGGGACAAAGAGTACAGGACTGAGAGAGGATCCTGAGTGTGTGCCAGCCAGCAGGTGCTGAGCCCTGCATTCCTGGCTTCTGCCAACAGCCTGGGCAAGGCCCAAAGCAGGTTGTCCCCTGGGGCCTCCAATTGAGAGCTCAGACTCGGCCACGTGCTGAGACAGCCTGGAGCAAACACGCGCACTGCACCCACAGAGATGTTTGATTTGGGTTGTCCCAAGCTGCTGAGTTCATGCTGATTTTCTACTGCAGAGGTAGAGGTCCCTTGGCCTGCTTTTTTTCCCCACTGGTGTCTCTGGGGAAGGGGCGCAGGCTTGGGAGTGAGAAGATCTGGGTCCCAGCCCCAGGTAGCATGTGCTCATCCACTTGATATGGGCCATGACCATGTTCATTTCCAGCCCTGGATTCTTGTCTCTTACGGGGGCACCAAGCACTAAGCAGAGCCTAGTGTCATGAGCAAATAGGAACATGAGTTATCTAGCAGGGAGGGAATAAACATGGAGAGCTCTCTTGCACCCTCATGAGGAAGGGAGTGGTACAGCCAGAGCAGCGGGGAGAGGGTCTGAACATGTATGCCCAGGTCCCAGATGGGACAGATGCGTCCCAGGAAGGTGAGCACGTCCAATTGATCATTACAGAGAAAGTGCCAGTTTACAATGGGGCAAGCATCGCAGCCTGTCCTAGTCGGTACCTCAATCACCTAAAGCCTCTGCCTCTGTTGCTCAGGCTTGCCTGCCCATGTGGTGTGGGATTATAGGCAATAATGCAAGAGAAATGTGCCAGTGGTACTTCAACACTGGCTTCTCCTCCTGGGCAGCTGGCTTGGTGGCATTGTGAGGGGACGGTGAGGTGGCCCATGGGACCGAGCATAACCCAGGCAGGTGTCTGACGGGCACTCTTACCCTCTAAAGGTGTGCTGATTCTCAGCTGTCTGAAGGTGGCTTCCTGGGAAGGAGGCCTCCAGGCTGCCAGGGGCTGATCTCTGTCCCGAAGTGCCCCATTGAATCTGCAGATTTCCTTTTTTGGTACCGTGTTTGATCTTTTCTTTTTTAAAAAAATGTAGCAGCAATTCATTTTCATTTCTGAGGTCACATATTTCTCATGGACATGATAGTTATGGGCTCCACTCAATGAAGAGTTCAGCAGATAAAAAGTCAGAAGACCAGAGTCCAGATGGAAAATAGGCCAAGGCCGTAAACAATAACCAGAGGAAAGGATGTCCAGTTTCACTCCCAGAGAGTAAATTTGAGGTCAACCCAGAATCATTGAAATGATAAAAGACTATCATTCCTGCCCATTGGTATGACAAAGATTAAACACGAAGTTGGACAAAGTTCTGAGTTTGCTGCGAACCTGTTCTACTCGGGCCTTTCTCTTTTTCAGTCTTTGTAAACGTGTTCTAGTCTTTGAGATACTTCTCAGAAGACAACGTTTTTCCCACCATGCTGTCACCTGCCTGTTGCGTTTTCTCTCCTGTCACCCTGTCTTACTGAAATACGTCTCACAGGTTGTGGGCCATGTGTGTGTCAACAGTGAGAGGACGGGTCTCTGGCTGGGGGTAGCACCAGCTTATTGCTCTCAGCTCCTATGATGACTTAGGAAATCCAATGTGAGCCGTTTGCTAGCTGCAGTTAAGCCTGGGACCTTCTGTAGGGCGTGCTTCTGAGCAGCTGCAAGAGATCTTGTTGGGGCCCTTGGAAATCTGGGGCCATCCTTCTTACTCTGGCCTTTAGAAACATGGTCTGCCTGCTCTCACCTTTTCTCTGGCAGCATTGGCCTCCATGTTTGACCTTCTTGACTCTGTGCCGGGCCATTTGTTATAGCAGTGAGAAAATCTTTGAGACTGAGTAATGGGTAAAGAAAGAAGGTTTATATTGGCTGGTGGTGTTGGAGGCTAAACATGCAAAACAGCATGGCAGTGGCTCCATGGCTGCATCACAGGAGGGATGACATGACATAATGACAGGAGCAGGTGTGAGCAGGAGCAGGCACACAGCGAAACAGGATGCTAGAGGCCAGGGTGGGCCATACCAGCTCATTTACAGCAGCTCTGATGAGAGCCAATCAGGAGCCTGCAAGGTCTGCACAAGGGTGATGCCACACTGGCCCAGTCGCCTTACACTGGTCTTACCTCTCAACATTCCCAAACAGAGCAAGCTTCCAGCACAAGAACCACATCCAAACCATAGCTTTCTGCCTTTGCTCGGGATTTGCGGTGACTTTTTTCCCCCCTTTCTCCCATAAAATGGAATGTGAAAGATTCTAAGATGAAAAAAGCAAAGAGGTTTTCCAGCCTCAGGAGGTAGAAGGTCCTTAGAAAAAAAGTCGATGGTGGATGTAAAAGGCTATAGAGGGACAGAGCTTGGAAGGGCACTGGGCTGGCATGGCATGTGCACCAGGGCTCCTGGTTCATTCCCCAAATGCTCAGAGTGGACAGAGCTGAGCCAATCCAACACCAGGAGCCTCTTCCAGATCTCCCATGTGAGCACAGGGGCCCAAGGCTTTGGGACATTCTCTACTGCTTTCCCACAAGCAAGGAGGTGAATGGGAGGTAGAGCAGCTGGGACATGAACTGGTGCCCATACAAAATGCTGGTGCTTCAAGGTGGAGGTTTAGCCTGCTGAGCCATCATGCCAGTCCTGAGATACATTTATTTTTATTTGAAAGACAGAGTTAGATAGAATGAGACACAGACGGAAAGAGAACTTCCATCTGCTGATTCACTCCCCAGTAGCTGCAATGGCTAGAGCTGAGCCACTCCAAAGCCAGGAGCCAGGACCCTCTTCTGAGTCTCCCGTGTGGGTGCAGTCTTCCTAGGCCATTAGCAGGGAGTTAGAAGGGAAGTAATTAAGCTTGGACTTGAACCTGTGTCCTGATGGGATGCTGGCAGCCACAATCAGAGGCTTAGCATACTACGCCACAGTACTGGAAGAAGTAACTAATACGGAAATATTCTAGAACAGGATTCAGTAAACTGTAGTCCATGGTAACAAATCCGGCTATTGCTGGTATTTGCAAATAAAGTTTTATTGTCATCCATCCACACACAGTCCTCTGCGTGTTGTCTTCAGCAGCCAAATTGAGTGGGCGCCATGAAGATTGTGCTGCTCACAAGCTCGAAGTAGCCTCTGTCTCCTTTCAGGCAGAGTTTGCCCACCTTGCTCTAAAAGACATCGAGGAGGCATTTGGTGAGAAACTAAGGAACGCATTTTCACTCTCCAGGAATACCTCGGTAAAGGCCAGGATGAAGAAGGAAGCAGGCCTTAGCTCCCCAAAGCTTGCGATGGGAAGCCATTGTCTACCAAGAGCAAGATTCCCTTATGCAGGGTACGGTGAGGGATGATGGCTTCTTAGGCCCATGGGTGTGGGCTGCGAGGGATGTGAGTGGATAAGCTCCTGGAGGCTGATGGCGGGGGAGAGGCTGCTTCGAGCTGGGTTTGGCTCTGTCTGATTCCAGCGGCCAAGCTGGTCCTCCACACCCGGAGGACAGAGGGGTGCATTGGGTGAAAGCAGTTGGTGATGCTGAATGTTGGAGTGGCCAGGACCGTTTCCTGAGAGGTCCGTCTGGGCATTGTCCTGGCATCATGGGTCAGAGAAGTCACCCTGCCTTGCCCCTGGGAACTCTGGGTTATTGTCCTGTGTTCTGAGTCTCTTCTGGCTGTTCCGCCTCCTTCTTTAGACACACTTGTCAGTTCCTTGGCAAACCGGCAGGTCAGAGATACCTGTGCAGATATAGAACCTGGGGGTTCCAGTTTCCAGCCACCCAAGGCTCAGTAGGGTCCCATGACTGCCACTTCCTTGGGGTGTTGCCTGTCATTCCCTGCCTGAAGGCAGTCTTGGTTGACCTAGAGATTTACCAGGGTTTGGCATGAACAGCCCATTTTAGTCCATTGCATTGCCTGAGTTAGCGAAGGCAGAGGATTCTGACAGCCTGTTGAGGGTTAACAAAGCACCCAAAATTGCAGTGAATTGGAATAGCCACAGCTGTTGACTTTGTGAATTTTTTATTGTACATATTTGATGTGTACAACATGCTTTAATGTAAATTTGCATAGCGAAACAATTATCATACATAACCCCCAGGATTCTGCTCCCTGTTTCTGCATGTTTCGTTTTCTCAGATTCCACACATAAGTGAGATCAGGCTGTGTTTTTCTTCCTGTGTCTGGTTTATTTCACTTTGCATAATGTCTTCCATGTTCATCCGTGTGGTCTGGATTGGTGAACTCTTTGTGTTCCAAGACTAGAGGCTGAATAATATTTCATCGTGAAGAGTGTGCAGCGCAGGTCCGTTGCCCACTCACCTGTGGGCAGACAACTTAGGTTCTTTCTGGATCGTGGCTATAGGGGCTAGAGCTGCATGAAGATAGGTATGCAGATGTCTGCCTCCCTTTCTGCTGGTGGGTCCTCACAAGAGATGGGTTGCTGGTTCTTACGGTAGTTCTGAGTTTGATTTTTTGAGACACCTCCTTCTGAAAAGTTTGCCATAATGACGCTACCAGTTTATAGCCCCATCCATCCACGGGTAGTCTTTCTTCCATATCCATGCCAATACTTGTCATCTCTGCTCTTGTTAAGAAAAACCATCCTGGTAGGTTTGAGTTGGCAGCTTACTGTGGGTTGTTTGGGTTGCTGCATTTTCCTGTTGATTAGGGATAGGCATTTTTTTTTTCAACAGAAGCCTTGTGGGTCAGAATGATGCTCTCAGGATGATAAGGGAAGAAAACATTGCCAACCAAGAATATTCTACCCAGCAAACTCCTCCTTCCCTGCATAAGGGGAAAGATGTTCTCAGATTAACCATAAGCAAGGGATTTGTCACCACCAGACCTGCCGTAGAAGAAAAACTCAAGGAAGTTAAAAAAAGAAAAACAAGAGGGAATCAGAACATGTAAAAACAAAGCAATGAAAAGGAAAAATACACAAGAAAAGAGAAAGAGGGGAAAAGCCAGGAGAAGTACAAGACCAACAGAGAGCAGCTGAGAGAGCTCAGCACAGCCTGCCCAGGCAACACTCAGTCTAAGTGGAAATGGAGCAAACTTGCAAATAAAAAGGGTCCATAGTGTCTGAATTATGAACCAAAGCGAACAAGAAAAAGCCAACAGAAAACCACAAGATCAAACTGCAAGAAGCTCATGAACAGATCCAAAGGTACAGGTAGCGATGGACAAAGATGATATTCCAGTTAACTAGGAACAAGTAAATAAATAACTAAACACATGAGTAACAGTATTATACCCGACAGTATAGACTTAGAACACAGACTGTCTCAACAGGAGCTGAAGGTGAATGAAGTCTGTCAGACCAGAAGATACAGCAGTTGCTACACATATACCCACCCAACAGCAGAGCTTCTGAGTGAATAGACAGTTAGTGGCAGATCTGAAAGGAGAAAAGTCACACTTATATAATACTAGCAGATTTCAACAACCTCTTTCTAGGATGAATGCAATACTTGGAGAGAGAGATCAAATCTGTGCAGGAGCAGTAGACTTGAACAACTCTGCCAAGGGCATCTGGGTATTTAGAACATCATCCGTGGGCTGTATGAGATGACCAGCTGAAAAATCGTCTGCTATAGTTTCATGGAGTTTCTAGCCCCACCTTCAGTTGCTTTGGATAAGCGTCGTCTGGTTCCTCTGTGGATCTTATTTACCCTGACGGCTGGACATTATCCATTCCTGCATAGGCTAACACATACACAGAAATTTCCACTCCACCACAGCAGAATATCCATCCTCAAATGCATGTGAAACCTTTTCCAGGATATCTTACATGAGTTCCCCACACAGACCTGTACAAATTTAAGATGATAAAAGTTGTACCAAGTGGAAAAATCTAGAAATCAGTAATAGCAAGTAAACGGAGTTATGCTTTGTGAATCCATTTGTGAATGGACAGTATTGGGGTGGCTGAGAGGGGTATGGTCAGAAGGGCCCATCTCTATTCCAAGCAGTATCTGCCAGCTGGGTCATCTCTTGGGCACTGGCATACCACACTGAGGGCTCCCGGGGACTGGCTCACCTGCACATTAATGTTGGGTCTGCTCTTACCTCACCATCAGTCCTAACTGATGGTACATCACGGTGCTCACTCCTCTGCACCCTTGATGCCACTCATGGTTGCCAGTGCAAGCACTGAGGCATGGTGTTCAAAACAGAAACAGCATTAGAGCTGCAGGCTCCTACTCCTGGCTCAGTGCTCACCCGCATCCTCACAACAGGCTGAGGAAAACAGCCTTGCAGAGGGAACAAGCACATTTTCCTAATGGAACAGAGTGAAACTGGGGGGTTGGACTTTGATTTCCTATCTAGTGTTTTATCTATTCAATCGAGGTCCTCTTCATTTTACTATTTATTTATTTTTGTTTATTTATTTAGAAGGCAAAAAGGCCAGCACTGTGGCACAGCCTGACACTGAGCCATCTCTTGTGACAGTCACACCCCATATTGGAGTACAGGTTCAACTCCCAGACACTTCCCATCCAATACAGCTTTTCAGCCTGGGAAAGCAGTGGCAGGCAGCCCTAGTATCTGTGCTCCTGCCATCCATATGGGAGACCAGGGTGAAGTTTCTGGGTCTTGGATTGAGCCTGACCCAGGCCTGGCTGCTGTGACCATTGGGAGATAAGCAGAAAATCAACCTGACACCTCTCTTTTTTTCTCTCTCTCTCTCTCTCTTTCTCCCTTTTTGTATTTCAAATAAATAAGTGAAAACAAATTCAATAAAGACAGAGAGTGGAGATGTTTCAGCTGCTGTTTCACTCCCCAAGTGCCCTTCTCAAGCTTCAGTATAGGACTTGGTTGCCACAGGAACCCTAATAAATAATGTCTAATCTGTGTTAGTACTTTTTTTAAGCAAATAGTGTCAAGTTCAAGAAACTAACACCCTCCCCTCCAGCCAGGTCTGCATCAGACTGAAAGCAGGATCCAGGAGCTTCATCTGTCTCGCACATGGGTGCCAGGGACCTAAGTACTTGAGCCACCACCTGTTGGTTCCCAGGGTGTATGTTGCAGGAAGCTGGGATTGGGAGTGGAGCCAGACTCAAAACACAGATGTTCTGATATAGGATGCAACTATCCCGTCTTAACCACTACAGTGTTGCCTGTCCCATGCTTCATTTGAGCTTGTCATTGTAAGTCTTATAACTCACACATTTGGTATGCATATACATGTGTGGGGTATATCTGTGTATACCTGTGTACACCTGTGTGTGGCAGATTCAAGTGCTTGCTTTTGGAGTGTGGGAAGTCAGAAGCACTCGAAGACTTAGGTGGTGCAAAAGCAGTTTCTGGAGCCTGGCGGCGTGGCCTAGCAGCTAAAGTCCTCGCCTTGAAAGCCCCGGGATCCCATATGGGCGCTGGTTCTAATCCCGGCAGCTCCGCTTCCCATCCAGCTCTCTGCTTGTGGCCTGGGAAAGCAGTTGAGGAAGGCCCAATGCATTGGGACCCTGCACCCGCGTGGGAGACCCAGAAGAGGTTCCTGGCTCCCGGCATCGGATTGGCGCGCACCAGCCCGTTGCGGCTCACTTGGGGAGTGAAACATCGGATGGAAGATCTTCCTCTCTGTCTCTCCTCCTTTCTGTATATCCGGCTTCCCAATAACAATAAAAATTAAAAAAAAAAAAAAAAACAGTTTCTGGAACACAAAGTGGAGAGTAGAGTTCAAGGGGAAACTGGGAAAATGCACTTGAAAATGCAGCCTGTTGCTCACTGGGGGGGAGGCTGTGATGGTCCTGGCTGAGAGATAGATGCTGTGGTCAGGGCTACTGCTTTGGGTCTGATGTGGTTTCCCAAAGCTGAGGTCTCCACATGGCTTCGCCATCTGAGATGTTACCCCTGTCCCAAAGCTTGCGTGGTCTTTCAGTGTTATGTCGATACCCATGAGCCTCATCCTTGGGGGAGACAGACCTGGACCATGTACTCACGGTTGGGATGACAGGAGGGATTAGAACATGAGACCTAGAGCTTCTAACAGGGGCCTGAGCCTGTGGAAGCCTCAGCCATGGTGCCTTGGCTTTGCTCAGTGAATGATGGGAGATCAAGTCCTGGGTGAACTGTGTGAAGATACCTTGAGGTTGCTTGTTGGGAGGGGGAGATTGGGATAGGAAATTGTAAGGCCATTCCAACAGACAGCTGGCACAAGAGAGCCAGGCTTGCAGAGATGGGCAGCTGGTTACAGAACCTGGTTTAGGTTCCGTTCCATTCTTCAGCCCTTACCCTCACTCTGCCCTCCGGCTTCCCACCCAATCCTAATCTTAACCCCCCAGAGCCCCGGATGTCAGCATCTCTTACCTGTGAAATGGGAAAGGCATTGTCCAAGAGAGACTGACAGGCATACGTGAACTGGGCTTTGTGGAGCCTGAAGCTCACATACTCAGAGCTGGGTGCAGGCCTTTGGTCTGGCCAGATCAGAGAAAGAAACTTCAAGGTTGAGTTTGATGAGCTTGCCAAGGAAGTTACCTGGCATGCCTTTGTCCTGTTCCAGAACTCACAGAGCCCCTCTTCTCATCTGGACGGAGACACCCATGTGCCCTTGCACCCCCCTGCCTCTTGCTTTCTTGGCTAAGAAGTCAAAGAAAGCACCAATGTCTTATGCTAAGAGTGCCTGGAAATTTGACTGCCTCTGTGCCTCCAGTGGTGTCCAAAGGAACATGGGAATTTCCTCTTTTTTGCCCGCCACCTCCAAGACTTCCCGCCCCGTAATCAAGGAAGAGAATGTTGGCCAAGTCTCTTTAATTCTTTTGGAACTATGGCCAAGGAATATGAATTTCCATAGGCAGCGTTACTCTGTCTGGTTGAGTCTAGACTGTTGGCCAACAAGGCTGCCTGAGTCCACACTTGGTGCTCCAAGAGACTGCCTGGACTTAACGTGTGGGGTGAGATCAGATCACCTGGAACAAGGCTGTGTGCACTGAGAAACTCACAAACCGAGAGCAAGTTTAGCCATGAATGGATTACAGCAAATTGGCAACAACGCGCTTCTCCAGATCTCACTCCAAAGCCATCAAACCCTAGAGAAGAGAACAGGAGGATCAGGCTGCCGTCCATAAGGGACACCAGAGGTGGGACCCAGGGAAAGACCAACAAGCCCTCTGTGAACCACAGAGAGAGAAGAAAGCTCTAATGCCTTTGCAAAGCTGCTCCATAGATGAGCTCTCTGGACGGATGTGAGTTTGTCATCAAGCCCCCAGTACTGGAGTGGGGATCGGGAAGGGGGCAATGTTCCTGATTAGAGGCAAGTCCGTGTGTCCCTCCTGAGAGGTGACTGCCCAATCAAGAAGCTAGAAACCACTTTCACTCTGGGGTGGGTAGGCCCTATTGCTTTTGACTTTTTCCTTTTTACTGAACATTGTTCAGTGGGAGAAAGCTATCTCGCATGTTCTGCCTTCCTGCGAAAGTCAGGTGCCAGCTGGTATCTTAAGAAAGTATTGCCAGTTTGCATGGCTCTACCTATGCACTGGAACACACTGAAGACACCAAGGACACCTGTTATGGAAACCACTGCTCATAGAAGCTCTGTGGTAGACCAAGAGATTAACCCAAGAAGAGTATGGTTATGAAACTCCACCTAGTGATGATTTGGGCCCCCAGAGGCCTCAACAGTGCCAGGGAGCTGGCTTTGTGGTGCGGGGAGCATCAGGTTTGAAGGGCCCAGGAGAACTCATGCCATTTTTGGGTAAGGGAATTGGCTGTTGTTTGCTGTTTGGCCATCTAGTGCTCTTCCAACCTTCCTGTTGTTGTCTCCCCCGTTCTCTCTCTCAGACTGTGTTTGAAAGAAACTGCCACTCCGAGGACTGTGCCGCTGACTTGCAGCTTCGGGGCAAGCTGTTGCTATCAAGGTATGTGATGTGCCTGTCCATGTGCTGCTCTGGGAAGCCCCCTTGTCTAGACGACCCCATTGAGACCTGAGGGTCAGCAGAGCTAGTGGTGGTGATGATGTTCTGTGATTTAAAAATGCAACAAAGGAAAAAACAAACTGTACTATGAAGTCATGTACAGCAGCTTTTGCTCTGGTGGGATAGTTTGGCTTTGTATTTCACATGTCTTACCATTTAGCTTTGATTTCCAGTTTCTGTGAGTACTTGTGTGTACATATTTTGTGTTTGTACATTGCAGTCAGTTGGACCATGTGAGACTGTCACTGTTTGGCCTGAGCTTATAAGATCTGTCCTTCCTCGCCACTACACAGGGATGCCTGCCCTAACAGGTCAAGTGGCTGTGTGAGCCCCCAGGGTCCTGGGTGGAGTGGCTGCCCTGAATCCAAGCCTGGTGAACACACAGCCTGTCTGTTATTCCAGGACTTCCTCCCACAGCCCACGATCTCCTCCCCAGGGGCTAACGGTGAGCTGTGGGAGCCTGCTGGCTGGAGGACAAGACCACAGGGCTCAGGGCGATTGCCTTTTGAAACAGTTCTGAAAGATGACTGTAGCATTGGGCCAGAAACTCAAGCTCAATTGCTATTGCTCAAAACCAGTCATCCCTTTTGATCATTATTCTCAAAAATGCATCACACCTGTGATTTATAATAATGAGAGTTTTGTTTTGGTGGAATACCAGATATAATCCATCATGAACAAGTGACGACGCCAGGGTATCTATCCTTGCAATGAAAATAATCTTTTATTCATCAAACGAGAGTAACTCGAGGATACTTTTTCTAAAATGTGTTTATTTTTACTTGAAAGATTTTGCGAAGAGAGAGATCTTATTTCACTCCCCTAATAGCTGAAATGGTTCAGAAATGAGCCAGGAACTTCTTATTGGTCTCCCACATGTGTGCAGAGGCCCAAGCATTTGAGCCATTCTCCACTACTTTTCCAGGTCATATGTAGGGCGCTGGATTGAAAGTGGAGCATCTGGGGCCCAGCGTGATAACCTAGCTGCTAGAGTCCTCAACTTGTACGCACTGGGATCCTGTATGGGCACCGGTTCTAATCCCGGCAGCCCCACTTCCCATCCAGCTCTCTGCTTGTGGCCTGGGAAAGCAGTCGAGGACGGCCCAAAGCCTTGGGGCCCTGCACCTGCATGGGAGACCCAGAAGAGGCTCCGGGCTTCTGGCTTCTGGCTTCTGACTTTGGATCAGCTCGGCTCAGCTCAGCTCCAGCCAGTGAGGCCGCTTGGGGAGTGAATCAACAGATGGAAGATCTTCCTCTCTGTTTCTCCTTCTCTCTGTATATCTGCCTTTCCAATAAAAAAAAAAAATAGATAAATCTTTAAAAAGAAAGTGGGGCATCTGGATCACAAACGGGCATCCATATGGGATGCTGACAGTGCAGAAGTTGAATTGGTCTGCTACAGCAACTTCTGGGCCCTAAGGGTCTTTTCTGTTTGAGTTTATTGGAAGAAAGTGCCATACCCTCTCTTTGACACAAAAACACATCAAGCTATTCAAAATATTAAGCAGGATTACTTTTATACTTTTTACCTGAAGTAGCTGATATTTCACCAAACTTAGAAAAATCACTTAAAACTCTTGGGGAGGGCATTGGACTAATTTCATATTAGTCAGAAGGACCTCCTGGGCTTATGAAAGAAATGCATAATGAATAAGGTTTATAAAGGACCAGATCATTACTTATTTAAATTAGTCTTTCAAAACATGCTGTAGGAGAAAAAGCACCAAGAAATAGAAATACATGGATTTTTTTTTTTTTGTCTTGAGGCAGACTTTCAGTACTGGGAATTTATTTTGGACTCAGAAATCTTCATGTGGTGGGAAAATATTCAGTTGGTGCAAGGTTAAGTATTGAATTACGAAAATCCTGGTGTCTTGCTACCCATTAGCAGCTGGTCAGCTTGCTTCTGCTGAATTGTGTTTTGTGTATATTATGATGTACAGTTCAGACCTGGCCTTTCAAAGACTGTGGGCAGGTTTGCCCTGGGGGCCAGCAGTCAGTAATGTTAGAACAACTGGTGTGGTGGCCAAGGTCCGTTGCCACCAAAATGGGCAAAGGTCCTCAATAGACTGTTCTCAAAAAGAGAGCTGCAGATGGCCAACAGGTGTGTGAGAAAACGCGCTCAGGTAAAGGCAGATCAAAACCACAGTGAGTTATCACCTCACCCCTATCAGATTGGTTAGTATCAAAAAGGCAAATTAACAAATGCTGGTGAGGATGGAGATAAAAGGGAACTTAATAAAGATTTATTTACTTAGGAGTTAAAGTTACAGAAAGGGAGAAAGAAGAACAGAGAAATGGAGATTTTCCATTGGTTGGTTCCCTTCCTAGATGACTTCATTAGGCCAGCCTGAAGCCAGGAGTCAGCAGCCCCATCTGGTCACTCATGTAGGTGACAGGGGCCCAAACACTTGGGCTGTGTTCCACTGCTTTTTGGCAGGCCATTGACAGGGAGCTGGATCAGAAGTGGAGCAGTTGGGACATGAACCAACACCCATATGGGATGCAGGTGTCATAGGCACCAGCTTCATTTGCTGTACCATAATGCTAGCCCCAAAGGGTGGAAATGTGAATTGATACAGCCACTAGGGAAAACAGGATGGAGATTTGAAAAAAAAAAAAAAGTTGAAACAGAGCTGCTGTATGAACTGTAAAGCCGACCACTGGGTATATATCCTAAAGACATTAAATCAGTGCATTGAACAGACCCCTGTTCTGTGTTATTTATTGCAGGACTGTCCATAATAGCTAAGGAATGGACTTGACAAAGATGCCCATCGTCAGGTGAACATACAAAAGGTTTCTCACACACATACACACACACACACACACACACACACACACACAATGGAATATTATTGAGTCATAAAAATGAACAGAATCCTGCTCATTGCTGGACAACAAATGGAACCAGAAATCATCATATTAAGTGAAATAAACGAGACACAAAGAAAATACTGCTTGTTCTCTCATCTATAGAAGCTAGAAATTTCTGAACACAGAATAGTGACTACTGCAGGTTGGGGAGTGAGAGGAGTTTGGAGGGAGTGAGAGGAATTTAAAGGGAGTTTGAATCATGAGCAGAAAGCCAGAGTTAGATTTAAGGAATCAGCTGCTAATGTTGTGTAACATAGTTGCGTAATGCTAGATCACCATTACCTGGAATGTATTTTACGAGTGGGTAGAAGAGAACTTCAAAGCTGTAATTCAAAAAAAGGAAATGTTAGTTACTCTGGTTGGAATGTTACACAATGTATAAATGTATTGAAATTTCACACCATAGCTCATAAATAGGTACAGTTATTAGTCAAAATAATGATTTTAAAATCACGCCAAAACTCGGTGGTATAAAATAATAGGATGTGCAGTTCAGCTCTGGTTGGCTGATCCAGGCTCAAGTCTGCGGGTTCTTGGCTGACTTGTAGGTTCCAGGTTTGGATGGGTCAGTTCTGCTCTGCACCGTGTGTCTGTCACTGTCCCACTGTGACCCATGGACCAGCATGGGCAAGTTCCAGATGTTGTAGCATCTGGAATGTAGAGAACACAGGCAGAAACATGTGGAGATCCTCAAGGCCCAGGCTTAGAACTGGGCATGCTTGGTGGCCATAGCAAGTCACATGGCCAAAGTCATAGGAGCGGGAGATGCTCTGGACCTTTTGTGCAAGAGAAGCTGCAGAGTCACCCAGCAAGGTGGCATGAGCATCAGGAGAGGTGAGAACTGGGGCCAGGGACGTGTTCAGATACCCACCACGAAGAGGATGACACTTAGGGTTGTCAGTGCTGTTTTTAGCCTGGTAACCTCACTTTCTTAGATCTGGAAGACTAGGGTTACCCAAGACCTAGAGACTAGGGGTGGACAGGTGCTGAATCTTGTTAGCAATGTCCTTGGACCAAAGGCCGGAGCCTCAACTTAGCATGAATCCTCTCCCAAGAGGACCCTGGTATCTCAAAATAGCCTTTTGGCTGCAGGTTCCAAAGAAGCTTTCATTATAATTTGGGTCCATAGCTTTTCCCCCCAGGAGCCATTAAGGAAATGTTAAGCCTATCAATTAGCAGGTGTAGCCAAAACTGCAGTTTCATTCACACCAAATTTTCTAGAACATCAAGTACCTGGCTTCTTCAGAGGCAGTACAATAGGCATGCAGGGGGTTGGCATGGTCTGGAAGCCCACAAAGGAAACCAGGGTCGGTTTGGTCACCTGAGGCTCCATGGTTTTGAACCAGATGCAAATCACATTGGCTGTCACTAAAGTCTGGATTTCTTGTTGCCTGGTTTGGGATGAACGGTCTTCCTTTTTGTGACCGAGGAAAGCCTTGGGTACCATGTTGTCAAAATGAACAATGGTGGTGGTGATGGGAGGGCTCCCCTGGGGTGCAGTTGAGGTGGTAGTAACTGGGTGGTGATGGTGGTGGTACCAGCTTGTGTGGTCTAAAAGACAGGTGTCTGGGCTGTGTGTGGCTGGCCATGGAGGTGTAGCCTCCAGAGCTGTCCCCCCCCCCCCCCACTGCTCCAACCCCAGGCACTCTGGGTAGAGAGAGATTGGAAGCAGATGTGTGGACAGGTGGACTCTGTAAAGAACCCAAGTGTCCAAGTGAAGGGGATGGTCAGGAGAAAGAGTAGCTGGGCTGACACACCGGGGAGTGTAGGTCTCCTCTGCAGCCAATGCAGTCCAACAGAGGTTCATGTGACGTGCTCAGCATGCAACTGAGCATGCGCCCAAGGAGAATGTGGCAGTAATGTGGGCTGTGCTGCCTGCTGCACTGACTGGGTAGGTCCCAGCTAGAACTCCGAGCCTGTTCTTACCCCTTCCTCTCAGTTTTTGTTTTCTTGGATAGTGGCTTGAGGTGCAGTGGCCCTTCATCTTAAGTTTTAGACACACTGGAAGTTCTTCTGTACAGCTAATTCCATAGCCAAGTCCTCTTTTCATGGTTAGTTTTCTGTGAGCTGAAATACCAGACGCAGTGAGGTGTTAAGGGGTCCTTTATTTCAGCAGCGTAGGAAAGGGAGCAGGGGTGGAGGGGGAGAAAGCTGGAAGGGAAACACCTCCCGCCTTGGTGACAGGATGGGGAGCTGCCAGGGCAGGGGAAGGGGGCAAGATGGAGGACAGGGAGAGCCAGGTGAAAAGGGCAGGGGAAGAGAGAGGGAGGGAGCATGCATGGAAGCTCATCTATACAAAACAGGTGAGCCTGTAAGGTGTGGGGGGGGCATGGGGAGTTGGTTGGAGGAGGTGCTGTGGCAGGCCCCAAGGGATTGGTGACTGAGATTATCTGAGCCATAGGTAGATAGGTGGGTGGGCACTAGGGGGAGGGGCTGCAAGAGATTAGGGGTGGGATTCTCAGGTCAGAGGCCATGAGGTTACATCTCATTGGTGGACAACCAGAACGGCGTGAATTTCACGAGCAGTGGGAAAGGACAAGCAGGAAGTGGAAGTGGCACGCTGGGTCCAAGATGTGATGTTCCAATCACTGGCTCCTCACACTTCATCTCAGGGCAAGGAGCATGCTTGGAGAGGGTTGGGCTTCAGGAAGATGTCAGTCTCCCCCAGAGGCCTCCCCCAAGGAATTCACAAGAGCCTTTTGTATATAGTCTTTACTTCTTGTATTCTCTATTGTCTGTGACTATACCTTAAGAAAAGCCCACATCAACAATTGGCGCAAATGTAGTGGCTAGGAGCAGCTTGATGCTCATCACACTGGGAAACTTCTGCCTTTTAAAATAATGGAAAGATTATCTATTTTTATTGGAAAAACATATTCAACAGAAAGATGGAGACAGAGAGAGAGAGAGAAAGAGAAAGAGAAAGAGAAAGAGAAAGATCTTCCAATAGCTGGTTCATTTCTCAAATGGCTACAGTGGCTGAAGCCAGGAGCCAGGAGCTTTTTCCAGGTCTCCCACAGGAATGCAAGGTTCCAAGGCTTTAGACCATTCTCCAATGCTTTCCCAGGCCACACAGAGTTGGACCAGAATTGGAGTGTCTGGGACACAAACTGGTGCTCCTGTGAAATACTGGTACTTTCGACAGAGGATTAGCAAGTTGAACCAGCACAGTGGACCCAGAGCTTCGGTCTTAAGAAGACCGAATGACTCTGGGGAATGATTGAGGCACCCAGAGTGACCGAGAGTCAAGTCTTGCTAATTATAGCAACAGTGTTTCTCTCTGTGTGTCACACACTCTTCCTGTCTTCCTCTCCTCCCCCAGATAGCGTGAATTCTGGAAGACTTCTCATCTTTCCCATTAGAAATCCATTATTCCATTATCTTCACTGGGCTCGAGCCTCGCTCTGAAACTTGCCATTTCCCAAATGCCCAGGAATTGGATAAAGCTCTTTAAAAACAGGGCTGGAGACTCCATTTGCTAAGAATCCAACTGTGTCTGTCAGAGTATGTCAGAGAACACCACATGTGGTTAAGATAAGGCAAAAGAAAAACAGGCTATGGTAATAGAGCTTCCAAACATTATTTGGAAGCATCCCATCAGAGATCAGTGGGACATTTCAGGACCTCCTGGTTGGCAGGCTGCCATGAAACAAAGAACTTCTAAGGGAGGTAGAAGGGCAGTGGTGTGTATATGAAGTGAGAAGAACCATCTAGTGGCCGCATATTTGTTCCATGGCTGTTGTCTTGGCGTAATTGGTTGGAATACACAGGGACATACTAGTGCAAGGAGTGTCGTATTCCGCAGTCATTGTCATGAGGGGACTGTGAGGTGGTTCCCTGGAAGTACCGCCTTCTGTGACCTGAGATGGAATCCTGGGAGCAATTCCTGAGATCATGGTTTGTGTAGAAATAATTTACATGAAAGTGTAAGTCACCAAGGTGTGGGGGAGAAAGTAATTGGGAAAGCCTACCGGTCAGGCCGCAGTATGATGCTAGTACAGCAGGTGGTTACTGCTGTGTAACAAAAGCCCCGGAAGTGAATGCCTAGTAATACCCACCGTCTGTTTAGTTCCTGAGTCTTTGATTCAGCTGTGTGGCTCTTCTGTTCTCTCTCTCTCTCTCTCTTTTTTTTAGATTTCATTTTGTGACACAGTTTCAAAGGCTCTGGGATTGCCCCAACCCCTCCCCGGGCCCTTCCCCCATGGTGGATTCCTCCACCTTGTTGCAGTAGTACAGTTCAAACCCAGTCATGATTCCTTCATTGCAAGCATGTACCATGCATAGAGTCCAGACATGTTTTTTAAATATGCTTGGTCGTGCTCACCCTGGTATGGAAGAAGACAGAGTTGACATCCTGAGCCAAGGAGACACTTACACCCCTGCTCAGCCCCACCCAGGTTTGTTCCGATGCTGAGGGGCGTGACGGAAATGAGTGGCATTAGCCACAGTCGCTGTGTCTCCTTGTACACCTTCCACTCTGCACCGTAGCCTTCCTTTCCAGGAACTCGCAGGCCTGTAGGAGGGACTTCTCAGCCTGGGGTCCAGGCCCCTCTGGGCCTTGTGGATTTGGACAGGAAAAGCGTTGCATCTTTATTTTCACCAATTTCACACTGAAACTTTGCGTTTTATTTAATGACATGTGCAGGAAGCAGATTACATTGGCTTTAGTGAGAGCAGTGATTCTGTTACAGGAATCCCTGACTTTCAAGTCAAGTTAGAGTATTTGCAGATATTTCAAAATATCATGTGCATTTATTCGTGCATCAGATTTGTCAGTTGTCATTAGATCCACCACTAGATCTTATTCTTTAATCAGATATTAAAGAAAACAGATTGCCAGGCAAGGCGCTGTGGCCTAGCGGCTAAAGTCCTCACCTTGAATGCCCCGGGATCCCATATAGGTGCCAGTTCTAATCCCGGCAGCTCCATTTCCCATCCAGCTCCCTGCTTGTGGTCTGGGAAAACAGCCAAGGACGGCCCAAAGCCTTGGGTTCCTGCACCTGCTTGGGAGACCCGGAGGAATTTCCTGGCTCCTGGCTCCTGGCTCCTGGCTTTGGATTGGCGCAGCACCGGCTGTTGCGGCTCACTTGGGGAGTGAATCATCAGACGGAATATCTTCCTCTCTGTCTCTCCTCCTCTCTGTATATCTGACTTTGCAATAAAAATAAATAATTCTTTAAAAAAATGATGCCAAACCACACGTCTGTTCAATATAATTATCACTGTTCCTTTGTATAATTAATTGCTTTGTAATCCTAGTTTTTGTCTTATGCGTTATTTTAAGTTTTTTGTTTGTTTTTTACATTTTGAAGCGTTCAAACTTTCTAAAAAAGATTTAATTATTTTCACTGGAAAGTCAAATTTACAGAGAGAAGGAGAGACAGAGAGAAAGATCTCCCATCCACTGGTTCACTCCCCACATGGCTGCCGCCTCGGAGCTGAGCCGATCCGAAGCCAAGAGCCTCTTCCAGGTCTCCCACACAGGTGTAGGTTCCCAAGGCCCTGGGCAGTCCTCTACTACCTTCCCAGGCCATAAGCAGGGAGCTGGAAGGGGAGTAGAGCAACCAGGGCACGAACCGTTGCCCACATGGGATCCTGGAGCGTGCAAGGCAAGGACTTTAGCCGCTAGGCTACTGCGCTGGGCCCTTATGCATATTTTGAGACAGAATTTATCTGCTCCGCTACCCTGGCAAGGGTGTCTGGTGTCACAAACGCAGGTTAAAGGGCTGGCATTGTGTGATGGTGTGTTATCACTGCTTGTGATGCCAGCATCTCACAATAGATACTGCTGCAAGTCCACTTCTAATACATCTCCCTGCCCGTGTGCTAGGGAAATCAGCAAAGGATGGTCTTGGGCCCCTGCCATCCATGTGGGAAACCTGGATGGAATTTGGGGCTCCTGTCTTTGGCCTGGCCCAGCCCCAGCCATTGCAGCCATCTGGAGAGTGTACCAGTGGATGGAAGCCCTTTCCCTGTGTCTTTGTCTCTCTCTCTCTCTCTCTCTCTCCCTACCTCTCTCTCTCTCTGTTATTCTGCCTTTCAAATAAAAAGAAATCGGTCTTTAAAAAAAACATAAATACCTGTGTTCTCACAACGCTCGTTCAGTATTGGAAAACACGTGTGAGAAGCCGTTGTGTGTTCTGCCAGCTGGGGAAGACAAAATCCCACTGTCAGGATACACAGAACTGGGGCTTCCCCTGTCGGTCACTGCCATCTGCCTCGTTGTTTGTCCCCACTTAGATGCTGCTGGAGGGAGCGTTTCCTAGACCCGCTGCCTCTTGCCCTCTGCAGTAGCGCTGGTTGGGAAATACATGCTCTTTTCCATTAGAGACACACATCCTGGCTTTAATGAGCTCAGGAACCCAGGGCTTCACCGTGGGCCACAATGGGGTTTCAGGGCAAGCAGGAAAATCTCATGGCTATGGCCAACTGCATTGCCAGCTTCCCGGAAGTACAGGTGGGTGTCTTGCACATGGAAGGCTGGAGGCATAGGGGGCGATGTGGAGAGCCTAGCACGGTGGCTGGGTCATCCCTGTGTTAGACCTTCAGGCTGCCTAAGAGCCCAAAGATCTGGGGATTTCCTCTGCCTCCCAGAGCATTCTTTGTCCTTAATCCAGTTGTTGCCACAGATAAACTTGATTTCTTCCAGATGCCCCAGAGGGAGTGATTGTGGAAGCTGCTTTTGCAGGTAGGCTCGCTCACGCAAGGCTCTGCAATCCTCCATGAGCTGGGAACTAACTCTCCCTTTCACACACAGGGCCCAGGAGGGAGGCCAGCTGCTGTAGGGGCCAGGAAGGGATCAACTCTTTGGCTGAGTTTGCCTAATTAGAATCAAGAGGCTTGGCTTCTAACTCCACAAGCCATTGGATGGCCTAGGGTTGCAATCAGGTCAGTAGGAACATAGGCAGGATACTTGGGCTGGTAACGCTGGTTAGCCCTATTGTACTATTCATAGTCAGAAGAGTTTACTGTCTGGATTCCCAACTGCTAACAGTCAGATATAAGCCACATATACAATTTTGGAAGTCTCTGATAGCCACATTGAATAAGGAAAGTGAAAGTGTTAATCTGTATTTTATTTAATCTAATATACCAAAAATGTCATTATTTAAACTTCACATCATAGTAAGTCAAATCACTGTGTGTGTGCGTGTCTTTAAAATTGAGACCAGTCACATTCTAAGCAGTTAGCATGGATAAATCCAGACCTGGAACTTTGAGCCGTCCCACCTGATGGGTGCACAGGAGCTGGGGCAATTCTTCACTGGCTCCTGTTTATCTTGGTTGAGGTCTGTTGCAGGGCAGGCCTGGGGTTAATTCTTGGACACTTTGCTGACCTGCAGCCCTCCTGTCGAATGGACTTGATGTCTCAGGGGACAGCTGGAGCCACGTGCTGCCTGTAACAAGTTTTAATCACTTCTTTTGGTGTCTTCTTGATAACAAATCACCTGCTGTTGTACCTCTCGTCAGTGAGCCAAGATGACCTGGTGGACATTGACTGACCTCAGAGATGAATCCCAAACCCTCTCATTTAAGACCCAAGGGATGCTGGAGGCTCCCCACCTGTTTCGCTTTCCTCCTGCTGGTCTTACTGCACAATCCTGTGTGATTTCTTACTCCCAGCCCTCCTGTTCATGTTTGTTACCTTTCCTCCTGGAATGCTCTGTTTCTCTGCCTGCCCATTTGCGCTTCATTCTGTAAGAGGGCTCACTCCTCAAGGAGCTGCCTAGGCTATCTGTAGGCTTTGGCAGGTATCTCTGTCTTATTCCCCTGAGGGCATTCTCATCTTCCAGCATGCATTTAGGAGGTGCCTGAGAGACCCTGCTCTTGTCTGCATGGATTTCAAAAGCCTGTTTTGCAATAAAATAAACTTAGCTTAATTCCCAAAATGGGCTTGCTGGATCCAGGGAATCATCTATTTCCACTTCTTTGAGGAACTTTCCTGCTGTTTTCTGAGCAGCTGGTCTACCTCCCACTCTTACCAGAAGTGGGCCAGGGTTGTGGTATCTCCATATCCTTATAAACTCTTGTTATTCTTTTCTTTGTTTCAAAATAGGAATCATTCTATGGGCAATAAAGTGGGAAATAGTGGTTTTATTAAAAATTACAATTAGGGGCCAGCATTGTGGCACAGTGCTCTAAGATGCTACCTGTGATGCTGAAATCCTATATTGAATGTGGTTCCACTCCTGGCCACTTCTCCTTCCAGTCCAGCTACTGCTCCTGGGAAGGCAGTGGAGGATGGCCCAAGTATTTGGGTCTCTGTCACCCACACGGGATACCCAGATGGAGTTCCTGGTTCTTGGTTCTCTCTGCCTTTCAAGTAAATAAATCTCTCTCTTTTTTATAAAAAAAAAATGCAAATAGATAAATAAATCTGTGACTCAAATGAGGGAGGGCCAGAGGAATTAGATGAGGAAAGGAAAGAGGGAAGGCTTTGGTTGTCCTGCAGTTTTGTTCTAGTTGTCATTAGGAACACAGTTGTGCTTGCCAAGGAACACAGATGATGGGGTCAGAAGTTTGTGTGCCAACACCCTTGACCAGCATTAGCATTCTTTATTCCAGCTAGATTTATGTTAGCAGTGAAAGAAAACAAATTTTTATTTTTATATTTAAGATTCCAACGTATGACTTTCAGATGGAAGGAAAAATCTGTTTTGGTCAGATGGACAAGTTTTTAAGCACCTTACAGCTACTTTGGTTTCTTCCTGTAGATTCTTCACATATGCAAAAAAAACGAAGTCGGCTGGCTGGCTGAAAGGGGAACATGTTGCTTTTATTGACTGATAAGAAAGTGCCTTCAGCCAGTACAGGTCCTTGAATGGTGATGCTGGTGATGAATGGGTTTAGAGAACAAGTTCTCCAGAGGGTCCCAAGGATACAGCCAGCTCATCTGATGTTTTTTTTTATTAATTATTTTGCATTATGTTACAGTTTCATAGGCTCTGGGAATCCCCCGCCACGCCCATCCCCCCTGGTGGCTTCCTCCACCTTGATGCAGTATTACAGTTCAAATTCAATCAAGATTCTTTCCTTGCAAACATATACCAAGTATAAAGTCCAGCTATTTAATGTCCAGATGGGTTGAACAGACTCTTGGGGAGACCATTTCTGGTCCGTTGTTAGAGCTGGCTCATCTGATGTTTAAAGTGGTGATTGTATTGGTGCTCAGCCTAAGTCCCCGCACAGTGACAGTTCAGACAACAGCTGCTGGGACGTGCATGAATGTAGATGTTTGGATCCCAGAGTAGCAGTATGGCTGTAGCAGGCTCCATATGCATGCTAAGATAAGCCTTGCTGAGACAGCACAGCTTGGGTCCAATCCTTCCTGATGCTTTCCATGTCCAGCAAGATGACTCCTGTACAAAGCAATAGGATCCACTTAAAAAGACGACACAAGCAAATTAGAATTAATGGGGACATTTCTAAGGGAGTTGCATTCCTTGAAAATTAAAAAGATTGTTCTTCAATAAATAAACGAGCACCGTGGAATGTCTGGCCTAGAACTCCGGTGCCTAATAGTTTTCATCTTTTGGTAGGGTTGCTGGGGGTGCTGTCAGGCCCTTCTCTTTGCAGATGTCATGAAAAGACTTGAGCCAGAGCCCTTCCAGACTGAGGTGGGATTTATTCTCAAGACCCCTTCATGGCAAAAGAAGTTCAGTGCTGGCTCCAGCCCAGTCCCTGCTCATTCATGTGTAGGACATGACTGAATAGGTTGTCTTCCGCAGGCCCTTCCACTGTAAAATGCACAGGTTCAACTCATGGCCTGTGGTAGCACTGATGATAACATTAATGTCCACTCATTCATTCATTCATTCATTCATTCATTTATTCATTCATTCATCCATTCTGCAGGGCTTCATTGTATACCTACTGTGAATGATGTATCTCGGGACAGTTCTGCTGGAAGACAAACGATTAAACCCATTATTGCACAGGGACTCACTGAGGTATTGGAGAATCATCTCTGATCTCCCTGGAGAAAGCTTCGTATCAGGCACACTTCTGCCTCTGGGATTGCAGAGATGCATAAAGCCCAAGGATGTGTAAAACCTGATCTGAGTTCCTGCCTGCTGCTGTTCAGATCTAGGGCCGAACAGAGAAGGAGTTCTTAAGTAACCACACCAAGAGATGTACATCCACAGCCTTGGTGCGATTGCCTTGAGGGGCTGATGGAGCACAGGGCCGGCCAGCTAACAGGGATTTATCTCACCTCAGTGAGGCAAAGGTGTGAGCCTCCTGGCACCCTGACAGGCAGGGGGCAGTGGGCAGTGATCGGGAGGAATGGCCGTGAGGCTGGGGAGGCACTGGACACCCCATTCTGGCACTTCCTTGCTGGCTCACCATAAGCCTCTGCAGTTAGATCAATTAGATGACTGCATCTCTACAAACAGGCCTCTAGTCCAGGCGCTTTCCAGGTCTACGAGGTTTCATCCTGTTTTCGTTTCATTTCTAGGAATAGTTTTGGAAGCAGAAGTGTGCTGTTTTGGTTATTGACATTTAAACATTAGAGGGAGCATGAAGACAACTTTGTGGACTGTATTGTAGCATGTGGGTTTACAATCTGCCCTGTAAGGTATTGGCTCTCCTTCGTCCCAGAGACCTCCAAATTGCTGTGTGATCAGGTGTCAGAGTTTGGGGGTGGTAGGGGCTTAGATGTTCCTGGCCTGATCCCCTCTTGTTGACACCCAGGAAGAGGAGGTTGTGAATCCATGAACAGCCCTGGAATGAACAGAGTTCCATGTTGTCTGCTTGCCACTTAGTGGGAATCGTGGTTCCCTCTACAAGATACCTGGACCGCTTGGGAATGCTTCTGCATTGCTTTTGGAGGTGAAACTATTAACTCCCTCACAATCCCAAGCCTGAGGATTCCTCTTGGATTCTTACAAAAGCAAACACGAGGACAGAAATAAACCGCTGACTGTTGAGAATGACAGTGGCCAACAATAATAAATCATGGCCACACTCACCCAGGGTCAGGGTCTTCATTTGTTGGAGATCATTCAAGAATTTGAAACGCAGAGCCCTGAGTTCATTTTTCACATCTCCATTAAAGCTCTCATTTCCAAAGGCTGGCCCTCCACTGGCTCACTGCACATGTTATTCTTGCTGGTGTGCCAGACGTGCAGGAGGCCAAGGGCCTCACTTCGTGGGTGGGTAATGGTGATGTTCCCTCCCAAGTTCCTATTTCAAAGTACCATGGCCTGTTGTGATCTGGTGATAATTCTCTTTCATGCTGTACTAGCTGCGTTAATGGTTGCAAACAACAAAAGCATATGCTAGCTAATTCATGTACAAAAGGCAGTTTATCGGGAGGATATCGGCTGGTTCAAGAAGTAGCTCAGACTGGACACACTGGTCACACCAGACAGTGTTACCTCAGGGCTCTCATTGCCTCTACAGCAACCTTGTGCGATCTTAGGACAACTGTGGCTTTGGACAGCCCTCAAAGTTCATAAACATAGGCGGAGAACATTTGTCAGCATGATGACGCCACCTCAACGCCCAGAGATCACATGTTGTAGTGAATCAGAGCCCACACTGTAATGACCTATCAAGAGGAACAGGGTTAGGGTTGACACTTTCTGCTTCTGCTGCCAGTTTTCAGAGTTCCAGGACAGGATAAGGTCAAGATACTGGGCAGCCAGAAGTCACCACGGCCCATTTCACAGACCCTGCTGTGCTGATCCCATCTTACATCCACTGCTTCAGTCGGCCAATGACGTGGACTTGGCTGTCCACAGCACACAGTCACCATCCGTCTCATGCACTGACCAACAGTGTCAACCTTAGCTTTGTGCTATCCTGCCAGCCTGCCAGCTGCCTCATTGGCTCACCATCCTGCTCCTGCACCCCTCAGTCTTTGGCCCTCCTGTTTCACGTTGCAGATATGACAAACATGGCTGCAGTGCCAGCTCCTCCCCTCTTGTCATTGTTCCCCAGGCCTGACCCTGCAGGTGTTTTCCAGTCCTGTCTCCATGGCCTCCTCTCCTGTGAATCCTTCCCAATAGCATGCACCTGCCCTCTGAGAATAATCATCTTTTACAAATAATAGTTCTCCAGGCCCAGTGTGATGGCTCAGTGGCTAAATCCTTACCTTACAAGCACCAGGATCCCATACGGGCTCTAGTTCGTGTCCCGGCTACTCCACTTCCCATCCAGCTTCCTGCTTGTGGCCTGGGAAAGGAATAAAGAAGGGCCCATGCTTTTGGGACCCTGCACCCATGTGGGAGACCCAAAGGAGACTCCTGGCTCCTGATTTCAGATTGGCTTGGCTCTGGCCACTGCAGCCACTTGGGGAAGTGAACCAGCAGATGGAAGATCTTTCTGTCTCTCCTAACCCTAACCTTTACAGTAAAAATAATCTTTTAAAAAATGCTCCTTTGAGCTGTAATTGCACCACCCACCCCATTCCTCTGTAATTCAGCTGCTCCTCTCCGTAGAAAAGCTCTCCTGAGTAGTTTCCTCCTACATCTCTAGAAGCTTCTTCCATGAGGTTCATCATGCTGCTTGAGCATTCTTACCAAGGACATCAGGGAACTCGAAGGCTGTTTCTGCTAGAGCAGAATCTGTTCTAATCCCTCCTCCTGTGTTTGACCACCTGCTGGTGGGACAGACTGACCGTGCCAGGTGATAGTATCTCTCTTGGTCTTCTGTCCCACCGGCCACTCGCGCTCAGTGTCTGTGCCTGCCTCCTCCACATCTTCTATCCCTCAACCAGAGACTTCTCTCTGTTCCCTGGCAACCATACCTATTCCTCACAAAGATGTGTCTGGCCCAGATCTGCCTGCCTTAGTACCTCCAGCATCTCCTGCGATCACCGAGGCAGGCAGCATAGGGTTGTTCTAACCCTTCTTGGCCCACGGTGTCTCCCATTTTATCCAGTAATGGCTCTGTTGTTCCACTTTACTCAATCCCAAAGCCCAGGACTCCTCATTTTCTAACTTCCTGGTCAAGCCTTAAGTGAATGCTGCCAGTACAACTTCTGGAATAGCTTTAGCATGTGCTTCCTTCTCAATGCCTTGACTCCCTTCTCATCTGCCTGGCCTGTGCTTTCACCTGCTGTGCCTGCATCCTGCAGGAGCATCCTCCTAGCCTTGCTCCCTGCTTCTCCATTAAGCATTGGTTATGTTATTCACCCAGGTGGCCATGTGAGCCCCTCTCTCAAATGAGAGAGCTAAGCTAATGATGGCCATCAAAGCCTGCCTGGCCTGCCAACCCCCAGGCCTTTGATCTCCCAACATTCCCTTCTCATCCCCTCTCCTTTCCAGCCTCATTGGCCCTTTGGACACCAGGGACATGCTTGCCTCTGGGACTTTGCTGCTGTCACCCACATACCTCACCCCTTTCTTTTTTCCAGGTTTCTGCTGAGAGGTCCCTCATCGGAGAGGCTCTCCTCACTATTTACAATTGCATCCCAATCCCACCCATCAAAATATGGCACTTTGGAAGTGGAAGCCAGTCTGCATGTGGGTAAAAACCAAGCTCATATGCAGGACATGGTGGGCATGTGGCACAAAACTGGGTTTTGCAGAAACAGCCAAGTCAGGTGAAGAGAAGACTGCTAAGGATAAGAAAGGGGATAAGGGAATACTGACTGTAAGAACTCAGGAAGTTCCTGAGATTGTAATAGTGCAGAAGTTAACCAGTACATACTAGCCTCTGTATCCCACCCTGTCCACACTGGCTTGCCCCCATCATTGCTGAACATAGCTCATGCAACTGTCTGGGCCCAGTCATTATGGAGTGACCTATACTGGTGCCCCCTAGAGTAAAGTAAAGGCTGCTTCCTTTCCACAGGTGGCTATCAAGTCTCTGGTGGTCAATTTCCCTAACATTTTCTCTCTCTTACATGTTATAAGTTTTCTCCATAGCTGCTCTTACTCCGGTGTGCTTCTTCATGTAAATGGTTCCTCACTTCATGAAGCTACAAGAACTCTGTGGTTTTCTTGGCATGTAAGGCAGTGACTGGCATATAGCAGGTGCTCAAAGAGAATCAAGACCAAAAACTCATTTGCCCGTGAATTCCGTGGACAGGCTGTTGAGTGTGTATGAGTTTTCTAAGTGGGTGTCCAAGTCATGTGAGCCATGTAGCAAGTCCACTTGGTGAGACAAAACTCTGTGAGTCAAGGAAGCTGAGGCCTCCTGGAGCCAAGTGCTCGCTGGGGAGACATGGCTAGTTGAGGGGTTTCCTGGACCTTGAGGTTATGACCCCGATTTCTTTCCACAATTCCCAGCCATCCCTGATGCCTCGTGTAAATGTCGGTGTGTTTCAGGGCATTAAGTGCTGCTTGCTTCCCATTACAGTGTTGATGAGAAGACCCCGTATCTCGCTCTGGGAGCAGTGAAGAACATCTCCCTAAACATCTCCATCTCCAACCTGGGAGACGACGCCTATGATGCCACTGTGTCCTTCAACGTGTCCCGGGAGCTCTTCTTCATCAACATGTGGCAGAAGGTAAGGAGGGCAGCCTGGGGAGAACCTTCTGGGGTCATTTGGTGACCTCACTCTCGCTTGTAGGCTAGAACAGTGATTTGCCTCCGGAGTTATCGGGATTTTATTTTTGCAATCCTGGACTTCAAAAGTAAATTGGTACGGCCCAAGAAAATATGATGTTCTAGAGAGTTCTGCCTTTAGATCAGTAATTGTAGTGTCCTCTGTTGGGTGTAGAGGGCAAGAGATATAACAAAAGGGCATGGTGGAGAATGTGGAAAAATGGAAGGTTCCAGCTCACATCTCACTCACAGGAACACGCAGGGAGGGTACATGCTGCCAGATTCCTTGTTTTTCAAGAAAAACAGAAATCCTCCTTTTTGTGTGACCTCTCGTGACTTTGGAGCTAACTAAAATGTTTTCTGAGCCTTGCGGGAGCCAAACAAAACATGTCCACTAACTGCACCCGGCCTGTAGGCCACCAGCCCGTGACCTCCAGCCTAGCTGTTTCTGATGATCCAGCCTTAATTTCTTGCCTGCCTGCTCTAGCTGGCTCTGGGTTTGTGCTAGGGCTGGTTTTCTCCTGCATCTCACATCCTGTCCTTGGTGACAGATAGGCTAGCCAAAGAGGTGGGAATTGGGCAACCAGGCATGTGAGTGGGGCATGTAGGAGGCCTTCACGTGCTGTCTGTGGGGTTCCTGAAACTCGAAGTTTTGAACACTGTTTGTGGGAAGGTTTGTAACTGGGCCATGATTGTAAGGGGCGGCTAAGCTGTTCTAGAAGTAAAGCATGAAGCGGATGGGATGTGTGGCTGTGCTGCCAGCCACGGCAGAGTTGAGACTACGGTTGCTTCCCACAGTCATGGTGACCTGGGCACCAACCAGGGTCCTTTCTGTGCAGCTCAGTCCCTGACTCAGAGGACTGTGCTGAGCACTCCATGAACCTGGACCTAGTGTCCCCACCTTGGTGGCCCCAACGACAGACTTCCTAGATAATGAATGGCGCTCAGCAGGTGCCCATACAGCCCCGGCTCATCAGGTTGAAACTTTACAATGGAGTGTAAGCTTTCCACACTCAGCATCAACCTCAGACTAGTGAATTCTGCATTTGGACCTAGTGATATGTACGATTGCTCCCTGGAAAAGCAGGCGGGAGCAGCAGTGAGCACAGTTCTGGGATCACAGGGTCAGAGCGGAGCTCCGCTGTGTGCCATGGGGCTGAGCGCCGTGTTCGGCAGGTTAAGAGGTAGTGTGCGGCTGCTATGTAAGAGCTTTTCACTGTCTGCTGGGTTTATCAAGGCATGACATTGTCAAAAGTTTAGGCACATCTGTGTGTTGATCGAACTTAACTGCTGAGGTGAAAGGAGAAGAAGGTAAGACTGTAAGACATGATGTAAGATGTTAACTTTTAAGCCCAAGAGTCAAGATTCATGGTCTTCATAAATATATATTAATATATAAATATTTATATATTATATATGTTTACATACTTATAGAGTCTCTCCATACCATTGAAAAGTAGAGACAGTTTTGAAGTGAACTTATTTTTGTATTCAATGGCTTGCCTTTATTTTTAAAAATAAAGTGACATGAGAAGGTATACAAAAGCTTAGCGAATTCCAGTAAATGCAAAAGGCTCCTGGGAAAGTGGAATTAAGGGATAATGCAAATGTCCTTGAACGTTTCAAGCCCTGACATTTTCAGTTAACTACATGGTTGCGTTGCCTTTTGTTGCTTAGAAATCAGAGCTTGCGGATATTGCCTTATTAAAAGCATCCTATTTATTTGAGAGGCAGAGAGAGCCTCCAGGGGCTGGGTCTCTCCCCAGTTTCCAACAATTGACCGTGCAGAGTAGAAGCCAGAAGCTGGAGATGCGATCCAGGTCTTCCATGTGGCTGTCAGCAGCCCAGGACTTGAGCCCTCACCACTCTTCCTGGGATCTGTATCAGCCATAAGCTGGAGTCTGGCATCAAAGGCAGGAATCAAACCCAGGCAGTCTAATGGGATGTGAGCATCTTCACTGCTGAGCTAAACACCCCCAGTTCCCAGATGGACTTTTTCTCTTCCAAAAAATGATTTTCTTTTATTTGAAAGGACAGAGAAAGAGAGAGAGAAATCTTCCATCCACTGGTTCACTCCCTAAATGTCTTCAGTGGCCAGAGCTGAGCCAATCTGAAGCCAGGAGCCAGGAGTCAGGAGCCAGGAGCTTCTTCTTGACCTCCCACATGATTGCAGCGGCCCAAGGACTTGAACCATCCTCTGCTGCTTTCCCAGGCCATAATCAGGGAGCTGGATGGGAAGTGAAGTACCTGGAACACAAGTCAGGGTGCTGGTGCTTCCAGGTTGAGGATGATGAGCCTGTTGAGCCATGGCAGCGGCCAAAAGAGATGGACTTTTTAGAATCCAAATCTATGGGTGCATGCAGTGAACACCCTGGGAATCAGGAGAATGGTTTGAGGGCTTGGCTGTGAGCCTTGCAGTCTAGGTAGGAAGTCACTGACCCAGTGGTTTTGCAGAGCAGACAGGCTAGAAACCCTACCAGTTATTATTATTATTCAGGAAGAGATCATGAAATGTTCTTGGGTTGGGAAAATGAGACTCTGGACCAAGGAAACAGACAAGCAAGGATATAGGGATGAGCCAAGAAACAGAGTAAACAGGCCAGTCTCAGTCGGTCAGTGTGGGATTTCCAGGAGAGAGATGATCAGGTTAGCTGGCAGGAAGAGCACAACACCTCCCCACAGGATGTGCTGTGAGAGTCCCAGAGCCCCCAGGAAGTGGAGTTCATTCTGGAAACCCACTGGTTGTGAGCCTTGGGGCCTGGCCCAGGATTCGTGCTTCATCGCCACCCTCCTGTGGCACATGAAGCTACGCCTGCAACACCGCCATCCCATACAGATGCTGGTTTGAGGCCTGGCTGCAGCACTTCTGATCCATCTCCCTACTTAGGGGCTGGGAAAGCAATGGAGGCTGGTCCAAGTGCTTGAGGCCCATATCCCGGGCTTGTGATTCAGGCTGCCCTAACCTTGGTCATTGTAAGCATCTAAGGTGAAGCAGCAGATGCAAGAAATCTCTCTCTCTCTCTCTCTCTCTCTCTCTCTCTCTCTCTCTCTCTCTCTCCCACCAACTCTGCCTTTTAAATAATTAGTTTTTTGAAAAAGTAGTGTGATGGAGGGCAGGACCTTCCCATGGCCAGGCCAGCTCTGCTTCTTATTTCCGCTGCTTCAGAAAGGAACTGGACTCCAATTGGAGATGCCAATTGGGAGCGTGGGGATGCCAAGCTCCAGGATATCTTTCTGGGGCCCACTTCTGATGCCAGATGGCTCCAAGGGCACAACTGTTTGTGTTTCTCATGAAGTGTGCCTGCCTGTCCTTGTGTCCTGTAGCTTAGATGGGGCAGTCTCCAGTCTCAGGAGTCTACTCCTTTCTAGGCATCCTGTCTGCTCAGGGTGGTCCCAGGTGTGATAAGGACGCACTGTGCAATCCGAGTGGACTCAGAAGGGCTGGCACAGGCAGCAACTATGTACCTTGACCTTTGAGGGCGTGCCTGGATGGTGCAGTTTCTATGCCGAAACTGCACCTGTGCCTGCAGGCAATGCCAAACGCATTGACAGAGACAGAAAGTCCAGACGGATGGAGCATGAGGCTGTGCAGGCAGAAGCGTCTGCCCCTTGGCCCTCCCCAGGAGTGTGAGCACAGCACAGACAGCCTGCCTGCTCCCTGCGTTGCATGCCAGCAACCACCTTTCCTTGAGTTTCAAGTTCATGGCAGCCCTGAGTGAAATGCAAGCCTTAGATGTTTATAGTTGGTTCTCCGCAGCCGTTAGGATGATGAATGGACAGCCCTGAGGGTGGATGTCAGAGCGTAGAAGATCATCAGTGTCTTCCGCCCCTTTTCTGCCTTTAATCCAGTGCTCCAAGCTCCCTGGTGACCTTCCCCTGAACTTCCGGCGGCAATGGCAGAGTGCCAGGCAGACCGCCCTCACCTGGCTGGCAGCCCAGTGTTGTCCTGTTAACACTGGCGAGCTCTTTCCGCAGGTCTGGAGTGATTCTCCCAGATTCTCCTATTCCCTGGCAGTCCCTGTAGTATCTGTGAGCTGACTTTCCTACTTGAGCGGCAGGTACCCTGAGGTGCCAACCTGTGTTGACCCCTGTGGTGTTTTTTATGGCTCATCACCAATCAGAGATCCTAGCCCAAGGAGTACAGCCGGACCATTCCTTCCCAGGGGGTGGTGAGCAGTGAGAAAGTGCTGGAAAAGCCCCACCGCCTAGTGTGGCCTAGAAGCCCAGGGAAAGCTCAGTTTCCCTGTGTGTGAAAAGCTCCGTTTTTGCATTCTCTGCATTGGAGCCAGAAATGTTAACAGAGTGGCCGCTACAAGTCAGTTGAGCCTAGTTCCCAGAGCCATGGAACCCATCATCTGGGAGGGGATTTCAGAAAGCCTGTTAAAAATCCAGAGTTTGCAAGTGTGTCATTCAGGTCCACAGCAGATGGGTAGGTAACTGGACAGAGAACGGTAGAACGACTAGTGTGATTCCCGTATCATTTTCCTTTTTCCACAGTGGTTTCAGGCTCTACGTTATTCTATTAGGATTTAAAAATATATATATATTTTTTCCCAAGTTCCCACATGGTGCACTTACCCTGAGGACTGAGCTCTCTTGGGTCCTGGATGAGGCCGAGGACTCGTTCACTGCCTTGCGGCAGTGTCTTTGGCGTGAGCCCCCAGCATTGGGTCCGACCCGGCAGGGGCACCCCCCACAGCCGCCACACTGTGAGGAGCGGCAGTTGCCCCCGAATCCCAAGGCCCGAACCCCTCCCAGACTCACCTAGCTGCCAGATATTAGCGGCTGGGTGGAGCTAGGAATTTTAAGCCAGTTCCCAAGTTCCCACATGGTGCACTTACCCTGAGGACTGAGCTCTCTTGGGTCCTGGATGAGGCCGAGGACTCGTTCACTGCCTTGCGGCAGTGTCTTTGGCGTGAGCCCCCAGCATTGGGTCCGACCCGGCAGGGGCACCCCCCACAGCCGCCACACTGTGAGGAGCGGCAGTTGCCCCCGAATCCCAAGGCCCGAACCCCTCCCAGACTCACCTAGCTGCCAGATATTAGCGGCTGGGTGGAGCTAGGAATTTTAAGCCAGTTCCCAAGTTCCCACATGGTGCACTTACCCTGAGGACTGAGCTCTCTTGGGTCCTGGATGAGGCCGAGGACTCGTTCACTGCCTTGCGGCAGTGTCTTTGGCGTGAGCCCCCAGCATTGGGTCCGACCCGGCAGGGGCACCCCCCACAGCCGCCACACTGTGAGGAGCGGCAGTTGCCCCCGAATCCCAAGGCCCGAACCCCTCCCAGACTCACCTAGCTGCCAGATATTAGCGGCTGGGTGGAGCTAGGAATTTTAAGCCAGTTCCCAAGTTCCCACATGGTGCACTTACCCTGAGGACTGAGCTCTCTTGGGTCCTGGATGAGGCCGAGGACTCGTTCACTGCCTTGCGGCAGTGTCTTTGGCGTGAGCCCCCAGCATTGGGTCCGACCCGGCAGGGGCACCCCCCACAGCCGCCACACTGTGAGGAGCGGCAGTTGCCCCCGAATCCCAAGGCCCGAACCCCTCCCAGACTCACCTAGCTGCCAGATATTAGCGGCTGGGTGGAGCTAGGAATTTTAAGCCAGTTCCCAAGTTCCCACATGGTGCACTTACCCTGAGGACTGAGCTCTCTTGGGTCCTGGATGAGGCCGAGGACTCGTTCACTGCCTTGCGGCAGTGTCTTTGGCGTGAGCCCCCAGCATTGGGTCCGACCCGGCAGGGGCACCCCCCACAGCCGCCACACTGTGAGGAGCGGCAGTTGCCCCCGAATCCCAAGGCCCGAACCCCTCCCAGACTCACCTAGCTGCCAGATATTAGCGGCTGGGTGGAGCTAGGAATTTTAAGCCAGTTCCCAAGTTCCCACATGGTGCACTTACCCTGAGGACTGAGCTCTCTTGGGTCCTGGATGAGGCCGAGGACTCGTTCACTGCCTTGCGGCAGTGTCTTTGGCGTGAGCCCCCAGCATTGGGTCCGACCCGGCAGGGGCACCCCCCACAGCCGCCACACTGTGAGGAGCGGCAGTTGCATTATGGCATTATGGAATGCCAGGGCGTGGTTGCCTGTACTGGATATGAATGCAGCACCCAACCAGCACACATGAGATCCAGGAAGGAAGGGAGGGGCAGAACTGGCGGGGGGATTAAGGGGCTGGTTCCCTCGCCGGACAGCTACTCCCAATGGAGAGCGTGGGCTGGGATAGAGACAGACTAGACTATGCAAGGCTACAACACCTGTGCGCTGCATGTGGACCAGATCAGGGAAAAGCCAGGCTGGGCTGATTATTCCTGCTGGTGCAAGCATAAATTAGAGTGGGTGAGGGATGTTTGGGCATAGCCGCAGAAGCTGGCACTGGGGACTAATTCTGTCAAGTCAAATCACAGAACCACCTAAAGAGTGCATAAACCGGGACAGAGAGACCTGGGAGGGAAAAAGTGGGTTCCCCCTTCTTGGGTCACTATTCCCGTGGGAGGGCATGAAGACTGGGACGGGGGCTGGGATGGCTAGATAGAGAGGCACTCAACAACACCCGTGAGGGCTGGATGGTTGAGTTGGTTAGATAGAACTAAGCTTCAATACCCATTGACACGTACAAGAGCCAAATGGGATGAGGGACAGACTGGTCTTCTGCTACACATACTAGCAAACCAGGGTAGGGGGCGGGCCTGGTGGGGGTTATTGTGGGTCGCCCCGACTAGGCTGCAGCTCCCACTGGTTTGTGTGAGGGCCAAGTACGTGCTGGGCAGAACCAGACTGGACTGCAACACCCATTGGTTCCAGTGCAACTCGGGACTGAAAACAGAACCAACCCAGCAATTGCAACCACCAGCTGATCAGGGTGATGGACTGTGCCGGGCCCTGTGCTTGCTAGAGCATACAAGAAACTAGTCTGGGAATACCTCAAAGTTTCTTTGGAGATCTCCCTAATCGAACTGCTGGACTCAGAACTCTAATCAAGAAAAGACAGAAGACAGAGCAAATCAATCATTCATCTCAGCTATATGTTGGCAGCGATATATGGGGCAAACGGAGACTTTATGATGGACCATATCAATCAGTGGACGACCTCATCGAGCGAAACTGGCAGCGATTCATAACCGGAGAACTATTAACACCACTCGAGCACATATCTCAGAGCATGCCCCACATCCGGGACTCGGGGTGGGCGGGAAACTGGGTGGGGCTTCCCCCTCAATATCCCCCTTTACCTCAGATACAAGATGGAAACAATGTGGACATAATAGTATTACCCACTTCCCTATCCCCCTGAACCTTTTTTTTTTTCTTTTCTTTTTCTTTCTTTAACTGTAATTAACTATGTAAAGATTGTCAACAACACAATAAAATAGATTATAAAAAAAAAAAAAAATATATATATATATATTTTTTGTAACCAAAAACTATCCTCCTGGAGCTGGCGTCTTGCAGTGGGTTGAACCACTGCTTGAGACTCTGGCATCCCACATCAGAGTTCCATTGTGAGTCTTGACTGTTCCGCTTCCAATCCTGATTCCTGCATGTGTGCTTGGGTCATGGAGGTCCCTTCCTAGAGATAAGGAAGATGATGGAGACAGTGGGATTGGGTCTGTGTTCAGATAAAGAAGGAGGAGCACTCTTGGTCCAGAGACTAGCCTGTGTTTGAGACAAGCTCTGGGACTAACAGGTAAGGTGCAGGCAAGAACTACCTCCACTTGCCTGGGTCCACTGGTCATCCACCTGCCTGGGTCCACTGGTCAGCTTCTCTGTGGAACTGTCAGCAACTGTTAGCTGCTAGTTAGTTACTTCCTTAGCATGTTGCCTGTGTTGAAGTGTACTTCATCCACAGTAAAATGCACACATTGTTAAGTGCCCCTGCTGTCATCGCCCACATCAGGGAGCAGAAAATCTCCAACAAGTATTAAAGACAGGTAGGCATTTCCCAGGCATCACTCCATACGTGGATTTTTCTGTTTTTCAATTTCATATAAAATCAAACCATAGGAAATACGTGCCTGTTTTGGTCTGGCTTCCCTCCCTCAACACATTGATAGAGCAGTGTGTTTGTGGCTATGTGGAATTCCATTATATGACTGTGCCACACGATGTCTTACTATCCTAGTGACAGGCTGTAGAGCCATTGCTGGTTTCGTTGATTTTGAATGAAGAAGCTAAGAAGATCCTTCCAGGTCAGTGTGGATTTCTTTTCGTGTCTCTTGGGCATATATCTACTAGTCATCCATCCTGTCTGGTCAGTTCTCTGCTTCCTTTGTTGGGTCCTCTTTGTCTTTCCAACCTTCATGGCCGAGTCCCCATAGGGAAGAACCCTTGGGATCCTGTTTTTTCTCCATTGTCTCCTGCTTGAGCTTGTACCGTGGGTGAACTCATCATCTGTATGGCGACAACTTGTAAATTCCCCCTGTCAAGCCTCGTGGTCACCCCTTCCTTCCGTCCTTGACTGTCTAGCAGGCATCTCATATTTGGGATGTCTGATGAAATGGGGGACTGTTCAGCCCAAACCTGTTCCATTGTGGAAAACAGCAGCTCCACCTTGGGACTCAGCTCTTTCACACTCTGCCAAGTCTGGTGTAAAGCTGTAAGCCAGTGGTCTCTCCTCCGCATCCTTGCTCCCATCCCGTCACCTTTTACCCTCTTCATAATTGATCTCCTTGCTCCTATACGCATCCATGCTCTGAGCCCTCCAGTGGCTTCTCCTCTCATTGTAAAGCCTAATTCTTTACCTAGAAGGTTTATACGATCTGGCCCCTTTGCTCTGTTTAGGAATATATGCCCTGTCTCTCTTCCACTTCCCATCTGCTCTGTAGCCATAGTGGTCCCCTCGCTGTGCCTTACAAGGTACCAGTCTTGTTCTTGCCTCAAGAACTACCCCCAAACACTGACTGTACCACAAAGTACACACCTGGTCCACTCCCTCACTTCCTTGTCTGCTCAAATACCTCCTCGCCAAAAACACCTGCTGTTCCAAGTACTCCCACCTCGTCCTTTTCATGCTTTCCTCCATAGAACTATCATCCAGCATACTGTTTATTGCTGAGTGTCTTAGTCTTCCAACCAGAGTATAAATTCCACTGAAGGACATTGTATTCACTGACTCACGTCTGGGAGCTACAGTGACTGGAGTGTAGTGGGGTCTCTATGTGGAATGAAAAATGAGTGGATAGTCAGTGGACATAGTGATAGATGATAAAGGTTCCTATCTTTCCTGCCTGCTACAGTTAAGATTCCAGTTATCATCGAGTTTGTATGGCACTGATAGTTGTCAAGGCCAAGTCAAGTGTTCTTTTTAAGAAGTTGATAGTGTAGGGGAGCATACTAATATCTTAGCTCCCTGGAGACCTGTGTCCCCATCTGGTGATGGAGTTTTGTTAGAAAGAAGCAGTCCTGGGGCCCAGTTAAATATTTTGATACAAACCCCAGGCCTTTCAGAAAAATGATTCATTTATTTGAAAGGAAAGTTACAGAAAGAAAAGAACAGGGAGAGGAGAAGGAGACAAATTCATTTTCCATCTGCTGGTTCACTCCCAAAATGGCTGCAAAGGCCAGAACTAGGCAGGGCTGAAACGAGGAGCCTGGAACCCCATCTGGGTCTCCTACATGAGTGGCAGTGGCCCAAGCAGTGGGGTCATCCTGTTCTGCTTTTCAAGATGCATTAGGAAGGAGCTGGATCAGAAGTGGAGCAGCCACTTCAGGAGCAATGCTTCTCTGATATGGGCTGCCAGAATTGCAGCTAGCTTGACCAGCTCAATGACAATGCCCAGCCCCCAAATACAGCCTGTATGTCTGCCTTCCAGTGGCTGCTGAGCCAGACGAAGAACTAAACTCTCTTCCTCATCTGGAGCCAGCTTTCCCTCCTGGCATAACAATGTGGATTTCCTCAGCATCCCTGGGGTTTCTAAGCCCTGGCTACAGCTGGGACCTGAGCTATGGGTCATGTGGGCTCATGGCTGATACTGACTGTTAAAATGAACTCCTCATAGCATCCATGTGTTAGGTTTTCCCCAGTAATAAACTTGGAAGTGGGAAATGAATTGTAAGTCATTTGAGTGGGAAGTGAGGATCGGGGAATATGGAAGAGAAAGAGAAAGCAGCTGAGAAAGACACTAGCCAGGCACTATTGTGTGCAAACTGGATTCACCCCACTGGGGAGCTATGGGTCTGCAAAGCAAGCACCTTGGGGTTCTCCTAAACCCAAGGGTGAGGCACAGGTGTCTCACCCACCAACTCCTGGCACACCCACCCCCGCCAGTGATGAGGGGCTGCTCCTTTGCATGGCTCAGAGCAATTGTGTCCCTAGAGCAAGCCCTCAGGTGGAAAACTGCAGGTGTTGGAACCTGGAGTGTCAAGATTCTGGAGTGATAGATGGGACAACCACAGCAGTGGCCTGTGAAACTGGTTTACCAGCTTGTTAGCAACCAGGCCACAGCTCAGTTCCATGCACGGTGCTCCTGGTCCTCGGTAAGGCAGAGGGAGAGGTATTGAGGTGCAGGCTGTGGGTTTTAGATTCGACTAAATCAGTGCCTCAGGCCGCACAGGCCATCTGGAAGGTTGTGGAGATCATCTTGCTTTGAGGGAGCGCATGAAGTCCTCAGGTGCACCCGGCCAAGAAGGGTGCCTACTTTTAACAAAAGCTGCCAGTACAGTTAAGTCTTAACTGGGAGAGGGGAGGTGCAGGCTGCTGATGAAACCAGGGGTGAGGCGTAGTGTTACAGGTGCCTGCCAGAGGCTCACAGTGACCCATGTTAAAACAGCAGGGCATTAGGGCTCCAAACGCTTTGCTTAGCTTCAGGATGAGGCAGCTGGGAAGGACCATTGCTGGGATCATAGCCCAGGCTGTCCAATGCCAGGCCTGCATTTTGTCCGCTGTGCATCTGTACTGCTCCCAGAAGAAGTCGGCAGGGGTAGCCAGAGCCCCTCATAAGCTCAGACTGACAAGACAGGACCTGGAGGTAGTGTGTCCATGGAGCCCCTTTTTCCTTGGGAGAGTAATAGCAGAGCCAGTGACGTCAGAAGGGAGAGCTTCCTTCTGCTGTCATGACCTCCTGTCTGCAGACAGAAAGCATGAACAGAGCCGGGATAAGCAATCTAGAGCTGTCGATGTCTGGACTGAGCCAACACAGCCAGCCAGCAGAAGGGGCAGGGCCAACTGGAGTGCGTGCAAGTGGCCCCAGGAACCTCACGCAGGTTTGAGAGAGGAGCTGCTGAGCCTCTTCTGAGCTCACTCCAGGAACCCAGCCCTCCACTGGACAAGAGTGTGATAGCCCATAGCATGTAGGGGATGCTCATCCATGTGGCCGGAGACCCGGGACCCCAAAGTAGAGCAGATGCTGGTCCTTCCTCCCGAGGAGCACAGAGCAGAGGCCCTGCTCCTGGAAGGCTTTTGGGTGTGGGGTGAAGAGGTTTGCTGACCACCCTTAACTAGGGAAGGGTGCACATCTGCTGAGACTCCACAGCCCAGAGGTCACTGCTACGATGCTTGCCCCAAATTTCTTCTTGTTTCTTGATCTATCGACATGTAGCTGGGTGCGTGTGTATATTCTTTTAAGAGACACGTGGAGTATTAAGTGCACATCATACCAGAACAGTAGTAATCCTTTGCCTGTTTGGCATTTTCGCTTGATTTACAGTCCTTTGCTCCACAGGAGCCTAACTGCTGCAGACAAGTTCATCTGTCTTTTCCCTCGCACGTCATGTCTGCCTGTGGTGTTGGCTTAGAAACTCGTCCCCATCTCCCAGGAATCTACAGAAACATTTATCAAATAGCGTGTGGTTTTCTTATTTTTTTCACACTTTAGATTTTCCATCTTTTTTTAAAAAAGTAGATTTCCTTTTGGTCTAATGAGAAAAAGACAAAGTTGCAAACTTCTTTTCTCTAAATAGAACATTTCTTAACTCTGCATCAGCTTCCTGCACCAGTGCTGACCTGAACTTGCTGAAATGCTCTGCCACCCAAGGTGGAGTCGATGGGTCCCCCTGGTCTGTGTCCCCCAGGGTCAGGGAGGTAATGGCTCTAAGTCCCGGAGCAACTCGGTTGTCCCTGGAAGAAGTTTCTCCCAGAGCACCTGCCGTTTTTAAACTTTTTTACCGTGTATCCCATCTGCTCCTGCAGACACAGCCTTGGAATGATCCTGGATGCCACGTTTTAAGTTTGGAAGACTAATTTTCGAGTTTTGCATCCAGCAGTCTTCCCTGTGCCTTCGAAAGGGGTCATTGTTGTCTTCACTTGGGCCTGAATGTTTTTGGTGTGTGTGCCTCAGGATCAAGGCTGTGAATTGAATCTTTTTCCATTACATGTTTATAACTGGCTATGATGTATATGTATGCAGAGTTTTCAAGTTTAGCCTAGATTTAGTCAGCTCAGTTTATTTATCCTAATTTTTCAGTTTTATTAATTCCAGCCTTTTTTTTTTTTTTTTAGCTGGAACATCATCTCCTAAGCAAATCATGATTTTAGTTTTTCTTCTCTGTGAGTAAGCCCTAACTCCATTTTTCCCGAATGAAGCATCGTTGCCTCACTTTCAGGCAGTGTTGAGCAGCGGGCATGGTGACATCTCTTCCACTCTGGGTGGATACAACTGGTTCTCATTTAACAAGTGCTTGGCCAGGGATGGGTGGAGATGCCTGGTCACAAGTCAGCTTTTAATCTCTGGGATAGTACCTTTCTCTTCTAAGGAGTTCTTGAGCCTGAAAAGAAGTGATCACTACAATTCATGTCATTTCCAATGCCTTTCTCATTTATTTTGGAACAATTGCCGTTTTCTAAGTTCTCCACTGCCGTTTTATAAGTAAGGACTTAAAAACAGATTCAGGAAGTATAGGCTGTACCATATGAAAGCGATGCTATTCTATATCAAGGATTACCAGATATTGGTAAATTCATGTGGATCAAATGGTTTTTCCTCTTTTGTCATTGGACACCAGCCATGTCATTGGCCTTTTTCACAGCCTCCGCCTGTCTTGCCTGCATTCAGTACCTTAAAAAGCAAACCCGCAGCGCCTCATCAGTAGGCTAATGCTGAAAACTCCACAAATGCCAAGGGATTTCCATTTCTTCATTTTCTGTGGTCTGATTCTCATTTTGACCTTGATTCTGATTTCTTTCTGGAACTACATGTATATTAACGTACCCAGAATTCGGGTTAACTCCTTATCCCAAGGTAGGGGTCAGCAGCGCAGACACACAACTTGGCCCTAGGCCATGATGAGTCTACTCTAGTCCGTTGCACTGTAACCAGTATGGCCAGCAGTGTTGGCTTTCTGCCCTAGGACCCATCCCTTCTGTCTGCACACATGCGCATGTACACACACACACACACACACACACACACACACACACCCATCCCATCCCATCCCACCCCACCCACCCCCAGTTTGTTTTTCTGGCAACACTCAACACCTGGGATTCATCTTTGGCAAGCTGACCTCAGGTGACTGGATTCCATTTATTTACCCGTGGTCGTGATCTGCACAGCCTTGCCCGATGATGGTCTGGCCAGTGCAGATGCCCGTGAGATGCCCTCACCCCACCCCAGGATAACAGCCCGGAGGTGTGACTCCCACTCCAAAGCCCCTCTTCCTTGTGGAAGCAGGGCCACTGTTAGGGACCTTTGCTGGGCATCTCCCATGCTGGGCCTCCGCCCCCACCTGCGCTGTTTCCTCCTCTCCCTCTCAGGGTTCCCTGGGAAGCTCAGACTCTGTACATTTAGGAATCCTCATTTCAGGGCCACTTTCCAGGTACCCGGATTTGAAACAGGCAAGCATCCTATTTTAGCATTAAGTTTGGTTCATCAAGGTTAAAAATCTTCCAGATTTCTGACCTAACTAATCAGATAATTGTTATTTTGTTTGTGACCAGAATCTTTCAAATGACCCTTTGGAAGTTTCTTGTCTGTTTTCTTGGCAATATAGCTCATATGAATCTACTTTGCATTTGTTCTGAGAAACTGCTTATTCTGAATGAAGACCCATCCAATTCAGTTAATGTTTTAAGGTCATCTGGGTCAATGAAACAGCAAGCTTTCTTATATTGACTGTTAATTTATACAATATTGGGGTAGGCATTTGGTATGTAGTTCAAGGTGCTGCATGGATTGCCTATACTCCCATATCTAAGTTCCTGCATTTGAGTCCCAGCTCCAATCTGCAGTCCAGGTCCTGCTGATACACATTCTGCATATTGGCCCAGATAGTTGGGTCCCTTCCGCCCACACGAGAGACCCGTATTGAGGTCCTGCCTCCTGGTTTTGACCTGTCCTAACCCTGGCAGTTGTTGCATTTGAGGAATGAGTCCATAGCTGGGAGATCTCCATCCTGCGTCTTTGTCTCTGTGCCTTACAAATAAATAAAACTAAGAAGCTAATAGCTAAAAAACAAGCATTTACACACTAAGCTGTTCCTATTATTTCTCGGTTTTAGTCTTAATAAGATTAAGTATATGCAAGTTCCACCTTCTACTTGGCCATTGTGTATCACCCTTCGAAGGTGTTGTTGGACTCCGCTGACCTCGCTTGGTTTGACAGCCTTCCTCAGCATTCAGGAGACTCAGAACAGGCATGGTCTCAGCTACAGGTGGCCGGGCTAACCTGACTACTTGTTTGAGTGTCAGACACCAAGCCCAGCACTTAACTTAGATGAATGCATTTAATGCTCCCAGCAACCCAACTAGGTGTGCATGGTTATGTCCCGTCTTCCTGATGAGGAAGCCAAAGTGTAGCAAGGTGAAGGAAGTGGCACTGTGGATCCGATGCAGCCAGGCTGCCTCCAGGGCATGCCAGTGCAATTCCTTTGCCCAGAGAGGCATGCTCACATATCTGGTGGGTTGTGCTGGCTGCGTGGGACCCTGACCTGCCAGGTGCTTCAAAAATTGGTTCTTTCTCATGACTTCATCATCAGGTTTTGTTTGTTGTGGTACAAGGATGTATCAATAGTTTCTGAGTAGGCTGTGATTTTATGTGAACAAGGCTGTTTTGGGGAGACCACGCCATACCCCCAATAAGGATGCTGGCCCAGCAGTCTCAACTGTTGACCAGGTTCCTGCCAGGCTGAGTTTGCCTGTGTGCCCCTTGGGGGTCCACACAAGACCCTGGGAAGCAGGCAGCAGCCTCGCCCTTGGGTTTTCCTTTCTGGAACTGATATGTCCCTAGGTGAACTCAAACCAGAGGAAAATCACGCAGGAGAGCCCTGGGTAGGTGGGGCTAGCATGGCCCATCCTGTTTTCACATCCGCCTGTTGAGCGCTGAATGGCTGGAAGAGGGTCAGGAGATGATCACACATCCTCTGTGGGTCATGTGGCTTGGACTATCTGTGTGTTCACTCCCTAACTCACCACCCTCGTCCCAGCTTGGGCCCAAATGTCGCAAAGCATCAGGTTTGTGAAGGAGGCACAGCACTGCTAGCCTTGTGCTTTTGGGACTGACGCTCTTGTGGACAGTGAGGACCACAACAGAGTCTGGAATTCTTGAAGCTGTCACATTACAGCCAGGATCCGGATGAACTGTGTACTGGGGGTGCTGAGGCTGGGTTTGCAAGGCTTCTGAGATTGTAATGTATATCAATACAACATTGAGATTGTATTTTTGTCTTGTTCTAATAAGTTGAAGGCAATTTCTACCATCAAGAAGCTGGGTCACACAGAGCCCATTGTTGCATGGTCCAGAAGCAGTGGACAAGAAGGTATTTTACCTGTATTACAAGGACTTCAGTACTTCTGTGAATGTCACTCTGCTTAGACAGGTGAAAACCTCAGGTGGGGGAATCTTGAGTAGTATTACAAATGCTATTCATTCATCCACAGCAGGTGTAAACTTCACATTTAACTTCTTTAAAAAAAATATTTTTTTGGAAAGGCAGATTTATAAAAAGAAGAGACAAAGAAGAAGATTCTCCATCCATTGGTTCACTCCAAATGGCTGCAACAACTGGAAATGAGCTGATCTGCAGCCAGGAGCCAGGAGCTTCTGGGTCTCCCACAGAGGGGCAGGGTCCAAAGGCTTTGACCTATCCTCATCCTGTGCTGCTCTCTTAGGCCACAACCAGGGAGCTGGACAGGAAATGGAGCAGCCAGGAAACAAACAGGTGCCCATATAGGATGCCAGCTTGAAAGAATATTAACCAATTGCATCAGGCCCATCATGTTTAACTTTTCTTCAGCACAGGAAATCCATGGGTAAAACAGACATAGACTTTTGTCTGCAGAGAGCAAGTCTTTCCCCTGGGCACGGCTGGACCAACGGCTGGAGAACTCTCCAGAAATGGATTGTGTCTGGGGGCAAATGCAGCATACCCAAGACCCGTGGTGCATGTAGGAGGCATCCTGGTTGCAGGAAAATGCTGGAACTGGAAGGACCACATGCCACAGCAGGGCAAGACAGGGTAGCTGCAATGCAGCAAGAGGGTGGGACTGACCAGGAAGGGCGAGAGTTGAGACATCACAGGTGCTCACTGCAGAGGACCACAGGAAGAGGCCCTCCATGGTCAACCACGAGGAAGAATGACACGTGTTCTGATAACCCCCACTGGGCCTTAATAGTGGGGCCTCCGCTGTGTTCACCAAAGGCCCAAAGATAGTTGGGCCTCTCCATTGTCATCACACAGGAACTCTTTTCACTGTGGGTAACAGCTGGTGATATTGATGGGTAGGTGCCAGTGTTAGCTGTGGACCTTGTACCACAGGCTGGAAATCATAGCTGACAAACTCCAAAAGATAGCCTTTTTGGAGGGTAGTAGCCTTGCCGAGATCCCAAAATCAAGTGGCAGCACGGTTTTGACCCTGGCTAGGAAAACCATGTCTGGGTTCAGAATAGCTGTGAGTCTAGGGTACTGATGTGACACAGCGTGTGCCTTGTGCACAGGGCAAGGAGAGGAAAGAACTGTACAAATTGAGCATCTAGGCTCCTTCAGAGCCATGCTTCACTCAGCTTCGCCTCACTGGCTCGCTGCTGACAGCTCTGGAAGGCTGGAGTGTCCCAGCAGGGCCAAGTGCTCTGTGGGAAGGAGCTTTGTCTGGTGTCATCTGGTTCTCTTCCCAATGGGGACATCGGGGTGGAGGTGGTAGATGGTAGAGCAACTTCCAGGTAGTCCGTTCATGTCCAGGGGAAGGACTTGCTCTCTGCAGTAAAGTGGAGATGCAACCAGAAGGAGTTTGGCTTTGAAGGACCAGGGTGCAGGCAAGCTCACTGCTTACTCTGGCTCTTTTTGCCCCCATCCCACACACATCTTGCCCTGCCAGCTTTGTGCTGTTGACATAGATGGTCCTTTTGGCCATGAGAATCTTCCAAGCCAGCCCCTCAAGCCAGCAGGATGGCCCCTTTTCAGCCTCTCCCCAAGAACTCTCTCTCAGTCCCCGCTGGGTTTTTTTGACTCAACTTCTCCCACAAGTGCTGTTGTTCAGAGCATTCTTTTTCCTGAAAGCTATAGACACATGGGCACATGGCGGCCTGCTAGTTGCAAAGCCTGAAATGAACTTGTCAGTGCAGGCAGCTTATTAGAACAGTGGTCCCAGGAAGCAGAAAAAAAAGGGCTAGGCCAGGCCACAAGCCAGGATATAGCTCATCCGGATCTGCCATGTGGAATGGCAGGGACTCAAGTACTAATGTTTTTATCTGCTGCTATCCCAGGTGCCTTAACGGGGAACTGGATCCAAAGTACAGTACCTGTTGCAGGCATTGTTGCTCAGCAGGTTGAGCCACCCCTTGGAATGCCGGCATCCCATATTGGAATGCGGGTTTGAGTCGTAACTGGTCTACTTTCAATCCAGCTGCCTGCCAATGTGCCTGAGAAAGCAGCAGAAGATGGCTGGAGTCCTTGGGTCCCTGTATCCATGTAGAAGACCCAGATGGAATTGCAGGCTCTTGTTTTTATCCTGACCCAAATCTAGCTATTGCAGCCATTTGGGGAGCTAATCAGCAGATGAAAAGATCTCTCCTTCTGTCTGTTGCTCTTCCATCACTCTGGCTTTCAAACAAATAAGTAAAACTTTTTGAAATGTTAGAAAAAAATAAGTTTTCAAAGGATTTAGAGCTGTTGGAACTCAGCTCAGCACACCCGTAAGGGGGTTGTGGGCATCCCAGGTGGTGGTTTAACCCACTGTGCCACATGCCAGTTCCAGGGTATTGTTCTTGAGATCAATGATGTTGGTACCAGGAAAGTCATCCTGAAACATTGACCAAGGAGACCAGATCATTCGTTGGCCCAAGTGCACAAGGACTGCCCCCAAGGTGAGGTACAGTCCTGCTGGGGCTTCGGGAGAAAGCTATATGAGTGCCACTAGTACTATCTGACATCAGCGCTGAGCCAGAAGGCAATGACAGGGACAGGGCCACCTGAGGCATGCCAAACGCCATTTCTGGCCCAGACCACCAATGGGCTTTTCCTGCAGCCATGCTCAGTTCACGGAGTCCCTTAAAGCCCCTGTAGCTCACAGCCTGCATTCCACGTGGCCGCGAGCAGGTGGGAGTTTGCACACTAGAAGGAAGTGGGAGGATTTCAAGTTGGGACCTGGGCTCTTCCCGACACTGACTGTCAGTCAAGGAAAATTTTAAATGTGGAAAATGTCTACTAAAAAGTTACGGAATATATACAATCCCAGAAATACTGAGCTCAACAAATGAAGTAAAACCCAGCCGTTCCAAAAAGTAGGGAAGGAATTGACTGACTTTCATCCTTCTGCTTACAAAATGATTCACTGACGCTTTCTTAAAAAAAAAAAATTCTTCATGGTGTTGAGTGCAATTCAAATAAAAATTAAAAGTGCTTCAAGGACTTACAAATATTTGGTTAAGAAGCAGTTTCAGCCGCAGACTCCTCTTGGTTTAAGTGGATTTTTGGGGGGAGACACCCACCTTCCTCCAGCAAGGAAAGAATTTATGTGAAAGAGTTTATGAAACACCTCCCTTGTTTCCGCAATGTTTTTGCTCTTTGTATGTGCTCACCCTCCAGTGCTTTGAAGGTCTGGGGACGATGAGTTAAAGGGACCTTGTTGTCATCTGTCTTTTGAGCTGGCACGCTGTGTTTCAGGTTCATTCATCAGCCCCCAGGGGGCGAGACAGAGCAATGTTAGGGCTCCCAGAACATTCCTGGCTGCAGCTGGCCCCGTCTTCCCTCCCTTCTGGGACTTGGACTCACACACAAGCTCTCACTACTCAGAGCTGTGCTAGCATTCCCCGGTTGTTTGCTATCTGCCCCTTGCCCAGTGTTCTTACTTGAAGATACCAGGTTTTGTTTGTTTGTTGATTAATTAATTTATTTGAAAGAATTACAGGCAGCCAGAGGGAGAAACAGGGAGAAAGATAAGAGATCTTCCATGTACTGATTCATTACCCAAGTGGCAGAGCTGGGCCAGTCCAAAGCCAGGAGTTTCTTCTGGGTCTCCTATATGGATGCAGGAGCGCAAGTACTTGGACCATCTGCTGCTGTTCCAGACACATTAGCGGGAGTTGGATGGGAAGTAGAGCAGTTAGGACTCAAACTGGTGCTTATAGGAGATGCTGGCTCTCTATACAGCAGCTTTACCTGCTATGCCATAGCTCCAATCCCCTGGGGATACCACTGTTCTGCTTCTCCTTGGAGCATTAGCCAAGAAAGGAAAGTGTGGCTTAGCTTCTTGGAGAGTGGAGCTTGTGCAGGTTAGGGATTGCTTGCCTGGCATTCTTACACAGGTTCCTGCAGCATCCTGTATGTTCCTCTCTGAGGGTGATCCACAGGATGCTGGTGCCTAGAAAGCTCCAGTGTGCTCTTGTGTGCTCTTCCCATCAACACAGTACCCTGTCATACAGCAAACCATCCCTGCACATTTACCGGCCCCCTGCCGCCATTTAGTATTGATCATGCGCTAAGAGTTAGTCGAGCAGCCTTTCGGCCTTGGGCCAGGCTTGGACACTCTTGGCTGACCGTGATCATGCATCTGCGGTTAGCTGGCTCATCAGCTGGAGCCCAGCTGTTGTCTGGGGCTGCAAGAGAGTCGGTGAGGCCGGGGGAGGGGCAGGGAAGGAGCGGTGGCTGAGCTATGAGCTATGTGGCTGTCAACTTTCAGATTGTTAGCTCCCATGGCTCCAAGTGGTCTCAGAAGAAGCAAATAGGCCCAAGGCCTCTTGACTCCTAGGCTTGGAACAGGATAGTGTCAGTTGTGCTGCTGCTTTTTACAGCAAGGCAAGAACTGTTTTGATGGTAGCACCTGCCAGGTCAAACTGCAAAGGGATGTGGATACAGAGGCAGGGGGGATGGTGACCAGTTTGACAACAAAATCCCTGCCTCTAGGCATGAGTCTGATCGTATCAGTGTTTCTCAATCAGGGGTGACTGATGAAGACAATTGGGGTTGTTACAGATACGTGGGGTGCACACTACAAAGGAGCTGCAGCGCCCAGGCCAGCCCTTCACACACAAGAATGGCCCAGCCCAGAATCCGTGGAGTGCACTATCTCTGCCTTACTCATTTGGATATGTCAGACACCGTTAACCAGGCTGTCCTTGGAACAAAATCCTGTCTTGAAGCAGACAAGGCCAAACAAAGAAGGGACCCCCAGGTTTAGGGGGCTAAAGATCCTGCCAGTTAGGAAGTAACTGTGAAGCCGTGCATGTAATGACAGAGGTGGGGCTCTGTCACCAAGCTTCCTGCTGCTGGAATCCCTGTCAAATGCAGGATTGTACTGCCCTGGCCTCAATTTCCTACCAGCTTGTGTTTAATGCTCATAGAACCCACTTTGAACCGTTGCTGGGACACAGCAGGTGCCAGTTCTTGCCTAAGTCTTCATGCCCCGGTGCAAGACCCTGCCCACTAATGCAGACCCTGGAAGGCAACAGTGCTGGCTCAGGTGATGGCAATCCTGCCAGCTACACCAAGAGCCCTGGGTTGAGTTCTTAACTGAACAGTGGCAACCCTAGCTTACTGATGGACGGGAGCTCACTTTCTGCAGGGAGCTGGGTTGGAGGCAGAACAGCTGAAACTTGAACTGGCACCAGTTTAGGATGCACTGTGGTCAGAGATGACAATGTGTATTGCGTAAATCATATTAACTCACAATAGCAAAGATACAGAATCAACCCAGATGGTGTCATCTTATAATAGGGTCAAGAGGTTGTATTTATACTCAATGAAATATTCAGCCATAAAAGGGGAAAAAAGCTGGGAGTCAGCCCTGTGGTGTAGCAGGAAAAGCTACTGCCAGTGGCATCAGCTTCCCATAAGAGCAGCACCCGTGGGGGCAGGAATCGCTGTCCATGCCATGGGAGGGAGTTGTGGGTGGCATCACTTAGTGCGTGAAAGGGCCAAGACCTGGCTTCAAGTCTGTGTATAAAGCATGACCATGTAGTCCCTTCTGCTAGGGTTCTGCCCTAATGCCCCAGAGCCTGATATGGGCCAGATGGGACGCACCCTTCTGAAAGTGAAACACTTAGCGAAGATAATTAATGGAGTCTGCCTTGAACAGCACTGGAGTGGATTAAAATCAGTATGAAAGCCATCATGGCCGATGTCTTTCACGTGTGGGGGATAAAGTTCTGTGTGTGGTGGAGCCGGTTGTAGCCCTGGAGACGGTGGTGCTTCTGAGAGCTGAAAGTGCCCCTGCTGGGGAGGGAAGCATCTCACATCTTAGACTGAGCTCCTTGAAACAAAATCCAGTAAGTGTCCTGCCACGAGATACACAGGGAGGGACAACTAGCAAAGTCCTGAGGAGGGAGAGAGAAGGGTACTTGCCTTGGCCCAGTCCCAGGTTTAGATGAACACTCCCAGGGGCTCTAGGCAGAAACATATGGCCCATGTGGACACCAGTTTGAGTCCTAGCTGCTCCACTTCCAATTCAGTTCCCTGCTAATGTGCCTGGGAAAGTAACAGAAGATGGCCATGTCCTTGGACCCCTGCACCCATGTAGGAGACCCTGAGGAGGCTCCTGGGTCTTTTGTTTCAGACTGGCTCAGCTCTGACTATTGGCCATTTGGAATGTGAACCAGTGGTTGAAAAATTCTCTCTCTCTCCCTCCTTCCCTCCTTCCCTCCTTCTTCTCTCTTTCACTTGCTCGTCCTGTCTTCCAAATAAAAAATGCATAAATAAATCTTTTTATAAACACGTTTAAAAGGAGGAAAAAGAATGAGCACAGTGGTCCTGCGGAGGGGAGGTGTGTAAGAGTGACACTCAGACAGCACATGCTCAAGCATTGATTACAGCCAAGGTCAGATCATGGGAAGACACAAATGCGTGTGTCCACCCCCACGCTGCACCAGTGCCTGACCGCATCCCCACAGGTGAGCGAATCCACCAAGTTCTGAACAGCCTGGGGCCCAAGCAGCCTCCTGGCCCTGCAGACTCTTGCCTCAAAGACACAGGGCAAAATCATTCACTTCCAATGAAGTAACTCCAGTAACATTGTTTGCCTTCTTACATATACATTTATTGATTTTTAAATGTTTGTTATATATGTGAGGGTGTTGTAGACCCAAGCAGGTCAGGTTTCTGTGTGGGATGGGCATGGGAAAGTTGGATGAAGAAAAAAAAAACCCAGTCCTCCCTCCTGTGGTGGTGGGGTAGAGGGTGACAGGGAGGTGTTGTGCCACTCCTTGCTGTCACATCACTTGAGAAGTGGGCCCTCAGCTAGGCAATGCCATTCACGTACAGTACTGTATTGTTGCTGACATCTGCAATAGCTTTTTTTTTTTCTTTAAAAGATTTATTTATTTGAAATGCAGAGTTAGAGTTCTTCCATCTGCTGGTTCGCTCCCAATGGCTGCACCAGCCAGAGATGAGATGATCTAAAGCCAGGAGCCCAGAGCTGCTTCTGGGACTCCCACATGGATGCATGGGTCCAAGGATTTGGACCATCTTCTGCTGCTTTCCCAGCCCAATAGCAGGGAGCTGGATCAGAAATGGAACAACTGGGACTTGAATGAGCATCAGTATCGGATGCTGGCACTGTACACAGCAGCATCACCACAGTTCCAGCCCCTCCAGTAGCTTTGGATGTAGCATTTGAAGAATGAGTTGATTTTGTAAACAGCTTAAGCACTGATGTGACTCAGTTAGATGGCTGTATACGGCTTTGGATTGTATTAAAAAATAGATTTTGTTTATTTTCATGTTTGAAAGGCAGACAGTTCTTCCATCTGCTAGTTCCTGCCCAATATACCTACAAAAGCTGAGCTGGGTCAGGCCAGGGACAGTGGCCTGGAAATCAATCTGGGTCTCCCATAGAGTGACTGTAGCCCAGTTCAAGGAGCCATCACTTGCTACTTAGAGGAGTTCCAGATTGCTCCACTCAGAGCCAGTAGTTGTGGGGGACTTCAAAAACTTGGTGGAAAATGAAATTATCATGTAAATTCCTTTTAGTGCAAAAAATAATTGAAATCTATGCATAGGTCCCGGCATGGTAGCCTGGTGACTGAAATCCTCACCTTGCATGCTCAAGGATCCCATATGGGCACTGGTTCATGTCCCAGCCGCTCCACTTCTCATCCAGCATTCTGTCTGTGGCCTGGGAAAGCAGTAGAGAATGGTCCGAAGCCTTGAAATTCTGCAACTACGCTCCTGGCTTCAGATGGACTCAGCTCTGGCCATTATGACCACTTGGGAAATGAGCCAGTGGACAGAAGAGCTTTCTTTTTGTTTCCCCTTCTCTCTGTAAATCTGTATTTCCAATCAAAATACATAAATATTTTAAAACTGGAAGTTCATACATCACTGAAAAGATCTTAAAAGTGTTGAGAAAATGAATATTATGAAAAATTCTGCATAAGTTTCATAGGATGATTGTCCGCAGTTGACAGGTTCCTGTGAGAGCTGGAACACGGGGCAGACTTCAGACTGCTCCTGGCACTCAGTTTTTGGCTTCTGCAGCACTGTGTTGGTGGTCACATAAGGCCCTCCTCCAGGCAGAAACCCAGTGCCCGAGTGACGGGAGGTGGGGAGGTGGTTGGAGGCCAGAAACTTGCACACTTCATTACCTGATCCAAGCACCACATGTTACACACCGGACCTGAGCCTGGCTCTCCTGACTCCCCCCTCTCCCGCCCCCATCTCAGGGCTGGGACAGGCGAGGTATGTCTGGAAAAGGGTCGAACTTTGCCAAGGCAAGCATCTCTCGATGCCAGGCAGTCCCTTCATCCACATCCGCACTTGCCAAGCCTCATTCATGTAATTGTACCAACCCAAGCATTGCCATATGCCAGGTGGCTGTAAGTACCAAGGGAACTGGGTATACCAAGGATGCTTTCCATCATTGTGTTGGAAAGATGCTCATTGATGACTTCCTGATCCTTGAGTCACTTACACTCTACAGGGAGAGGCCCTGGTGGTACTTCATGACACTAGAGGGCCTTCCTAGCTGAGGAGAAGTGGGCCTGGGGAGACAAGGCCAGAATCTTTCTGCCTCCCAGCCCAAAAAAATCAGTCAACTAGTTTGTTTTGAAAATTTTGATTGGGACAGTGCTTGAAAAGAGAAGCAAAAAAATTGGGGAGAGAGGTCTGTTTGTTTATTTACTTGGGGAAAAAAGAATGAGAAAGGACTGTTTTATCCACTGGTTCATTCCCCAATGTCCTCAAGAGTCAGAGATGAGCCAGGCTGGCAGCAGTAAACAGAAATTCTGTCTGGATCTCTTATGTGGGCAGCAGAGTACTGGGCCATTACCCCCTGATTCTCCGGTAAATTCACAGGAAGCTGAATTGGAAGCAGAAACAAGACTTGATCCCAGGCACTCCGATGTAGGATGCAGGCATCCCAAGCAGGTGTGATATCATGAATCTGCCCTTATTTTATCCTACCTGTCATGCTGCTTTCAGTGTGATTATCCAAGATATCTTAGACCCCAGGCAAAAGCTTCTTCATTAGCCTCTTTAAAATAACAGTCCTCCTGGCAAGTGTTATGACACAGTAGTAGGTTAAACCACACCCTGGGTGTCAGTATCCCGCGTGAGCACAGGTTCGAGTCTGAGCTGCTCCACTTTTGATCCAGCTCGTTGCTAATGGGCCTCAGAATGCAACAGAAAATGACCCAAGAACCTGGGCCCCTGTTATCCATGTGGGAGACCAGGATGAGATTTCAGAATCCTGGCTGCAGCCTGGCCGAGCCCTGGCCAATGTGGCCCTTTAGGGAGTGACCAGCAGGCATAAGATCTGTTTCTCTAAAACTTTTCCTTTCAAATAGATAAATCTATTTTTAAGATAATTAAAAATATAACAGTGTTCTGATTTCTGAAATCAAAGGAGTTGCTTGCCCCAGTGGGCAGCTTTTCAATGTGGGTTTCTCTGCTGTTTCTCAACATGATGTACTTTGCATCATATTTTTTTTATTTAAGCATTCAGCAGTCACGAAAGGATCATTTTTCTAATAGCCTAATTTCTCCAAGAACCTCTCTATTGCATTGTCTTTGTTTTCTGACTCATCTTTTTATACTTTTAATTCACATTTATTTTATGCTGAATTTATTTCTAGTCCGTACTATATATATATAGTGTCTGGGATACCTTTTGCTTCTGTGTCACATTGTCTCCTGGTCTAGGAACCACATGTTCCATTGGGTTAATCCGACATCACCTCCACCGACGTCATGTGCAGCAAGGTTTTAGTTTGGAATATATTTCAATCAGATAAGCGAGTCTACACTGCCTAGCAACCAGGTACACTGATGCATAGCTAGTTCACTAGTCTCCATGAGTCACTGTTAGCTTTGCCAAAATGCTCAGGCTGGCCCTGGTGCTGTGGTGTAGCGGGTAAAGCTACCATCTGCAGTGCCTGCATCTCTCGGGTGCCATTGGAGTGGCAGCTATTCCACTTCTGTTTTAAAGATTTATTTACTTCTATTGGAAAGGCAGATGTACAGAGAGAGTAAGAGAGACAGAGGGAAAGAGCCATCCGGTGGTGTTCTCTCTCTCTCTCTTTCTTGCTCTGCCCCTGGAACTCAGACTTTCCACGTAAAACAAATAAACCTAACAAGACAAAAAAAAAAGTACATGCTCTGATAGGTCCTTTCACCCTATGAAAATCACAGCTACAGAAGGGAGGGGCCATGAAAGACATGGTCAGGCCACAGGCTTGGCTGCTGGAGTGCCATGTGGGGACGCAAGGTGGCTGAAGAAAGGCCAGCAGCCTGTAAGCCAAGAGTGGTGAACTTGGCTCTTGCCTTTCCAGAAATGTCTCCAGTTTTCTTTCTCCCATTTTGTTTGTCCTCACCAAGATTTCACCAGAATTGTGATGTTTTTCTTTGAGCAGGATAGAAGAGCGAGCTGGGATAATGAAAGAAATGCTGGCTTAAATATTAGTTCCTGGAAAAAAAAAAAAAAAGTATTTCCTAGCATTTGGAGGATCCGCAGAAATAAACAGTGGTTTTTGAATACTAGAAATCAGCGCTCGGCAAGGCTGAGCAAACTGAGGTTCTTTCCAGTTCCACAGTAAATTCTTGAAGCCCTTGTCATTCCTTCACACTCACGTAAAAGCTGAAGTCATCCTTGCACCATCAATCTTCACTAGCAAGTAAACAATATTGCCTTCGCGTCCCTTAGCTAGGATTGGAGTCCCTGCAGATAAATGGACTAGCTCCGGAATAGCGTGAGTCCTTTGCAGGCATTGCTTCTGGCAGGAGGGATATGGGAAAGCAGTTGGTGGCGAGGGACCACGGAGAGTGAATCATCCGTACCAGTCTTTGGGCCATGCAGGACTGGAGTTGGCATCTGAGAAACCATTCTCTGGTTTTCCTTGTTGATGTTGCCAATGCCTGTGTTCGGGTTCCAAGAGCAGCCCTCACACTCGCTGTCACACTGCCATGACAGTGCTTGTTACGCTGCTGGGAGGTCTACCAGCTGTCTACTTTCAGACACACACACCCCCGCCCCCGCCCCATGTTGTCGGTTACACCTGACCTGGGCTGGGCTGACTCGGCTCTCCAGCAGATATTCAGAGTCCATTCTGAATCCTGAGTTCTGGCCATATGAACTGTGTGAACTTGCACGTGTGACTGTTTGAGAGCAGGGCAGCCTTGGAAGAAGGGCTATGGCCAGGTGACCTTGACACCCCAGCTGAGCGGGAGCAATGTGGGGGTGATACAGCCAAGGAAGGTTTGCAGAGTGGTAGTGTGCATCACGGGGCAAGGGTGAAGACCAAAAAACAGGAAAACATGGGCAAAAATGGGTGCCCAGATAAGAGTTTTATTTTTTGTGCTATCTGTGGCGGAGAGAGGCTTTCGGGATCATTCATCACTTGACATTCATGGAAGACACTTGTTCCAGTCCAACAGCCCCCTTTTTGGCTCAGACACGATGCTGTCTGTGGACTGTACCGGGGAATCTGCATTTTTCACAGTGTGCCCGAGGCGGTGCTAATGCAGATGGTGACCCTGGGTCTCCACAGAGAGACACTGCCCTGGGGCACATGGGGCACCAAGATCCACCATTTCTGAGACTGGAAGCTAATCAGGCCTCAGATTTTTCTTTTATATTCAGGTAATCCCATTACTTGTCCTCTCGCATTGGGTTTTTTTTTTTAATGTTTTGTTTTATGGCTGTTTTGAGGCAAATCATTTTGAGGCTTGCGTAACAGTGTCTGTAAGAGCCCAGGCCGGTACGGTTTTACAAAGTGATCATAGCTACGCAACCAGCAGCCAAATCCAGAGAGCATCTGCACGCAGCCCAGGAACCCCTTCCGTCTAGCTCCTCCCCAAGTGCTGTCTTCATCTGAAACCTTGTGTAGTGTTAACCTTTTCATTTCTCTTCATTTTAGAATGTCCATCATACATTAGAATTATAGGCTATGTATATAATTTTAAAAGATGAATTGTGAATGCCCACTATTTTTAAATAATGCATTCCACCTGTTGAAAGAACTGGCTGTGTTGATCTGAGCTAAGCTATGATCTTGGAAATCGGAGAGAGTGTGTGGGTGGTGTTTCAAACTGGAATCTGCCTGCTGGCTGCTTTCCGTTGTGTTGTGTTGGCTGGCCTCACTCACTGGGGTTTAAGGGCTGTGCAAATGGGAAGGAGACAAGTTTGAGAGTCAACCAAGTCTGGATGAAGATTCTGGCTTTGTCCTCGTCAGCTGAAGGATCTTGAGGAAGCCCCAGGTCTCGTGGAATTTGAGGGTCCCTGGCTTGTAACAGAGGGTGAACCCAGTGTGAGTTTGTGTTCCTGGTCCTCCCCCAGGAGCTGCTGGCATCCCCAGATTGTCCCTCCTTGGTAGTGTTGACTGGGCCTCAGTGACTCAGAGGCCTTCTGGTTACCAAGAGCCCTCCCGATGCTCTGATGCTGTTGTATGGAAATCCTGTCCCAGCAGAAGCACAGCTGTTGCTCCTGGCTCTCTTCGGGCCCCCATGTGCAAAGCCCAGCCTGAGCTGACCACTGGCCTCACTGCTGCACCTGATTTACAGGGGCTGGCTCAGACTAGAGAGAGAAGCCATCATTTGGTGTTGTTGCTGCTAATTCCTTAGGGCTTGACTTTCTTGGTGAGGTCTTGGAGGCTCAGATTTAGGACGTGGAATGAGTCAAATGGGACTTGGAAGGCAGCCAGCTCCACTCTCTATCTGAATCCCAGAAGCCTTGAAACTCTGGGGCATCTAGCTTGGTTCCCCAGCATAGGCCCCGGGGCTTGGGTCCAAAGCACAGAATGGAGAGTGGCTGTGAGCCTGCACCTGTCTTCCCAGGGAAGCAGTGGCAAAGGTGGACAGCCAGCAGAGGGCTGGGGTTTGGTCCAGTCACCGCCAGCCGTGTCACAGCAAATGGTTCTACAGGACTCCCCAGGCCTCACTGAGGCCACCACACAGCTGTCTTCCTGCAGCTGGCCCATTTGTTGGGTCTGTTCTCTTTCAGGAGGAAATGGGTATTTCCTGTGAGCTGTTGGAATCGGACTTCCTCAAGTGTAGCGTGGGATTTCCTTTCATGAGGTCAAAGTCTAAGGTAAGAGGCATTGATGAGCCGGAGCCCTTCCCACCAGGCGTGGATGTTGCAGCTTCCTCTCTGAAGTGCCCATGTGCAAACGTGCCTGTGTGTACACACACACACACACACACACACACACACACACACACACACACACACACACACACACACACACACACCTGCTTCCCTCAGCGGCTGTGGGGGCCACTCTCCCACTCCCAGAGGAGCTGCAATTACACAGTCCCTCTCTCTGGTCCTCGTGTTACACCGCCAAGTGTGGGAGAGTCTTCATCGCCTCTGTACTTTGGCAGGTAGCCCTGATTAGCCTCACAACAGTCTGTCTCCCAGAACATTCCATACCCCAAGACAACACAGGAGAAGACATGGTCTGGGCTGGTGGCCCAAAGTCTGTGGCTCCCAGTTTCTGGAAGAGATGGCCAAAAACTCCAGAAGCATCGGGAACAATGCTCTAGTTTGATTCTTCAAAAGTCAAAGACAGTACAGTGCTGTCGCCTTATCTTTACAAGGGGACAAGTTTTCTTCACTCTGGTGGTTATGCAATGCAGTACATCCAGATGTTTACAACGCAGTTGGGTTTCCTCATTATAAGGAGTGGGTAGAAACCAGACTCCAAAAGGCCAAATCTGTCCTTTGAAATGGAAGGTCTTTCCCCACTGTGATGTGAAGGAGACTTCATGCTACTTCGTCTGCTTTCTGCCCCCGCCATGCCACTGCCTGGGTCACAGAATCAGATCAGATTCCTCGCTATGGCTTTGAGGGCCCCTCCCCCCGGTTCCGTGGCACTGTCCCATGAACGGGTGTTGAGCCTGTTACAGTGACAATGGAGACAGTAGCCTTCTTTCTCTCAAGCCCCTTGAAATCGTCGGCCCCAATGGTACCTGCTGCGAATTGTGCCTAAGAACAACCTTCATTCCTCTGCTCTGTGCACATTCACCCCACAAGAATAGAACCCTCAAGAAGTGGCTCTCAGGGCCAATGTTGGGGCAGAGCAGGTGACCTGTCTTGCCGGCATCCCACACGGGCACCAGTTAGAGTCCAGGCTGCTGGACTTCTGACCCAGGTCCCTGCTAATGGCTGAAGATGGCCCAAATGCTTGGGTTCCTGTCACCTCCATGGAAGACCCAGAAGAAACCCCTAGCTCCTGGCCTTGGCTTGGTCCAGTTGTAGCCATGGCAGCCTTCTAGGGTGTGATCCAACAGATGGAAGAGCTTTGTCTGACTTTCATACAAATAACTTAGTCTAAATTTTAAAAATGAAATGGCTCCACTTATAGAAGGATTGCATGTAGCAGGCAGGAAATGGGCCAAGTCCTGCTAGACTGCAGGTGAGGGTAGAAGAAAAGAGAAGGAGGCCCTGACCGTGGGCACCATCATCTGCAGTTATGACTATAGTCCCTCCATATCTATGTCTGGCTGAAAGCTTTGGAGTAACAGAAAAATAGACTTCTTTGAAAAACTTCATTAGTCAGCATTTCATGATGAACTTTGTGGTTTAAAGTCACAAAGCAAAACTAAGCTGCATCTTGCTATCTTTAATGGAGTTCTTAAACTTTGCCCAAATCTGTTAACTTTCAAAAATAGTCACGGAGCCACCAGAAGAATGACTGTTAAGCTAACTTTCCAGTGGTGGTGCTGCTGTTTCTCTTCCCTGTCCACAAGTCGACTGGGGGTCTCCACGTTCCAGATCACCTGCTCAGACAACGCGAGACACCTCCCTTAGGATGTCCAGTTGTTCCTGTCTCCCGGACCAGCATGTGCAGGGATTTTTAGTTTGTAAGATTTGTTTATTTGAGAGAGAGAGAGAGAGAAACTGAAACTGATGGCTGGTTCATTCTTCAAACAGCTCCAACAGTTGGGTCTTGGCCATGCCGAAGCCAGGAGCCTGAAACCAATGCGGTAGGTTGCATGGGGCCACATACTTGGGCCATCTTCTGCTGCTTTTTCAGGCTTATTAGTAAGGAGCTGGGTAGGAGGCAGCACAGCTGGGACTCAAACAGTGCTCTGCTGTGGGATGCCATCTTCCAATGCTTTTCCTGGCCATAAGCAGGGAGCTGGATCAGAAGTGAGGCAGCTGGGACTCGAATACACCCAAGTGGGATGCTGACCATGCAGGCAGAGACTTAGCCCACTATGCCACAGTACAGACCCCCATCAAATAATAAAATACATCTTTAAAAATGTTAATCCTTAAGAAAATAGCAAGTAAATGTCTCAAGTGACATGATATTCAGATGTGGCAAAAATCAGAAATATGCTGTACCAGTGAAATTTGGAAAGTTACTTCCTACAGAGAACTGCCTGGGGGATGGGATGACCTCCCTGCTGACCCTTAACCTGTGTGCTGGCCTGGCCGGGAAGATGCACACATAAAGTCCAGCCAGCCACGCAGGTGGACCCCCAGAGGTCGTGAACTTCAGCAGCCTGCAGGAATCTCGCTGCCTGGTGCTGGTACCAAAGGATGCCTTCTCTCCCCATAGTATGACTTCAGCATGATCTTTGACACGAGCCACCTGTCTGGAGAGGAGCCACTGCTCAGCTTCATTGTCACTGCTCAGAGGTAAGAGGGAGAGAGCCATTTGTTTTCCAAAGATGAAGGATGTAGGGGCCAGAAAGCGACCTGCCCTACTTCCGCCTCGAGGATCCCCCTTGCCTGGCCAGGTTGCCTAGGAGGGGACCACAGCTGCTCAGACTCGAGGCTGCCAGCTGCTAAGTGGAGTGAGGGATCTCCTGGAGAGTGGGGAGTGGTTGGCCAAGCCCTGCCGGCTGTGGGGGCTGACTGGGATGCCACAGCCAGTTCCATGGCTGCAGAGTGCCAGGCCCAGAGAGCCCAGGGTCTGTCTAAAGCCAAGAGCTGGTCAGTTTCTGTGTGAACCCTCCTTGGTCAGACGTCTTCTGAAGCTTGTCAGGCAACATTAGGAGCTTGTTGCAGACCTGCCGTTGCCCCTGTGATGTTAAGAGCAATCCCCTCAGAGGATGCTCTTTGAGAGGGGGCTCGTCCTACTGCCATGGATGGTTAGGGAAGGGGATAGTGTGGCACAATGATGACTTCTGCTTCTGGAATGTGCACCTGCCGCTCTTCAGTACCACCATGGGTGGTGTCCAAAGGAGCCTTTAGGGAGTCCTGGATATCACGAGCCTGAATCCACAAATACCTGAGAGTCACATCTGGGGAGCCAGCGGTTCGGGGGGAGGGAGAGAGCCTTGCGTAGGTGAACAGGAGGAGCCAGCTATGACGGGGGACAGTCAGCCATGTCCTTCTGTTGTGAGAATGGTACAAGGAGCTCCCGTAACCCTTGCTCTCCAAGGCACCCCATCCTTCTTCTGCCGTCTTTGTTCTGTTGTGCTATGTGGTATTTTTTTCTTACACATCTGAAAGTTGTGGAAATCATACCCCCTGAACTGCAGGCACTGTCGTGTGCATTTCCTGGGAACAAAGCCTCTCTCTGAAATGGCCCCAATCTCATGATCAAGTTTAGGAGCTAAGATTTTGACACAGTAACATTATCCAGTTTACCGCTCGTCTGCCATTATGCCTTTGTTGTTGTCGCCAATAATGCCTTTGTCTCCACTTTCTCACTTGGCCATTTTGGTTCATGTTATGTTCAAGATCACGTGAATAATGTTCATATAAAACACCCGAGATGTAATTGGAACGTGTATAGAGGGTGGAACTCGTTCCCAGAAGGGCTGCACTGGGCGGGGGCTGGCACTGAAACAGAGGAGTTGGCTGCCAGGCTGGAGCAACACATCTTAGCAGAGAGGGGGCCCATGGGCCACACCTTGGAGGTGATGGGCAGGGGCACCCACGTCGTAGTAGGAGGCCACACACCTAGGCAGTGAAAGATGGGGCTGAGGGGGTCTGGGGAGGCAGGGCCAGGAACACTCTATCCCCAAGATGGGAAAGGGCTGGGGCCTGGGGCAGATCTGTCTGTGTGTTGCCTTCATCTTTTAACACCTGCCACCTTCATGTTCCCAATGTTCCCAGGAAGGAAAGTGCCACAGGGATTGTGTCTGCTTCCCCAGTGCCTGTAGGGCTTTGAGAAATCAGGATTCATGATAGCAGGATGAGGAGGGGCTCTCTCTTCTGCCGGAATATTGCACCCACAGGCATGTGGTCCTCTGGTCTCAGGCACACACCACAACCACCCAGGAGAGCTGTGGAAAACCACTGATCCCTGGCCCAGCCTCAAGGATTCCCTTTGAACGGGATGAGGATGAGAGCTGGGTATTGGGGTCTTAGAAGAGACTCCTTGTGAGCTTCTAGCAAGCAGCCCAGGTGAGAACCACCATGTGCAGCCCCTCACTCTGTACCAGGCAAACATTTCCACTCAGTGAACATCTAGTAGGCACCTACTGCTTACCAATTGCTCTGCTAACAGGTGGGGGCATCTAAGATTTCCTACTTCTTGAAACCACCCATGTCCAGGAGGCCTCGTTCTTGGTACACATTCAACAGATCTGTTGTAGAGCTGAGGGGAAAGCTGGTCCTCCTACCCCTAGAGGCCCCTCAGAACACTTGACTCCCTGCTGTGATGGGGAGAGCTCCTCCAAACACCTTATCACCACCCTTTGAAGGTCTGTCGCCTACACATAGACTTGGGAGGACATTAAGTTGAGCCTGGGCAGTTTCCCAAGACCAAGTCCACTCTTGCTTTCAGCCAAGCCCTGGAAGGCATCCCAGCTCACGAGTTGGCAGAAGGACTGGGAGCCTTTTGATGTTGAGCTTTTTTATCTCAACTTTTCAGCCTGGCTCATTCTGAAGCCATTGCCCGATGACGGATGACCTGAGCTGCCAGCAGCCACAGGTGGCTGGACTGATGGCAGAATAGGGTGTGGCTCTGCCATCAGGAACCGATTACTCAGAGCTGCCTGGCAGGGTGTTGGGGAGGGAAGGGAGCAGGCCAGGGTGCTGTTGTAGACAGATGAATGACCCAAGGCTTTTATCGGACCCCCGCCCTGCTTTGGAGAGTAAGAACAAACACATTCAGCGGCCTGGCCACCTGACCCCATGCTCCTACACACATTGTGGCCGCCCCATGAAGGACTGATGTCATCCCATGTGCGGAAGACAGATGAGGGGCCAGGGGGCAGTGGCTGTGGCCCTGGCGGGCCAGGGTCCCAGAGTGCCTTTGTTTCAGAACAAAAGGAGAGCAAAGGTGAGGGGTGTGAGCTTGAGTAAGCCCCGGTGCCACTCACCACTTGCAAAGCGGGGGTGGGGGGAGAGGAGAGGAAGGTGGAGGGCCAAGACTTGGAAGGGGCAGAGGGAGGGCATGGGGTGGAAAGGGACTCTGCAGATGCTCAGGGAAGGATGGGGTGGAGTGGGGTGGGAGTGGTGAGAACACACAGTGATTAAACCCCTCTAGGTCTGGAGAACTCTGTGGTTCTACCCCGAGAAGGTGAACTGGGCTTCCCTCTGGGACTCCCCGTTTCATGAGCAGTCAGTGCCAGGTTCAGCAAGCTGCACCTAACAGGGGGGCTTTTCCCAAACCAGTCCTAAGCACAACAGTTCACGCCTGAGCTGGCACGGGTAAACCAAGTCATTTCCTGCCTCTCCTTCTCTTCGGTGCCTGCTCCTAGGTCTCACCCTCCTTTCCCTATCCCCTAATCTGGTATCCATAGGAGGAACCGCTATGAGAAGGGCTCCAATTAGGAGTCTCAGCTGAGCTGGTTGGAGTCCCATCTCTGTCCAGTTTGCACTGGGCCACAGACAGGTGACCCAACCTGCCTAACCACTCACCAGTACCAGACCCCTGGGGTTATGGTTCCACACCCCACAACAGTCCTCCTCCTCTGCCTTCACACCCAGCAGGTGCAGCAGCCTGTCTCCATAGCAAGAGGTCCTGATGACATTGGTCATGACAAGGGTGCGCCAGGCCTCACTCCTGTTCCTGGCTGTCCACAGATGAGGGGTGAAGCCTTTGAATGACAGATTCCCATCAGTCTCACACCCCCTTCCGGGGTGCCCTGATTTCACTACACTGGTGTTAATAGTGGGACCGGCACTTGCACAAGTCATGTGTGCCCTGGGTGCCATTACTTATGGATCTCTCTCCCCTCTTCCCCATACCCACTGTTCACTTTCCACCACTCCCCACCTGCCTCCTCTGAGGCTTTAAAAAAAAAAGATTTATTTATTTTTACTTAAAAGAGAGCTTTACAGAGAGACAGGGAAAAAAATCTTCCATTCTCATGTTCACTCCCCAGATGGTTGTAACAGACAAAGCTACTCTCAGGAGCCTCCGCCAAGTGTCCCACATGAGTACCAGGGCCCAGGACTTGAGCCTTCCTCCACTGTTCCCACGCCACAGCAGGGACCTGAATTGGAAGTGTAGCAGCCAGGACATGAACTGGCACCATATGGGATCCTGGCACTTGATCAAGCATGCCATCCCCACTGCTGAGGCTTTCTCCAGTCAGTGTCCAGTCTGGGGGACAGGACCAAGGCCACAGAACTCAAGGGCCATTAGCAGAAGGTCAGTGCCCATGTCCGCAAGTGGAGGGATGTTGCAGTGTTCTCTGAGTCTGTCAACAAGGGAGAAGCCCAGCAGCCTCCAGCTTGACCCTCCCTGACCATCTCGTCACTCTTACCTGCCTCCCTCTGCACTTCCCTGTGGACAGCTTCTGGGACTGCCTTCCAAACAGGCAACTGGCCCTCCCACTTGGCACAGGTGGGGAATCAGACCAGAAGTGGCGCCAGCCAAATCCAAGTGCAAGCTACCCTCAGAGGATGGGCAGTCCCAGCACCAGGGTGGGGGGCTGAAGGAGCCTGCTGCCTGATGGCTGGTGTGGCCAAAGGTCACTCCTACCTCTGTCCCAATGCAGTGGTAACGTGGAGCGCTCCAACTCCCTGCATGACAACAGCCTCACGCTGACGGTGCCGCTGGTGCACGAGGTGGACACGTCCATCACTGGGTGAGTAACCTGGGACTCGGGGACACCCTCTGGGGTCTCTCCTCCAGGAGAAGCAGGGCTGGTGCTCCCCCTTCCCCCTACCCTTGTCTGCATCCCAACTGATCACATGAGAAGTGTGGGACTCCTAGTGTAGTCCAGGGACTTCACTGCACACGTGTTCCCAGCCCTGTCACCACCTGCACACGTAAGGTGGCAGGGCAGGCAGCATGGTTCTTGGATTTCAGACCTCAGTCAGCGGCTGCTGGACCTGACGTTACAGCCACATGGGTGCCAAGGGCTGCCTCTCTGCTTAGCAGCACAGTTGGCCTTGGCTGTTTGTGCATGTGCATGGCTCCACCTGACATCTAATGATCTAATGGATAAGGGCCCATCTGGCTGACTGGGTTAAGCCACTGCAATTGTTGGAAAACAAGGCTGTGGTCAAGGGGCTCATGTACCCAAAACACCCAAGTCAGTATTTAAGCCCGAAGCTCTGACCTGGAAAAATGAGAACCTGATTCCCATTTCTGACTTCAGAAAACAGCATGTCTGACCCTCTTTGGGAGAGAAGTGGGAAGATGTGGGCCAGCAGCGTCCACAATACAAGGACCTGTAAGTGCACTGAGCTTTCTGGAGGTTCCCAGCATTGCACTGTTCAGTCCTCCAGTACTCTGGCCATAGCCTGGACTCAAAGTGGCCATGTTGCCACATCATGGGAGGTGCCATGACCACATGCCTCAGCTTACTGGGCCCGACTAGACAGGCAATATGTAACCAGTCTGGGGTGTTCCTGCTTCTGGATCCCTGGATGTTGTTATCACATCCCATTTTTGAGTCGTGAGGTACTGATGGAATACATTTGCAAATTAGCAGCTGTTTGCTTCTGTTTACAGCTCTGCTTTTAACCAGTCTATTTGTCCTATTAGAAGCACATAGCCTGTATATACTGAACTAGTCATCAGGGACGAAGAAAAAACACCTCCCATCCCAAACCACGCACAATTGATCATGCTGTCAGGACATAGGCAGCCTCATCATTGGCTGTTAGCAGCCCCTGATGAATTTGTCTGTTAAACTAACTGGTCTACCTCTGAGCTATCCAGGAAGACAAAGGCAATGGGTTCCAATAAGCCACTTCTTACCATTTGACAACATTGGAGACTCAGACTTTTGCTAAAATAATGTGCTTATACCGCACAGGGGTGCGTGGCTGTCTTCTTGGCCACGGTCCCCACATCTCACGTGGCTCTGTCTGGCAGAGTAAGCCGCGACTAGCGTCTGGAGCTTATGTTGGCTCTGGCAGCATTGGCATGAGCCGTGTTCTTCTCGGGAGCTTGTTGACACAGCCGTGTTCAAAGTATTGTTCCAATCCCAGCTGGAATGTTTGTCTCCTACATTGCCACTGTGTGGTTCTGAGAGGCTTATCCTATCACTGAACTCACTGAGCTTCCAAGACCCTGGTTGCTTCTAGTCACTGTAGCACTCTGCCCAAATTAGGCTTTTACCTTTTTATTTATTCTTAAGCATTGGAGAGGCAGGCAGAGAGCGTGTATGCTCCCGTCCAGATTCCCTCTCCAGATTCCTGCAGCAGCCAGGACTGTGCCATGCCAAGCTAGGAGCAGAAGCTCCACCCAGGTCTCCCACTTGGGTGGCAGCAAGCACCCAATCACTGAGCCATCACCCCTGCCTCCCAGGGTCTGCATGAGCAGGAAGCCTGAGACAGAGGTAAAGACTGAGCCCAGGATCTCTGTGATATGGGTGTCTAGGCTAAATGCTCACGCATTAGGGCATTTAAGTATATTTGTCACAGAGGAAATTTGCAAATGAGAAATATTCATTCCCATTTATTTGATTTTTTTTATTTGTGCCTGGCACAGTAGCCTAGCAGCTAAACTCCTCACCTTGCATGCACCAGGATCCCATATAGATGCCGGTTCTAATCCCAGCTGCCCCGCTTCCCATCCAGCTCTCTGCTTGTGGCCTGGGAAGCCAGCTGAGGACGGCCCAAAGCGTAGGGACCCTTCACCCACATTGGAGGCCCAGAGGAGGCTCCTAGCTTCAGATTGGCTCAGCTCCAGTCATTACAGCTACTTGGGGAATGAATCAGCAGATGGAAGATCTTCCTTTCCGTATCTCTTCCTCTCTGTATAAGACTTGCCAATAAAAATAAATAAATCTTTAAAATTTTTAATGTATTTCTATTGCAAAGACAGTTTTACAGAGAGAGGGAGAGACAGAAGTAGTCCTTCCATCTGCTGGCTCACTCCCCAAATGGTCACAGTGGCTCCTGCCGAGTTAGCCAGAGCCACGAGCTATTAGCTTCCTCCAGGTGTGTTGTGCAGAGCTGCAGGGTCCCACGCCTTTCAGCCATCCTTTGCTGCTTTCCCAGGCCATTAGTAGAGACTGGGATTTCTAAATAGGGCAGCTGGGACGTGAACCAGCATGCATATGGAATGCTGGTGCTACAAGGTGAAGAATTAGCCACGTTAAGCCATTGCCCCCTTTCCCATTTATTTTTTTTAAAGATTTATTCATTTTATTACAGCCAGATATACACAGAGGAGGAGAGACAGAGAGGAAGATCTTCTGTCCGATGATTCACTCCCCAAGTGAGCCGCAACGGGCCGATGCACGCCAATCCGAAGCCGGGAACCTGGAACCTCTTCCGGGTCTCTCACGTGGGTGCAGGGTCCCAATGCATTGGGCCGTCCTCAACTGCTTTCCCAGGCCACAAGCAGGGAGCTGGATGGGAAGTGGAGCTGCCGGGATTAGAACCGGCGCCCATATGGGATCCCATTTATTTTTAAAAATTTGTTTTCTCACATGATATAGACCTAAGATGTCTAATGGGATCATCAAGTGTTTGAGCGACAAAGCTCTCATAGTTTTCCTCCCCACTTCAGAAACAGAACCCCATGGTGTGCATGTTCTTGTGTGTGTCTCATGCCTGGGACCCCCAGTTGGTTTTAGAGAGGATAGACATAACAGCTACAGATGGAAGCATTTTGTGGGAGCCCCTGGAGTAAGCAGAGACAGTGGTGACCCAGGGTACGTGGCCACGGCTCAGGATGACAGACCCCCTTGCCTTCTGCTTTCAGAATCACGTCCCCAACCTCCTTCGTGTACGGCGAGTCTGTGGACCCTGCCAGCGTCATCCAGCTCGGCGACCTGGAATGCCAGTTTCAAGCACTCAATGTCACCCTTCAGGTACCCACCTGTGTCAGGGGAATGATCCCAAGGACCCATGTGACGTGTCTCCTACTGGACATCAGTGGCAGGGCTGGACTGTCCAAAAGAAGCCATCCCAGCTGTGTGTGTGTGTGTGTGTGTGTGTCCACACACGTCTTCAAGATGGATGGGGAATTGCACACACTGATGAATATCAGTAATAGGCCCAGGATGGCAGAGGCCTACACTAGTGTCCTTGGCCAGGTAGTCCCCTGAAGGCCCCTCAAGTGTCCCCCTTGGCTTTCTACTTCCATGCAGGGGTGTGCCCTGGAGGGCTCGTAGCCTCCCTGTCCTCCTGGGCTTGCCGTGTGACTGCCACCCCCTCCCCAAGCAGCACAGTTGTGTAGGAGCATGGCAGAACATGCACACACACTACCCACTCCTGCCTGAATTGTGGCTTACTTGCCTCGATCACAGAACTGTCACCTCCAGCAGCTGCACACTGTGTGTCCTCTACACACGCGATCAAAGCCAAGGGCACGGTTCCTTCTCTTGGTTTTTTGTTTTTTAACTCAAAGGACAGATTTTACAGAGAAAAGGAAAGAGAGATTTTCTCTCTGTTGGTTTACTCCCCAAGGGGCCACAGCAGCCGGAGCTGAGCCAAATCAGAAGGCAGGAGGCAGGAGCCAGGGGCCTGCTCCACATGTCCGGTGTGCGTGCAGGAGCACAAGCACTTTCCTAGGCTGAATCAGAAATGGAGCAGCTGGGACTTGAACCGGCGTCCATATGGGATGTTGGCGCCACAGGCAGAGGATTGGTGTGCTTTGTCACCACACCAGCCCCGTCTATTCCCTCTCTTAACTGGGAAGAGGGGAGATCAGCAGACCAACTTTTTTTTTTCCCAGAAAGAACCAGGAAGATACAGGCTCTGGGGCTCCCATGGTCCCTGTGGTGTGTTCAGCTCTGCTTACCGCAGGCGCAATGGCCAAAAACAAAATGCTAGGCTTTTTTTTTCTTTCCCCCGCAACCCTAACTATGTAAACCTGTGGCCATTCTTAGCCCTCAGGCTGGACAGCAGCATGCATGACAGGCAGACCGCACTGCAGGTCAGAGGTCACGGACCTCTTCTTCAAAGCAGGAATTCCCAGACCATCTGCCAGCTCCATGTGGTTATCCATAGAGGTAACGCAAGCAGGACCACAGTAACTTTCAGTCCATCCTCAATGGGCAAACACGGGGAGGTGGAGGCCCGACAGAGAGAGCATGAGTAGGCACTCCCCATGCTGCCAGGGGCTGGGCTGAGGACCAGGACATGGCAGACACTGTGCAGACCCCCGTGGGGCCTGGCCCCCTTCCAGGAGCTATGCCTCAGGTGACAGAGGAAGAAGGCTGCCTGCCTGTTATACCCCAGAGTCCCGGCTCCCTGCTTCTAGGGGTCTTCCTGCCTCTCCCTCCTTGTCTTAGCGTATGTGGCTGTGGCCAAATCCTAATGATGTTTGCCTGTGGCTTCCCCTCGGTGCACTAGGGGCATGATTAATAGCCCTGGGTTGAGGAGCCAGAGGAGGAGGCAGTAAAGCATTTGTGAGCTGTCGCAGACAGAGGTCTTCCTCTTTCCACAGTGTCCCCCAGGCAGAGACCCCGAAACCATGATGGATAACACATGTCCCCGCTCGGAGAGATTGAGCCTTTCTGATCCGCAAGGCCCCCAGCTGTCACCCCCTACCCTTAATTTACAGGGAAGGGAGGGGGACGATGGCGCAGCAGCTTGGAGACAGTAGGGAGAGGGCTGGGATAACACTACTGTCTTTCCCAGTTGCTTCCAGGGGTTAGCCAAGGTTTTTTGTTTGTTTTTTTCTTTCCTTTGCATTTTGGTAGTCGGGTAGAAAGCAGATAACGAGGAGATGGAGTGATCTCATTTTAATGGTCTCAACTCTCATCTCTTCTTAATAGTGTTGAAGGTATCCTGCAGTAAAAGATGGAGTCAAGGAAATGATGTCGAGGGGTTCGAATAACAGACCCTACGAAAGAGGTTGGGTGCTGAAAGAGCTGCAATTATACCAAAGAGAATGGGCGCTCTTATCACCATCTGTTATAACAAGAGAGACATCTAAGAGCCTGCAGTTTACCCTAGCAATTGTTTCCCTTAAGGCGTCTTTTGGAGAGAGCTTAGACTTGGGATTCAGACAGATAGCTTTCTTGAAATAGGACCCAGGTGGGAGAAGCCTGCCCTGGGGAATTAGTGACTGGCAACAGTCCCCGTAGCTGGCTGAGCCACTATGGGGCATTCCTCTGGGCTGGGACAATGGCTGTCCTGGAAGACAGACGGTGCATGCCTGGCCTGCTAGGGGACCCTTGCTCCCTTAGGAGGTCACTGCAAGCTGGATTGCTGGTGTAGTTGTCATCCCAGTGGTCAACTTGCGGGAAAGGGAGAGAAATGTGGAGAAGGCACTGCAGTTTTCCTGCTCCAGTAATATTCCTGAAGAATACAAGGCTCTCCGTGTGAGTGGATGTGTCTGTGTTTTCAGACTGTGATGCAATAAGCTACATCATGATTATAAGACTACTGCAAATGCTGACGGAAGAAAGATAAACTTGTCTTGGCCTTGCTCACTGGGTTTTTCTTTCAGTTTTTGTAATTTGAGAGAGTTGCAGAGGAAAGGAGGAGAGGAGAGAGAGAGAGAAAGAGAGAGAGATCTTCCATTCACTGATTGACCCCATAAATGGCCACAGTGTCCAGGGCTGGGCCAGACCTAGGGTGGGAACCGGGAAATTCTTCTGAGTCTCTCACATGGGTGGCAGGAGCCCAGGCAGTCGAGCTATCCTCCACTGCTTTTCCAGGAGCATTAACAGGAAGCTGGGTCAGAAGTGGCACAGCAAGGAATCAAACCAGTGCCCATATGGGATGCTGGTACTGCAAGTAGCGGCTTAATCCTGTGTGTCACACCAGCAGACCCTGTCTGTGTTTAAGAGAGAGAGAAATAAAGAGAGATCTTCTCAAAAAGCTGCGAGGAAGCCTTAGCCAGGAAGACACCAGGAGCCTAGAATGCCACCCAGGTGTCCCAGGTGGGTGGCAGGGGCCCAGCTGTTTGAGCCTCACCTACTGCCTTTCAGGGTGTGCGTTAACAGGAAGCTGGAGCCAACCCAGAGCTGAACCTTGAACTCAGACACTCCAGAATGGGTAGCTGATCTCCCAAGGGCTGGTGTGCCTTAACCACCACAGTGAACACTGTACCCTGTTGTTTTTTGTTTGTTTGTTTGTTTGTTTGTTTTGTTAGAGACATGATCATCTGTCAGTTCTTGGGAGAATTTTGTTGTTTTAATTTTGGCATCGAGAGTCAAAATAGTATCCCACTTGGAAAACTAGGGAGAACTAACGTGGGTGCTGTGCGCGAACCTCTGCAGAGAATCCAACGGTTCTGACGTGTGTTAAAAATAAACACAGTTGATTGGGAGGACTCTCCCACCCACAGGAAACGGTGCAAATGAGAATCCTTCCTTCCTCGCACATCCTCATGTGTGCTGCAAGTGGGAGCTCCCAGCTGTGCTGGCAGCTTGCCTTCCAGGCTGAGCTCTCGCATTTCACTTGGCAGTCACTGTTTCGCTGGTGGTGGGACGCCCCTTCCTTTTAGTTGTTTTTAGTGAATTCTGTTCTTCCTAATCAAGACTTGGCAGGAACCAATCACCAGCTCTATCTCTTTTTATATATTTATTCTTTGAAGCAGAACCAGCTAGAGCAAAATAAATAAAGGCCCGGTTGTCTAGAGAAGGACTCCTGGAGCTCAGTGCTCCCACGTTCTGCCCCGGGTCAGAGTCTGGTGGGATTTCCTGGCCCTACTGACCTCAGCAGTGCCTGGAGTCCTTGAATTCCTTCTCTAAGCCCCAGGCTGCTAAGTGACATTTTCTCTTTCCTTTTTCCTACCCACTTCCTATTCGTCTTTCATAAAAATTCATTATTCAACGGACAAAAATTCGGTTTTTTAACAGAGCATCATGATGAAGCTCACCCACTTAAAGTATCCAGGCCGATGGCTGACTGTATGTTTACAAAGTCGCACTGCCATTGCCAGCAATTAATTCTAGAACATTCCATTACCTCCATGATGACTCCGGTATCCATCAGCCACTTCCTTACACACCTACCTTGAAGGTACCACAGCCTCCACAATGAAGCCACTGGACCCTTCAATTCAGTCTCCTAAATGATCCCTTCTCCCTCAGGTAACACTCACATGTTCCCACAGAAGAGGATGTGGCCATCTTTGGGACCCTGCTGTTATGCCAGACACGTTCCCTAGTCTCAGTCCCCAAGTCCTAAGCAACTGTTGATCTACTTCCTGTCCCTTTGAATTCTCCATCATAGTCCAGTTCTACCTTGCTTTCTGTTCAGACTCTGTCTCCTCATTCTCACCCAGTTTCTTGGGGCCACCATCTTGCCCACTCATTTCGTGGGAGACAAGGACCGCTAGAGACAGGAGGTGAAGAGGAGGTTGACGGGGGAGTTAGGAGGAGCCCAGTTTTGCAGGGACAGGCGGGAACACAGCTGTCTGCCAGCACCGTCAGCAAGTGAATGGCTGCCATTTGCCCGGTCTTCCCCAGCCCCTACCCAGTCAGCCAGCTCATGTCATTTCCTCAGTGGGACCATTTGCTTTAGGAATGGCTCACTTGGTGTTTGAAGGTCCCAGCTATCTTGGACTTACTATGAGAGAAGGAGGTTATATCACATTAGTGGTTCTCAAGCAGCAGGTACTGAGCCAGCCAAATCCACCCAGACTCACTGCTGCCCAAACCCCCAGGCATGCTCCCTCCCAACCACACCATCTGGGAGCTAACTCATCCTTAGAGGCAGTCCCAATGCTGTGCACTGGGCCATTCTGAGCAGTAGTAGAATTGTGTGATAGTCTATGAGGACATTTTCAGGCATGCGTAAAGAACCATGGTTTTTTGGTAGGAAGAGGATCAGAAAGGGAAGTGGGTCCTTTGACAACCTGAAGTTTTTAGGTACATATCGAAAGCATTTCTGTGTCATTGAAATTTCCCACCCTTCGCCATTTCATTGTCATTGCAGGTCTTGTAGACAACACACCCCGCTCCTGCCACTGATCCAACCCCCAACATTTCCGTGCATGAGCTGGTAATGCAAAGTGCCTGATAATGACCGTGAACTGAAGGTCCATGCTTTCCATTACCACAGGTGTACAACGCCGGCCCCAGCACGCTTCCGGCATCGTCTGTCACCATCTCTCTCCCCAACCGACTGTCGCCTGGTGGCGCAGAGATGTTTCACGTCCAGGACATGGTGGTGAGTAATCTGTGGCTGTCACCATTGCTTTACGTTTTGTCTTCCACTCGCTGTCCCTGACCGTGATGCACGCTGGAGGGCCCAGAAAAATGGAGCCCATTTGGAGGCACGTTCTGGGGCAGGTAGGGCACCTGTGGTCACTTAACTTTGTCCAGTGAGCCAATTGCATTAATACTATAGAAGACAGCCTTTGGGGATGTGGGAGGGGTGGCTAGGCATGAGCCCATGTGGTAGGCCTATCTGTGTGAATGTCTGTAGTCTTGTGTGTGTGTGTGTACACGTACGTATGTGGGTGTATTTCTCTGAGAAGATCCCCACCATTCAATATTCTCAAAAGGGTTCTGATGCTTACAGGATGATGGCCAAGTGCATCAACATGGATTGAAATTGAAGTTCTTGCACAGACTATGCCAGTCTTCCTGGTCTTGATTTGGTTGGAGACCCTCTTGTCTCCAGGAAGCTTACTAAAGCATGTGTGATCATTGTCACCTCTCGGGTGTTCTCCTTGGCCTCCAGGATATCACTCTCCCGGTGTCACCTTACTCCTCATCTCCCCAGCTTCCTATATCCTGCCCCCGGTGTCTGCAGTCTTGCCCAGATTAGTGGTTTTCAATCCCATCTGTGATGTCACCAAACCTCTCCTGCCAAGATCAGTCCCATGAATTTCAGACTCTGACAGTTGACTGCCTCCAGCCTGTTTCACGCCAGGTGACTATAGCAGGGGTCTCGGTTGTCTCCTAAGCAGAGTCCCTGATGGTACCCTTCCAAACCTGTTCCTCCTGTCAGTCTTGCTTGCCTCAGAAAATGCCACTCTGCCTTGCCTTTGCTCGGGTCAGAACCATGGGGCCCTCCCTCTTGCTTCTGTTCTTCCCATACGCTGCAACAAGCTTCCAGCAAGCCTGAGGTCGCCGGCTTCACAACAAATTCACAAAGTTACCACTTTTCACCCCTCCACTGCCAGAGCCCTGGGCCTGGGCACCCTCCCTGGTATCCCTGCTTCTGCCCATGCCCAGTCACAGTCTGCCAGCAGAACAGTCCTCCAAGAGCCAAAGTCAGGCCCCTCTTCTTAAAACCTGCCTATGTCTTGTCTTCTCTCTACATTCTTCCAGCTGGCCCCACAGTCTGCCCCCAGCCTTCTCCATCCTCCTGCTTTAATCATCTTCTCTCCTTCTTCTCCTCCCCCTCTGGACACGCTGCCTCCTAGCTGTTCCTGCAGCGTGGATTATTGACAAGGACCTAGGAGCATTGCTGTCTGAGTGAGACATCCTCCCCTGCCTAGCATAGACACCTCTGAGCCCAGAACCCAAGTACACATGAGGCCCTCAGGATGCTGCCTCTGGGAGCATTGTGTGATGCTGACCATGGCGTCTGGCATTGGTGTCCTCCCGGGTAACATGAACTGTAAAATCTTTCTGAGCCACTTGCTTGCTGACTTGCGCACCTTGTGATCTCCCATTCATGTTCTCTGGTCAGTGGGCTTTACTGAACCAGCAGAGGAAAAGTTTCTGGTATTTTGTAGCAAGGTTGTGAAGTTAACAAACCATGTGCACACCCGTCTACCCTCTTAGACTGTGCTGATCAGACTGCCTAGCGAGCCTTCTCCCTGATGGTGTTGAGATGTTGTACAGCTGTAAGAGCTATGCAGAGCTGGAGAGAGATTGTAGACCCATAGGCAGAGTTACTCATTGGCCAAAACAGAGCATTGCAGTTGTTTGGATTTTGAAGCTCTCTCAGAGCCAAGCACACCCTGCATTCCTCTTTTGCTGCCCCTCAGGCCTGGGCAGAGCCAGTGGGGCTGGGGAATGGAGGAGACAGGGGGAGACTGGAAGCACCTTCCAGTAGAACTGGCCTGGGCAGAAGAGTTTTTGGAGTGGGTTTCCCGGACATTGACATCCCTGGTCTGTTCGCCAAGCTCAGTGGACCACAGTGCATCTGAGGGCTGGGAGCTGGCTGTGTTCCATTTTCAGAAGCAAGCCAGCACCTGAGCACACTCACTGGGTCGGATGTGGCTGAGAGCTCATGGCATTCTTCCCTGGGTCCTCTGGCACTTTGAATGGAGCCAGGCTTCCTTTTGGGGGTTTGGATGGTTGACACAACTCACTCCTTACAAGAGAAACAAACACTCATTCTTTGTTGCACTAGGGGATGACCTTATTAGGGTGGCTGGCGCAGTCTCACCCAACCCCTGCTCACAGCTGCTATCCTTCCCCAGCCTGCAACAGGGACCATGGCCAGCTGGCTGAAGCCAGGGACAGGTTATAGGCCTGGAAGGAGGGCCCGTATGCCGTTCCTCCTCACATGCCATGGGTCCCCCAGGTGGTTTCTCTCCCTGTAACAGTGCCCTTGGCATTCACCGGGCCTGTAGCCATCAGGATGCTGGGCAAGGTAGAGGCTTGCTGCTCTTGTGGGCCCCGGGCTGCCTCCCGCCCACAGGCCTCAGTCTGGCATAGTTTGTTGCTCTAGAATTCAGTAAGAAGTCTCTGGGCTATCCTAGGCATTCCTGAACAGAACCTGCTGACTTCACGTCTCAACAAAAGGCCTTCTCTGCTTGCCTGAAGGGTTTCCGGGGGGTCCAGGTGCCTGTGCAGATGGCGTGGGGGAGATTGCATAAGGGAGATTTTTGCAGGGAGCCTAGCTCCATGCTCCCAGCCTTGGTTTGTGCTTGGCTTTCCTTGAAGCTGATTCTCCAAGTACCTTGGCTTCATTTACTGTTTTATCTAGAAACGCGGCCATGGTGGCAAGTGGACTGCCACTGTGGGAAGAATATGAGCTTCTACTGGATCCTACAATACAGAAAAATGCACAAGCCATGGTGGTCCTGTTGTCTACCAGGATAGCCATAACATAGCACAGAGCCAGGTAGGAGAAGCGATTGACCTTGCCAGTACTATGAGATTTCAAAAACCCAGGGAAATGGAGTTAAAATGCAAGCTCAGGGGAGGTGCGTGTTGTGGTATGGCAAGTTAAGCTGCTGCGCAATGCCTGCATGCCACATCAGGATGCTTCGGGTTGAGTCTCACCTCCACTTCTGATCCAGCTTCCTGTTAATGCACACCCCTGGGAGGGAGCTGATGGTGGCTCAAGTACTTGGGTCCCTGCCACCCGCATGGGAGACTCAGAATGAGTTCCTGATTCTGGGCCAGGGATAAAGCTTTGAAGCCAGGATTGTGCTCTAGGTCTCCCAAATGGGTGCCAGGGACCCACTTGGTTGAGCCATCACTGCTTCTTCCCAGGCCCTGTATTGGCAGGAAGCTGTAGTCAGGCGCTGGAGCCAGGAATCAAAGCCAAGCACTCTGATGTGGGCTGCGGGCATCTGAACACTCAAGTCAGTGCTCACTGTGCTGCAAAAGAATTTCAAACCCAAGCATATGAGGGATCTTCAAAAACTTAATAGAAAATGGCATTGTAAAACAAAGAAATTATGCATGGATTTCAAAATGTTTGGCACCAAAATAAAATTATCCTAAAATTCAATTCCTCAAAGACTTTTAAAATACCCTCTTGCATTTCAATAGTATTATTACCAATGACAAGTCATTCATTTTTTTCTAATAAATTTATTTTATTTTTGATGATGTTTACATAGCTAAGAAGGTTGCATGCCCTTGTGGACCACATGGGTGGGGAGGATTAAGGAATGGGGGGAAGTGGAGAGGAAAGAGGAGGGGGCCGCTTCTAGCAGCCCAACCACGTAAATACCCAGGGATGGGGAATGGCCACTTGATGTTTCCCAGGGTCCCCAGTGTGGAGCATGTTCCAAAGGCACTGCTTAGGTGGTTTTAATAGTTCTAAGTTGCTGTTCATTTCATTGCTACAAGGTTGGGGAAATGCTTCCAAGGTCAGTTGGGTGACATAGTCCACCTTAGAGTCTCCACTCACTTAAATACTACTCGCTGTCAAAGTTTGACCAGGAGACCTGTATAATTTGTTCTGTCCTCCATGGTACTAGATGTCCTCTGCAAGCCTCAATGAATTGGTTGTCATGTCCTCCAGGTGCATCTTGGCATGCCATCTGCCGCACAAGCTTCAACAACAAGTTCTGACACATGCACTCCACAGTCAGACCACAGAGCCTGTGACTGTCCCCATGGTTGGAGTTTGAGTCCAGTGGTCCAGTTGGGGGGGGGGTCCCTAAAAAGAACCTTACCAGAGATGACCCCAGACCTGATTCCTGTGTGTGCCAGCCGGTGTGAGATCTGACTCAGTCCATCATCCACGTCATTCTACACACAACTGGTGGTTGTAGTCACCCGGTCAGTTCTGTCCCCAGCCCCATCTCATTTGCAAACCAATGGATGCTGCAGTTCAGCCCATCCCTGCCCACCACCCACTTGGCCCTCATGCACGCCAATGAGAACTACAACCTAATCAGACACCCCCCAGACACCCTCACCAGGCCTGTTCCCAGTCCCGGTTCCTGCACATGCCAGTGTGCAGCAGACTGGGCCATTTATCCTGCATCCCATTAAGCTCTCGTTCACGTCAGTGGGTTTTGGAGCCAGGCTCAGCCTGACCAACCCCACTATCCAGCCCACACACATGCCAGCAGGTACCACTGTCTGTCCAGCAGATCCTCCCAAGCCCTGGTTCCCATGCTTACTGGTGGGAGCTGCAACCTATCAGGGAAGTGCCCTTTTGCACTCACTCCCAGCTCCAGATCTTGACCTTTCCAGATGTTTCTATGGTCCAGCTTGACAGGACATGCCCCTCCCCACCTAGTCTTCCTACCTGCTAGCTGATGCTGCAAAGCCCAAGCAGCCTGGACTTACTCTGACTCATGCATGCACTTGTGAATATGGTTGCTTAGCCCAGCCTGGATTTCCCCTAACACAGCTCATATGTAGGCCAACAGGAGCTGGCCCTGCCCAGCCTGGTCTGCCCCCAGTCCCAGCTTTCATACTCACCAGCAGGAACAATGACCCCGCAAATGAGTCCTTGCAACCCCGCTACCTGGCTCACCACCCCTGAGTCTTACATATGCTGCTGGGAGCTGTGGCCTAGTCTGGCATGCCTTGCCTCACTTTGGCATTCACCTACAGATGCTATAACCTGGCTTGGCTTGGCCTGTCCCCAGTCCCAACTCATGTTGGTGGGTGCTGCAGCCTAGTCCAACCCAGCCAGTCCCCAGTCCCAACCTAATGTGAACTGATGGGCGTTGCAGCCCAATCCAGAAATCCTGTACCCTGTCCTGGTTCTTTAATCTTCCAGCGAGTGTTATGAACTGGTCAAGCCTGGCCTGCCCCCAGATATGACCCACACATATAGCAGCAGGCACTGTAATCTGGCCTGGTTTGGGATGCTCCCAGACTTGGTTCTTGCATATATCCTGACAGAAGAATTCCCCAAGGTTTTCTGTCAGATTACCTCTAAGTCGCATATTTTTTGCACACCAGCGGGTTCTTGGCCAAACCTGACTTGGCCCACCTCCTGTCCCGGCAGGTACAGTGGCCTTGCCCAACTAGCCCACACCCATCTGGCTCTTACTGTTAGATGCTACAGCCTAACCCTGCCTGGCCCACCCCCAGATCCAGCTCTCGCTTGATTGAGCTGGTGCAGAAATCTAGCCCAACCTGTCCTGGCTCTTATGAAATGATGGTTAATGCTAAATTTGTGTTAACTATACCAGTGTGCCAGCATAGTTGCCTGTCTGTCTGTCTATCTATAAGAGCCACTCTGGCTCTTATGAACACGAGTGGGTGCTGGAGCCTAGCTCAGTCTTACACACTCCAGACCCAGTCCATAGCTCTGCCAAGGAGTGCTATAGCTGTGTCCAGCCCAGTTCTTCAGCCTCGTTCCATCTGTTGCACTCACTAATAGTAACCACAGCCCAGCCACAGCATCCCCTTAGCTTTCTGACCAAGCCCGCTCCCAGCCACAGAACTTGAACCTGCCATGGTTGCTCCAACCCAGCCCAGCTTAACCCATCACCCAGCTTACCCTTTACCTTTGATGCTGCAGTCTAGCCTGGCCCGGCCCACCCCAGTCTCAACTTTCACTGTTAGGTGTTACATCCTAGCCCCGCCCAGCCTGCCTCCATCCTTGGCTTTCTCGCAAACCATTGTGTTACCCTGGCTCCCATGCGTGCTAATGTGCTATAGTTTGGCCTAGCCCTGCAGAGCCAACTCACTGCCAACAAGTGAAGCATCCCTGCCTGGCCTGACCAACACCCAGCCAATTCACATGTCCACCAGTGGGAGCTACAGCCCACCAAAGGAGTTCTTCAAGTTCCCCTAGCATGCCCACTCACAGACCCAGATCTCACGCATGCCAGCAGTGCTAGGACTTTACTGGGAAGTCTGCCCCCCAGTGTTGGCCTTTGTGTGTGCAGGTGGATGTTGCAGCCAGGCCCACCCCACACCCAATTTTTGGATGTGCCTACGGCTGCTGCAGCCTGGAAATGCCCTGCCTGTTCCCAACCCCAATACAATACCCGTGAGTATTGGTGAGTTCTATGATTATGCTTAGCTTGGCCTGTCACACTCTCAGCCCTTGAACACAACTGGTATGGTAGGCCCACAAATCCCCCACAGAATCTCCTCCCAGACCCAGCTCTCACACCTACTGGCTAATGTTATTGCCCAGCCTGATGTGGTCTACCCCCTGCCCTGACACTAACTGGTGGGTACATAGTTGAGCCCTACCTGGCAGGCCCCCCCCCCCAGCCAGGCTTTTGTGTGCGCTGATAGGTGGTGGTTGATGCTAACAAGTCCAGCTCAGGACTCCCATGTGGGTGGATGTATTCATCTGTTCCTGAAAGTTCGTCCGATTTCCCTCTCAGCCCCCTCCTTACCTACAAGGGAAGTAGCCATGTTGGTAAAGTTGCCCAGAAGTTACTCCTCACCTATTATATTCTCCCTCAGCATTCCTCCCTCCCACACACCTCCAGACCCACGTCCCTGAGCAATCCACAGCCCCCCATGCCCACGAGCATGCAGATCCCATGCCCAGTACTCTGGCAGTGTGTCATGCCACCCTGAGGCCTTGCCTGCCTGCCTAGGTCACACACACACTTGGACATAGGTCCCTAGACCCCTTCTGCCAGTGTGTCCCCCACATATCTTAAAAATAGATAGATGGATAGATAGATAGACAGGCAGCTAGGCTGGCACATTGGTATAGTTAACACAAATTTAGCATTAACCATCATCTTTCCCAGCAGCGTGACCCTTGCCTAGGTACAGTGCAGCCTAGGCAGTTGCCTACTGCTGGAGAACGAGTCATCCTTGATATATATTGTAAAAACACAGGCTGAGCAAGCTGTTACATGTGAAGCTCAGAAACAAGGCACACTGCTGTCCTAGAAATATATCCTTGCAGGAGACACATCCACAAAACAGGCATAATGCCTTGCCCCGGGAGATGGCAAGGAAATGCCTCATGCCACTGGGCCTCTGAGTCAGGGCTGAGACACAGCGGGAGTTCACCATGGGAACGGGTGAAGAGAACGTTCCAGATAGAGGGCACAGACACTAAGAGGCAGTGTCTGCTGAGGCCAGAGCTAATTCTTCTCTATTCTCCCTGCCTTGCTCTGGAATGTTCCGTGGGCCTCCTTCAGACTACAGAGGATTGGCAAGAGCGCTCGGCTCTTCAATGGCAATGATGGTCCTTGCCATGGGAGCAGGGTGGCAGTTTTTTTTATCCATGCATTCGTTGATTGAACAAATATGAAGGGACTTCCAAGGGTTTGTGGGAAAACAGAATTCTGTTAGGTTTATTTTGGTGCAAAAAAAAAATAATAATGAAAGCCATGGAGATTTTTTTCCCATCACTTGTGTTCATCTGTGAATATGGAAATGGTGTCAGTTTTTTATACCCAATGTATGCCAAGCATCAGGTCACTACCGAGCAGAAAACAGACGCCAAGTCATCGAGTCGGCTGTCATGTAGTTTATATTCTGAGGGAACAGTGACAGTGGCCATTGGGGACAAACGGAGGCCAGGGTAGGGTGGTGCCAAAGGCTGTAGTTGCGGATAGGGTAGCCCGGGAACGGAAGGTGGTGAAGCTGTCCCACAGAAGTGGGTCCTGAGTTTCTTGGGCAGGAACCCATTGCCAAGTCCATGTTTCCTGGGAAACCCCACCCTTGACCTCAGCCCTGCTTGATTTCTCTCCACACCCTGGGATTTTCTCCCTAGACACTGGTAATATGTATTGTATGCGTGTGCGTGGGCACACGCATGCTCACTGGCATTCCCCATGCAGGATGTTCTGCCATAACGTGAATTACTGGTGACTGTGACATGGATATCACAAGCTGGCACGTGTTGCTTGGGAGAAGAGTCCAGGGCTCTGTGACTGAGCCACGTGGGCAGGATCACCACGCCCCTTACAGCTGACATGGTGGAGGTGCCAGGCTGGGCATCTCAGAGGCAGCCACCAGGGTAGAATTGAGCAGCCAGTGCCTGCCAGGAGCACACTGGTTCCCCTGTCTTCGCTCTTGCTTTTGTCTGTAGAGATCCAAGGGGTTTGGTCAGCAGCAGACCTGCTGTTTGAGCCACTGCTTCTGATGGGGGACTTCCAGCCTCAGCGCCCCTATCTGGCAAGAAAGAGCCAGAGAGCCCAACAGTGCTAGGGAGTGAGGGTCATGGGACCCCACCTCCAGGGCTGCAGGAAACACTGTCAAGTTTTCTTCCCAGCACAGCAAACCAGGTTCCAGCAAGTTCTTGCTAAGCCACCCTAGTGCTCTTCAAATCCCACTGTTACGACTATCTTCAATTCTCCAAGCTCTCCTTCCCCTGCCCATACCTCCCCCATCCACTTCTTGCCAGCTCAACTGCGAAACAGTTGCCTCCTTCGCTCCTGGAGAGAAGTTGAGCTATTACTTAATCATTCTCACCCTTGCTTTTCAAAAAGATTAGTGTCACTTTTGATCCTTTGTTCCTGGCTGCGTGGCTCGCCCCATAGTCTGTAAATTCCTAAAAACTCAACAGTGGATGTGAAAGACCACGCCTCTTTATCTACCTCTGCCAAGTACAGACTGCCTTTTCCCAGGTGGCAGGGACCCGGCTTACCACCCGTGAAATCTGGCCCTGGTGATTGCTTCGTGTGGCTCTCAGAAGCATCCCCGGCCCCCAAGTTCCTCTGTCAGAAGCAGCCACAAGGGAGTCACACTGGCCCAAACCACATGGGGTCTGGAGCCCTGCCCACTCTCCAGGGCCCTTGTGCCACGCCTCCCGCCCCCATCCTTACCCCTCATTTGTCTTACTGCCACTCTTGACCGGCCAGGCTGCTGCACACACACTGCATGGGTGTGCAACCTCTTGGCCTTGCCCGTGGCTTCTGCTTTCTCTCCGGCTATGGAAAGTCCATGCATAGCTCAAGACCCAATCCACCTGCCTTCTCTTCCAGCAAAAACTTCCACCTTTAACCCTGCTGCTACCAAGGAAAACCATCCCCCTCAGCTGTTCGTGAAGGTGTGTGCCCCTCTCTTAATCCTAAATTCACCTTCTCAATGAGTCCTCCCTGGCCACTGAACCTGAAGCTTGAAGCTGCAAACCTGCTCACTCTCTGTTCCATGTCCCCTAATAGCAAACTTCATCCCTGTAAACTCTGGCTACAGCAGTTGCGAAAGTATGCTTCTGGGGTCTGGCATTGTGGTGCAGTGGTTTAAGCCACCAGCTGCCATACTGGCACCGCTGGGTATGGGTGTCACTTAGAGATTTGGCTGTTTGGCTTCCCATCCAGCTCCCTGCTAATCCCCATGGGAAGGCAGTGGGAAATGACCCAGGTGATTGGTTCCCTGCCACCCATGTAAGGAACTGGAAGGAAACTCTAAGCTCCCAGCCTCATTCTGGTCCAGCCCACACCATTGTAGCCATTTCAAGGTATGAACTCGTGGGTCAAAGATTGATTCATATATTCTCTTTCTTTCTCTCTCTCTGCCTCTCCCTCCCCCCCGCCTGTCAATTAAATAAACCTTTAAGAAAAAATGAAATGTATGTGTTCTGTCCCCATCCCCGGCTCCCACACCTGTGTGCTCATCTCAGCAGCATCCCCTTATCTCTGCTCGGGTGTGAGGATGAGCCACCGTGGAGCCAAGTTCCTGAAATGGATCAGGATGGGAATTTACATTTTTTTCTCCACAAAAGCCAGGCAGTTACAAGAGGGAAGATGGAAGGTTGAATTCCGGAGCAGGGTTACGTCCCTGGGCTGTGGTTAGTTTAAGCTCAGCCGAGGGAGTAAGCATGTGCGCGTGTATGAGCGTGTGTGCACGTGTGTTGTGAGTACATGTGTGTGAGTGTATACATATGTGTAAGTACATGAGTGTGAGTGTGTGTGTAAGAGAAGGAGAGAGAGAGGGAGAGACCCTGGGCTCACACCCTCTGAAAGGCAGAGTGAGCATGGGCTGCCTGAGGAGCCCCGCCTGCTCCAACAGCTGCTCTTTAACCCTGTGCACACAGAATCAGTCAGGGCCACCGTGTTGTCCCCTGCTGACTGAGGCTGCCCGGGCTGGTGGGGGTGCCTTGGTGGCCTGTGCTCACAGCTGCCATGACATCTGGAAGTGTTAAGGCCTCATGGCTAGCGTGGGGAACAGCTGAAGTGCCAATCTGTCGGTGCCTGGTCTGTTTTCCGGGTCTCCCTGTTTTCCGACTTGATAGCAGCACGTCCTGGAGATGACAGGGTAGCGCCGTGAACCCTCTCTTATACTTTGCACCGAGACAAGGAACCAGCGCTTTGCCAAACGAATGCATTGCTCAGGGCCTGTGTCGTGTCTCGGGAAGGGAAAATCAGCAAATCGTTCCACGTCCGAAACATGTTAGCCAAGGAAGGAAAACATTTTCGACATGCACAGTCAGTGTTCACATAACTTATTTATGTCTCGTCCTTTCACAAAGGAGAATCTGACCACATCTGGAGAAACTGTTCCCCATCTGTATGGCTTTTCCTGTGCTTGAGAAATGGCTGCTGGGGGCGGGGAGGGTCCCGTGTTCCTGTGATAGGAGGAGACCTTATTAGTGCAGTTATCGGGGATTCGTGGCCAACACCTGCAGAAGCCAGATTTGTAGGCTAGATGGCGCTCTCCTGTTCCCCAGGAACCCTGGCTTATTCTGCCTGCCACCCCTGATCAGGTGGCTGCCTCCCTAAGAGGAGGGGCTGGGGCACAGCAGGACCGATTTCAGAGGGAGCCATGAGAAGCCACCCGGAGTGCAAGTTTGCATCTCTGTAGGAGTTTGAAGGTCCCTCTCTATTTTTCTTTCTGGATTGAAGGAGGTTGGGTCATCTTCCACCCTCTTGCTGCCCCTGAGCCATCCCACTCTGCAGGTCTGCAGTGAGCTCCTCCCTCGCATGCCTCCCTGTGCCCTTCTCCCTGGGGAGCCACAGCAACGCCCTCTGTATTTATTGGGTGCTCCCTGTAGCCCTCGAGGCTGGAGGGTCCCCCCAGAGCTGGAGCCTCATGTTTGTTTGTGTGGCTGTGGTGCCCGTGGGGATTTGATCTGTGTGTAAGAACATGTCAGAGCCTCCAACCACACATGAAGGTTGATTGGAGAAAACCAAAATTCATCAGACTGATCCACAAGCAGGCTCTTTTGGCAAAGCAGGTGGGTCTGTGGGGCTCCAGAAGGTTCTTTGACAACCCTGCTCTGTTACCTTTATCCACACGTGTGTGCGTGCACACACACATACACGAGTTGTGTTCTCAGCCTTTGGTTACAACTAGGCGTATTTACCGTAAGCAGCTATGCAAGACCCCTGCAGACTTCTGTGGTCCCCTGTTAATGATGTCATTGTCAGGGAAAGGAGATGGAGTCAGTGCTACTCTCCTCATCCACCCTCTAAGGTTCCTTGGGGCCTACAGCGGGAACGAGACTTGACATGGATGCTGATAAGGAAAGCATTTTTCCTGCATTTATGATGATGAATATTGTGCTCTTGTTTGGAACATGCGCAGAAGCACTCAATGGTCATAGCTACATGATTCGGTATGTTGTAACAGGACGGGTGGGTGTCTGGCTTAGCGGTTGATACACTCGTATCAGGGAACTTGGCTTTGGTTCCCGGTCCTGTCTGACTCCAGTTTCCTGCTAAAGTGTGTGCAGGGAGGCCACGGTGATGGCACAGCTGCTGGATCCTTGCCCCGACATAGAAGACTTGGATTGAGTTCTGTGGCCCTGTCCCAGCCACAGCCATTGTGGACATTTGGGGAATGAACCATAGGCTGGGAGAGTGCTCTTATGTACTCGCTCGCTCTCTCAAATGATTTTTTTAAATAGTTGGTTGTTTTTAATCTGAGAGAAGGATAGACAGAATTGGAGAAGGATTTTCCATCCGCTGGTTTGCTCCCCAAATGGCCACAGTAGCCAGGACTGACCCATTCCAAAGCCAGGAACCATGAGCTTCTGGGTCTCCCACGTGGCTACAGGGGCCTAGGGAGTCGAGTGAACCTCTGCTGCTTTCCCAGCCATAAGCAGAAAGCTGAATAGAGAGTGCAGCACCGGGACTCCATCAGGCACCTATGTGGGCTGCTGGCACTGCAGGGTGGAGGATTGGCATACCGTGCCACTGCACTGGCCCCAAATGAATGAATTTTTTTTGAAGTATAATAGGAAGGACATGATGAAGGTGAAATGTAACTGAATCTCAATCTGTTTTACTATATGCAAACTATGACACATTCGCCTTTGCCCCTGTAGCTGTTGACATTTTAGCTTGACCTCATTCAGCAGTCGGTATCACCTCTCCATCATGTGGCGGACCCCACATTTCAGATATGGTCCTTGCCTCACCCCCACATGCATATTTCAGACCCCAGACTCCTAGAATGAAAGCATGCACAACCACCATGATCCGTGCTCAGCCTCCCGTGGCAGGATAGGGATGAATTGTCTTCCCATGCCTCGGGACTCCTCGGTGGCACCAGTAATTGAATTAGCAGAGTGGACATTTGACACATTCTTGGGGTTTTCAGACGAGGAGGGTGTGAGAAGCCCGAGGACTGGGTGGTAAGTCGGGGGATTGGCCGTGTTTACCCAGTTGCCGTCAGCTGTGCCCCATGTAACACGATACAGCACTGAGACCCAGGGATGTCAAGGAGGACAGAAGGGCATTGGTTAACAGAGACGCGGAGTTAACGCAAAACACATGTAGCTCGCGCGTGACCCCATGTCCCCTTTCATCCTCATGGGGCCAGCAGGCAGCTCTTAGATCAGACTTCACCCCAGAGGCACACAGGGGGCACCTCCAGGCGAGCTCACGGGAGGACACTAGCCATCAGGCGATGGAGAGGCACCACACCATCCAGAGGACAGCCCACAGGGATGCTTGGGGGACCTTCCCATCCCTGGTGTGTGGTCATGAGGTGGGGCCAGAGGATGTCCCTACCACAGACTGTCACAAGTACATGCCCAAGGTGAGGTTGGTTCTTTAGTTTTTGAGACATGGTACTTGCATGGATCAGGTATGAATGTGGCAAAACCATCCCTAGATAACCATTCTCGCTTGCCTACCCCTCTTCTGAGGTTTCCCACATGGGCACATGTCTGCCCAGGCCCATTCTCCCACCTCACTTCCCATTGCTGCTAATGTTGTCATTTATCCGCCTCCGGACCCATGTTGAGCCCTGGGCTCTGCAGCCTCAGTCTGCTGTGTGCTGTCCCAATGCTTTTGCACCTGCTGTTTCTCCCCAGCAGGAGTTCCCTTTCTGCAGCCCCTCCAACCACTACTCTCTTAACTTCCCGGAAGCTCTCTCTATCCCAAAGACCCCCTGGAAGTGCCACCTCCCCTGGGTCAGGAGCACAGATCAAGGCCAACTTCCCAGGGGCAGCAGATAAAATCTGTGATTCTGCAGGAGCCCTCCTCTGAGTACTGGGAAGGGAATCGCAAGGCGGTGGCTGTGTAGCATGGTGCGTGGAGGATGGGGAGGAGCTTAGCACACAGTCAGAGCTTAGCAGTTCATGGCAAGTGATACAACCTCTCAGGCCTCAGCTTGCTCCTGTAAAATGGGATTGAGCAGGAAGGAGCCCAGATGTCACAGTTTGCCTGGTGTGTCCATGTGGTGGACTTCCCAGCCACCCCGGATGTGTCCCAGTTGAAGCGGACGGATTACATGCTCACCCCCATGACTGGTAGAACCCCCCACAAATGGGCGTTGCTGGCCCTAAGAAGGGTGCCGCCATAGCTCTTGGCACCTGCATATGGTGCCTTTAATTCCCATCCAGATCTGAAATCAGTACCCACACGGGGTTATAAGCAGCTAGCATTGGATCTCAGGGTGATTGATGTGCTTGGCACACGAGACTTAGGAAAGCAAGACAAGGACCTCTGCTTGCAGAGTCTTCAGCCCCCAATTAGGGACTATGTGAGTGTGCCCCGATCTCTGGAGACCTGGGCATGCTTGTGCTGTGTCCCTCTCACTCGGCTCTTGAGGGGCCTCGTCTAGCCTCTTCCTCCCCACCACCCCCAGCCACAAAGATGGGCCTGAGCCCAGGCCCTGTGACCAAGTGCTGTCCACCCCTTGGGTTCCCACAGTCCGGTCTTCTGACGCTGTCCCAGGTCACCGCTATCCTTTGGTTTCCAGCTTGTGCAATGCTTCACTGGGGCCAAGGAAGTGGCAGGACTTTACAGCTCCCTTGGTGGAGTGTGGGCCCCCTGAGGTCATGTCCTACATCTCCTCATCCTTGCCTGCATGCTCAGTGACACCCTTCTGTCCAAATTCCAACAGACTCGGCCCGCCTCCCAGGCCCTGGAGGTCCTGGAAGATTGCAGCCTTGTTGGATGGGTGGTTATGGTGGTGGGGATGATGCAAGGACCTCAGGCAGTCTGGGGACAAGGGGGGGAATTGAGCGGGCAGAGATGACCAGGGGTCCGGGGACTGTCAGGCTGTCAGTCAACCGAAGAGGTGCCACTGGATGAGACGTGGGCTGCCTGCCACTCACAAGGAATACGGTGCTTAGGTAGTAGAAAATTTTAGAGATCCCCATTGCACTCCAGTGCCTTGTGTTACACACGAGGCAGCTGAGACCCTCAGAGCCCCAAGTTGACCCAGCTGTTAGATGGCAGAGCATGGACTGCAGCCAGAGACCATGGGGTGTTCATCCAAAGCTGAGAGTCCATGCCAGCAGCCAACCATGTGACCTCTGGCAAGTCACTGAACCCAGCAGCCTGTGGCTCCTTATCAGCTGAGGCCACAGGACCGCGTGAGCTTGCAGCCTGCCTTCCAGAAACAACATTCCAGGGCTCTCTGCTCCCCATGCAGCCCACGGGGTAGTATAGGGTCGTTCAACCTACCCCGCCAGCAGGCACTGGTGCTTTCTCATGGTCTGGGCTGGAGTTGGGGTTTTGGCCCTAGTGACAACCGTGGGTCAGCATGGAGGGTTTCTGGGGGTCTCCAGGTATCTAAGCTTGAGGTTCCTTCTGCACAATCATGAAGAGGAGGATGAGGTGACATTTTTCCCTCCTGCTCCCCACCAGCCCCCTCCTCAGCCTCCTACCCAAAGGCTTTTCAGGGTCGTGGGGAGTCCCCATGGCACATCTGTGAGCTGAGTGGTCCCCGTGCCCCAGCCCAGCTCTGTAACCCCGGTGGTGGAGGGGACAGGGGACTGTAGCATCCTGTGGCTCTGCTCGCCTCTCGGTTTCTCCATCCGTAATGTGGGAGTAGAGGGTAAGAGCTCTGGGCTCACGGTGCTGTCAAAAGGCCTGACCATGAGAATGTGACAAGCCCGGCCCCCAGGAAGCACTGTATGAACGCAGCGTGTCTCCAAAGCGCTGTCTTTGTCCACACTTTGGGCTCTGGGTGACGCGCCCGTCAGATGCACAATGAGCTGGGCTGTGCGACTGAAGTGTGTGCTCTGCCCGCTTGCCTCCGTTGATCCCTGCCTCCATTCTCTCCTCATTTCCTGGTTCCAAGAGAAAATTCTGGTAGCCTTCCCCACCCAGTTAGAGACAGAAAGCGTCTGAACACTCATGAGCTCACTTTCTGTCTCTCTGTCTCTCTCGGGGACTCGGTAAGAAGCAGTGGCGACGCTGACGACCCCGGCTGTGCCCCCATGCATCTCAGCAGACCTGACTCCTTGGTTCTTTGTGGCTTGACATGGGTCTCAGGGTCCACATCCCCACAGTGTTAATGTTCTCACAGGGGTCGGCTCTAGGGATGTTCGTAAGTGTGCTCCACAGACTATGCAGGCCAAAGTTGACGTGGTGTCTGAGATCTTTCTGTCCTGTCTCATCTATGTACTGCGCCTCACCTTCCCTGCATTACTCAGGATCCTAAAATCTACATCTTCTGACCTTTGGACCCGTTGCTATGGCAACATCCACCTCTCAGCATCTCGCTCTAACGCCCTCTGGTGGATGGAGCAGGTAGTAGGAACGGCGCACAGGTAGGTACTTTGGCTGGGATCCACCGTGGGCACTGACCACGTCACCTGGCCTCTTTGCCCTTACAGGTGAGCCAGGAGAAAGGAAACTGCTCTTTCCAGAAGAGTCCAACCCCTTGTGTCATCCCTCAAGAACAAGAAAACATCTTCCACACTATATTCGCTTTTTTCACCAAGTCTGGAAGGAAGGTCTTGGTAAGGAGTGGCTGGAGTGGCAGGGGTGGGCTTCCCTGGGAAGGCATGTCTGGAATCAGAGCCCAGTGCTGTCTGGTGGTTTTAATCTGTGGACAAGGACTGTGACCCACTCTAAGTGCTCAGTGTGCGGTTGTCCTCAGGGTTAGCTTTACATTCCAGGTTCCTGGCAGAGGGGACCATTTGCCACCACCACCACCAACCCCTTCACCATCTTGTCACAGCTGAGAGCATTCTTGAGTAGCCACCAACTGGAAGTCCTTAGTCCACACACTGGAATACCACACAGCAATGAAAAGTCACACATAATAGATAACATGGAGTAAAAACAGCTAAAGACAGAAGGATCCTTATTGGAGTGTTTGCTTTATATGAGTTCAGAAGTAACAAAAGCTAATCAGCAGCCATAGATTATTCTGGAAGGATTACTGGTCAGGTAGGGCCTGAGGGAGCCTGCTTAGCTGGCCAAGGGCTGGTTCTTGGGGGAAAGCACACGTGAGGTGGGTTGTATTTACTGAATACGCCCATTTTCTCCAGAGTTTAGAAAGTGAAGACATTGAAAATGGAATCATTGTATGCTTCTAAAGTCGCCTGTCCCACGTGTCTTTGGTTCCGTTTCTTGGGCTCCTTATTTCGGACTAGAAAGGTGCCCGTTGAACTCTTTCCTCCTCTCTTCCATGGTAGGGGGTGCAGCTCCTTGCCTGTAGAGTTTGGGATTTGCTTTTCGCTTCTGTAGAAATTATAATGTATTGTTTTAGGTTCTCGCTTGCCATAACGAGTCCTTGATATAGATGATTTTGTCTGAAAACTTTCCCCCACACTGAAGCGTGAAGAAGGTACATGTTGCAGGTCCTGCCATACAAAAGAAGGAAAATACCCATTCATGAGTTGGAGTTTACGTTTTAGTTGGTTAACTTGTGTGTTTTCTTGAGTAAGCCCTGTTTCTTCTCTAACTTAACATACATAGACAGCAGGTATGAAGTCCATTTGCCACCACAGGCAGAGATGAGGTGATTAACAAAGACATCTTGTCTTCCAAACCCGTAAGAGTGCTTTCAGAATTTGTCCATGTGTTTGCTTGAGCAAGCATCGATTTCTCCTGCGAGACCGTTGTGGGAGAATCCGTAGCCTTTGCCTGCGCAGTTGCTTTGCTTGAATCCTAGCGGGTGGGAGAGCTCTGGAATGCCCTCTAGTGGCAGGAAGGAGCTGGTGCTCTCTGTCGACATCCTCAGCTCTTAACATTAGCCGTTGCTCTTAATACATCAACCGAGTCTCTGGTTTGTCTTCCCAGGACTGTGAGAAACCAGGAATCCCTTGCCTGACGATGCACTGTAACCTCGGTGCCCTTGCGAGAGAAGAAAGCCGTACCATAGACATTTACCTGCTGTTGAACACAGAGATACTGAAGAAGGTAAATTCAAGTGCTGGAGTGGGCCACCTAGGGGATACCCTGGCTGTTCCTTTTCAGCTTTTACTGCAAGGGCCATGGGGAATTCTGGGGCTGGGACAGGGGTGGACATTCCAGACCTCAGGGACTCCTGGAGTGGTCCCGCAAGCAGCAGCACGGGCATGAGTCTCTTGGGAACATCTTGGGCACCGGCCTGGACTTACTCCAATTCTTCCTCTTAGCAAGCTCTCCACATAGCTAGTTTGCACACTTATACTTCTGTACTATAGTTTGCATCTAATTAAGCTAAAAATCTTAATGAGACAAGCTCCCTGGACTTGTGGGGCCAGCCATACTACAGGCTGCCAGGCTGCCAGGTGAAGCCAGTACCACTGGTCTTGACTGCACACCAAATCAGGAGTTGGCAAGCTTTTCCTGTAAGAAGCCTGTGGGGACCTGTAGGGAATCTTTCAGGCTGCGTAGTGTCCTGTAGCCGCCAGCCTCTGCAATTGTATTCTGAAGGCAGCCCCAGATCACACTCAAGTCAATGGCCATGTTTCAATAAAAGTTTGTTTATAAAAACAGGTGGAGGGCCAGATTTAATCCACTTATCCAATTTGCTGGCCTTGCTTATTATCTTGAAGATTCATTTATTTTTATTTGAAATGCAGATTTCACACTCAGAGAGTAGGAGAGCTAGAAAGTCCTCTGTCCAATGGTTCACTCCCCAAATGGTTGCAACACACAGAGCTGAGCTGAGCTGAGCTGAAACCAGGAGCCAGGAGCTTCTTCCGGGTCTCCCACATGGGTTCAAGGACCCAAGGCTTTGGGCCATACCCCACTGCATTCCTGGCCCATAAACAGCAAGCTGGATTGGAAGTGGAGCAGCCAGGAAAAAAAAAACTGGCACCCATATGGGATGCCAGTAGCACAGGCAAAGAGTTAGCATACTATGCCAGCCTCAATTTATTATCATTTTCATCAGAGAAGTTCAAAACTTTTGAACTCAGGTCACTTTTTTTTTATTGCAAGTTTATAAGGAGTACCTTGTTTAAAAAAAATACATAAATAAAATACCTCCATCAGTAGGCTGGCAGTCCCAGAAGAATCACACAGATTCCCTGGCATTCATTGGCAGACCAGAACTGCTGGGTTCGAGGGGCCCCTTTCCCACAGGATGCCATAAAAATAATCACACATGAGGATAAAGTATGCACATTAACCACAGAGATTCCCCTGGCCTGTTCCCCCTTGGAGAGACTGTTCCCCCTTGTGTGCGACTGCATGTCCTGAGCAGAATGCCTTCCCAAGGGTTTTTCCTGCCGGAAACAGCAGTCACATGCCGAAATGACAAGTGGCAGGCATGGGGGGTCAGCTCTGTGCGCAGCTGTTACAGCTCCTGCCCCCCCGGAGAGAGGCAGTGCCCAGCTCTGGGCACCCTGGCTTGCCCTGGAGGGAAAAGGGCTTGGGGCAGTCTGGGCTCACACTCAGCAAACTTCACTGCCAAGCAGAGGAACCAGGAGCGCCACCCATATTGCCTGCTTCCCCGCTACACACACACACACACACACACACACACACACGTCCTCGCCTCCTCCCCACCTCCAGGGGTTAGGGCCAGCCTTACAGTGTGGGAGTCTGCAGTCCTGTTTTGTTTGTTTGTTTGTTTTCCTTTTTGACTTCAGGGTCTGGCCCCAAGCAAGGGAATTTGAGGTTTTACTGTCTTGACCTGAAGTAGTATTTTGTAAGTTCTGATTTTTGAAGTCATCAGAGCATTTCAGTTTCCTTCACAGCTGACAGCTTGCTTGCTGATTTTGTGGCCTCTGGTAGGGTAGCCTTGGCAGGTGCCATCATTGTCATGGTTAGGGTTGTTGTCATTATTAATAACCAACATGATGACCATGCTGGTGACTCCAGATTCCACACACACAGGGCACTCTCACAGTGAAACCACAAAGTCTTGAACATGTGTTTTATGGGTTTTTTAACGTCATATTTCTTTTTATTTGAAAGAGTTACACAGAGAGGAGAGACAGAGAGATCTTCCATCTTCTGGCTCACTCCCCAAATGGCCACAATAGCCAAACCCGTCAGTCTGAAACAAGGAGCCAGGAGCCTCCTCCATGTTTCCCACATGGGTGCAGGGGTTCAAGAACTTGGGTCATCCTTTGCTGCTTTCTCGGGTCATCAGCAGGGAGATGGATCAGAAATGGAGCAGCCAGGACTTGAACCAATGCCCATATGGGTTGCCAGCAATGCAGGCAGAGGTTTATTCTACTACGCCACTCTCCGGGCCCCTATGATTATTTCTGCAAGAAAACAATAACTTGTGCGGTACTGTTAGGTGAGATACATTGAACAGGGGACCCTGGGTGCTGTTTTCTCTGGGAGAGTCTCCGTGGTCTCTCTGACAGATGTGGAAAAAGGGCCCCCTGGGAGCTGTCTGGGAAACCATCCCTTCTCTTACCTGTTTGTAGGCTTCCAACCTGACTGGAGACTGTGAGCCTCACTCAGTCTCCGGCCACCTGCTATTGCCATGACAACATACTGGTGACTGGGTCTTTGTAAAAGAAGGAAGTGTGTTTGGCTCTCATGGTCCTGCAGGCTGGCAGGCCCAGGAGCATGGTGCCCACATCTGCCCTCCCTCTGTGCTGCAGCATGATATGGCAAGGGTTTCACATGCCAGGCAGAGCAGGTGTATAGAGAGATGCTTTCTACCACCTCTTCATAAAGCTGCTCATCCCACCCTGGCGGCCCCACCCACATGGCCTTTTCTAACCCCAGGAATCTCCCAGAGCCTCATCTCCATATTCCATTCACTTAGAACATGGAGGGCTCACTTTCTAACAGGTAGATTCCTGGAGACTTTCCTGCACTGTAGGGTCGGCTGATACCTGGCACCCCACAGGGAGAGGGCATGATGCCACCAACCCAATTCTCTGTCACCCTGCCCACCTGCATGCAGAGGCCAGGCCCGCTCCACTCCACAGTGAGCGTGTTCCCTGCACCATCCACCATCTTGGCTCTGCCCTGGGCCTCAGCTCTGCCGCTCCTGGTCTTCCTCCAAAGGCCTTCTCTGTCTTTGCTGCTGCGCACCTGTGTTCTCGTTATCTGGAGCGATGGCTTTGAGTCAGAGCCCCAGCAAGGCTGCTGCAGGCCTCTGGTTGTTGAGCCATTCCAGAAGCTTCCATGGCCCCCAGGCCCCCTCTCTCCTTAGGCCTAATGTAGAAGACAGATGTTTTCTCATTTCTCATCTCTCTGTCAGTACCCTCTTTCAATCCTAAATGGCCTTGTCTTCAAAACAATTTCATTTAAGAGCGACAAAAGAGGGGCCTATGGTATGTTGCAGCCAGTAAGGCTGCTGACATCCTATATAAGTACCAGTTCATGTCCCGGCTGCTCCCTTTCCAATCCAGCTCCCCGCATAGGTGCCTGGGAAAGCAGCGGAGAATGGCCCAAGTATTTGGGCCCCTGTACCCACATGAGAAATCCAAATGAAGCTATTGGCTTTAGCCTGTCCCAGCACTAGCCAGTGAAGCCATCTGGCTGTCTCTCTTCTCTGTTTTTCCTTCCCTGTAACACCAACTTTGGAGTAAAAGAAATGATACTTTTAAAATCTAAAGAAAAAGCAAGGCAAGAGTTAAAACTGAACTTCATGGGGAAGGCTTGCGGGCTTGATGGGGGTGGGTCGGCGGATGCCTTCAAAATGTGATTCAGCTGCTGTCTGTGATGTGTCGGGCCTGCGTTTGCGGTACACAATTCAATAGCTCGCCTCATCCACAGCGCTCTGTGATCATGTCAGTATCCATAGCCAGATACGTGGCTCTCACCACTTGGAAAGCACGGCGGGCGAGTTCGTGTGTGTGACTTGCCAGCATCCTCTGTAGTTCTGAGCAGCCACTGGGGTCTGAAAGAATTCTCGAGAAATTCTACCAGTCTGTGTTTGTGTGGCTGCTGGGCTGGGAGGGTTTGTGTGTGTGTGTGTGCATGTATGTATGTGTGTGGTCTGTGTGAATCTGGGTATTTTCCTTGAGGGGTGTGCTTCGTAGAGGCACAGCCAGTGCCCGCCGTGCAGGGGGCCAACATGGAGTCGTGTGGTTTCTTCTCGCAGGACAGTTCCTCGGTCATCCAGTTCATGGCTCCGGCCAAGGTGAAAGTGGTAGATCCTGCCCTCCGAGTGGTGGAACTGGCCAATGGAAACCCAGAAGAGATGACGGTGAGTCAGCCACTCCAGAGGGGGCAGGATAGGGAGGCTGGCTGGAAACGGGGAGCTGGAATTTGAGGCCCACTGCTGGGCCGAGATGTGGGATGCTGGTGGACCCCAGACTGCATTGGCTCCCCCCCCCCCCCTGCACCCTGAAGAGTATCTGTGGTTTTTTGCACCCTGAAGAGTGTCTGTGGTTTTTACCTGGTACAATGGCCTTGTACCATCATATGTAGATGGTTCCTGCTACAGTCGACCCCAAGGACAGATCATCTAGAAGCATCGGCCAGACTTGGCGTTCCACTCGAAAGCCAGAACTATTTTTGTCTTTCTTAGCCTTTTCCCTCCAGTGTGCCTTCCCAGACACAGTGCTCCACAGATAAACACCAGGATGTCGTAAAAACAAGTTGTTTGGCTCACTTGAAGAGGCCACATCAGCAGCCGCCAAAGACTTAGAGATTTCTCTTCCATTCGCCGCCCACTCTCTTGGACTTCCAGAAAGTGCAATTGGCACCCAGAGCCCCGGACACCCAGAGAGGGCCTGAGGGGCCAGCACCACGGCAGAGCTTCCAGGTCTCCCTGGTCAGAAGTCCGGAATTGGGAGCCAGAATGAGATGCTAAGCGCAGGCGCTGTGGCGTGGGGCACCTGACACCCCAAGCACTGGTTTTAGTAATAGAAACTGATCAGAAAGGTGCCAAATGCTTTGCCAATTCGGGTCAGTTTTTCTGGTGGGTTTTTTGCCTTTACCTGACAGCTTTCTGGCCATGTAACTGCTAATCCAGACATTGCTGTGGCCTTAGACGTTAGAAAAGCCATAGGAATGTGTGGGGCCGTGCAAATGAGGGTAGAGGGAGTGGGACTAGGAAGGGGCACTGAGTTGCCTGGGCTGGAGCTCCTCAGTTTACTCCCTTGCAGGGCCTCTCTGCCTGCTCAAGGATGCTGTGGTGGGTTTTCCTCTGCTGTGCTTCTAGAAGCCCAGAGAATGACCAGCTCTGTTGAAAGTAGGGAGGTGGGACAGGCTGAAACCAGGAACCCAGAGCTAAAGCCAGGTTTCCTACATGGATAACATAGACCCACCTGCTCATACCATCATCCACTGCCTCTCAAAGTGCATGTTAGCAGGAGGTTGGAACGCAGAGAGGAGTCAGGCTCTGCACCTGAGTGGAGTCCCAGCGTTCCGCACCAAGCACCTGCTCCTGAGTGTAAAAAAAAAAAAAAAAAATCTGAGAAGTATGAAGTAGAAAAGAGAGGGGAAAAAAATCCCATAATCTCAAAAGGTACCTACTTACTTTTTTTAAGTTTCCGTTTTTCTGTGAAGATGATGCCTTGGGTATATTAAATGGTATTATTCTTTCACTTAGTATCTATAACATTGGCTATATTCCCCACATTATTGCCGTGTTTTTGAAATCACTGAAAGCTCAGTTGTCAGACAAGGAGGGGAGATGTGATGTTCTTTGTGCCTTGTGTTGGAGCAGAGGCCCAGCCCTTGTGGACGAAGTAGCCTGTGGGCCAGCAGCATGCAGGGAAAGCTTGTTGGGACCATGGGATCTTAGGTGGCAAGGAGACCCCAGATGCTCAGCCTAAAGGCAGGCAGGCAGTGGCCGGAGCTGAGAAGTGACAGGTGAAACTGGTGTTCTAGAAAGACCTGACAACAGATAGACACTGCCAAAGAGCAAAGACAAGGCCTAACCAGGGATTCTCACACCCTGGGATCACAGAACAGACGCTTACGGGGCCTTAGAGCTATGGCTAGGCCCTCCAGGCTTGTTAGAAGTGGCAACAGCAGAACCTGAACTTTAGGACTTTTTGATGCCACGTGGGGCCCCTGCTGTTTCTTCCTTTAGAGTCTCTCTTCTTTGTTGTTTTGAAAGATGGAAGATGTGGCGTGTGGGCACTGCAGGCCACTCAGATCACCACCCACAGATGAGTTTATTGAAATGGTGATGGCAGCGGAGTGGCCCTTCTCATCACAGGGCACGTATCCAAGAGGACGATCCTCCTCTCCCAGACGGACAGGGCGTGCTTGTGGAACGTGCCAGACTAAACTATAGCAGTGACTCCATCTGGGTGTCCACAAGAGCAGACCTCCAATGTGGCCTTACTGGGTCAGCCTGTCCCACTGGCGGTTTTACAGACTCTGGTGACATGGGCCAGATGCCAGCCCCTGGCTCAGAGCCCATCGTGTCCTCGTAGACTCTTACCCACACAGGGGGAGCAAGCAGGGCATGGGAGAGCAGGGGCAGAAAGACAAGTATGGTGGCATTTTCTTTGCTTAGCAACTGAGAAAAGATGGTAGCTGGCCCCAGGTGGCCAACAGGTGGCCTTTAAAAATCTATTGTCAGGCAGACAGGCATGCAATGTTGTGGAGTGACAAGCTCAGATTTGAGGACTTGGGGCTGGCTGACACTTAAGTTTGAATCTTACCCTTGCACTTGAGCTGTGTGACCCAGAATATATCACTTGTCCTCACTGAGTCTGAGTGTTTCCTTCTGTGAGATGAGCGTTGGAGACCTCATGGGGCAAGTTGCAGGAATTAGACAAGAAAGTGCAAGCAAAGTGCCAAGCTAGACTAGAAGGGCACTGGCTAAGTGACAGAGAGATGTGAGCCAGGCCTGAGAGAGACATGGGAAGTGGTGCTGGGCCCAGCCACCTTGGGCTTCCCAAGGGGACCCAGCAACTCAGCCCCAAGGAGAGCTTGGGCGTGTGAGCTGATAGACCTCTAACAAGAGTTCCCTGATGGGAAGGCGGGAGCTCCAATTTGTTTGCCAGGACCCTGAAGTGGAAATGCCCCCACCAAGGCCAGGTTCCAGCTACTGTCGCTGGGTCACAAGATGGCAAAGTCAGGAAGGGACACCCAGCAGGTTCTGATGAGCAAATATCAGCCAGTTCCAGCGTTTGGCTGCGTTTTTAGGGGTGACGCTTGCCTCGCTGTCACAAGGACTGTAGGTGTACCACAGTCTAGCATCCCCAGTCACCCAGCTCAGACCACGGCCTGCCCCTTGTGGAGCCCACGGTCTATAGGGAAAGCTGGCATTCATCCAGAAAATGGCTGAACTGAATGCAGAACAATGCAGTCTTCCGTGGGGAACACCCTGCCTTCTGTTGCAGAACAAAAGTGAATATAGGATGCCATCTGTCTTGAACAGAGGCCCTGGTGCGTACTCTTGTGTCTCGCCCGGGTTTGCTCACATGTTGCAATCAGAGCTGTTAGCATTGCAACTCTTTCAGGTGCTGGTGAAAACTCCGTGGGTCTCCAGCTGTGGAAGCACTTAGCAAAGTGGCCACTTGAGGTTCTGAATGCTGTGGCCTTCTAGCTTTCTCCAAAGGTCAAGCCCGGGACAGGTGTCCCACGCCCTGGCCCGTTTCCCATCCCTCGAGGGGAGTTTTCACTTATATGTCTTCCATCCCCAGGTGGTGTTTGAGGCCCTGCACAGTCTGGAGCCCCGGGGCTATGTCGTGGGCTGGATCATCGCCATCAGTCTGCTGGTGGGCATCCTTATCTTCCTGCTGCTGGCCGTGCTGCTGTGGAAGGTGAGTGCGCCATGTTCCCCTGCCTCTAGCACCTTCGCGGAAAACTGCTTTGCTGCTGCGGACCTAGGCAGGGGAGGGACTCCCGGCTCCTGTGGAGCACATGCTGCAGCTGAGGCCACGCTGCAGGGCGAGCAGAGGTCTCAGTGCCTTGTTTCCACGCCTACCTTAACACAGTTCCACCCTGTCCTCACAAAGAGCGGCAGGAAGCAGCAACCGAGAGTGGGCTGCTTGCAAGAGAGAAAGATACAAGGCTCTGTTCTTGTCTTCCATGGAAGATAAATAGCAAAAGGATTCCTGCCCAGAAGCCTGGGGGAACTGAGATGGGCCACTGGGCCGGAGAACTGGTTTTACTGAGAAGTTCTCCCAGCACTGCCAGTGGTTGCTGGTGGGCGCTCCAACCCCTTCCCCCCCAATATCAGCTAAATATGTCATGGTCAGGCTGGCAAGGCTATGCATTAACCTTGCCACATAGAAAGAAGCCTCTGGAAGAAGCCAGAGGGCTTTACATGAATAAGGGTGTTTGGTTTGAGTTTTCCAGGCAGTGAGGAAGGGACAGGCAAAGGGAAGATGGGGTGAGAAAAGCAAACGGTTTTGTGGCGAGCAGCTGGCCAGGTGTGTCATGGAGGCCAGCTGCCAGGGTGGTGCAGGCCCTGCTGGCCAAGACAAAGGGGCACATGGGAGGGCTATCCACAAAGCAGAGGCGTGGCTGGCCCTGTGTCGAGAGAGCTCTGTGTCCACCTGGGAGTGAGGGCCACCAACCCAGATGGCCGAGGTGGGATGCAGTTAGAGCAAACCAGGGTTGGGTGACAGGTGGACTGGGAAGGTCGAAAAGCAACCAGAGGGGCCTGGCTTGGTAGCCTAGTGGCAAAATTCCTCACCTTGAACATGCCACAGTCCCATAGGGTGCTGGTTCATATTCCGGCTGCTCCACTTCCCTTCTTTCCCACTTGTGACCTGGGACAGTAGAGGACAGCCTTGGGATCTTGGGGACCCTGCACCCACTTGGGAGACCTGGAGGAAGCTCCTGGCTCCTGGCTTCGGGTTGGCTCAGCTCCAGCCATTACGGCCACTTGGGGAGTGAACCAGAGGATATAAGATCTTTCTCTCCGTTTCTCCTTTTCTCTGTAAATCTCTAATTAAAAAAGAAGCAGCAGAAACCAGAGGCACTGTTTGTCCTGGCCCTTAGCTCAGTCGCCACCCCAGAGATCCTGATGTGCTGTCCTGGGTGCTGAGGGATGGACCCTTGCTGGGTGCTGGGATTTCCACTCCACGGGCCAGGAATCCCAGGAGCTGGCAGGACAAGAGCTGAAAGTGTGGATCTTCTCAGGGGAGACCGCCTAGCAAGTCCCCTTAGGTGGCTTCTTCACGCCTCTTCCACACAGTCCTGTTCCTGCGGTAAACAGGAAGCGGCCAGGGGTGTGACCGGGACTGTGGCCACTTATGGTTCACACCTCTAAGAGCCCTCACTACAACATCTGGGTCACCTGGGACGGGATGAGCAGACACCCAGGTGTTTCCGGTGTGAAGGAACACCCCTGTCCTCTCCCCATCCAGGCTCCCTGGCCCCTTCCACCTGTTCAGAGGTTTGAGGCCTTATGAGGGCGGTACCCCTGGCCTCCTTTTCTGCTGCTCTCAGCCTGTGACCCCCTCCTTCCTTTGCTGGCTCTTCTGCTTGAACATCTGTGAGCCCAGATGACCAGGAGCACGGGCTGGTCTCCCGGAAGCCTGGGAGGTGGGGCTTGGGGAGGAGGGTCAGAGGGGGAGGCTTACTGAATTCTGAGAGGGCGTGGAGAGGCAAGCCACCCTGGGAGAAGGGTTGCTGAGCTGTGCCAAGCGCGAGGGCCCCAGGAGCTTTGTCTGAGAGTTGGCTTGGACCCTCCCTCAGAAACCACTTGGTCCATCACCGAAAGCTGCCAACTGGCTCTGAGAATGTGCCCGTCCCTGTGTTTATATCTAGGGTGCCCCCCCAGCCCACCTCCATGCCAATCTGTGAGACACCACCCTGACTGATCTCTTGGAGGGACGGAAGATACCCACAACAGTTGGTTATATGCACACACTCACACACACCCAGGCTCCGCTTCCCACAGCTTTGATCAGAACCACGGGCCATGGACACCGAGTGGGCTGTGTTTATGTTGGGAAGTAAACATCGGGCTGGCCTCACACTGTCTGTGTTTCCAGACAGAAACGTGCTATGTAAATATCCAGGGGCTCGAGACGTGGGCTTGTGCAGTGACCAGCGTGCCAATGGCCAGGGTCCTTGAATCACTTCCCCAGAACACAGCCCAGAGGCCAGGGGAGGTGAGTTGGAAGCCCCCTGCCAGGCCTGAGTGGTTTGGGAAGGAGGAGGCCTGTGCCCTAGGCCTGAGCCCCCCACCCATCTCTTCTGAGGCTCTCAGCTGCGCACAGCTCATTCCAGGGGCCCTGCTGTTTGCCTGGAGGGATCTGACAGCCTTACGGTGATGACACACATATACAGCATGAGTGTGCTGGGTCAGGGTAGGGGCCTCCCTCCCTGGGAGGGACTAGCAGCAGGCACCCTCCCTGAAAGTGAAGAGGTAGATTCCCACGGCCTGCAGCAGCAGAAGCGTGGCTGGGGTCTCCTGGCTGTCACGGGCAGCACACTCACAAACAAGCTGCTTCCGGGATGGTATGACAGCAGATTGGTGTGACAACCCCTTCGAGGCTTGCCTGCTTTCTTCATGGATGAAATTGAGATTAAAACCCTAATATTTGGGACCAGCATTGTGCCATGGTGAGTAAGCAGCGCCTGTGATGCCAGCGTCTCGTATGGGTGCCCGTTCAAGGCGATCCAGTTCCCTGCTAGTACACCTGGGAAAGCCACAGAAGATGGTCGGAGTGCGTACTTAGGTCTCTGTCAATCTTATGGTAGATCTGGTTAAAACACCTGTCTCTTGGCTTTGCCTGGCCCAGCCCTGGCCCAGCCCTGGCCACTGTGGTCATCTAGGGAGTGAACCAATGAATAGAAGACCCCTCTCTGTCTCTCCCTCCCTCCCTCTCTGTGACTCTTGACTTTAAAGTCAAGAAATAAATTATTTAAAAAAATGCCTTAACTTGAAATATTGTCAATGTTTCAAGAGCATACATAATCGCCTGTATTTTATGAAATCAGAAGTCTCACAATCATTTAACAATATTTCTAAACTGTGTATGACTGGTTTCATTCACAATTTACAGCAGTTGGAAATGTTCTGGAAATTCCCCAAAGCTCTTTGAGAAACACTGAATACTGCTTCAGGATCTTGCCTCGGGTTGGCATGAGTCCTGGGTCTGTGGCTTCGGGCCATGAGTTTTCTTTGAGGATCCATCAGGCTTCAGGGCCTGCCGGGGCTATAATTTGGGGGCTTCCTGCTGTCTGTGTGTGGACTCTGTTTCCAAAGCCAAAACAACGCTTTGAATAGAGACATGAAAGTGACACCCTCCTTTTCTGGAGTAGACTTCCCTTGTTCCTTGAAGAAGCAATGTCAGTGTGACGGGGCAGCACTAGGCCATGTGGCATGTTCATCTAAGCCAACGGCACTTCATCAAGACCCTTTACTTTCATCCGACAGAAAATTCAGAAACATCTACGGATTCAAGCAAGACACTCTGCTGCCATCTCTTGGAAAGCAGTTGTAATAACTGTGTATGTGGTGTCTGTGATGTGGGTGGCAACCTGCACACATTGTACCTGGCCCTATAGCCATGCAGTACATGGTGTCTTAAATGCTCTTTGACCTCCAAAGAAGACACGACTATTGGCAGCTTCCATCCTACAGGCTAGCCCCAAGTGGCCTGGGTATGGAGCAGCTGAACCCCTGGAGTATTGTAGACAGGTGTGGACTTTACAGAACTCTCCAGGATCTGCCTGCTGGTGGGAGAGCGGTGGCGAGTGAGAGATGTTCAGGCCTTACATCACTCACAGAAAAGCTTGCAGGAAATGACGGTGCTTTTATGTTGCTGGTGCCAGGGTGGCATCCGTTCAGAGCATGAGCGTGTACTGCCCTGAGGGAGAATAAGTTTGGCAACTCTGGATCCCTTCTCGACTGTTTGCACACTCTCTATGTGCAAAAGATGGTTAGGAGAAGTGAGCCAGCCTTGGCCTTGCTAGTCGAGTGTAGCCCCTTGATGCGCTCCAGGGCAGGGCCCCGCCCTAGAATTTGGACTGAGCTCAGCCAGGCGGTTCTTGGGAGTCTCAGATGGACCAACACATGCTGGCTGGTCTGACCTGCTGGCAAGGAGGCAGTGTAAGGTTCTCACACAGTAACCAGAACCCATGGGGCCTCAGTGTGGGCTGGACCCAGCGTCACCGTCCTCACATCCAATCCTCAAAGACAGTCTTAACTAGAGAAGGAGACTGTATCTCGTGATGGCAAGAACTGTAATGTCCCTAAGCACGGGGGTTTGGGTTGGGGGGGTGGGGAGTGGTTTGTCTCTATGTCAAGTGCAGGTGAGACACCGAGTGCTGGGGACAGGAAGCGCTGAAGTCCTGAAACAGGAGCAGGCCATTCAAGGCTTGTCTGGCAGCTCTGCAGTCACAGGATGGTGACACGCCTTGCTGATGGCACTCACTGTGCATGCTCCTGAGTGAACAGAGCGAGTCGATGGTTCTCATCTCCCTTCTAGGCCACTGGTACACTTGCCGGGAGGGTGTTTAGATACTGTGGCAGCATAAGCCCTGCCATTTCTCTGCTTCCCCTCTCTCTGGAGGGGCTCATGAGCTCAGGGTGACCCTCAGGCACCTGGCTCATAATTGAGAATCAGTAGATGGGCCTTCCTGACAGCAAAGATAAACATGTGTCCAGGAGGGCGGGACACATTCTACGCTTCCGGAGAACATGGCTTGTGTGTGCGCTCGTGGTTGGCTGCAGGCTGCAGAGGGTGCCAGTCCCCAGGGTCCTCATGGGACTGAGGGAATGACATGCAGGTCCACCAGTGAAGGCTCAGGTGCGTGTCTCTGCAGGGCCCGGTTCAAGGGGATTGAAGCCACGTGTGGGTGCACTTAGTTGAGGTGGGAGGAGAGAAGTGAGTTAGAACAAGGCTGTTACCAGCTGGTTCCCTCTGCGGCAGAGTTCCACTAGGAGCCTCAGGTGGAAAAGGCATGCCCCTGAGGGTTACTCCTCCCAAGGATAGAGTGAGCTGGGATAGGATGTGTTCAAGACCCCAGAAATAGAGGCCGCCGGTGAGAAAAGGAGGAAAGATGCCAGGACCCCCAGGGTTTCACACAGCAGGTACTCTCTGTGGTACCAGAAGTCGCTTACGTGTTTGGTGGTAGTGCTATAGTGACTTGTGACAGCCACCAGAAACTTGTTGTACGGGGTGGGGCAAAATGTCAGAGGCTAGGGCAAGGTTTTTTGGAAACACCTGCCATCTGGGAGCAGGATGGCAGCCAGTGCTAGATGAGTCCACGCTTCGAAGTGCGTGTGGCGCACAGACAGCAGGAATTCCACAGGTAAGAGAGAGGAGGGTGCAGGAAGTGGCAGGTAGAAGCCCAGCAGGGGAGAACGGATTTATTGAATTTGTCACAGGCGCTTGAGATCTCCCTGGCGATTAACACGTTTATTCAAAGCCCGAGAAGAGTAGATGTGTCAGGCCCTGGGTTTCTTCCCCAGCTAAGCTAGTTGAGAGCCTCAACTGTTCTGTTCACGGCAGAGGTCTAGACCACGGCTGGATAAGATTGATCCTGTGGGCTGTTCGAACTGCCACAAAATCACATATTAGGGCCCTACAAAGGCAACCACAGGCAGGACTTGAAATTGGGGGGAAAAAATCTGTAGCAGGTTAATTCTAAGTTAACTGTTTTTGGAAGACCCACGGATGGTGTTGTAAGTATTCAAATGGCCCTGGGCACCCCCCCCCCCAAAAAAAAATCCTCAACCCTGCTTAAGAGGAAGAAATGAGTGCAGCATTTCCCAAGCACATCGCTAACCTGGCCTTCCCTCTCCCTGCCTTCCAGTTGGGCTTCTTCCGCCGAAGATACAAGGAGATCATCGAGGCGGAGAAGAACCGGAAAGAGAATGACGAGAGCTGGGACTGGGTGCAGAAAAACCAGTGACCCGCCACACCAGTCACGACCCCGTCACCTGCCTGTCATCCTGGGTCTTTCTATCTTCCATATTTGGAAGAGAAAAAAAAAAAATCTCCAGATTTTTCGGAGGCCCCACTGATCTGTTCTTGTCCTCACTCAGAAGCCCAGGTGCTGGCCTGGGGCAGCAGCCACTGCGGCCAGGTCCCTGGACCGGAGCCACCACCACCGCCTTCTCACCATGAACTCAGACCCGTGGAGAGCGAGCTGCCTGCTCCAGCAATATTTATGGATGCAAACCTGCGTGATCAACCCTCAGGGGAAAACTGTTACCTAAAAAGTATTTTTTATAAATCTAAGCCTTTTCTATGGATTACGTGTTTATATTTGTATCGAGGTTTTATGATTTCTATTACATAGCTCTATGATTCACTCCGGCACTGATCTCTGGCCTCGGAAGTCTTGGACACTACGCAGGCACAGACGCCTAAGCGGAGTGGATTGGATCATGCTTCTACTTGTGGTGAAGGACTTGCCAGCCCGATAAGCTGAGGAAGGCTCGAGCGCCAAGCTCACCAAGCTGGTGGTGGCGTGTGCCGACAGGGGGCGCTGTAGCAGACCCTCGGAGACTGCACGCTTCTGCCTTTCCTTGGAAGATTTCCGGCAGGAGTTTGGGTGAAAAGACACGATTCCTAATGCCAAGTCTGCTCTGTGTTACCTGTGTCCACCTGTATCCTCCCTCCTACTCACATTGATGGAAAGCTTGACAGAATTCAACTGTCTTCTGGTCAACCTCAGAATGCTGTCTCATCCGGGACATCTTACATCACAGGGCACCAGGACTAAATTGGTGCCCCCTGCTGCCACCATCCACCCAAGCAAAGACTCATGTGTGCCTGCGGTGAGGCACACCTGTCCATAGTCATTTGCATTCAGAGGTGTCCATCTCCCCTGCCACACTTGTCCCAGCAAGGGGTCATTACACACTCCTTCCACAATAGCTGTTCAACTCATCTTTTTTTTTTTTTTTCAAGTCACTTAGGTAGAAAGTCCCCAAAAGCAGAGCCTGACACAGGATTGGTGTGCAAGTAACTTATTCAGGAAGTGTTCTCAGGGGTACCAGTGATGGGGTTGGGGGAAGCAGGAAGCCGGGGAAGTCCCATGGACAGGGGAGAGGTGGCTTCTTTATAATCAGGGCTGCTCTGCAGGGTGAATTGATCCTCCGACTTGGCCCGGCCTGCAGCAGGGGTGCTGCGCCCAAGGGAGCTGTAAGTTTGCTGCTCCCAGTCCCTGCTGCTGAAATGGCTCCAGTGTCTTGGAGGTGGTACCCCAAAAGGACAGCTGCAGGTGTGTGCCCTGCCTGGGCACCCAGCACAGCACTGACAGCTTCCCATGCCGGAACTCCCAGTGGGTGGTGCCACCCAGGTCTCAGCACAGTGTGATTGTCCACAAGGGCAGTGAGGGGATGGGTGTGTGCAGGTGCCCAGGAGCAGTTGGTAGTCACGGGCACTATTCCTGCTGCCAGATGACCATCCAGAAGGACAGAAAACGAGGGGACACAAGCAGGGCTGGCAGTGTGTGTGAATGGCTAATGAAAGCCCCGGCTCCATACAGATGACATTGCTTGGGAGTGAGTGAAGCCATTTACAAGAATAAGACGGCATCTTCCAGGGTCTCCCTTACTGGAAACAGACACGCTGGGAGTCTACGCATGTTGCTGAAAAGACTCAGAATTGAGCATCCGGGGGTGGGGGACAGGTTTTTTATCCACATCCTCTCCTGGCACTGGCCAACATGTCTGAACTTCTGGCAGAAGTTGGGAGAGTGCTGAGCAGGTGTGAGGCTGGTGCAAGTGTGCGTGTGTCCTTGGTTTGTAATGATCACATGACTCCTGCAGCAACACCACAAACGGGCCGTGGTGAACTTGGGGAAAGACAGCCAAATGCCATGAACTACACTGATCCTAGCAGCCAGGGCAGTAGCTTCTCTCTCTAGAGGGCAAGATCGAGCAAAGAGCCTGGCACACACTCAGGATTTGCTCATGTGTTTTATTAAAGCAATAAGAAGAGATCTGGGGTTAGGTTTAGTCATTCATTGAGCAGCCATGCAGAACCTTTGCTGCATGGCTGCCACGACACCAGGCACTGGAGGTTCCCCCGCAGTAGACCCCAGGAGCACCATGCTATGGCCAAGTCGTTGGCTCCTACGTGGGACTTGTGGAGAGGAATGGCTTATTTGGGGGAACCGGAAAGGCATGATGGCCAAGTGGGTACAGTTATGGCTGAATTCTACCTGCAGTGTGTACCTGGTGAGGCATGGGCCCAGGTAGAACTCCCCCAGCCTGCCATGGTGCCACCAGAGTTTGGTATTGGGAGGAAATGGCTTTCAGCAGATACAAGGCAAGCAGGGATAAGTCAGGTGTGTTGGTGCCTGCGGTAGTGACATCTGCAGTGGACAGTGCTTGCTAGACCAAAGAAGGGCTGGAGGGAGGATGCAGAGCCAGGAGGACCAACAGGAGCCCCGGTGACTTCTGATTCTTGGGCTCATAAGGGGAAGGTGGGCGCACTCGCCAACCAGCCACAATGCTGTTCCACACGGTGATCTCAGTTCCCAGCTCTGTGAAGGGCAGTCCTGTTTTTGCTTTCTTTCGGTTTTCATTGTGTGCACGGTGTGGCTAGCAGCGTGAACCTGAGAGCTTGGTGAGTGAAGAAGTGCATGGCAAGCCCCGCCCATCCATCACTCTGCACCCAAGAGATGCTTCTGTTGAGGGATTTGGGTGGTGTGAGTGAGCCTCATCACAATATCACGTGTATTTGAGTCTTCTGCAAGTCACTTCTGATTCACCTGCACTGTTTGGGGGAAATGCCAGGTTCACCAAAATACATGTTTGGAATAAAAAAAAAAACATGGCTGTGGATGATCCAGGAGTTTGTGACTGTTGTTGTTATTAATATTTGGCTGAAAAGAACTGGTTAAAGTATTAAAGATAGGGTTTCGGTGTAAACCAACATGAGCCTGAAAGAATGTCATGGTCCCACCAGTTGTACCTGACTAACCCACTTGCTGTAGTGAAACTGTCCCTCATCTTTGCCCTCTCTGCTGGGGACCGCCACCACGGTACTCCTTCCCCCACCTGCCTCACTCGGGAGGGAACTTCCCTTTGTGCCCCTGGTGAGTGAGTGACTTCCTCCTCATTGGAGGAGCCCTTCCACGTGTGTGCATCCATCACTCAGCACACATTGATGAAGGTTGTATTGGCCTAAACTTTTAATCCTCTCCTTATTTCTTATCCCACATGTGCCTTGGTGGTTCTGATCGTTTCAGAACCAAAGATCCACTGACATTTTGGCCTTTTTCAAAAATAAGGCTTTGATTATGCCAATCAAGTCTACTGATTTCTGCTTTCTTTGGCAGTTAATACTGCTTTTTAAAAAAGGTTTATTTATTACATATAGTCATATACGAAGAGGAGGAGAGACAGAGAAAAAGATCTTCCATCTGATGGTTCACTTCCCAAGCGGCTGTAACAGCCAGAGATGAGCTGATCTGAAGCCAAGAACCAGGAGCTTCTTCCAGGTCTCCCATGTGGGTGCAGGGTCCCAAGGCCTTGGACCATCCTTGACTGCTTTCCCAGGCCACAAGCAGGGAGCTGGATGGGAAGCAGGGCTGCCAGGACAGGAACTGGCACCCATATGAGATCCTGGCACATGCAAGGCCAGGGTGTTAGCCACTAGGCTCCGCACGAGGTCCTGTTTTTCCAGCTTCTTAAATTCTTAATTCAGCCATCTGAAGAAGCCTTGTGTGTGTGTGTGTGTTCACAAGCTATGTTTAAGGCTACACAGAAATATTTTTCTATTGTTGTGCTCCCTTAATTTGAACATGCATGTTATCATTACTGTGCTGTTCTAAATATTCTGTTTTCTCGATTTCTTCTTTAGTCCTTGAGTTATTGAGAAGTATGGGGGTTGGCATGGTGACATTGTAAGCGAAACCTATTCCTGTGGCACTTGGCATCCCATCAAGTTTTAGCTGCTCCATTGATCTAACTCCCTGCTTATGATCTGGGAAAGCAGCAGAGGCTAGCTCAAGGTCTTGGGCCCTTGCACCCAAGGAAAAGGCTCCTCAATCCTGCTTCAGACTGGTCCAACCCCGACCACTGTGTCCATTTGGCACATGAGCCAGTAAATGGAAGACCCGTCTCTCCTTCCTTAACTCTGCCTTTCCAAAAAATAAATAAATAAATAAATATTTTTTTAAAGCATGCTGCTTAATTTCCAGACTTGATATTTTCCCTGTTTCCTACTTGCTGTTGATTTTATTTCACACACTGTAGTCAGAGATGATTCAATCATTTCAAGTCACAATAACTAAGAAATGGAATCAACCCATCACCTCGTAACAGGGTAAAGAAGCAATGGCATGGATAGGGGCTGCAAAGCTACTCAGCCATGAAAGAAAGAGAATGACATCCTGGGGCCTGCCCTGCCTGTAGCGTAGCAGGAAAATCCACCCCAGTGGCACCGGCATCTGCTATGGGTAACCAGTTCAAGTCCCAGCTGCCTCACTTCCCATCCTGCTCCCTGCTAATGCACGTGGGAAAGCAGCAGAAGATGGTTCAAGGGTGTGGGTCCTTGCCCACACACGTGGGACACCTAGAAGAATCTCCTAGCTCCTGACTCCTGGCTTTAGATTGACCCACAAAACTTGGGCCATTCTGATCATTTGGGAGTGAATCAACATATGATGGGTTGCTGGCACTCTCTCTCTCTTTCCCTCCCTCTCTCTGTAACATTGCCTGTCAAATAAAGACAGATATGCTAAAAGAATGAAATCTTGGGGCCTGGTACAGTAGCCTAACAGCTAAAGTCCTCGCCTTGCACATGTTGGCATCGCATATGAGCACCGGTTCCAACCCTGGCTGCCGCAATCCCCATCCAGCTCCCCGCTTGTGGTCTGGGAAAGCAGCTGTAGCTGTCCCAAGGCCTTGGAACCCTGCACCTGCATGGCAGACCCCAAGGAGGCTCCAGGCTCCTGGCTTCAGAACGGCTTGGCTCCGGCAGTTGTGGCCACTTGGAGAGTGAATCTTTGGATGGAAGATCTTTCTCTGTACGTCTGACTTTCCAATTAAAAAAAAAAATGAAATCTGTCTTGCAATAAAATGGATGCAACTGCAGATCTTTATGCTTAGTGAAATAAGCTAACCCCAGAGAAACAAATACATTAACCCTGATCTGTGGAACTACTACACAGAGTACAAGAAAAAAAATGCAATGTGTATGAGCCAACTTGGCGTTTGAGGTTTGGTTACTGTTTATAGTCCCTGTCTGAACTCTGAAGGAACAGTAGTTTTCTGGTCGCTACTTGTTCGACTCTTCATTTAGTGGAAGGTTAAGCTTATGATGATAAAATAAATTGAAAATATGTCATTTAAAAAATTAAAAGAAATATAAGGAAGGAAGCAGTATGGGGGGTGGGAGGAAGAGACTAAGAGAAGGTGGGGTGAGAAGTATCATACTCTGAAAACTTTATGTATAAAATACTTGAAATTTTCTCCCTTTATGTAAATACAAAGGAAAATTGATTAAGCCAGCTCTATGGCCCAATACACAGTCAATTTGCATTTTGATTCCTTATGGAGTTAGGAAAACTATGAACTCTGTGTCTGCTTGCAAGTTGCCTCCTTCTGTGTCATTTACACCAATTAACTGCACCTGTTACCTTCTCCAGAGAAAACGGAGTATCCAATGTGAATATGGCTGTCAGGCACCGAACCTCTCTCACGGCAGCCATACAAGGGCAGTTTGACATGTCTATGGAAAACACACTTAAAAGACAAGTGACCTCTTGCACTTAACTGTCCAGGCAGCTTTCAGGACTGGGATACTTGTGCCAGGAGCCAGGGCCTCAGGGTCACTGATAATAACACTGATGACATCGAGAAAGAATGCACCTGCAATTGCTTAATCTCATCAATGACACCTTTAGCTGCAGCAGTATGCATAGCATACAAGTGGACCGGTCAATTGGCTTCCCCTGCCTCAGGGATGTTGATAGTAACACAGGGGAAATGAAGCAAGAACAGACCTGTGATTGGTTAGATACCACATTAAGAACACTTTGAGCTGTGGGAGTGCATACAGCATAAAAGTGCACTGGCAGATGGCATCACAGGAAATGACAATAGCACAGAGGTGCTGGAGGAAGAACAGTGCTGTGATTGGATGGATTTTCCCCATCCCCACTGAGGATACTTTGTCTCGGGGTTTAGTCCTGCCAGCAGGTCCCGGGGTCACGGAGGATGAGGTGACAGCGTTCTTCAGCCAAGGAACCTCCGGAGAAAAGCTGGTGAGGAATGTCTGTTTATTCAGCACAAATTCCAGGGTTTAAAAGATGAAGGAAGTGGAGGGCAGGAGGACATCTTCCGGCAGTACTCCCTCCTCACCGAATCGTGGCACTGTAATTGGCTAAAAGTACGTTTATTACCTTGACTTTTCTGTCATGTCAGAGGTCATGTTCCACACCCAGAGTTGAAAGCTGTGCCTCAGGTCATGGGCAGGTAAGCTTTGACCATGCCCACCGGGTAACAGGCAGAAACCCAGGAGCAATTGCTCACATCTCCCAGTCTGCTCTAGGAACAAATGCTACAAAAAAAAAACTTCACCAAATGGGCAATCTTTTGTCCTGTAATTCTAAGATGTTGGAACAGACATTGTAGGGCAAAATTTAACATAATAACATCACCTGCTATAGCATCACACTGCAGGCAGAATGCCTGTCACAACAATGTTAAGTGTCTTTGACGTAAGTCCAATTTCTGTTGGAAAGCTGGTACAATGGGTCTATAAGTAATTGGCCTAATTTTGAGTCCCTTGGGCATAGGTGGCCAGCATGGTTATGGTAATTACAATCATACAGTCCAGATGGTGGGTCAAGGAAAGCATAGACATTGCAGCAGCAGCCACCATGCTCACAAAGGAGATAGCAGCAGTGATGGTGAGGCCAGGTGCACACTGTGTCTGGTGCAGGATGGAAGACAGGATACCATCATGTGTTTCTGAAGAACCTGGAAATTTTCTGCCTTTTGTGATTCCGCCTTAATGGCTTGACTGGGGGCTGTGTGAGCTCCAGCCCTGATAGCCTACCTGACACCCAGCAGGACATGTGGCAGGTCACGTAGGCAGACCACTCCTCAGGAAGGAGGTACCTGGTGTTTGATAAGGTCCACCACCCTATAGCTCATCGATTTGTACTTTTTAAAAGTTGCTAGTTTCAAACCCACCAATAGAAGCCTGCTAGATCATGACTGTATAATTAATAGCCTGAAATGTATAAAAACTGGGGAGCTTGGGCTCGTGGGCTCTCTCACTCTGGCTTTCTCGGGTGCTCGAGCTGCGGATCCTGCAGCGGCTGCCCCTCCCCCGCCCAGCCATGCTGGGCTGGGGGGAGGTGGCTGGGAGACCTAGGTTAGTTTGAATAAACCACCTTTTTGCCTTAGCACTGACTTCAGGCTTGATGATTATCTGGGGATTTCAGAAACCGGCACAACATTTCCTTTCAGGATCCCTTCTATTTGGCATTCAGCCAGACTGAAATCCAAGGTGCTAGCATTGTTCTTTTTTTTTTTTTCTTTCAACTATTTTTATTGGAAAGTCAGATATACAGAGAGGAGGAGAGACAGAGAGGAAGATCTTCCATCTGATGATTCATTCCCCAAGTGACTGCAACAGCCAGTACTATGCTGATCTGAATCCAGGAGCCAGGAACTTTTTCCAGGTCTTCTACACGGTTGCAGAGTCCCAAGGCTTTGGGCTGTCCTTGACTGCTTTCCCAGGCCACAAGCAGGGAGCTGGATGGGAAGTGGAGCTGCCAGGATTAGAATCAGTGTCCACATGGGATTCTGGCACATTCAAGGTGAGGACTTTAGCCGCTGGGCCCTGGCATTATTCTTGTAATAAAGGTTTTAAGATGTATTAAGCCACATGTAATTAAATAACACAAGCAGTGAGATGCAAAATGAAAATATCACTGATTTCAGATGCATAAGTGGTGACTTTAAACCGCATATAGAGCCAAGGAGGACACACGCTGTGGAAATTAAGTGGTAACTTCACCAGGGACTAGAGACCCTAACTGCCTATTATCCTGTCTGACTCCTCACATCTTCCTCACCCCCAACCCCCACCCCTGGAGAATGGACCCTAGTTGCTGTTAGGAACAGGGACTGATGACCGCTCTGGCTACTTCATGCTGAAAGGGGGCGTTGAAAGGCCAGGGACAGCAACAAGGCATTCTCCAGGGGGTTGATCTAGAGGTCCCTGATAGAAGGTAGAAGTCACCATATATCTTCAGTACTGATTGAAGCTTAGAGGCCTTCTTTGTTGAAGTCTAGATAACAAAATGTAACACAGTTATAAGTTCTTCCAAGCTAGTATGTCTTTAGAGCTCCGGTTTAAACTTTGTCAGAGTAAACATTAGACCTGGGAACACTAGGTTAAGATTTATGAACAAATAACTCAATAAAAGCAACAAAACACATGAAGCATTCCTGAACTGTGCAGGGTTGTAACCTAGATCATTTAAGAGGCAGAGAAACAATGAAAGGATTAATATTAGCAATGGGCTATAAGTCCATCACATAGAATAGTTACATGCAAGTTTAATTTCAAAGTTTCCACGAAGTCACTTTTTATCTAGCATTAACAGTTTTGAATTTAGGAAAAAATCTTTTGGGAGAAGATAAAGAATTTTAACCCTTAGTCAATTAAACATACTTGAACTTTAAAAAGGCTAAAGCCATTTTGTATCTAGGTAGGAAATAGGCAAATGTTAGATTCTGTAAAACAATTATACTTTAAAAAAATTTTTTAAACATAGCAGTTTATGGCATTTAAGCAAGATTTTACAGAACTTCGTGCATTCTAGGGCAATCAAAGCAATCTTATAACTTTAACAAGCCATATATTAACAATTGAAGAGTAGAACAGTCTTAGGCAGGTGAGCAGAGAAATCCCTAACAACTTAGCATATGAGGAATAACTGAACTCTACATTCTACCTAGTGAGGTCTAGCAAAAACCAAATCAGAGCCTGACCAGTAAGGTACAGGCTGAGCAAATACAGGCTAGCTGACTTCTTCCTGTTTGTTCAAAACTTTTTGTATTAGTCTCTCTGTGTCTATCACAGCTAATTTTGGGGCTCCTGAGCGACGCTAATAGTCAGTAAAAGAGAGGATGGGGGAGCCAAAGCTGGAACTAAGTAAGGACCAGAAAAAGCTCCTGTCCTGAATCCAGAAGGAAATTTACAATTCTTTTATCTCTGAGAACCACGTGGGGCTCCTGGCTGTTGTTGCGATGTCATCAGACCCTATGTGGATTGTTCTGGGCTGCTTCAATCCCGTGTGGGAAATCCAACAGGAACTGACTGGCCTCAGAGTTCTCAGCCTACAAGGGCACTCAATTTTCCTGTGATCTCCTTGGTAGTCGGGATATAGTCCTTGGTGTTCATACTGACAATCCTTGATGACGTATCCACTGCTTCTGTGTAAAAGCACTTGGGAGGCCTCCAGAGGTCTCACTGGGACTAGGATACAGATCTGTTACCCTCCTGCTCCGCTCTGGGATCCCCTCCTGCTCCACTCTGGGATCCCCTCCTGCTCTGTGCACTTGACCTGTTAAGAGGCTGTCAGGGTTGCTCTTGGATCCCACTGCAACTCTCTAGTTTTTGCTAAAATTGAATGCATTTAAGAATCTGTTATCTATAAGCAACCTGTTACAATCTTAATAGATTACACTTAAAATCTTCCTCACACAATCTAAGAAGCTAGAAGATTTCTCTTGCCCTCCCAACCTGTTGTGGAACAAAAGGGATATTAAAAGCATATCAGGAAAAACAATTATACTTTATCCATTTTGTAAATCCTAAAATCTCAGAAAAATATTTATCCTAGGAGATAAAGCACAACAACGAAGCACTTGTTATAAAGATATAAATTATATATGAATCATATACTAGTTGGGAAAAGATCTAAAACTAGTTTTGATCCAATAGTTTATAGCACTCTAGAAAGGCTTTACAGAACTTATTATATACTTATGGCAGAGACAAGCAATTAAATAGTTGTATAGTTCTAACAAGCCATATATTAACAATTAGGGAACAGAAGAGTCTTAGATGAGCAGAGAAATCCTCAATAAGTTAACAAACAAGGAAGTCAAGAATTCTGCATCAGAGCAGTGAGGGTGTCCTATCTCAGTGGAGTCTTGCAAAATTTAAAAAGGAGATTGGTAACTAGCCCTATAGGGGGCCTGGCTGATGGTATAGGCTAGTAGTAATAGGCCAGCCAACTTTCCTGGATGAGCTAATCTTTTATATTAGTTTCTATATCTGTTCTAAATAAAAACAGCTGTCTTTATCTGAGCTAAGCTAGGGCTCCTGAAAGACCCGTATGGTCACTCTAAGAGGAAAGGGTACCAAAGATAGAGCTAAGGATAGCGAAAGTTGCTCTCCCATGTCCAGAATGAAACTAATAAGTTTCCTTCACCATGAGAATCATCCGGGGCCCCTGAGCGCTGATCGGGTGTGGCACCAGAGTCTGTGGAGAAATCTGGGCTGCTTCACTCCCACGTGGGAGACCCAGTGGGAAATGACTGACCCCAAAGTTCTTGGCCTTCGAGGGCAGTCAAGTCTCCATTGATCTCATTGGTTGTTGGGACACAATATTGGGTGTCCTTTTGACAGCCCTTGGCAAACAGTCTACTGCCTCTGCAGCAAAAGCTCTTGGGAGGCCTCTGAGGGCCTCACTGGGACCAAGATCACGAACATCCTCTTATCCTCCTGCTCTGCTAAGGGATCTCCTCCTGGTCTGCGATCAAAGACCATGTGACCATCTTTAAGATGCTGTCAGATTGTTCTCAGGTCCCATTGTAAGTCTCTATAGCTTTTTTCTTAACGTCCAGAGCATTAAGAATCTGCCATTTATAAATCACTTGTTTCTCACAGAGCTTGGGTCTCAGGGTTTTTCTAAAATCTTCTTCAAACATGCCAAAGTAGGAGATTTCTCTGTGGCCATAATCTAATAGGGATTTATTTAATTCAGGAGGTCAGGGACAGTCACTGGACCAGATCCACCAATCCCTTAAGATTCCCCCATGTCACCCTGTATTGGGAGGAGCTGGGTTCTTCCTTTTCCATTGTCTGCTTGAGAGTGGATTTTCCAAGACCAGATTCTGAAGTTATCTTTTTGGAGGAGTATCATCTGGTAGGGGGCATCCGGGGCTAGGCATCATGGGCAGGCAACAACATAGGTTGTCTTCTGAAAAAACACAAACAGACCCTCTCCCCACAGTTAGTAAGGGGTTGGGCCTTTCCACCTTTTGAGTGGCTGAATTCTCTCATAGAACTGAAGGCATGTGCATTGTGCCAGCAAGGGGCTGCCAGCTGATGTACTGGTCGTGGGTTGCTGGTAGAAGAAATCTGAAGAGAATTTAGGGTGAATACAGAGAGAAATTAATGTGTTCACAGAGGCTAGGTAGTATACTCTCCCCTCTGTCTTTGAAGCATAATTTTAAATTTTGGGTGTTTCTTTTTAACTAGGTCGTGACCTTGAGGATTAAGGGGAGGCTGCAAATCTGAGTCAACAGGTTATTTACTCTCAGGAACATATAAAGTCAAATAATAGCCTTAGAAAACATTTATCCAAAGGTCTATAGACTGTTATAATTTTCAGACAAAAGTACAGGTTAATAATTAAGCTACATTGTAAATTTGTTCAATCGGTAAACTTAAATATAGATGTATCAATGACAATATATTTTAAAGACAGCGTATTAGTAATTTACATTACATGGATCAAAGAAGTTTGTGCTAATGTAGTAAGGTAGTAATTTTACTCAGGACAAACTAACAAATGAGTTTAGCAACAGTTTAAAATCTTTAGACACCTTTAAAAATTATGACTAATTAATTAGAATTATTTCCTCTCCCTGGCAACATATGTCTACCATGTTTTTTCAGATGGCTTACACATGAAGGAAGAATAGAGAATAAAATTATGGGTTATAAGAAAAAAATTTCAAGCATTGAAATCTCGAGTAATCATGGCTGAAATCATAACTCATTAACAGGAGGCAGCTGCTTACTTCACGTGGTATTTAAAGAAAGCCAAATAATTTTTACCTTTGCTCAATCTGTATTCATTAAGTATAGGAGGACTTATTAGATCTGCAAGAAAACAATTGATTAGAGAAAAGACACTGGGAAGTCTTGCCAGTGTGAGGCCAGGTTCTGCTTACAGTCCTGTCAAAAAGCCCCAGGACAAATTAATCAACTACCCCAGCCATGTGCTGGCAGTGAAAATCTGGGCAGAGACTCCAAGGAGGACTATGTCAGCCAGTGGATTCTGGAGAGATTTCATCATGCTTGGAATGGCGAGACTGGCAGCAATTCAGAACAGTTGAACTATCAAAACCACTTGAGCAGGACCCTCAGAGCATCCCCCACGTTGGGGACCCTGGGATGGTCTGAGGGATGGGTGGGGCTTCTCCCTTTATCTCCCCCTTACCCCAAATACAGAAAAAAAAAAGAGAGAGAGAGAATGTGGAAACAAAGTCTTACCCACTTTCCTGTGGTCCTTGACCCTTTGTGCCCTCATCAACTATGTAAGATTATCAAAATAAAATAATAATTTTTTTTAAAGCCCCAGGAATGGTTGTAGAATGCAGGAAATGCCACCACCCCAAGCCATATCTTGCTGTTGATATGCAAATGCTGTGTGCTGTGGCTGCCACTGGCCAGGCAGCAAATAATTCAGTGTATCAAGATGATCTTAGGGTACACACCCCCTTTTAAAATAACATTTGTTACAAGAACTCTAAATGTTAGTTCACAAAAGCTGAAATATTTTCTGACCAGTAAACAGAAATAGTAACAAACGATAATGATTTTAAACAACTGTATGAAAGAGAAACATTAAAAGACAAACATGTAGCCTCACATACACACACACTTTCCAAAGTAAAAAATTATTATCAACCAAGCTTGGCAGTATTAGTCTTTACTTGAAATTAGTAAGCAAAAAGTTATGTTAACCCAGTCTTGAGTCAAAACCCAGAGCAAAAAAAAAAAAAAAAAAAAAAAAAAAAGTTACTGCTGTAAGATCTTTCCATTAAACTGAAATTTAAAATTTAAATTTTCCCAGTAATATAAATCATCCTAAAAATATGTGGTGAACAACTAAATACATCTGTAAAACCAAACTGTTACAAGTACACAAATTAAATTTGGACTTTTGCAACTCAATGGATGTTTGTTGCAATAGTATTTTAATATGACAAAATCCTACCCCACTTGGCATCTGGCAATATCCTTAACATAATCCAATTAGCCTGATTATCTCTGAAAAAGATGGGAGATAAATTCTTTGGTATTTCCAGGAGGCCTCACTGGAAATAACAAAATCGTAGAATTCAAAAGTTAAGAATTTTTGGATTTTTTTTTAAAGATAGCAAGAGAGCAAAGGTATATGAAACAGGATTTTTTGAGGGGGCATAACACAATATAGATTTGACTCAGTTATGGACATAAAATCATCACTCAAATATCTTTAGAACAAGTACATAATCTTTATCAACACAAAGCAATGAAATACTTGATGAATGACTGAAAGCACAAACACTACCTTAATATATAAAAATACTTTGTGGACAATGAATAGTGATGGTTGCATTGGTTACAAGCGGAGGGCAAAGCTTGCTTCAAACCTGGTATATCACTCTGACCTCAGACTGGAGCCCAGAAAGGACAACAAAATTCCTGCATGCCCCTGAGGCAGCAAAGTCACTGCGGGACCCATCCTGGACACAAGCCAACATTCCTTACCTAGTAAGAACAGAAGCGACACCCCCTTCAACTTCCGTGTCAAGAAGGATCTAGCAACACCCCTGCGCGTCTGTTTCTTTGCCTTTCTGTTCCTTTGCAGCCCCCTTCTCCACATCTGTGTCTCTACTGCAAGAGAGAAAGGTCTGAGAATGGGGTTTCCCCGAGTAAAGGTCTTCTATATTCTTTTCGATACTCAGCTGAGGTGTTCCTTCATGGATGGTTGACAAATCTAACAAATAGCATATTAATTTAACTCATACCTTGAGATCATTTGACAGTGGGTTAGAGCTTAACTGTATACCAAGGCATTTTCTGTCATATCTTACAAGTTACAAAAAGCCACAATTCTTTTTTTTTTTGTTAACCTCCAAACTTTCAGTGTAGGTTGCCCTGGATGTGCAGATAAAGTCAGCCTGTTCAGCATTCATCCCAACAAGAAGCCTACCAATTTTCAAAATGAGAAGTTGCCAAGAAAGTATTACAAGAAGGTTTTTTTTTCCTTTTTCTTTTATAGAAAAACATTCCAGGGAAAGGGTTTTTGTGAAGAGTTTGGCCACAGCCTGAGAACAGTATTGTGACCTGAGTGGGAGAATGGTCCCCAGGGGACAACCAGAGGTGGCCCGTGGCTGGCAGTAGGCAGCCAGCTTAACAAAACCAGCATCCTGAGAACTGCCCCCAGAACTGAGAACACAGCTCAACTCCCAGTGGGTGGGATCTCACCTCTCTCCTATTCAAATTCAAAATGGGAGTCTGCTTACTGCCCTCTGAGTAATTTGTCTCCAAGGCGGATTTTCTTCTACCCAGGTATAGTGAACCACAAGTGATCTGAACCCTCGAACCAAAACTGCCCACCACCAGGCAAATCCTTTGTTTATCCTTTCAAACCAAAGCAAGAACCTTGCAGAATCTATATTTAGCCCTTTAATCCAATCTTAACCCACTGCTGGGTCGAATCCTTTAGCCTACACACCCAGGTAACAACATTAGCCTACTCCCAGGGGTGCAAACCTTTAGCCTACACATCGAAGCGAAAATCTTAGCCCACTGCCAGGGCAAGAGGGGTCTCACCCAAGTTTACAAGTCCCTTTTTTGAGATGCCAGTTCTTGGGGTTTAATCTTGCAGCAGGCCCCGAGGTCACCGAGGGTGAAGTGGCGATGCTCCACAGCCAAGGAACCTCAGGAGAAAAGCTGGGGAGGAATATCCATTTATTCAGCACAAATTCAAGGGTTTTAAAGATTAAGGAAGGCGCGGGCAGGAGGGCATCTTGCGGCAGTCTCCCCACTCCACCGCACAATAATTGACTAAAAGTACGTCTATTGCCCTTGACCTTCCAGTCATGTCAGAAAGTCATGTGGCACACCCATTGCTAAAAGCTGTGCCTCAGGTCAAGCTGTGCTGAGCAGGTAAGTTGTGACCATGACCACCAGATAGCAAGCACAGACCAAGAAGCCACTAAACACAACTCTGAGCTCTGGGAGGGCGCATAGCCTAGAAGTACACTGAGAACATGGAGAAGCATAGGGGTGTGATGGGATGGATAATCCCATTGAGGACACCATGAGCTGTTAGAGTGCACACTGCATAGAAGTGCACCAGTGCAATGGTGTCCCCCATCTCTGGGTCTCTGACTTGGGACACCTTGAGTTGTGGCCATGCACACAGCATGGAAATGCACCAGCTGTTGGAGTCACATGTCTCAGGGCCACTGACAATCACAGTAGTGTGAAACGCAGAAGGAACGGCCCTGCGATTAGCTAGATATTGCCATTGAGGACATGTGGAACTGTGGGGTGCACGCAGAATACATATGTGCAGGTCTATTGTGGTCACCTACCTCAGGATCACTAACTTTAGCACAGCCCAGGGGAAATTACGAAGAACAGTCCTGTGATTTCTATGATAATACCACGGAGAATAACGTGAGCTGTAGGATTCCAGAAAGCACATATGTGTATGATCTGTGGGCATCACCTGTCTCAGGAAAACTGACGATAACATCAGGAAGATACAGAAAGAATGGCATTGTGGTTGGTTAGATGGACCCATTCAGGACACCTTGACCTGTAGGATTGGACATGGCGCACAAATACACAGACCGGTGGCCCTCCCTGCATCAGGACAATTGGGAACAGCATAAGGGTGATGCAGAAGGAATGGCCCTGCAATTGATTAGATACTCCCTAGAGGGACGCCTTGAGCTGTGGGAGTGCACAGCCACACAGGTGCACCAGTCGGTTGTCATCTCCTGCCACAGGGAAACTGAGGATAACAGGAGATGATGAAGAAAGAAAAGCCCTGGGGTGGGATAGATAACCCCATTGAGGACAGCTTGAGGTTGGGGAGTGCACAGAGCATACAAGTGCACCAGTTTATGGGCATCACCTGGTGGCTCAGGGCCATTGTCAGTAGCAACCTGATATGGAGAAAGAAAAACCTTCCATTTGGTTAGACGTAAACCCTGAAGGAGCACGCCTTCAGATGTGTGAATGCGCAAAGCATACAAGTGCAGCTGTCACTGGACATCACTACACTCAGGGCAACTTACAACAGCAGTGGGAAACTGGAGGAAAAAGCAGTCCTGTGATAGGTGAGCTACCCCAGTGAAAACGCCTTGGGCTCTGAGAGTTCACACAGCACACAAGTGTGCGCACTCCTGCTCAGCCAGCATCTCCTGCGTCGGGGCCTCTGACAATGTTACACGGGAGATGGAGGAAGAATGCTCTTGTGATTGGTCAGATAGCACCACCAAGGACACACTGAGCTGTGAGTGTGCGAAGGACATGCAAACGCTCTGGCCAGTGCGTGTCTCAGCACACAGGACCACTGCACAACAGCAGCTGGAGGATGGAGAAAGAGCAACTTTGTGTGGTAAGAGAGTGCCATGAGGACACCTCGAGCTGTGGGGGTGCACACAGAAGAGAGTGCACTGGCCATTCGGCATCACAAGGAGCTTCCCACTGAGATTGTGCTCGTTGACTCTGGAAGATGGCTCTGGGTTTGGTGATGAGAACCACAAACCAGGTTGCAGTGAGTCCATTCCAGAGGGAAGCAGCAGGTGACCTCCCAGCATCCTCTCCTGTGCTCCTCTCCCCACACTGTGACCCTCCCAAAGGATAGGTTCTTCCTGATTTGTGTGAGTAAATCATGTTTTTGGATGTCACTGGCTTGCTTATTAAAGAAAAAATGTTAAAATTCCCATTTGTGTGGGCATTTTTAGTGTAGACTGAGATCAAGCATTCTAGCCTTATCCTGGCTGGGTGTGGCATGCAGTGCCCCACCTTGGAAGGATCCAAGAGAGTCTGTAATTATTGAACATTTAAATTACTTGGATGTTTCACGCTGCTTCCAGGCATCTCTCTACTAAATGGTCTTCCTTGAGGATAAACCATTGAGACACGTGGCAGTGACACTCATTGCTAGGTTGCTCAGTTCTGCTCCATCTTTACTGCATTTAACTTCAAGGATGACAGCATTTTCTGAGATGCCTTAGTGCCCCACTCCAGGGCCACCACACTCTTGCCTCAACTCCCTCTCCATAGTCATGTGGATTTGGGACCAGGCTTGCACCTTTGGCCTTGGGTGTCTTCTGCTGCAGCCCCACCGACAGCCTAGAATGTGGCAGCACACGCCCCTCATTGTGAGCTGTCCTGAAGACATTCCGTAAAGGCCATAAGCCCAGCAGTGGACTGGAAGAGAGCCTAGCCAACACACTGAGCACAGCTACCTAGCCAAAATGGCAACCGTGTTCTTCCCACAGGTAAGAATGTGGCTACGGAAGGATCTAAACCCAGGGTTTTTAGGACGGAACCAAACCTGCAGCTGAAACTGAAACTATCCCTGAACCCGTGCTCATGGTGGAGCCTAGCCTCCTTCATAAGCCTGCCTGCCAATCCACCTCTATTCCTACTGCCTCCTGCACCTACATCTGTACCTCTAAAGTCTCTATGGCTGCCCAGGTTAACTCAAGGGTTCGTAAGGCCGGAGCTAAGCTGAAGCTGAAACTGAAACTAGTCCTGATCTTGTCCTCATGATGGAGCATGTCTAAGCCAGCCTAAGCCTGCCTGCCCCTCCAACACTCTACCTACTGCTGCCTGCATCTGCACCTCTAACCCTCCCAAGGCTCCCAAGGCTAACCCCAGCATTCCTAAGGACAAAGATAACATCTACCTGTCTGAAACCATTTTCACGCTGGAGCCCAACCTCCTCTCTAAGCCTGTCTGCTCCTCCATCCTTGTGTCTACCACTACCTCATCCTGCAGCATTACCACAACGCAAAATCCCTGGGAGCTTCCTCAGTCCTTCAGCTTCATGAACGAATTCCTAGCTGACTTCCCAGGAAGAGCTTCTCCAAAGAGCAAGACGCAGGGCAGCCAACCTTGATGTTTCTGGCCTTTGTGTTCCAAGATGGCCAATAGGAATGTCCAGGTAGTCATGATGATTTTACCATCTCCAATTCCAAATAATACCACAGTGCTCAGGACTGACCATGTGCTACAGATGGAGGAGAAAGACAAGGCAAGACAATGTGAGGAGGAGGAACTGAGCACCAGCACCTTTCCCCTGGATGAGGAAGCAGCTGGCAGTGTGCTGGCCGAGGTCCAGTTCAGCTTCTCTGCCTCCCAGAGAACCTGTCCTTTTCTGGAAGAATCTTGGCAGCTCAAGAAGAATCAAGACAGCTCAGGGCTTTGGCAACGACATCTATTGCCCTGCAACTGGGGAGATATCCCCATCCAAGACCCCTTGAGCTGGGGAGCGCACACAGCATACAAGTGTACACGTCATTCTGCCTCACTCGTCTCTTGTCCACTCAAAGCAGATATTCGGAACATGAAGAAAGAATAGTCCTGCAATTGCTTAGAAAACGTGAGTGAGGACACCTTCAGCTGTGACCGTGTACACAGCTTACAAGCACACTTCTCTATTGGCTATACCAGACGCAGGGGACACTGACTTGAACAGAGTGGGATCAAGAAAGAATGGCTCTGAAATTGGTTAGATCCTTAACTTGGGACACCTTGAGCTGTGGCTATGCACACAGCATGGAAGAACACCAGCTGTTGGAGTCACGTGTCTCAGGGCCACTGACAATGATAGTACTGCAAAATGCAGAAAAAACAACCCTGCGATTGCTTAGATACTCCCACTGAGGAAACCTGGAACTGTGGGGGTGCACACAGAATACATGTGCACAGAGTCACATCGGGATCACTAATTTTAGCACAGGGGAAATTACAAAGAGTAGTCAGTCCTGTGATTGTTCAGGGATGCCCTCTGAGAACAACGTGAGCTGTGGGATTCCAGAAAACACACATGTGCCTTATCAGTGGGCACCACCAGCTTAGGGAAACTGACAACAACAACAGGCAGATACAGAAAGAATGGCACTGTGATTGATTAGATACACCCGTTCAGGACACCTTCTCCTGTGGGAGTGAAAACAGCATACAAGGACACAGTTCACTTGGTGTCATCTGCCTCGGTGACTCTGAATATAGCACAAAAGTGATGGAGGTAGAACAGTCCTATGATGGGACACCAACTCCCCTTGAGGACATGTGGAAATGTAGGAGTGCAAGCAGCGTGCAAGTGTACATGGCAGTGAGATTTCATAGATAACCCACTCAGTGCAATTTGAGCTGTGCGACTAGGCTCAGGAAGCAGGTGCACTGGCAGTAAGCATCATGGTGGCTGAAGAAAGCCAGTGGAGACAGAGGCAGAATGGCTCTGCAACTGAATAGATACACCCATGGAGGACACCTTGAGCTGTGGGAGTACACACAGAAGACAAGTGCGCCGGTCATCCTTGTCACCTGCATGAGGGCCACGGAGAAGAATACCAGTGGGAAGATACAGACAGTACGGCAACGTGCTTTGTTAGGTAGCCCCCAGTTGAGGACACCAGGAGTTGTGGGAGTGCATCAGTGTATAAGTGCACAGGACAATCTGATTCACATGTCTCAGGGACACTCACAATAGCACAGAGATATAGAAGAATGACCTGATTTCATTAGATACAGCCATGAGGACAACTTGAGCTGTGCTAGTGCACACAGCATTCAAAAGCACCACTCAGTACGCATCACCTACCTACAGGTCACAGACAATCATAGCACTGCAGAAAGAACATTCATGCAATTGGTTAGATCCCCAAGTGAGGAATACCATGCCCTGCGGCCAGGCATGCAGCCCAGAAGTACAAGAGTGTGTCAGCATCCCTGGCCTCTGGTCAACTGAGAAAAAGAGTAGCAGGAAGATGCAGAAAGAATGGCCCTGTGTTTGGGTAGACACCCCAATTGGGAACAACTTGACTGTGAGATTCCAGACATTATACAAATGTCCAATCAGTGGGTGTCACTGGACTCAGGGAAACTGACAATAACAACAGGAAGATGTAGAAGAATGGCTCTGAATATTGTTAAATGTCACCATTGAGGACACCTAGACCTCTGGGAGTGCACAGAGAGTACAACTGCAATGGTCACTTGGCGTCAGCAGCCTCAGGTCCAAGGACAGGAACAGCAGCATGAAGACGGAGAAAAACACTAATGAATCTGTTAGATACTCCCATTGAAGACACCTTGACATGAGGGACAGCACGTAACATACATTGTACAGGTCAAACCGAGTCACATGTCTCAGGGCAACTGACAATAGCACAACAGGGGAGATGGAGGCAGAATGGTACTGGGTTGGTTAGATACCCCAATTGAGGACAATTTGACTTGTGGGAGTACACACAGCATACAAGGTCAACAGTCAGTTGGTATCATCCTGCTTCAGGTCCACTGATAACAGTAGTAGGAAGATGGAGAAACAAGGCCCTGCAATTGGTTAGACACCCCATTGAAGACATTCTGAGCTGTTGGAGTGTACACAGCATACAGGTACCCCAGTTATTAGGCATTGCCTACCTTAGGAAAACAGACAGTAGCCTGTTGTGATGTGGGCTGAATGACCCTCCCATTGGTAAGCTATTCCTAGGGAGGACACCTTGAGCTCTGCAAGTGCACACAGCATACAAGATCACAGGACATCAGTGTCACCTACCTCATGACCAATGACAATATTAGCACAAGACAGGTGGAGAGAGAAAGGAGCAGTGATGGGTTAGATACCCCCACCCCGGATACCTTGATTTGTGGGAGTACATAGTACATACAAAGGACACCAATCAGTTGGTATCTCTTCACACAGGGACAGTGATATATATGCGGGAAGATGGACAAAGAATGGGTCTGTGATTGGCTAGATGAGCCCATTGAGGTAATTTTGAATGTGGGATTGCGCACATCATACATGCGCACCAGGTAGTTGGCATCTCCTGCCTCAGCGCACTTGAGTATAACAGGAAATGATGCAGATGATGGAGAAAGCCCTGAGGTTGGTTAGATACCCGAATTGAGGACAGCTTGAGGTTGGGGAGTGCACAGAGACAGAACTGCACCTATAGCAACATCACGAGGAGGCTCAGGGCCATTGTCAATAGCAGCCTGATATGGAGAAAGAATAGCCTTCCCTTTGGTTAGACATACAACAGGAATGAGCACGCCTTCAGGTGTGTGAATGCACAAGGCATACATTTGCAACTGTCACTGGGCATCACCACACTCAGGGCAACTTACAACAACAGCAGTGGGAAACTGGAGCAAAAAGAGTCCTGTGATAGGTGAGCTACCCCAGTGAAAATGCCTTGGGCTTTGAGAGTTCACACAGCACACAAGTGTGTCACTCCTGCTCAGCCAGCATCTCCTGCGTCAGGGCCTCTGACAATGTTACACGGAAGAGGGAGGAAGAACACTCTTGTGATTGGTCAGGTAGAACCACTGAGCACACCCTGAGCTGTGAGTGTCCACAGAGCATACAAATGCTCTGGCCAGTGCGTGTCTCAGCACACAGGACCACTGAACAACAGCAGCTGGAGGATGAAGAAAGAGCAACTTTGTTTGGTTAGAGAGTGCCATGAGGACACCTCGAGCTGTGGGGGTGCACACAGAAGAGAGTGCACTGGCCATTCGGCATCACAAGGAGCTTCCCACTGAGATTGTGCTCGTTGACTCTGGAAGATGGCTCTGGGTTTGGTGATGAGAACCACAAACCAGGTTGCAGTGAGTCCATCCCAGAGGGAGGCAGCAGGTGACCTCCCCAGCATCCTCTCCTGTGCTCCTCTCCCCACACCATGACCCTCCCTAAGATAGGTTCTTCCTGATTTCTGTGAGCAAATCATGTTTTTGTGTGTCACTTGCACATTTACCAAAGAAAAAAAGTTAAAATTCCCATTTGTGTGTGCCTTTTTAGTGCAGACCGAGACCAAGCATTCTATCCTTTTCCCAGCTGGGTGTGGCATCCAATACCTCACCTTGGAAGAAACCAAGAGAGGAGGAACCATGCCTAGTCTGTAATTACTGTCCTGAGTTAGCTACATCATGCTGCTTCCAAGCATCTCTCTACTAAATGGTCTTCCTTGAGGATAAACCACTGAGACACGTGGCAGTGGCACCCAGTGCTAGATCACTCAGTTCTGCTCCATCTTTACTGCATTTAACCTCAAGGATGACAGCCTTTTCTGAGATGCCTTAATGCCCCACCCCAGGGCCACCACACTCTTGCCTCAACTCCCTCTCCATAATCAACTGGACTTGGGACCAGGCTTGCACCTCTGGCCTTGGGTGTCTTCGGTTGCCTCCTCACCTGTAACCTACAATTTGTCAGCACACCCCTCATTGTGAGCTGTCCTAAGGACACTTCATAAAGGCTCTAAGCCCAGCAGTGGACTGGGAGACAGCCTAGCAGACACACCTTGCACAACCCTCTTGCAAAACAGGAAGCAGGTTCTTCCTACCGGTGAAGAAGTAGCTCCTGATTAGATTAACCGCAGGGTTCTTAAGGCCAAACCAAACCTGAAGCTGAAACTTTAACTAGACCTGAACCTTTCCTCATGGTGGAGTCCAGACTCTTTAATAAGCCCAGCCTCTTCTCTAGGCCTGCCTGCTCCTCCATCCTTGTGTCTATCATTACCTGATCCTGAACCTTTGTCCCAAAGCAAAATCCCTGGGAGCTTCCTAAGTCCCAAGGATTTGTGAATGAATTAGTGGCTGACTTGCACAGGAAGTGCTTCTCCAAAGAGCCAAGATGCAGGGCCAGCTAAACCTGATGTTGCCGAACTTTGTGTTCCAGAATGGCCAACAGGAGTGTCCAGGAAGCCATGTGGATTTTACCACTTCAAATATCAAGGCATACCACATTGGTCAGGGCTGACCATGTGCTACAGATGGAGGAGAAAGACAACACAAACAGTGTGAGGGGGAGGAACTGAACCCAGCACATCTCACCTGGGTGAAGAGGCAGCTGGCAGTCATGTAGCCAAACTCCCGTTCATCTTCTCTGCCTCCCAGAGAACCGATCCTCTTCTGGATGAATCTTGGCAACTTTACCAAGACAAGTCAGGGCTTTGGCAAGGACATCTATTGCCCTGCAGTGCGGAGATATCAACATGCTAGACCCATTCAGCTGTGACCGTGCACACAGCATACAAGCACACTGCTCTGTTGGCCATACCAGACTCGGGGACACTGACTTGAACAGAGTGGAGTCAAGAAAGAATGGCTCTGATATTGGTTAGATCCTTAACTTGGGACACCTTGAACTGAGGCTATGCACACAGCATGGAAGAACACCAGCTGTTGGAGTCATGTGTCTCAGGGCCACTGACAATAATAGTACTGCAAAATGCAGAAAGAACAGCCCTGCGATTGGTTAGATACTCCTATTGAGGAAACCTGGAACTGCAGGAGTGCACACACAACACCAGTGCACAGAGTCACCTACGTCTGGGACACTAAACATAGCACGGGGGAAATTACAAACAGTCCTGTTCAATATGTTCAATAATCCCACTGAGGACAACTTGAGCTGTGGGATTCCAGAAAACACACATGTGCCTTATCAGTGGGCACCACCAGCTTAGGGAAACTGACAACAACAACAGGCAGATACAGAAAGAATGGCACTGTGATTGATTAGATACACCCGTTCAGGACACCTTCTCCTGTGGGAGTGAAAACAGCATACAAGGACACAGTTCACTTGGTGTCACCTGCCTCGGTGACTCTGAATATAGCACAAAAGTGATGGAGGTAGAACAGTCCTATGATGGGACACCAACTCCCCTTGAGGACCTGTGGAAAGGTAGGAGTGCAAGCAGCGTGCAAGTGTACATGGCAGTGAGATTTCATAGATAACCCACTCAGTGCAATTTGAGCTGTGCGACTAGGCTCAGGAAGCAGGTGCACTGGCAGTAAGCATCATGCTGGCTGAAGAAAGCCAGTGGAGACAGAGGCAGAATGGCTCTGCAACTGAATAGATACACCCATGGAGGACACCTTGAGCTGTGGGAGTACACACAGAAGACAAGTGCACTGTTGATCCTTGTCACCTGCCTGAGGACCATGGACAAGAATAGAAGTGGGAAGATATAGAATGGCAACGTGCTTTGTTAGGTAGCCCCCAGTTGAGGACACTGGGAGTTGTGGGAGTGCATCAGTGTACAATTGCACAGGATAATCTGAGTCACATGTGTCAAGGACACTCAGTATAGCGCAGGAGAGGCTATACCTTGGGGCTACTGATGGAAGCATGGGGTGATGTGGGCTGAATGACCCTCCCATTGGTAAGCTATTCCTAGGGAGGACACCTTGAGCTCTGCAAGTGCACACAGCATACAAGATCACGGAACATCAGTGTCACTTAGCTCATGGCCAATGACAATATTAGCACAAGACAGGTGGAGAGAGAAAGGAGCAGTGATGGGTTAGATACCCCCACCCCGGATACCTTGATTTGTGGGAGTACATAGTACATACAAAGGACACCAATCAGTTGGTATCTCTTGACACAGGGACAGTGATATATAAGTGGGAAGATGGACAAAGAATGAGTCTGTGATTCGCTAGATGAGCCCATTGAGGTAATTTTGAATGTGGGATTGCGCACATCATACATGCTCACCACTCCATCGATATTAGCTGAAGCAGAGAAATGAGGATAAGAGGAGATGATGGAGAGAGTCATACCGTTGGTTAGATACCCGAATTGAGGACAGCTTGAGGTTGGGGAGTGCACAGAGACAGAACTGCACCTATAGCAACATCACGAGGAGGCTCAGGGCCATTGTCAATAGCAGCCTGATATGGAGAAAGAATAGCCTTCCCTTTGGTTAGACGTACAACAGAAATGAGCACACCTTCAGGTGTGTGAATGCACAAGGCCTACAAGTGCAACTGTCACTGGGCATCACCACACTCAGGGCAACTTACAACAACAGCAGTGGGAAACTGGAGCAAAAAGAGTCCTGTGATAGGTGAGATACAACATTGAAAATGCCTTGGGCTCTGGGAGTTCACGTAGCACACAAGTGTGTCACTCCTGCTCAGCCAGCATCTCCTGCGTCAGGGAAATGGAGGAAGAACGCTCTTGTGATTGGTCAGGTAGAACCACTGAGGACACCCTGAGCTGTGAGTGTGCAAAGGGCATGCAAACGCTCTGGCCAGTGCGTGTCTCAGCGCACAGGACCACTGCACAACAGCAGCTGGAGGATGGAGAAAGAGCAACTTTGTTTGGTTAGAGAGTGCCATGAGGACACCTCGAGCTGTGGGGGTGCACACAGAAGAGAGTGCACTGGCCATCTGGCATGTACAAGGAGCTTCCCACTGAGATTGTGCTTGCTGACTCTGGATCTTCCAGAGCCATCTGGCTCTGGGTATGGTGATGAGAACCACACCTCTGGGTTTGGTTGCAGTGAGTCCCAGAGGGAAGGAAATGAACATGTAACCTCCAAGCATTCTCCCCTGTGCTCCTCTCCCCATACCATGACCCTCCCTAAGATAGGTTCTTCCTGATTTGTGTGAGCAAATCATGTTTTTGGATGTCGCTGGCTTGCTTATTAAAGAAAAAAAAGCTAAAACTCACATTTGTGTGAGCATTTTTAAATCAGATTGAGACCAAGCATTCTACGCTTTCCCTGGCTGCATGTGGTATCCAATACCTCACCTTGGAAGAAACCAAGAGAGGAGGAGTCATGCTGAGTCTGTAATTACTGAACATATATCTTACTTTCATACATCATGCTGCTTCCAAGCATCTCTCTACTAAATGGTCTTCCTTGAGGATAAACCACTGAGACGCGTGGCAGTGGCACCCAGTGCTAGATCACTCAGTTCTGCTCCATCTTTACTGCATTTAACCTCAAGGATGACAGCCTTCTGAGACACCCAAGAGCCCCACCCCAGGGCCCTCAAGACTGTTGCCTCAACTCCCTCTCCATAATCAACTGGACTTGGGACCAGGCTTGCACCTCTGGCCTTGGGTGTCTTCCGTTGCCTCCTCACCTGTAACCTACAATTTGTCAGCACACCCCTCGTTGTGAGCTGTCCTGAGGACACTTCATAAAGGCTCTAAGCCCAGCAGTGGACTGGGAGACAGCCTAGCCAGCACACTGAACACAGCCCTCTTTCAAAAACCACAACTAGGTGCTTCCCACAGGTGAGGATGTGGCTTATGAGGGGCCTAACCCCAGGGTTTTGAAGACCAAATCAAACCTGAAGCTGAAATTGAAACTAGACCTGAACCTGTCCTCATGATGGAGCCCATCCTCCAGCCTTAGGTAGCCTGCCAGTCACCTCTATTCCTACTGCCTCCTGCACCTGCAGCTGCACCTTGAATCTCTCCAAGGCTCCCCAGGCTAACTCAAGGGATCTTAAGGCCAAAGCTAAGCTGAAGCTGAAACTGAATCTAGGCCTGATCCTGTCCTTGTGCTAGAGCCTGCTTAGGTCTGCCTAAGTCTGCCTGCTCCCCCAACACTTATACCTACTACTACATGAGTCTGCACCTCTAACCCCAAGGTTAACCCCAGCATTCTTAAGAACAAAGTTAAGTTTGAAGCCGTCTTCATACTGGAGCCCAGCTCCTCTCTAAGCCTGCCTGCTCCTCCATCCTTGTGTCTACCACCACCTCATCCTGCAACATTACCCCAACGCAAAATCCCTGAAAATTTCCACTGTGCTTCTACTTCATGCATGAATTCCTGGATGACTTCCACAGGAAGAGCTTCCCCAAAGAGCCAAGACACAGGGCCATCAAACCCTGAAGCTGCCGACAATTGTTGTCCAGGATGGCCAACAGGACTGTACTGGCAGCCATGTCGACTTTACCGTCTCTAACCCCATTGGCAAGGCATGCAGCCAAGAAGTACAACAGTGTGTCAGCATCCCTGGCCTCAGGTCAACTGACAATAAGAGTAGTGGGAAGATACAGAAAGAATGGCCCTGTGTTTGGTTAGACACCCCTACTGGGAACAACTTGACCTGTGGGATTCCAGACAATACAGAAGTGCACTGTCAGTGGGTGTCACCAAACTCAAGGAAATCATATAACCAACAGGAAGATGCAGAAAGAATGGCACTATGTATCATTAAATACCAGCATTGAAAACACCCAGAACTCTGAGAGTGCACACAGCATAGAAATGCAGTGGTCCATTGGGATGACCTGCCTTCAGGACCATAGAGAATAGCACAGGGGTGATGGAGAAAGAATGGCCCTACAATTGGTTAGATGCTCCCTATAAGGGCACTTTGAGCTGCGGCAGTGCACAGAGTACAACTGCACTGGTCAGTCTGTCACATGTTCAAGACAACTGACAGGAGCACTGGGGAAACGGAGGCAGAATGGCACTTTGATTGGTTAGATACCCCAATGATGATAACATGTCCACATTGAGACACGTGGCAGTGATGCGCAATGCCACGTCACTCAGACTTGCTCCATCGTCACTACATTTAACCTCAAGGATGACAGCATTTTCTGAGATGCCTTAGTGCCCCACTCCAGGGCCACCACACTCTTGCCTCAACTCCCTCTCCATAGTTAATAAGACTTGGGGCCAGGCTTGCTCCTCTGGCTTTGGGTGTCTTCTGTTGCATCCACCACTAGACTAGAATGTGGCAGCACACGCCCCTCATTGTGAGCTGTCCTGAGGACACTTCACAAAGGTTCTAAACCGAGCAGTAGACTGGGAGACAGCCTAGCCAGCACACTGAGCACAGCCCTGTTTCAAAAACCACAACTGGGTGCTTCCTACAGGTGAGGACATAGCTCCTGAGATTAACCCGAGGGTTTTTAAGACCAAACCAAACCTGAAGCTGAAGCTATTTCTGAATCGATCCTCATGGTGGATTCCATCCTCCTTCATAAGCCTGCCTGCCCATCCGCCTCTATTCCTACTACCTCCTGCACCTCTAATCTCTCCAAGGCTCCCCAGGCTACCTCATGGGTTCTTCAGACGAAACCCAACGTGAAGAAGAAACTGAAACTAGTCCTGACCTTATCCTCGTGATGGAGCCTGCTAGGGCTGCCTGAGCCTCCAACACTGTTACTACTGCTACCTGAATCTGCACCTCTAAGCCCTCCAAGAATCCCAAGGCTAACCCCAGCGTTCTTAAGGCAAAAGCCAAATGTAACCCGCCTGAAACCGTCTTCACACTGGAACCATGCCCCCTCGGTAAGCCTGCCTGCACCTCCATCCTTGTGTCTACCACTACCTCATCCTGCAACATTACCACAACGCAAAATCCCTGGGAGCTTCCTCAGCCTTTCAGCTTCTTGTATGAATTCCTAGCTGACTTGCACAGGAAGAGCTTCTCCAAAGAGCAAGATGCAGGGCCAGCCAACCTTGATGTTTCTGGCCTTTGTGTTCCAAGATGGCCAATAGGAGTGTCCAGGTAGTGATGATTATTTTTTACCATCTCAAAATTCCAAGGAATACCACACCGGTCAGGGATGACCATGTGCTGCAGATGGAGGAGAAAGACAAAACAAGACAGTGTGAGGAAGAGGAACTGACCACCAGCGCCTCTTTCTCAGGTGAGGAGGCAGCTGGCATTCTGGTGGCCAGGTCTAATTTCAGCTTCTATCTCTCCCAGAACACTCCTCCTCTTCTGCAAGAATCTTGGCAGCATTAGCAAGACAGGACAGTTCTTTGGCAACGACATCTATTGCCCTGCAACTGGGGAGATATCCCCATCCAAGACCCCTTGAGCTGGGGGAGTGCACACAGCATACAAGTGTACAGGTCATTCTGCCTCACTTGTCTCTTGTCCACTCAAGCAGTTATTCGGAACATGAAGAAAGAACAGTCCAGCCATTGGTTAGATAGCATAAGTGAGTACACCCTGAGCTGTGACTGTGCACACAGCATACAAGCACACTGCTCTGTTAGCCATCTTGGCCTCAGGGACACTGACTTGAACAGAGTGGGATCAAGAAAGAATGGCTCTGATATTGGTTAGATCCTTAACTTGGGACACCTTGAACTGAGGCTATGCACACAGCATGGAAGTACACCAGTTGTTGGAGTCACGTGTCTCAGGGCCACTGACAATGATAGTACTGCAAAATGCAGAAAGAACAGCCCTGCGATTGGTTAGATACTCCTATTGAGGAAACCTGGAACTGTGGGAGTGCACACACAACACCAGTGCACAGAGTCACCTACGTCGGGGACACTAAACATAGCACGGGGGAAATTACGAACAGTCCTGTTCAATATGTTCAATAATCCCACTGAGGACAACTTGAGCTGTGGGATTCCAGAAAACACACATGTGCCTTATCAGTGGGCACCACCAGCTTAGGGAAACTGACAACAACAACAGGCAGATACAGAAAGAATGGCACTGTGATTGATTAGATACACCCGTTTAGGACACTTTCTCCTGTGGGAGTGAAAATAGCATACAAGGACACAGTTCACTTGGTGTCACCTGCCTCGGTGACTCTGAATATAGCACAAAAGTGATGGAGGTAGAACAGTCCTATGATGGGACACCAACTCCCCTTGAGGACATGTGGAAATGTAGGAGTGCAAGCAGCGTGCAAGTGTACATGGCAGTGAGATTTCATAGATAACCCACTCAGTGCAATTTGAGCTGTGCGATTAGGCTCAGGAAGCAGGTGCACTGGCAGTAAGCATCATGGTGGCTGAAGAAAGCCAGTGGAGACAGAGGCAGAATGGCTCTGCAACTGAATAGATACACCCATAGAGGACACCTTGAGCTGTGGGAGTACACACAGAAGACAAGTGCACTGTTGATCCTTGTCACCTGCCTGAGGACCATGGACAAGAATAGCAGTGGGAAGATATAGAATGGCAACGTGCTTTGTTAGGTAGCCCCCAGTTGAGGACACCGGGAGTTGTGGGAGTGCATCAGTGTACAATTGCACAGGATAATCTGAGTCACATGTGTCAAGGACACTCAGTATAGCGCAGGAGAGGCTATACCTTGGGGCTACTGATGGAAGCATGGGGTGATGTGGGCTGAATGACCCTCCCATTGGTAAGCTATTCCTAGGGAGGACATCTTGAGCTCTGCAAGTGCACACAGCATACAGGTACACAGTATATCAGTGTCACCTACCTCATAGCCAATGACAATATTAGCACAAGACAGGTGGAGAGAGAAAGGAGCAGTGATGGGTTAGATACCCCCAGTGTGGATACCATGATTTGTGGGAGTAACGGGTCACACAAAGGACACCAATCGGTTGACATCTTTAACCAGAAGGAAACTGATACATAAACGTAAAAAAGGAGAAATAATGGACGCTTGATTGGCTAGATGAGCCCATAGAGGTAATCCTGAGATGTGGGAGTGCACACACAGGTATGTACACTGGTCCATCGAAATCTCCTGCCGCAGGAACTGAGGATAACAGGAGATGATGGAGAAAGTCCAGGTGGCTTAGATACCCAAATTGAGGACAGCTTGAGGTTGAGTCGTGCACAGAGCATACAAGTACACAGGTTTATCAGCATGATGTGGTGACGCAGGGCTACAGTTTGGTTAGACATACACCATGAATAAGCACACCATGAATTGTGTGAATGCACAAAGCATACAAGTGCAACTGTCACTGGGCATCACCACACTCAGGGCAACATACAGCAACAGCAATGGGAAGCTGGAGGAAAACAGTCCTGTGATAGGTGAGCTACCCCATTGAAACTGCCTTGCACTGTGAGAGTTCACACAGCACAAATACTGATCAATCAGCATTTCCTGCGTGAGGGCCTCTGGCAATGTTACAGGGGAGAAGGAGGAAGAACACTCTTGTGATTGGTTAGATAGCACCACCGAGGACACACTGAGCTGTGAGTGTCCACAGAGCATACAAATGCTCTGGCCAGTGTGTGTCTCAGCACACAGGACCACTGAACAACAACAGCTGGAGGATGGAGAAAGAGCAACTTTGTGTGGTAAGAGACTGCCATGAGGACACCTCGAGCTGTGGGGGTGCACACAGAAGAGAGTACACTGGCCATTCGGCATCACAAGGAGCTTCCCACTGAGATTGTGCTCGTTGACTCTGGAAGATGGCTCTGGGTTTGGTGATGAGAACCACAAACCAGGTTGCAGAGAGTCCATCCCAGAGGGAGGCAGCAGGTGACCTCCCCAGCATTCTCCCCTGTGCTCCTCTCCCCACACCGTGACCCTCCCTAAGATAGGTTCTTCCTGATTTCTGTGAGTAAATCATGTTTTTGGATGTCGCTGGCTTGCTTATTAAAGAAAAAAAGTTAAAATTCCCATTTGTGTGTGCCTTTTTAGTGCAGACCGAGACCAAGCATTCTAGCCTTTTCCCAGCTGGGTGTGGCAAGCAGTGCCCCACACTGGAAGGAACCAAGAGAGGAGGAGCCATGCCGAGTCTGTAGTTACTGTTCATTTATCTTACTTCCATACATCACGCTGCTTCCAGGCATCTTTCTACTAAATGGTCTTCCTTGAGGACAACCCATTGAGACACGTGGCAGTGGCGCCCAGTGGTAGATTGCTCAGTTCTGTTCCATCTTCATTACATATAACCTCAAAGATTATTGTCTTCTCTGTGATTCTAAAATATACCACTCCAGGGCCCTCAAGACTCATGCAACAACCTCGTCTCCATAGTCAGCTGGACCTGGGAGCAGGCTTGCACCTCTGGCCTTGTGTGTCTTCTGTTGAATCCTCACCAGCAGCCTAGAATGCGGCAAGCCCCTCATTGTGAACTGTCCTGAAGACACTTCATAAAGGCTCTAAGCCCAGCAGTAGACTGGGAGACAATCTAACCAGCACACCGAGCACAGCCCCCTTGTAAAAAAGCAACCGTGTTCTTTCCAAAGGTGAAGATGTGGCTCCTGAAGTGTCTAAACCCAGGGTTCTTAAGACCAAACCAAACCTGAAGCTGAAACTGAAACTATCTTTAACTCGTTCTCATGGTGGAACCCACACTCCTGCCTTAGCCTGACTTCCTGTCCACCTCTATTCGTACTGCCAGCTGCACCTACATCTGCACCTCTAACCTCTCTGAAGTTACGCAGGCTAAATCAAGGGTTCTTAAGGCCAAAGCTAAGCTGAAGCTGAAAATGAAATCAGTCCTGATCCAGTCACTGAGCAGGAGCCTGCCAAAGCCTGCCCAAGGCTGCCTGCCCCTCCAATGTATACCTGCTGCTACCTGAATCTGCACCTCAAACATCTCCATGACTCCCAAGGCTAACCCCAGGGTTCTTAAGGACAAAGCCAAGCTTACCCGCCTGAAGCCCTCTTCATGCTGGAGCCCAGCTTCTTCTCTAGGCCTGCCTGCTCCTCCATCCTTGTGTCTACCACTACCTCATCCTGCAACATTACCACAACGCAAAATCCCTGGGAGCTTCCTCAGTCCTTCAGCTTCATGAACGAATTCCTAGCTGACTTCCCAGGAAGAGCTTCTCCAAAGAGCAAGACGCAGGGCAGCCAACCTTGATATTGCCAAACTTTGTGTTCCAGGATGACCAAAGGAGTATCCAGGTAGTCATGATGATACTACCATTGCAAACAAAAAATAATACCACCCCACTCAGGGCTGTCCATGTGCTGCAGATGGGGGAGAAAGACAAGACAGTGTGGGAAGGAGGAACTGAACACCATCACCTCTCTCCTGGAGGATGAGGCAGCTGGCAGTCATGTAGCCCAACTCTCGCTCAGCTTCTCTGCCTCCCAGAGAACCTGTCCTTGTCTGGAGAAATCTTGGCAGCATTAGCAAGACAGGACAGTTCTTCAGCAACGACATCTATTGCCCTGCAACTGGGGAGATATCCCCATCCAAGACCCCTTGAGTTGTGGAAGTGCACACAGCATACAAGTGTACAGGTCATTCTGCCTCACTTGTCTCTTGTCCACTCAAGCAGTTATTCGGAACATGAAGAAAGAACAGTCCAGCCATTGGTTAGATAGCATAAGTGAGTACACCCTGAGCTGTGACTGTGCACACAGCATACAAGCACACTGCTCTGTTGGCCATCCTGGCCTCAGGGACACTAACTTGAACAGAGTGGGATCAAGAAAGAATGGCTCTACAATTGGTTAGATCCTTAACTTGGGACACCTTGAACTGAGGCTATGCACACAGCATGGAAGTACACCAGTTGTCAGAGTCATGTATCTCAGGGCCACTGACAATAATAGTACTGCAAAATGCAGAAAGAACAGCCCTGCGATTGCTTAGATACTCCCATGGAGGAAACCTGGAACTGCAGGAGTGCACACACAACACCAGTGCACAGAGTCACCTACGTCGGGGACACTAAACATAGTATGGGGGAAATTATGAACAGTCCTGTGATATGTTCAATAATCCCACTGAGGACAACTTGAGCTGTGGGATTCCAGAAAACACACATGTGCCTGAATAGTGGGCACCACCAGCTTAGGGAAACTGAAAGGCAGATACAGAAAGAATGGCACTGTGATTGGTTAGAAAGACCTGTTCAGGACACCTTGACCTGAGGGAGTGAAAACAGCATACAAGGATACCAATTCCTTGATGTCACCTGCGTCAGGGCCTCTGAAAATAGCACACAAGTGATGGAGGTAGAACAGTCCTGTGATGGGATACAAAGATCATTGAGGACCTGTGGAAATGTAGGAGTGCATGCAGCGTGCAAGTGTATATGGATAGAAACCCCACTCAGTGCAATTTGAGCTGTGTGACTAGACTCAGCAAGCAACAGCACTGGTTCTCAGCATCCGGGAAACTGACGACAGCCATTGGAGACAGGGGAAGATTAGCTCGGTAACTGAATAGATACACCCATGGAGGACACCTTGAGCTGTGGGAGTACACACAGAAGACAAGTGCACCAGTCATCGTTGTCACCTGCCTGAGGGCCCCGGACAACAATAGCAACGGGAAGACACAGACAGTACAGCAACAAGCTTTGTTCAGAGCCCCCAGTTGAGGACACCAGGAATTGTGGGAGTGCATCAGTGTATAAGTGCACAGGACAGTGCAATCTGATGTTACAGCGACACTCACAATATACACAGGAGAGATATAGAAATGGCCTGATTTCATTAGATACAGCCATGAGGACAACTTGAGCTGTGCTAGTGCACACAGATTTCAAGTGCAACCCTCAGTACGCATCACCTGCCTACAGGTCACAGACAATCATAGCACTGCAAAATGCAGAAAGAACAGCCATGAGATTGGTTAGAACCTCAAGTGAGGAATACCATGCCCTGTGGTCAGGCATGCAGCCCAGAAGTACAACAGTGTGTCAGCATCCCTGGCCTCAGGTCAACTGACAATAAGAGTGGAAGGAAGATACAGAAGGAATGGCTCTGTGCTTCGTTAAATACCCCTACTGGGAACAACTTGACCTGTGGGATTCCAGACAATACACACGTTCCCAATCCGTGGGTGTCACCGGACTCAGGTCATCTGACAATAACAACAGGAAGATGCAGAAATAATGGCACTGTGAATTGTTAAATACCATGATTGAGGAAACCTAGACCTCTGGGAGTGCACACAGAGTACACTGCACTGATCACTCAGTGTCACCAGCCTCAGGGCCACAGTGAAAAGGACAGGGATGATGGAGAAAGAATGGCCCTGCAATTGATTAGATACTACATATAAGGACATCTGGAGCTGTGTGAGTACTCAGAGAGTACAACTGCACTGGTCAGTCATTGTCACCTGCCTCAGGGCCATGGACAATAATAACCAGTGGGAAGATGGAGATCAAATACAATGCAATTCGTTAAGATGCTCCCATTGAAGACACCTTGACATGAGGGAAAGAACACAGCATACCTTGCACAGGTCAAACTGAGTCACATGTCTCAGGGCAACAGACAGTAGCACAGGGAAGATGGAGGCAGAATAGCACTGGCATTGGTTAGATACCCCCACTGAAGACAATTTGACTTGTGGGAGTACACACAGCATACAAGGTCAACAGTCAGTTGGTATCATCCTGCTTCAGGTCCACTGATAACAGTAGTAGGAAGATGGAGAAACAAGGCCCTGCAATTGGTTAGACACCCCATTGAAGACATTCTGAGCTGTTGGAGTGTACACAGCATACAGGTACCCCAGTCATTAGGCATTGCCTACCTTAGGGAAACAGACAGTAGCCTGTTGTGATGTGGGCTGAATGACCCTCCCATTGGTAAGCTATTCCTAGGGAGGACACCTTGAGCTCTGCAAGTGCACACAGCAAACAAGTGCACAGGACATCAGACCATAGAAGTACACTGGTATAATGACATCACATGATGGCTCAGGGCCATTGTCAGTAGCAGCCTGATATGGAGAAAGAATATACAGCTTTCCATTTGGTTAGACATTCCACCCGAACAAGCACACCTGGAGTATGTGTGAATACACAAAGCATGCATTTGCAACTGTCACTGGGCATCACCACACTCAGAGCAACTTACAACAACAGCAGTGGAAAACTGGAGGAAAACAGTCCTGTGATAGGTGAGATACCTCAGTGAAAATGCCTTGGGCTCTGAGAGTTCACACAGCACACAAGTGTGTCACTCCTGCTCAGCCAGCATCTCCTGCGTCTGACAACAATACACGGGAGATGGAGGAAGAACACTCTTGTGATTGGTTAGATAGCACCACTGAGCACACCCTGAGCTGTGAGTGTCCACAGAGCATGCAAACGCTCTGGCCAGTGCATGTCTCAGCACACAGGACCACTGCACAACAACAGCTGGAAGAGGGAGAAAGAACGATTTTGTTTGGTTAGAGAGTGCCATGAGGACACCTTGAGCTGTGGGGGTGCACACAGAAGAGAAGTGCACTGGCCATTCGGCATCACAAGGAGCTTCCCATTGAGATTGTGCATGCTGACTCTGGAAGATGGCTCTGGGTTTGGTGATGAGAACCACAAACCAGGTTGCAGTGAGTCCATCCCAGAGGGAGGCAGCAGGTGACCTCCCCAGCATCCTCTCCTGTGCTCCTCTCCCCACACCGTGACCCTCCCTAAGGATAGGTTCTTCCTGATTTCTGTGAGTAAATCATGTTTTTGGATGTCACTGGCTTGCTTATTAAAGAAAAAAGTTAAAATTCCCATTTGTGTGTGCCTTTTTAGTGCAGACCGAGACCAAGCATTCTAGCCTTATCCTGGCTGGGTGTGGCATGCAGTGCCCCACATTGGAAGGAACAAGAGAGGAGGAGCCATGCCGAGTCTGTAGTTACTGTTCATTTATCTTACTTCCATACATCACGCTGCTTCCAGGCATCTTTCTACTAAACGGTCTTCCTTGAGGACAACCCATTGAGACATGTGGCAGTGGCGCCCAGTGGTAGATTGCTCATTTCTGCTCCATCTTTACTACATATAACTTCAAGGATGACAGCCTTTTCTAAGACCCCTAAGTGCCCCATCCCAGGGCCACCACACTCTTGCCACAACTTCCTCTCCATAGTCAGCTGGACCTGGGAGCAGGCTTGCACCTCTGGCCTTGGGTGTCTTCCGTTGCATCCCAACCCACAGCTTAGAATGTGGCAGCACTCCCGTCATTTGGAACTGTGTTGAGGACACTTCATAAAGGCTCTAAGCCCAGCAGTGGACTGGGAGACAGCCTAGCCAGCACGCTGCACTTAGCCCTCTTTCAAAAATCACAACTGAGTGCTTCTCACAGGTGAGGACATAGCTCCTGAGGAGCCTAACCCCAAGCTTCTTAAGAACCAATCCAAAATGACCAAAGCTGCATTTAACATTGAACCCGTCCTCATGATGGAGCCCACCTTGCTGCCTAAGCCTGCCTTTCTGCCCCTCCATCACTATTCCAACTGTTAGCTGGACCTGCACCTCTAACACCTCCAAGAATCCCAAGGCTAACCCCAGGGTTCTTAAAGCCAAAGCCAAGCTTACCCGCCTGAAGCCCTCTTCATGCTGGAGCCCAGCCTCTTCTCTAGGCCTGCCTGCTCCTCCATCCTTGTGTCTACCACTACCTCATCCTGCAACATTACCACAACGCAAAATCCCTGGGAGCTTCCTCAGCCTTTCAGCTTCATGTATGAATTCCTAGCTGACTTGCACAGGAAGAGCTTCTCCAAAGAGCAAGACGCAGGGCCAGCCAACCCTGATGCTGCCGACCTTTGTGTTCCAGGATGCCCAACAGGAGTGTCCAGGTAGTGATGATGATTTTATCATCTCAAATTCCAAATAATACCACACCGGTCAGGTCTGAACATGTGCTGCAGATGGAGGAGAAAGACAAAACAAGACAGTGTGAGGAAGAGGAACTGACCACCAGCGCCTCTTTCCCAGGTGAGGAGGCAGTTGCCAGTCTGATAGCAACAGTCCCATTCAGCTTCTCTCCCACCCACAGCACTCCTCTTCTGGAGGAATCTTGGTAGCATTAGCAAGACAGGACAGTTCTTTGGCAACGACATCTATTGCCCTGCCATTGGGGAGATATCCCCATCCAAGACCCCTTGAGCTGTGGGAATGCTCACAGCATACAAGTGTACAGGTCATTCTGCCTCACTTGTCTCTTGTCCACTCAAGCAGTTATTCGGAACATGAAGAAAGAACAGTCCAGCCATTGGTTAGATAGCATAAGTGAGTACACCCTGAGCTGTGACCGTGCACACAGCTTACAAGCACACTGCTCTGTTGGCCATCCTGGCCTCAGGGACACTGACTTGAACAGAGTGGAGTCAAGAAAGAATGGCGCTGCAATTGGTTAGATCCTTAACTTGGAACACTTGGAGCTGAGGCTATGCACACAGCATAGAAGTACACCAGCTGTTGGAGTCACGTGTCTCAGGGCCACTGACAATAATAGTACTGTAAAATGCAGAAAGAACAGCCCTGCGATTGGTTAGATACTCCCATTGAGGACATGAGGTACTGGGGGGTGCACACAGAATAAACTTGTGCCGATCTGTTTTGGCCACCTACCTCAGGACCACTGAGAACAACTTGACCTGTGGGAATCCAGAAAACACACATGTGCCTGCTCTGTGGCTCTCACCTGCCTCAGGGAAACTGACGATAACAACAGACAGATACAGAAAGAATGGGACTGTGATTGGTTAGATACACCTGTTCAGGACACCTTGACCTTTGTTGGGGGGATTGAAAATGGAACACAAGTAACCTGATCCGTTGGCCTCACTTGCAGCAGAGGGGTGATGGAGCAGGAATGGCCCTGCACTTGATTAGGTACTAACTACTAGGACACCTTGAGCTGTGGGAGTGCACATGCCACACGTTTGGACCATTCAAGGGGATAAAGCCAACAAATAAAGTTTGGAAACTTGGATATTCATGTGCAAAAGAATAAAGTTCACCTCTTATTATCATTTTGTAAAAACAAACTCAAAATGGATCAGAGATGTAAGTACAGAACCTAAAACAATAGAACTCTTAGAACATTCAGAGAAAAACCTTAAAATAATAGATTGGGCAAGGGTTTCTTGAGTATGACATCAAAGATGGAAATATATATATAAATATATACTCAACAAATTTACAATTTTTGGGATTGTTTGGTCTAGTGGTTAGAAAACTCCTTTGCACACTTGCTTCCTAAATCAAACTGCCTGGCTTCCAGACTCGGCTCCATTCCCAATTCTAGCTCCCTGCTGATGCTCACACACCCTCCAAGGCAACAGGTGATGGCTCAGGTAGCTGGGTCGGTCCCTACCACCTGCATGGGAGACTGGATTAAGTTCTTGCCTCCCAGTTTGGGCCTGCCCTGGCCCCCAGACATTGAACGTATTTGAGGAAATGAGCCAGTGGATGGGAAGATGTGTGCTCTCTTTCAAATAAATGGTAAAGAAAATTTTGGTCCATCCAAAGACAGAGTCAAACAGTATAAAAAGGCAATCCACAGGAGAAAATATTTGTAAGTCACGTATTTGATAGGAGAGCAATGTCAGGAATAAATGGAGGACATCAAAACCTCACAACAACAACAAAACCTGATTGCAAACAGCACAAAGGAGTTGGGCAGATACTTCTCTAAGGAAGATACATGATAAAAGTACCCGTAAAGACGCTTGGTATCACTGATCATTAGGAAAATGTAAACCAAAAGTGCGTCATACCAATCACAAGGGATTCTAGCAAAACATATCACGTGTGGGTGAGGATACAGAGAAATTAGGAACTCTACACACTGCTGAAGGGAATGTAAAATGGTGCAGCCACTGTGGACGCAATGTGGCTGCTCCCTAAGAAGTGCGAGTGCAATTACCAGATGATTTAGTGACTTATGATCTAGCACTTCCGGCTTTACGTAGACAGCTAAAAGAACCAGAAGCAAAGACAGTTTCAGAGAGAAATTTGTACACCTGTGCTTCCTAGCAGTGTTCCTCACAACAGCTAAAACAAGTACAGGAGCAGACCGATCGTTTGGCTAGGAATTAAAAGACAAGCAAAATGCAGTAATATTCATACAATACAACGTGATTCAGAAAGGGGGGAAATTGCACAATAGGCTACAGCATGGATGAAACAGAAGGACATCCTGCTAAATGAACTAAGCCAGTCACACCAAGACAAAAACTCTTAAGATCCACCTCACACAGGGTCCTTGGGGTAGTCAAAATCAGAGAAGCCAAAGTGGAGCAGGAGGAGCTGCGGGAAGGCAGAATCGGGAGGGTGGGACATGGCGCTTCAGTCGTTAACGATGAAGAGAGCTCGGACGCAGTGCCGGCTGAACAACATCACTAATGGGTTAATGCCATGCAACTGTATGTGCACTTACATGTGGGGACGCGGCCAGCTGGGTGTGTATTTTACCATAACTGAGAGGAGAGAGAGAAACAGAGAGAGAGGAGAAAACAAAGAGGAAAGGCAGCAAATGAGGAAAGGCTCTAAGCTGCCCCGCGAGTTGAGATGGGCAGGTACTGTGAATGCAGGCCTCACCTTCATTGGTGGGTACTTATGATAAGGAGCTGCCCCCGTGGCCAGTTCAATGGCTGTGATTCCAAAACTCCAGATATCAGCTTTGAAATCATAACCTCGGACCTGCAAAGAACAGAGAAATGTGTCTGATTACTCCTACCAGCATGAAAGCACTTCTGAATTATAATTACACGCCCGGTGCGGTAGCCTAGTGGTTAAAATCCTCCCGTCCCACATGCCAGGATCCCATATGGGCACTGGTTCTAATCCCGGCAGCCCCACTTCCCACCCAGCTCTCTGCTTGTGGCCTGGGAAAGCAGTGGAGCATGACCCAAAGCTTTGGGACGCTACACCCGTGTGGGAGACCTGGAAGAGGCTCCAGGCTCCTGGATTCAGATGAGTTCAGCTCCAGCCATTGCGGCCACTTGGGGAGTGAATCATCGGACAGATCTTCTCTGTCTCTCCTCCTCTCTATATATCTGACTTTCCAATAAAAAAGTTAAAATAAATCATTTTTTTAAAAAGATAGTTTCTAAGATATATCCAAGACCACTGAAAGTGCCTGTAACTTTAATCTATATTTGTTTCAGGGAGTAAAAGCAATGTGAACGCTTCCCAATAATCTCTAAAATGAAAAAAGCTACAAAGGGTGTGAATATTTCTATGAAGCTATTAACAGAAATGTATTGGCAAATTCACCTCCTTCTATACAACCAAACAGTATATGCTTACAGATTTTAATCTTCTTTGCAAAGCCATATAGGAAAAATTGGCTTGGGCATATTAAGACCTAAAATTACAGCTCAATATTATGTGCTGCCCTGCCAGCTGGTAAAATAGGAGGACATCTGGGCCTGGTGCAGTGGCTGAGCAGCTAAAGTCCTCACCTTGAACATGCCGGGATCCCATATGGGCTCCGGTTCTAATCCCAGCGCCCCATTTCCCATCCAGCTCCCTGCTTGTGGCCTGGGAAAGCAGTTGAGGACGACCCAAACCCTTGGGACACTGCAGCCTTGTGGGAGACCTGGAAGAGGTTCCTGGTTCCTGGCTTCGGATCGGTGCGCACCGGCCATCGCGCTCACTTGGGGACTTTGTAATAAAAAAAAAAATAAATAGATAAAAAGAAAATCAGATATACAGAGAGGAGGAGAGACAGAGAGGAAGATCTCCAGTCTGATGACTCATTCCCCAAGTGACTGCGATGGCCGGAGCTCTGCCAATCCGTAGCCAGGAGCCAGGAGCCTCTTCCGGGTCTCCCATGCAGGTGTAGGGTCCCAAGGCGTTGGGCCATCATTGACTGCTTTCCCAAGCCACAAGCAGGGAGCTGGATGGGAAGTGGAGCTGCCGGGATTAGAACCGGTGCCCATATGGGATCCCGGTGCATTCAAGGCGAGGACTTTAGCCGCTAGGCCATGCTGCTGGGCCCTATATCTGACTTTCTAATAAAAATAAAATAAATATTTAAAAAAAAATAGGAGGGCATCTAAAGCTGTCAGCGTAACTTCTCCTCCCCACTCTGCTCCTGTAGATAAAGTCCTGCAGCCCAGCAAGCCTCGGTCACACAGACCAGGAGCAGTTCTGTTTCTCCCTGTATCGTCCTCAGTCACAGCACCCAAAGGACAGTCGGGGAAGGGAGGGAGGGCTCACTGTTTCTCCTGTAACCTCAGGTGGCCCTGCAGCGTACACAGTGTCACCCAACCTTGGACTGGGCAGATGTGTGACTGATAAAATGCCATCAGTCTCATCTGCCTACCACAGGTATGGGGTATTTCAGCATCTCCATCATCATCACTGACATAGTGGACACAAGTGATAAAAACAGTGAGAAATGAATTCAAGTCTTCACACCCTGAGTCTGCTACACCTGTAAGACATGTATGTAAAGCATCCTTAGAGGACCGGAAATGCAAGCCCTCCCTGGGTGGCGCCTTGGGAAACATCCCTGGGTGAACGCAGTTCAGAAACCATTAGTAAGCAGAAACGCAGGCTGGGGCACTGAGGCAGGTGGTGAGGCTGGAAGAGCAAAGGGCCAAGGACAGAGTCCTGGGAGGAGTGCCATTCAGGAGTGGGATGGCCAGGAACAGAGAGGCTGCGGGAGGAGACGAGGAGGCAAACGGAGCCAGCAGGCAGACACCACGCGGGTGTGGGCAGTTTCACACACACCAAGAGGACAACTGGTCAGAAATAACAAAGAAGCACTGGGTTACATCTGAGAACTAGCAGGTTCCTTAATGTGACGGCATGAGTCACACCGAACGACCGCCATCAGGAGAAGGCCATTCCAGAAACAGCAATGCAAGCTGGATGCGAAGCCATGAGGTCATGTCAGCTGTGCTAAAGAAGGTGTGAGAGCCATCTTGATCACCGTACCCATCAGGCTGTCTCTGGCATACATAAATCCCAAGCTTCATATGCGCTTTTTTTTTAAAGTCAGATATACAAAGAGGAGGAGAGAAAGATCTATTCATTGATTCACTCCCCAAGTGGCTGCAACAGCCGGAGCTATGCTAATCCAAACCTAGGAGCCTGGAGCCTCCTCCGGGTCTCCCAAATGGATGCAGCGTCCCAAGGCTTTGGTTATCTTTCACTGCTTTCCCAGGCCACAAGCAGGGAGCTGAATGAAAAGCAGGATGGCCGGGATTAGAACCAGTGCCCTTATGGGATCCTAGCACGTGCAAGACGAGGACTTTAGCCACTAGGCTACCACACCAGGCCCTCATATGCACTAAAATGCTTTGTTTTCTTCTATTGGGGCGGGAGGCTCCTGGGATTTCTACCTGCCTGATCTCTGTTCCTCATGTTTTTTCCTATTTCACGCTCTTGTGCTTTCCTCCTTGGTCATTATTTAATTTCAAATATGCTTCTTGTGAGCTTCCCCAAATGCTTTTCACAACAACACAAGGGTGGGGGAGGGCAGGACTGGACTAAGGAAATGCACAGCCACGCGATGGCTCAGGTGGGGCCCATTCCAGGGGAGGGAGTTCTAGTCATGGGAGCACTCTGGGCACAAGGAATCTTAACCTGGGATGCAGGAAGGGCCTAGGAAAAATCGCGAGAGACAGAATACAGAATCGTGGGCGATGGTCCTTTTATTCCCCTAGGTCCACAACTTGCAGGTTACCAAACACTGCTCAATGGTTCCACCACAGAAAACCGAGAACCTTGCCACTTCAGGGGGTGCAAGGAAAGGGAGAATTCACCAGAGCCAAGTCAGCCCTAAGTCAGTACCCATGCGCGTGAATGCTGTCTCTTACCCATGCTGGGCTCTGGCATCACATGAACCCACCACTTGGACAGGTGAGCGCCTGCTGTGGCTGTTCACTTTGCTTGCTTTGGTCGCTGGAGAGATGCTGGTTAAAGCAGGGCCTGTGGCTTCGACGGTGCTTGCTACTTGCTGCTGCTGCTATATGCCAGGCAACATCTGTTTCCCCTGGACTGCGTGCGAGCTGCAGGGTAGGCTAGATTCTGAGCTTGCAGCCAATGCAGCTGGAATGCAAGGGTCTTCTGTTGGGCTGCCCTGTGGCCTGCAACTCTCCCTGGATGAGGGGTCCTGGCTGGCGTGATGGCATCTGGGTTTGGGGCTGGAGACATACTCTGGGGCTCCCATTGGAGATGGGTGTTGTGACATGTAACCTGAAATGAAACAGACAAGGTTTCCCTCCATGACCGTGAAGGACATGCATTCCCAAATACTCTGACAATTTGCTAGGACAGCACAACACAACAGGGATTTCATCGATATTTAACAGTCATAAAGAGTGTGAAAATTGAATACAGGGATCAGCATTGGGGTACACTGAGTTGCCCAACTTGCTACCTGCAACGCCAGCACCCCACATGAGGGTACCCAGTTGAGTCCCAGCTGCTCCACTTCCAAAGTGAGCCTCTGCCTTGCCCCATAACTGCCTTTCAAATAAATGTCAATCTTCTAAAAAAAAAAATCAATACATTATATTTTGTATATACACATACAATGTAAGACTTTCTAGTAACTACATTGAACAAGAAACAGGCAAAATTAACTTTGGTACATTTTCCTGAAAACAACATATCTAAAATATTTGCATTCCAACATATAAAAACTATTGATCGGGATAGTTTACATTCTTTATCTCATGCTAATCTGTGAAACCCAGCAGGTTTTAACCCTTGCAGTGCATCTTGACTCAGACGGGTCACATGTCCAGCTTTCAACAGTCGCCAGCATTCTAGGGGACAGGCAGTGGGGGATGTATAGCCACAGGACAGGCACCGAGGGACAGGGTTGTATTCCCTCAAAGGAGACCTGGCACGGAGAACTAGACCTGAACACAATCAGTGTGCCACAGTGCATGGGCAATGAAGAGCATCCTGTGTTGTGGCTTATTGGGTGTGTGTTGACTTGCAGGCACAATGGGCTTAGCATTGTATATGCTGTCTCACTTGCGTTATCTCCAGCAGCAGTGACTGCTCTATGGAGTGGTCATAGATATTTTCTATGGGAGTCAGCAGGGACAGCAGCAGTGGGTATGGGCAGGTGATCAGGTGATGCCCGGAGGGGAAGGCAACCAAAAACACATTATTAAAAACAGTCTCCACCCTGGGTGCTGGCAGGTGAACATGAGGTGAACAACTGACCACTGGATCATCCAAGAAAGAGGTGAAGAAGCTGGGCTGCTTAGACTGATGGGCATCTATCTGTCCTTAGGAGTTCTGTTTGGGGTGGAGGAACAGGGTGTACCGGTCTCCTGACACTGTTATGTGTGTAGGCACAACCAATGTCAGTGATTGGTAGACAAACCTAGACGGTGGTTCTGGTTGAGACATCGAAGCAGACCCAGGAGAGATGGGTAGACCAGAGGACACGTGACTTCTTCGATCATCACAACAACCCTTGAGGATTTTTGTGAAATAAGGAAATGGGCTCGATAGTGAGTGAGTTGCCCCAAGAGACACAATCCAATCTTGACAGCCCCTACATCCAACCTAAGGTCTGATTCCAACCAGTATGCCTATCTTGTGATCTAATGCAATGCTAATTGAAAGTGGGGGAAAAGTGATGGACTTCATGTTCTGAAACATTGTTGCAAACACAACCTGCAGAAACCTAAGTACGGATTTTTGCTGAGGTCTCACTGGGAAATTAAAAAAAAAAAAAAAAAGGAGAACTGAAACGCACACAGAACTCCTCCGCAGAGAGGACCTATAAGGTCCGGTCCACAGACTCCCTGGAAACACCCGGGACTAAGGGGAAGCCAAGAACAGACAAGGGAGAAAGGATGGGGTCGTGACCATCACCAGAGGACACCACCTAGGAAGCAGTCTGTGGGGTAGCTCCCAGATGTCTGGACCACCCAAGCCTGAAAAGAGCTCAGCTTGCCTATGCAGAATCAGAGGCTCAAGAATGTGTGAATGCCACCCCTTCCAGACTAGGGAGAGGCGCTTTCTCTAGTCCTTGCCTGCTTCCAACTTTGGGTCCCCACCCTCTCTCGTAATGACTATCAGGATCGCTCCAGAAACCCCTCAAAACAAACAAACAAACTAGAATAGATGGAGAACAACAAGGAAAACTTAGAAACAGACAGGAAACGGTCAGTGGGGATGCACTTATACCTCACTGGGTGGGACACAAAGATTACTTACTCCTCACTGGGGTATTGAAGATTTCTCTGCACACCCCTCCTAAAACTGTTCACCTAAACTGTTGACATATGTCTTGTTATAGAGTTAGACTACCCGAAAAACAGCCAGGTTCAGAGAAATCATGCTTCAATGCTATAAACTGCTAAATACTAAAATTAAAATACACATGAGACAGCTGAATGGCAATCTATAGCCATTTCAAGGTGTATAGAACACGGTTGAATATAAACCAAAATTGAAATGTCTATGAAGAAGTCACAGGTTGTGGTTGAGAGCCTGCATTTTCCTATTAACATATTGGTTAATCAATACCATGTCAATTAAGGCCACAATGTTGTAAATGGTTGGAAATATTATGTTGGGGCTTTTAATTGATTGGGATGATACTCTGCCGGCTCTACCTTCAGACCAGAGATGGTCTCACCAAGAAACTATTGAACTTACCAGGACAATAAGATGCTGGACTTTATGCTTGGTAAAGACCTCCAATGAAAGAATCTCAACTGAATTTGAACTATGGAAATGCAACAAGGTGGAGCAATCCACCTTGGGGAGAGGGTTTGGGGAGGGGCGGGGGGAATCCCAGTGCATATAAAAATGTGCCACATAATGCAATGTAATTAATTAAAAAAAATGTGTGAATGCCACCGACCACTGCGGGACGGGAGGTAAGGGGAGGGAGAGGCGAGGGAAAAGATGCTGCCTTTCACAGAACTCAGACCAAACTACCGTTATTGACTTGATCTCCAGGCAGATTCCGGTCCCAGCACGCCCCAAAGGATCAGGACCATCATGGGCGCCCCACAGTCCTGGTTCCCACAGCGCAGGACTGGAAGCTAAAGAAACAGACGCGCGGAACTAGAAGGGGGCGGGCAAGGTTGCAGAGTCTGCTAGGCGCCTGGGATCTCCTTCTTGGGGGCGGGTGAGAGGGCTTCTCCCGTTCCCTTACTCCAACAGCGCGCAGGTCCCTTGGCGCAGGCTAGCGGAATTTTAGTACTGGGGTCCCGGTGGCCGCCAGGCACCCAAGGAGGCAGGCAGGTACCCTGGCTGCAGCCCTCGGGACAACTCCCTTTGCCCAACAGAATGGCTGCTCCGTCCGCCTTTGCCGTCCCCGCCAGGGGAGAAGTGGAATGTGGAGGTGACACCACGAGCCCGCACGCACCAGCCCCATCAGCAGGGGCCGCAGCCTCCTTGGCGCGCGCCAGTCCCGGGCAGCGATCCCCGCGCCAGGTGCCGCTTCCGCCCCCTTTTAAACAAACTCCCGGGCTGCACTGCCAGCCGCTTGCACTGGGGCTCCTAGCTCTCCTTTCCTCGGTCCCCTTCCAGCTCTTCCAGCTAGGACTGCTAGGGATAAAAGGTCCCGGAGCCATCCCATTCCCTGTCTTCACCCAGCCTCCGAAGCTCCCCAGTCCCCCCTCTCCCCCGTCCGGCGTGAACGGGTTGGGGGCATGGCAACCTGACCGAGAGCGCGCACGCGCGCGCCCTTTTTGTGTGGCAACGTATCCCTGGCTCCAGACCCAGGGTCAAGGTTGTGATCTGTTGCGATTCCCGCCCCGCCCTCCCGCTCCCTTCCCTTGAAGTAGTCGTTATTACTGTTATTTTTTTGAACAAGGTTCTCGGGAAACTTTCCTGTCTCTTCCTCAAGCCGCCCTGGAGCTGTGGGTAAAGCAATTTCACCCAACGTCCGAGGGGGAAGAGGGGAGCTCTTTTTTCCCCCTTACCTTATTATAGGGTTATGGCGATTGACCCACCTGTTTGTTTTTAGTCCCGTGCATGCCACAATAAATCATAATTAGACTGACAATGAATGATCGCTGAAGCAAGCGACGCGGTGTCGGAGGGCTCTCCTTGCGGGAGGCAGCGACTGCGGCGGGAGGCGGGGAAGCAGCAGAAAAGGCAGCGTTTATGTTCTATTTACTTTGTTCGCGAGGACTGTGCCGGCTGTAATCTCTTCGCTCTCTGAGTCACTCCAAGTACAGCAACACAGCGCAAGAAAGAAGATTCGATCATGAATCTGACTTCACTGATGGCAGCCGTCCCCTCCTCCTAAACTCCGGCTCCCCCCTGATGCCCACCCTCGCCATCCCCGCGGGCGCTGGAAGACGCGCGGCAGTTGGCCCCACCGGCAACGGAATACGCGTGGCAGTTGGCCCCGCGCGTAGCTCCCTCCTGCCCGGCCCGGCGCGGGTTGGCGAGACGCACCTGTCACGGGGTGCGCTCAGCGACTCCCTGAGCGCCCAGTCGGGGTGCGGGGTGCGGGAGGTGGGGCGTGGGGGGAGCTCCTTGCTTGGGGGCTGGGGAAGACTGCGGAAGTGAAGGGAAGGACTGCTGTAGTAACCGCACTGCATAGTTGGGTGGGGTATGTAAAGAAGGTGCTGGAGCCCGCTCTCCACAGTCAACCCCAGGCTTGCATCTTCATGCTTAAGTGTCTTCTGTTGCATCTCCCCCCGCCCCCGCCTAGAATGTGGCAGCTCGTCCCTCACTGAAAATATTCCTGGCGAAACATGTTAGCCCACATATTTCATAAGTGAGTAAAATATATTGAGCACCTACTGTGTGCATAGCACGCGATTTTGTGTAACGCCTTTTTTCCATGGGACTTGCTTCTGTGGTCGTATCACCGTACAGCCAGACTAGTAGGTGCTAGGACCCAAGACCTACCTACATTGCTTCGCTGTGTGTATTTATTTTGTAATCCGGCTTAGTCTTTTAAATTTTAACAAGACCTCATGGCTAATTCTGAGTTATCATCTACAAATGTGGAATGAACAGAAAGGACAAACGTTTAAAATGAGACTCACTCGGGTTTTCTCCTTCGGTCACACTTGACCTCTAACCTCGAGTTGCACCCTCAACCCCACCATTCCTTGGCCCTAACTCCTATTCATTGTCTTTGTAACATAATCTGTCAGTTTTCCTGAGCCTCTGTGTGCTGAGCTGGTAACCTCTATAGGTTTTGGTTTATGTTCCAGCGGCTCCACTTCTAATCCAGCTCCCTGCTTATGGCCTGGGAGAACAGCAGAGGATGGGACCCTATCTATACCCACGTGGGAGACCAAGAAGAACTTCCTGGCTCCTGGCTTCAGATCGTCTCTGCTCTGACTGTTGCAGCCATTTAGGGAGCAAAGCAAGTGGATGGAAGACCTTTCTCTCTCTCCCCCCCCCCACCCTGTAAAAATCTACCTTTCAAATTAAAATAAATAGATCTTTTTGAAAAGAACCTAAGGAAAATGACAGACTGTGTTACAGGGACAATGAATAGGATGGGCGGAGGAGTGTTCTGAGGGCCTCACCTTAGTGTTTTGACAGTTCTGCGACATGGTCGGCTCCCTTGCACCAGAGTAGAGAAAATATTCGCAAAGTCTATTGGCTGACCGAATCCACCCTAACGCATACACACAGGGCCAGGAACGCGTTGCAAAGCTTGGTAGGAGAGTGGCCCAAGCTGTTCTGCTTTGCACTCCCTGATGAGGCACTTGACCTCCTCTGCTGGCCCAGCGTTGGCTGTTGTACCTTTTGTGTGCATCTGGGTATGTATGCTCTTTGCTGTACAGGCACTGGCAACTGGACAGTCCTGACACATGCACTCCAAGGTTGGACTACACTATCTTTTGACTGGGGTTGGAATCCAGTCATCCTGTTAGGAAGTACCCCAAGAAATCTTGCCTGGAGTGACCTCAGACTTGACTCTTGCATGCACCAGCTAGGGCAGGATCAGGTTTACTATGTCAGCTGTGCCAGCCAATGCATATAATAGTAGATAGAGCTGCCTGGTGAATTCCACACTCAGCCCCATGGGCTGCAGCCCAATCCAGCCCAGCCCACCACAGGCCTGGTCATCACACATACAATTGGATGTTGTGGCCTGGTTGGGGTGACCTTCAATAGTCCCCTCCAGGCCAACTCCCAGCCCTGGTTTTTTAGGTGTGCTAGCATGTGCTATAGCCTAGCCCATTTTGTCCCACATCCCATCTGGTCCTCATACACATCCATGAGTGATGAAGTTTAGTTCAGCCTAACCTGTCCCCAGACCCAGTCTACACACATGCCAATGGGTGCTGCCCCCTTGCCCAGCTTAGTCTGCCACCAGCCCTGGCTCTTCTGCTTACCAGTGGGAGTTGCAGCCTAGCAGATTAGTGCCCACGGTTTCACTACCAGGTCCACTCCCGGCTCCAGATCTTGCACTTTCCAAGAGGTACTGCAATCCAGCCTCACATGACTTGTACCCAGTCCTAGACCTTGCTAATGGGTACTGTGGCATAGCTTGGCTGCCCACACCCATTCTAGCTCTTATGCACATCAGCAGATATGGCAGCCTAGCCCAGCCTGGTCTGCCTCCAGCCTCAGTTCTCATGCTCACCAGTGGAAGCAACAGCCCAGCAAAGGAGTCACCAAAGTTTTCTTACCAGGCCTGCTCCTAGCCCTGGGTCTTGTACATGCCAGCAGGTGCTGTGTCCCAGACTGAGATGGCCTACCAATGTCAGAGTTTTTAAGCTCTCATCCTCTGATGAGATTGAGAGGCATATGGAACAAAGTTTCCATGCATTCAGTTAACTAAGTGGCATACAGCGAAAAGGGAGCGGTCCAAAGTTCCTCTGCAGTTAATTAATCTAATTAATGAATTAAAGCATCATCGTAGAAGGCAGGAGGGACCTGCTGCAGGGAGCTCCAGAGCTGGTTTCCTACCTGCAATTAACTTGAAGAGTCCAGGAGGTAGGAAGGGCACTGTCAATTAACCCACCAGGCAGGGGCTGGCTGCACCCCATCACACATCCAACTGGTGTTCCAACACTTGAATCAAATTGTTGACTCAATCTCATGTCTAGGAATACCTGATCTGGTTGGTAGAATTTACCGTTTACCTTGATTTTCTTAGTTTCTATACCCCGGAGCTCCCGCTCATACAGAGTGAAGTCCTATTACAGAGAATGAGAATACTAGCTTTAAGGGATCTCTGGTGTGTTAAACTGTCCATTAGATGTGCCTTCTTGAGTTGGGAATGGTGAATCCAGAGGTTGATTCCTGCCACCTTCAGGGTCTAGAGGGGGCTCAGGATCACCTGATAATGTTCCAGGGTCTGTGGGTTTTGTCTCCTACCCCACATGACGTCTCCAGTCTGGCACACAGAGGTGGGTTCCATCAGTACCCTCTGCAGGCTGGGAGAGCCAGAGCTGGGGACAGGCCTTCTGATAGGTCACTATACCACCTGGCGAGACATGTCAGAACCTGAGGAGCCTGTTACAGCTTTATTCACCTCTGGTCCTCCGAGCCCTAAAAAGTATTTGTTTATGTTGAAAATCCGAATAACAGAGCAAGGCGGAAAATATGGAGTTAGGGGAGACACACACACACACACACAGATTTTCTTTCTGCTGGTTTACTCCCTAAATAGCCTAAACAGGCAGGGCTGGTCCTGGTCCAAGCCAAGAAGCCAGGAACCCTAAGACTTGAACCATCTTCCACTACCTTGCCCAAGCACATTAGGAGAGAAGTGGATCAGGCGGTGGAGTAACCTGGACTCGAACCAATGCTCCAATATGGGATCTGGTGCCGCATACGCACCAGCTTAATCAGCGGGGCTACAATGCTGGCCCAGTGCGTAAGGATTTAATAGCAACACAGACACTAACAACCATCACAGAGCTAAAAAGTACAATAAAGACATGACATGCAAAGGTTCACCTCTTCTGGAAGATCCTGGAGGGCTTCTCCGAGGAAGGGACAATTAGGAAAGAGAAAGAACTGAGTAAGGAAGGAGAGGAAGGCATTCCAGGTGGAAAGAACAGCGTGTGCAAAGACCCCATGGCAATGGAGGCCTGGATTGTTCCAGAAACCCAGACATGGGAGCCAGGAGGTACAGCATGAGGACAGAGTCACGACTGGCAGGTGGCCACGGTGGTACCCCATGCCCTCCAGGACCCGAGTGGGAGAGGTCAAGCTTTGCCACCAGAGCATCACACGTCAGAGCACTGGTTCAGATCCCTGCTGCTCCACTTCCAATCCAACTCCCTCCGTATGGCCTGGGAAAGCAACAGAGGATGGTCCAATTGGTTGGTCCCCTGCCACCCACGATGAAAACCCTAGTGCAGTTCCCGGCTCCTGGTTTCAGCTTCGCCCAGCCCCAAGACATTGTGGCCACTAGACACTGAACCAGAGTAAGGGAAATCTCTTCTCATCTCCCTCTCTCTGACCCTCTGATTTGCAACTAATAATGATGATAATGATAATAACAACAACTTCAAACTTCTACGAGAAGGCAAAGCTGAAGGCAGGGCTGTGCTAACAAAATCAAATAAGCTAAAGACTGCCCTCTAGTGGTCAAGACGCATCAGCATGGATTTTCTGAGAATGCATTAAAAAAGTGCAGGACTACTTTTGGCATTTATGGGAACAGAACATTAAATTTTCCAAAGCTCCCATGAAGTAGTGCTGAGGGCATAATAATAATCAAGGCACTAAGTTACACATTTAGTGGGTACAATGGGAGAAGAAAATAAAACAAATTCTTCGAGGAACAAGGGGCTTTCACCATACACTTCCAAGAACCAGTTTTTCAAACAGGGCATGTGTTCCCTATTTGCCAAGCTCTTGAGACGGTGAGGAATAACACACAGCATGGAGTGTGATTCTTTATGACACAGGTTTGTTCTCCATGTGCTCTTGCTCTTGTCCTCCCCATCTCCCTCCAAACCGTATCACTTAATCCCGAATCCTATTGCGGCAAAGAAACCCCAGCAAAGAAACGTTTCTTTATAGTTTCATTGTAGGAGCTTTAAAAATTTTTCCATCTAGGGGCCAGTGTTGTGGCATAACAGGCTAAGTGGGTGCCAGTTTGAGTCCAGGTTGCCCAAAAAATAAAATAAGGGCCCAGCACGATGGTTCAATTGGCTAATCCTCCCCTTGCAAATTCCATGGTCCCATGTGAGCACTAGTTTGTGTCCCAACCGTGTTACTTCCCATCCAGTTCCCTGTTTGTGGCCTAAGAAAGCAGTGAAAGATGGCTTGGGTCCCTGGGACCCTGCATCCATGTGGGTGACCCCGAAGAAGCTTCTGGCTTTGGATAGGCCCACCTCTGGCTGTTGCAGTTTTTGGGGGAGTGAGCCAGTGAATGGAAGATCTCCCTCTGTGGATGTGTGTGTGTGTGTGCACATGCGTGTGTGTGTACACACGTGTATGTGTGTGTGTCTCCTCTCTGTAAATCTGCCTTTCAAGGAAAAGTAATAAATAAATCTTTAAAAAAAAACCAGAAGGGCACATGATATGTGATTTGAACATACATAATGCCCAAAAGCATTACCTTCCTCCAGGGAATTTCTGGGCTCTCAAACTAAAGATGTTTTATGTATGATGTGATGATACATGGGTTCTTCCATTTAATTTATTTGAGCCACATCACTCTAGGTAATACATCTTGCTTTTTTTCTTCTGGAAAAATGCACTTTCTATTGATTGAATTTCGTGTGCCGAGTGCAATGTACAAGAGCTGTATTTGTCTCTGAAGACTTTGCTTGTGCTGCAGTCATTGGAAGCCCGGGCTCTGTGTCATTTGGGAACTGTAGTTACCAGCTCCATTCTTTTGTCAGGAAGATTATCTCCAACATTCTATTGTCCTGGAATTCCCTGAAGGGCATGGGGGAAGGTATTGCTATTGCATCTTGGGATTGCCCCATGCCTCTTCGCTGGTTTGAGTGGTTGCTTGACTGTCAATTTGTAAAGTGCTCTGTGGCATCCTCTGAGTGCAAGCCAGGGGAGGGGGACCAGATGCATATTTCACTGTGTCCTCTGTTAAAAGAGCATTAGCATGCACAGCGTATCATCAGCTAGTGGAAGTGGGTGGACGCAGCGGTAAGGGAGCCGGCTGCAGCGCTGCAGCGGGCGGAGCTGCCTCTTGGGACATCTGTGTCCCCCTGTGTCACAGCGTGGGTTCCACCCTTCCAACGCAGCTCCCTGCTGGTGTGCCTCGGGTGTGCAGGGTGGGTGATGGTCTGGGTGGCCAAGGTCCTGCGTTCATGTTGGAGACTGGGTTGGAGCTCCCGGCTCTTGGCTCTGACCCCAGCTTGCTGTGGTCCTTTAGGGAACAAATTAGGGGACAGAAGATCTCTCTGTCTCTCTCCCTATTAAATAAACGAATGAATAAATAAGTCTCAGAAAGGAAAACAGCTATCACTCAGTCACTGAGTTAGCCGCTACCTCTCTCTGTCCAGTTTCTTCACCTCATCTTTCCACCACCCACTAAAAATTGTCTATGTGGGCCCGGCCGCGTGGCCTAGCGGCTAAAGTCCTTGCCTTGAACGCTCCGGGATCCCATATGGGCGCCGGTTCTAATCCTGGCAGCTCCACTTCGCATCCAGCTCCCTGCTTGTGGCCTGGGAAAGCAGTCGAGGATGGCCCAAAGCTTTGGGACCCTGCACCCGCGTGGGAGACCCGGAAGAGGTTCCTGGTTCCCAGCATCGGATCAGTGCGCACCGGCCGTTGCGGCTCACTTGGGGAGTGAAACATCGGATGGAAGATCTTCCTCTCTGTCTCTGCTCCTCTCTGTATATCCGGCTTTTCAATAATAATAAATCTTTTTAAAAATTGTCTATGCTTTGAAAACATAGAGATGGGCGCAGTGGCATACAGGCTAACCCTCCGCCTGAAGTGCCAACATCCCATATGGGCACCAAGTCTAGTCTCTGCTGCTCCGCTTCTGATTCAGCTCCCTGCTAATGGTCTGAGACAGCAGCAGAGAAAGTCTGAGTCCTTGGGCCTTCTGCAGCCACATGAAGAACCTTGGAGGAAGCTCTTGGCTCCCAGCTTCAGACAGGCCCAGCTCCAGCTGTTGCAGCCATTTGGGGAGTGAACCAGCAGGTGGACAACCTCTCTCGGTGTCTCTCCTCTCTTAACCCTGACTTTCAACCCAAAGCCAGGAGCCAGAATCTTCCTCCAGGTCTCCCCATGTGGGTGCAGAGGCCCAAGCATTTGGGACACCCTCTACTGTTTTCCCAGGTGTATTAGCAGGGAGCTGGTTCAGAATTGAGCTGTGAATGGGACACCCCTAGAGGATGCCAGGATTGTAGGAGGTGGCTTTAGTGGCTGTGTCATGGTGCCAGTCCTGTTTCTGGCATCCGTCATGGGCCCATCCAGGCTTGCTTAATGCATTTACAGGCAAGTAAGTGTGGATTTCTTGTTCGTTGTATATTTGTACACACAAAAATGTGCAACCAACACACACACTACTCAACATGTTGGGTTAGGTGTTTCTGCTTTTCAGCAGCATGTGTTAGCATGCCTCCTGGACATTGTAAGCTGGAGTATGTCAGTAACATATGGGGATGATGGGAGCCACATTTATCACCATCGAGGACCCATATGGTTAGAAGGAAGGCCATAGTAAGCCATTTCGGTTTTAGTAGATTCCATACAGATGATTGATTGATATAGATGTTGATAAATTGACAGATGAAAATTTGATATATTGATTGATTTCCATAGCTGTGTGCATGGACAGTCCAGAATCAATGCCATCACTGTAGCAACGAGCTCACCTGGCACCCACTCTTCACTAAAATGGATCCGGGCCCTTAAAGAAGTAACTGACTCCCAGGCAGGTGCAAGAAATGGGCAGTGGATATCTGTATGGCCTTGTGCCTGAGTAGACACCAAAACTGCGTAAAAGCCAACGTGAGCAGACTCCCACAGACCAAACCCAGCAGCTCTGGTGGTTATAGCTGTCTCAGGCAAAAATCATTTTTTTAAAAAAAAGAATTACTATATCTGCTAAAAATTTCATTTATTTTTACATCCTTTCTCATGGTCTGGGATCTAGCAAATGGGTTCCCTTGTTGTACTCATCTTTGAGAGTTTTACAAATTTTAAAACATTTTTATGTTTATTTGGAAGGAGAATTAACCAAAGAGGCAAAAACAGATCTTCCTTCTATTCCTTCACTCCCCAAGTGGCTGCCACAGTTAGAGTTGGGCTGAGCTGAAGTCAGGAGCCTGGGAGTTCTTCTGGGTCTCACACATGGGAGCAGGGGCCCAAGGACTTGAGCCATTCTTTGCTGCTTTCCCAGATTCTAAGCCGGATGCTGGATAGGAAGTGGAACAGCATGGACTTGGACCAGTGCCGGCACCACAGGAGGAGGAGGCTTAACCCTGGCCCAGCCCTGGTTGCCACAGGCATTTCAGGATTCAACCAGCAGATAAAAGACCTCTCTCTCTTTCCCTCTCTCCTTTGTGTGTCCCTAAGTAGATGAAGATAAAGAATTTTTTAATTAAAAAAATCAGGGCCCGGCGGCGTGGCTCAGCGGCTAAAGTCCTCGCCTTGAAAGCCCCGGGATCCCATATGGGCGCCGGTTCTAATCCTGGCAGCTCCACTTCCCATCCAGCTCCCTGCTTGTGGCCTGGGAAAGCAGGAGAGGACGGCCCAATGCATTGGGACCCTGCACCCGCGTGGGAGACCTGGAAGAGGTTCCAGGTTTCCAGCTTCGGATCGGCGCGCACCGGCCCGTGGCGGCTCACTTGGGGAGTGAATCATCGGACGGAAGATCTTCCTCTCTGTCTCTCCTCCTCTCTGTATATCTGACTGTAATAAAAAATAAATAAATCTTTAAAAAAAAAAATCAAACAGGTTGAAAATTATAACCTAGAGCTCACATACCCTTGATATCACTAAGATCACAACTACAGGTTCTAAAGATTTATTCATTTTTATTCAAAGAACAGATTTGTAAGGAGAAACAGTGATAGATAGGAAAAGATCTTCCATTCACTGGTCCGCTCCCCAGATGGCCACAATAGCCAGAACTAATTTGATCCAAAGCCAGGAGCCAGGAGCTTCTTCCAGGTCTCCCACACAGGTACAGGGTCCCAAGTACTGGGGCCAACCTCTACTGTTTCCCCAGGAAATAAGCAGAGAACTGGATGAGAAGTGAAGCAGCCAGGGCTCCAATCATTGCCCACGTGGGATCCTAGCACTTGAAGGTGGAGGATTAGCCTGTTGAGCCATGGCGCCAGCCCCCCAATACAGATTCTACAAATAGAACATTGCGACTAAAGTTAGAACTTTTTGCTAATTTAAGCCACCCTAGTAATAGGGGCAACTATGATATGATATGAGTTTTTGCAGTATGTTGCTGTTTCCATGCGAAATGGCTTGTTTTGACATTGTTGCTGTCCTTGCTGTTTGAAAATAGCATGGCTCATGTAAAAGCCAGTATCACTCTGGTCAGTAGTAGGTCCAGGAGTAATATACTTCCTCCTGATGGCTTCTCATCACACTGGTTTGGAGAAGTAGAAGTCTCTTTTGAAATCCAACGCATTTATGAGATCTGCCTTGTCATTGATCATTAATCTGTGACAGACCCGTGCATTCATTGTACACATGCGTATTATTACAGTGAACGAAGAAGGAACAGTACCATTGTTTTAAGGTTAACTTATTTTTATTGGAAAGGCAGATTTATAGGGAGAAGGAGAGACTGAGAGAAAGATCTTCCAGCCACTGCTTCATTCCTCAAATGGCTGCAATGGCTGGAGTTGATCTGACCTAAAGCCAGCAGTCTCTTCCTTGTCTCCCACATGGGTGCAGGGGTCCAAGGAGTTGAACCATCCTCTGCTGCTTTCCCAGGTCATAAGCAGGGAGTTGAATCGCAAGTGAAGCAGCCAGGACTCGATCCAGCGCTGACACAGGATGCCAGTGCCACAGAGGATTAGCCTGTTACGCCATTGTGCCTACCACCAATACCATGTTTTACCTTTAACAGAAGTGGGATATTTGGAAACTAACCCATCCTTGACTGCTTTCCCAGGCCACAAGCAGGGAGCTGGGTGGGAAGTGGGGCTGCCGGGATATGAATGGGCACCCATATGAGATCCCAGCACATTCAAGGCAAGTATGTTAGCTGTTAGGCTACTGCATTTGCCGCCCCCCCCCCCCAAAAAAGATTTATTTTTATTTGGAAGGCAGATTTACAAAGAAAAAGAGAGACAAAGATCTTCTATCAGCTGGCTCACTCCCCAGATGACTGCAGCAGTCAGAGTGAAGCAATCTGAAGCCAGGAGACTCCTCTGGGTCTCCCACATGGGTGCAGGATCCCAAGGCTTTGGGCCGTCCTTCCCTGCTTTTCCAGGCCACAAGCAGGGAGTTGGATGGGAAATGGAACAGGATATGAACAGGTGTCTAAATGGGAGGCTGACACTTGAAGGCCAATGGAGCCATTGTACTGGTCTCCTAACCTAAAAGGTTACTTTTCTGAAAGCATAGTATTTATTTTAAAGGGACAGCAGGTATATTTATGGCTCCATGTATGTTTTTATAAGAGAGGACACTGTATAGCATAAACAAAAAAGGAAAAAGACAGATATTGTGTTTCAGGAGTGAAGTGTGACAGAACTGTCTTGATCCTAGGAGAGAAACACAATTTTTTTCTCTCCTTTGCGTAGAGACAGGCCAATCAGGGGAGTTAATAAGATTTGTTGATCAAACAAAAACATTGTATCCATGCTGACTTCCTCATTTGACACTGACATTGCGGCTATCTGAGGCTCTCTCATCCTGGTTTGTGGGACACGTTTGAAGCTGCTAGGGTACGTCTGTGGCTTGCTTTGCAGCAGGAAGTGATTGATCAAGGCCAGGGTCATGGGTGGAGAAAGAATCCACCACCGCAGTTGGAGAATTGAGCTGGTAAAAACTCACTGAATGTGCTACCGTGGAGCAAACCATGAGCTACGCAGGGTAGCGGACACCTGCTGCAACCCAGATCCTCATGGTGGAGATGGGTACCTGAGGCGGCCTGCTGCCCGCTGTTGCCAAGAGCCTCGGGACAGAGATGGGCCCCTGAGGCTGCCCGCTGCCACCTAGATCCTCAGGGCAGAGATGGGCACCTAGGGCTGCCCGCTGCTGCCCAGGGTTTTTCCACTGCTTTTCACTAGGGGCTTCCGTATTTCCAGAAACTCACTGAAAAGCAACCAGAGCAACAAACATTTGAGAAAGGGAGATCTTCAATCCGGGGATTCACTCCCCGTGTAGTCGTAAAAGCCGGGGTTGGGTCAGGCCAAAGGCAGGAATCTAGAGCTCCACCCAGGACTCCCATGCGGGTGCAAGGGCCCAAGTTCTTGGACCATCTTTGGCTGCTTTGCCAGATGCATTCACAGAGAGCTGGATCAGAAGTGGAACAGCCGGGACTCGAACCAGCTCTCACGTAGCATGCTGGTATCAAAGGTGGTAGTTTAATCGGCTGCAGTCACAATATGACCCGTGGAATTTTTAAACTACCAACTTGAAACCCCAAAACGTTCAGATTTGCAGGCAGCCCTTCCCCTCAGATAGGAGGAAAATACCTGTGCCTTCCAGGGGAAGCCCTCAATTTCCTTGGCAATTCTGGTCTCCAGCCTCAGTTGCTCAGAGTTTTACAATGTTACCCGAGCATCTCTCAGAGTCCCACTGCTGAAGAACAATGTTCATATAAATTTAAAGGGAAGAGAGATTTCAAAATTTCATTTTGGATGCTGAGCCAGTGCACATCAAACCAGAGGACCAAAGTTTATCTTAGGAGAGGTGTCTATGGTTTTGAGCACATCACCCCTTCAGAATGCAAGGCTTCTCTGAGCTGTCCTACATTAAACTCAGGGTGCAACAGTGGCAGGAGCTTCGAGTCCAGATCCGGACACACTTCCGGCCCCTATAATGTTGAGCAGCTGCTGGGTGACCGTCCTGCCTGAAAACAGCCACCCTTGGGCCCACCCCTCAAGAAACATGCAGGGCTACTGTTGTGGCACAGAGGGCTCAGCTGCTGCTTGCAAGCCAGCAGAGTACTCTTGCGGCTCTGCCTCTGCCCCAGCTCTCTGCTCATACAGCCTGGGACAGCAGAAGAAGACAGCTCAGATACCTGGGGACCTGACACCCATAAGGAAGACCAGGATGGAATTCCTGGCTCCTGACTTCACCCTGGCTCCAAACCTGGCTGCTATGCCCATTGGAGGAATGAACCATGTAACTGGGCTCTTATATCCACATGGGAGATTTGGAAGAAGCTCCTGGCTCCTGGCTTTGTCTTGTCCCGGCCCCGGCCATTGTGGCCATCTTGGGAATTAATCAGCAGATGGTTACCCCTGGCAACCCTTTCAAACACATAAACATTTGGGAAAAACAAAAACAAAACAAAACAAAACAAAAAAACCAGAGCTGTGTAGACAGGAAATTCCAGGGTTCTGAACACTCAAATTGCGTTCTACAGCAGGCATGGGGTGGGTGTGTGCAGTGACTTTGCGTGGTCCCAAGGCCTGTATCCTGCAAATTGCTCACCCACAAAATCAGGGACAACTGGGCCAGAGCTTGAATGGGCCTTCTGAGTCTCCAGGCCCAGGGAGGGGGCATTACAGCGATGGGGAGGCATATCTGGGCTGTCAACAGCCCGGCCACTGACTGGCAGTACATAAGAGACCTGGCTTGAAGACAACATTTTCCCAACTCAAACCCCACAGCGCAGCTTGAAAATCCTGCACCCACAGCATTCTGAAATCCTTAGCATTCTCAAATCTGAAGTTTGGAGCACGCACATGACGCTCAAGAGGTTCCCAGTTTGGGAGCATTTTGGGTTGTTGATCTTCGGGATGCTCAGCTGGTGACGTCTATTCAGATTCTCCCAAATCAGAAAAGCGTGGAACTCAGAAACTCTAACATTCCAGAGAGGGGAGGCTCCACTTGCATTTCCACTTCGGCCCTCCCATCACCTTGCCACATACCTACAAGAGGCAGGCTCTGTCACTCCTCCCCGGGAACAGAGGTGAAGCCTTGTAGGTGGCTTAGGAAGCTAAAAGTCTTTATTGTGGTTTCCAGGTGAAGGAGCAACGAGATGGGGCAAGCAGGTTGTCTCATGGAAGTGACATAGAGTAACTTTGGAGACTAGGTCGCACAGTGCCATGTGCTTTCTTTCACAGGACACAGCTGCCTGGTGTGTGAGGCTGCCCAGGTCACTGCAGAGATGTTTAAGACATGCAGGTTGCATTGTCATCCAAGTACAATCAGGCCAATGGGTCCGCTGAGAAGACAGTTATACCCACCTAACCTATGAGAAGGGACACGCCATGCTACCCAGGATGCGTGGGGGCAGCGTCGGGAAGCTGCACTAAGGGCAGCTTCCTCAGGGTTCCTCAGGGGTGGAGCAGGTAAAACAGGGTAAGCTGGTTCAGGATTAGCTGGTTTAAGTCATTCCAGAGGTGCCAGGGCCACCCCTAATTGGCAGGTACCTGGTTCTGGGATGTAGGAGCCAGCTACAGGAGGTGGATGGGGGTGTGCACTCTGAGCTGCTTGGTTGGCATGGGAAAGACACTTCCACAAAGGAGCTGAATCCAGGACTCAGCCAGCCTGGCAGGGGCACACCCTCCAGGTTTGGCAAGGACTCAATACAGAGATAGATAGGCTTTCTTAAAAATAAATACATAAAAACATATATTGATTTGAAATGCAGCGTGTGTGTGTGTGTGTGTGTTTTGGAGGGATACTCTAGCCACGCCTGGAGGCAGCTGAAGTCAGCAGCCGGGAACTGTATCCTGGCGCCTTTCCCAGGCGCATTAGCAGGGAGCTGGATTGGGAGTGGAGCAGCTGGGTCTTGAACCAGAACTCTGGTAGGAGAGAGTTTCTCGTCTCTGAGAACCGCAATGCCCAGCCAGAGTCTGGCATGCAGCTAGCAAGCCGGACAGGCACCTGCTGGACCAGCTGGACACACTACCAGTCATCATTGGTAGGTTTGTCATCCAAAGCGCAAAGGTCTCGGCTGATAGCCAGGACAGCCTGCGACACATGAGAAAGTGCAGTGACTTTTTTTCTTAAAGATTTATTTTATTTTTATTGGAAAGGCAGATATACAGAGAGGAGGAGAGACAGAGAGACTGCAACAGCCAATACTGCTCCGATCTGAAGCATGGAGCCAGGAGCTTTTTCCAGGTCTCCCACGCGGGTGCAGGGTCCCAAGGCTTTGGATCATCCTTGACTGCTTTCCCAGGCCACAAGCAGGGAGCTGGATGGGAAGCAGGGCCGTCAGGATTAGAACCGGTGCCCATATGGGATCCCGGGGCGTTCAAGGCGAGGACTTTAACCACTACGTTATCATGTCGGGTCCAGTGCAGTGATTCTAACCCAGCCTTGCAAACCTAGACAATACCAAGTCAAAACAGAGAGCAGCTACAACCTACCTTCTCTTATCAAGAACCACCGGGGACCCACACAGACAGCAAATGTCAAAGGGCTTTGTGAACTCTCCGGGTCTAGACAAATCCACACAGCTAGAATCTTTGTTTCTCTCAAATGTCTGGCGTTTGCTAATTTTTCTCAAGATTTAATTATTTTTATTTGAAAGGCAATTTTCTAGATAAGGAGAGACAGATCTTCTATCTGCTGGTTCATTCCCCAAATGGCTGCAATGGCTGGAGCTGAGCTGATCCAAACCTGGGTTTCTTCAGGGTTTTCCATGTGGGCGCAGGGGCCCAAGGACCTGAGCCATCCTCTGCTGCTTTCCCAGGCCATAGCAGGGAGTTGGATAGGAAGTGGAGGAGCCTAGGACTAGAACCGGCACCTATATGGGATGCCAGCACTACCACGGAGAGGAATAACCTTTTGTGCCACTTTGTTGGCCTCAGCTTTTGCTACTTAAAAAAACAGTTTTAACAGTTCTGGAATGTCCAGAAAGAGTACTCAGTCCCATCTCTAAGCTCAGACCTGCCTGGGAGAGCAAGTCCCCCCACTCACACACTCTCCCTACCCACCTCAGACTAACACACAGGTGTGGGGTCACAGGGGATATTCTCATGGCCACACCCACAGTGGGACCAGAACCACAGGGCTTGCTGGGGTCAAGAGTTGGAGTTACACTGTGTTCCCAGGGGAGTGTTTGTGTCTCTGTGCGCATGCTTGCACGTGCATGCCTTGAGGAGGGAGACAAGCGGCACCAGGGACAGTGAATGGACGCAGGAAGCTGACTGGTTTGCTCAGACATTATTTCTGTCCCTCCCTGTATTACACACACACACACTCCTGGGGAAGAGAGCCCTCCATGTATGACCAACCACTTAAGAGCCTGTCCAAGACAAGAGGGACAGGAGGACAGATTGGAGGTGGACAGCTGGGGATGGGAGGCCCAGGACAGGTGGGAGGAGATAGTGCTGACATGCCAGAACCCACCTGGGCAGAGACAGCCTGCCTTTGTCTGTGCCCTGTGTCCTGGCATGTCTCTGAGCCCATGAACAATGAGCACATGGCGGCATGTGCCAGCATGTGTGCCTGTGACCAGATGTACCAGGGAAAGTTCTTGCTTGCCTGGCTAGGGCCCCACCTATGGGAGTGGTGCCGGTGGGAGGAGCTCCCATGGGCTGCCGCCTGTCACAGCCAGTGTTGTAAGTGCTCTGAGGAAGGCAGCAGCCGTTTTTCAGTTGGATTTGTACACACAAGGACCACTTGTCTGCACTCAATAGTTTGGAGTCGCCCCCATAAGGGCTTGTGCTTGGCAGGTGGTTCAGAATCCACAGTGCAGATTGCAGTTCCGTCTGGGTCTGCCCACATCAGCTTTGATGCAGCCAGTGGAGGCACAGACCAGGGAATAAAGGGAGTATCTGGGAGTCTGCTTGCTACTTGCCTGGGGCTGGGAGCAAGCAGGGCAGGTCCAGGCTGCAGCACCTGCATGAGCACCCTCAAACAGGATGTGGGACAGGCCAGGCCACATCAGCTAATACAAAGGCCAGGATGGATGGGGCAGACCATGTCAGGTAAGGGCCAAGCACCCGCTGGCATGCATGAGATCTGGGTCTGAGAGTGGCCCGAGTGAGGGAACCTGGGAAATTCCCCTAGTGGGTCATAACTCCTGCTCATGACCACATGGTCCAGGCCTGGGTGTTGGGCAGGCTGGGCAGGGTAGCTCCATCTGTCAGCAAGTGTGTGAGTTGGTTTTGGAAGGGGGCAGACCAGGTGGGGCCAAGCAAACCATAGCCACTGGCAAGTACAGAAACCAGGTGGGAGTGCAGGTCTTGCCGGGCTAGGCTGCCATACCTACTAGTTTGCAAGAGCCAGGGATGTGAGCAGACTGAGCAGGGCCAGGTTGCTGCAACCACCAGTGGGAGTTGGAATTGGGGGCCGGCCCGGTCAGGCCAAGCTGCAACATCCAAAGGCAAAGCCTAAGACGGGGAGGGATTATGCCAAGCTAGGTCAGGGCAACCACAGGCACACACGAGATGTATGGCTGGAATCAGGCCTTGTTTCCTAAGGGGAAGACCTAGCTGGGTTGTGGGTCTCACTGGTGAGCGTGGGGGTTGTGGTCTGGTTTGGACATGACTGAAGTCTCCTTCAGCATAGGTGTGAACTGGGCTAGACTCCAGCACTCACTGGTGATCGTGAGAACTGTGGTTGGTGTAAGACAGGTTGGGCTATACCTCTGCCCCTGTTGAGCTATGCAAGAGCTGTGTCTGGGTGTGAACAGGCTTGGCTGGACTGTAGCACCCAACAGTAAGAACTGGAACGGGTGAGGGCCAGTCAGGAAAGGCTACTGATCCTGCTAGGACAGAAGGTATACTTAGTAGGGCTGGCCAGTGGACCCACCAGTGTGCACAAGATGTGGCACTGGGAGAGGTTCTGATGGAGGAACTTGGGAAACTCCTTTGTCAGGACACAGCCCCTGCAGGTGAGCACAAGAACCAAGACAGGGAGCAGCCCAGACCAGGCCAGGGAATGGTACTCACGGGCTTACCTTTGGCTCAGGTCTGGGAAGCCAGGCTGGGCCAGTTCATATCACTCACTGGAAAATCCAAAGAGCCAGAATGGTGTCTGGGTCATGCCAGGTCGGGCTGCAATACCAGCTAGTTCACATTAGGGCCAGGACTGAGGGCTGGCTGGGCTGGCTAGACTGTAGTCCTCACCAGCGTGAGCTGGAATTCAGGGCGGGCCGGGCTAGGCCAGGCTACAGCACCCAATGGCAAATGCCGAAGCAGGACGCAGCACCCAACCAGCACATGTGAGACCCGGGGGGAGAGCAGGCGAACCCAGTAGGGGGGCTGCAGGAAGCTAACCTGCTAGGCCACTATTCCCACTGCTGAGCTTGAGGGCAAAATAGGTCGAGCAGGGCTACAACACCTGTTGGCCTGCATGTGACAAGTCAGGCTGGATGGACTGTACCTACTGGTACATGCATAAACCAGAGTGGGTGAGGGTTCGTTGGGCTTTGCCACAGCATCAGCTAGCAGATGCTGGCATGGGAGCTAGGGGGGAACTCTGTTGAGCTAAACTGCAGTACCACCTGGAGAGTGCAAGATCCAGGAGTGAGAGTGAGCCCATTAGGAAAACAGTGGGCACCTCCCTCTTAGGTTGCCACTCTGATCAGTGAGCATGAGAACCAGGTCTGGGATGGGCATGGCTAGACAGAGTGGCACCTAGCAGCACATGTGTGGGTTGGATTGAACTAGGCTTCAGTGCCCATTGACATGTGTGAGAGCTAAACGGGATGTGGGACAGACTGGACGAGTCTGCCGTACACACAGGCAAGAAAGAGAACCAGAGAAGGGGGTGGGCTTGTGGGGGTTACTGCGGGTCACTCCAACTAGGCTACAACTGCTACAACTCTCAGTGGTTTGCGTGGGGGCCAAGTGTGTGGTGGGCAGGATCGGGCTGGGCTGCAACACCCATTAGCTTACATAGAAGACATGGCTGGAGACAAATGACCCAGCAATCGCAACTAACAGTGTGCGTACAGGCTGGTTTGGGTGACAGACTGCCGGACCCTGTACTGGCAAGCACACACACAATCAGGTCAGGAATTGCCTCGGATGAAGTCTCTTTGGGAATCCCCCCAACTGAACTGCTGGACTCAGAACCCCAACCATGGAGAGAATTGCAGGTTCCATGGTCTGACCGTGGAATGCATGTGTCAGAGCTGGGCCTCCTCAGTGGCTCAGATGGAGCAGTGGACCGCATGGCCAGTTGCACTTGGAGGATATGACGGTACATTAGAACCTGCAGAGGACAGCTGGTAACCATAACAGAGAATGGAGGACAGAACAAATCGATCAATTACCCAGCAAAGAGTTGGCAGTGAATACCTGGGCAAAAGGAGACACTAAGGTGGACTATGTCAGCCAGTGGATTCTGGAGAGATTTCATCATGATTGGAGTGGCAGCCATACAGAACTGCTGAACTATCAAAACAACTTGGGGCCCGGCGGCGTGGCCTAGCGGCTAAAAAGTCCTTGCCTTGAACGCGCCATGATCCCATATGGGCGCTGGTTCTAATCCCGGCAGCTCCACTTCCCATCCAGCTCCCTGCTTGTGGCCTGGGAAAGCAGTCGAGGACGGCCCAAGGCTTTGGGACCCTGCACCCGCGTGGGAGACCCGGATGAAGTTCCTGGTTCCCGGCTTTGGATCGGCACAGCACCGACTGTTGCACTCACTTGGGGAGTGAATCATCGGACAGAAGCTCTTCCTCTCTGTACATCTGACTTTGTAATAAAAATAAATAAATCTTAAAAAAAAAAACAACTTGAGCAGTGCCCTCAGAGCATGCCCCACATGGGGGATCCTGGGGTGGTTGGGAAGCTGGGTGTGGCTTCTCCCTTTATCTCTCCCTTTTCCCCAGACACAGAAAGGAAAAAGGAGAATGTGAAATCAATGGTCTCACCCACTTTCTTCTAGCCCTTGACCCTTTGCACCCTAATCAAACATGTAAAAATTATGAAAAATGTATATAATTAAAAAAAAAAAAAAACCTCCCCAGGGACAAGCCGCATGAGAACTACGAGTGAGACACCACTTGAGGGAGGGGCTCATCAGCTCCAGGCACCAAGTCAATGTGAGACTTCCAGGTGGGTCACCACTGCGGGTGGGCAGGGGGACCTGCCCTGACTTCTGCGCTCCAAAAAGCTACTCTTTGGTGGCGTGGTTTCAGAGCAGGGCCATGTCAGCTTCATCAGGAACCCTGACGGGGGACCTGGGACCGGGTTATGTCCCTCTTATAACCCAAGTTCTCCGGGTACATGGGATATGACAGGGCACCTGCTCCAGGAAGGTCTCTTGGGTTTCTCTTTGCCGTGAAGATGACCCATCTCAGCTGCCAAGGCCCCAGGCTCTATCTCAGTCCAGCCTATCTTGCCCTCGGATTCCCAAAGGCTTCCTGCCTCCTGACTTCATGCTGGAGTCCTTTTGGGCTCCAAGTTCACAACGCCTGGCTGACTGCTCTCTTCTTCCTCAGGGGCCACTTGGCCTCCCTCCTCTGGGACAGGCTGCCAAATGCATGCTCACTCCAGCTCCCCGGAGCTATTCCATCCTCCCCACCCCCGACCCCTAGCAACAAACACACAGGCCCTCGAATCCCACCCTGTGGAGAGGTGCAGAGCGGCACCCACCAAGGCAGTGAGGTAGGGAAGGAGTAAGAAAGCTCACTGCCATACCTGCGCACCCTGAGGAGTTGGCAGATAGACGCCCCGCCTTCCATTTCCAGGTGGGCACACCACAGGGTGGCCACCAGGGGGCAGGCTGCACCTGCTGGACATGAAACCACTTGGGGGCCTTACTCTTGGTAGCCGGGAGATGGTGGGTGGGAAGGATGCGTGGAGAGGGATCCCGACAGAGGGAAAAGTTGGTGGGAAGCCACAGGTGCTGGCGGACCTGTGCATTTGACTACCAGGGTCTTGTGTGAAATCAGAGCAGATCTTGGCAAGGAAGGATCCGGGTGTTGACGGCGGAAGGATGAGCTACTAGGGAGCCCTTGGTGACGGTGTCCTGGGAGCCGGAGTGGCCAAGACAAGGTGTCAAAGGGTGTCTTTGGGTTTAAGGACACTCTCTGGCTTTCCTAACAATCCATCCATCCTGACAAGGGGGGCGGGCCAGCTGGAGTCCACAACCTTCCCCAGGGAACACCCGTTCTCATTGCAGGCACAGGGCTCCCAGCCCCCCGCAGCCCGGGCAGGTAGCTGGGAGGAGTTCATAAGAGTCATGCAGTCCCCGCTGGTATGGGGCTGCCCTGTTTTCACTGCCCCTACAAATTACCCCTACAGGGCCCCATTCCTTGATCACAACGTGTCCATGGGTCTGCAGTTTAAATTCCAAATTCAGTGTGGCCTTGGGACCCAAGCGTTTTCCTCAGGAAAACTACTGATGAAGTCCTACTGCACCGCAGCCACAGCCTTGTTTGTGGGTGTCAAGGATGGGAAAGTCCTCTCACCTCGCAAGGCAGGGGCTCCAAGGATGACTGCTGGTGGAGCCGTCACCGTGGCTCAACAGGCTAATCCTCCACCTTGCAACACCAGCATCCCAAACAATGTCCACGCTACTCCACTTCCCACCCAGCTCCCAGCTTATAGCCTGGGAAAGCCGTCGAGGATGGCCCAAAGCCTTGGGACCCTGCACCCATGTGGGAGACCCAGAAGAAACTCCTGGCTCCTGGCTTCAGATCAGTTCAGCTCCAGTTGTTGCAGCATTTGGGGTGAATCAGTGCATGGAAGATCTTTCTCTCTGTCTCTCCTTCTCTCTGTAATTCTGCCTTTCTAGCAAAAACAAATTTTAAAAATATAAAACATGACTGCTGGTGCTATCTCCTCCAGGACCACTGGGAAATAAATCAATTTTGCTTTTCCTTTGCCTCCTCCATCAGACTATAATCCCCTTCAGTTACTCTGGTCACTGTACTTGGCTCAAGCCTGATGTGGGCATGGCTCAGCTGCCTAGGCAAGGGCAGGCCTCCTTTGGAGCTGGCTGAGACTCTGGGCCTGCATCCCAGCAGGAAAGAAAGGCAGCTGCCTGGAGGGACCTTCTCCAGGTCCCAAGGTAACCCCCAGAGCGAGACCTGTGGACAGGCTCAGGGTTGCAGCCGCTTGACTAACCACCAGGAATCCGCGGCCACTTCCTACTTCCACTCCTGTCCCAAGATGAGGCCTGCCTCTCCCCAGGAGCTGGTAAGCTTATCTGAGACAGATTACAAAGCTACAGCCAGAAGACCAAGAAGCAGAGCTTGAACAGCAGACACACAAAACTTGAGCCCCACCTGCCACCGAGATGCCAAGGAGACCAAGGAACAGCGTGGAGGGAGATGCAAAGATGGAGAGTAGAACAGGCTGGGAGTGAGGGAGCCACAGGGATTCCCAGAAGGCCTCAGCTTTCTTCCTGGGTCCCCCAGGCAGACACGTGGTGGCCATTCATCTTAGCACATCTCTCATTTCTGAAGCCTAACCATCCAACCCCACAACTACCATCCCCTTTCTGAGCTATGCAACACCTTACCTGGGTTCCCCTGTCCTGGATGTAATCTCTCATTCAGCAGGAATATCCTAAACATGCATCTCATTATGTCATCCCCACAGCCCCCGAAATAAAGCCCAGAGGCTTTCCTGGCTTGATGTGAGCCCTACCCAGTGCCTGAGCTATCATAGACCTTGCTCTCAGCACCCAGCCTCCCTTCTGCAGAGCCCCTCCCTGTGAGCAGACACAGCCCCTCTCTCGCTCATCACCCCAGGGCAACCTCACCCACATCCTCCACCATCAAGTCCAGCTGTTCCCTCACCACACTGGTGAGCCAATAGATTCCAGGCCAGGCTGCTCTCCCCAACACCTTCCGCTTCCCACCTGCCCCTGTCCGGGGCTCCCTGGTGGCACTTGCCACCCCTAGTTGCACGGCCCCATACACGATGCAGAACACTTTCTGCTAGGGCTGTGGGCCTTCCTGTAGTTCCCATTTCTTTCAAACAAACATGAAACCTGTCCCCCTGCAGGTTGCCCAGGACACCATGTAACCTGGAGCCCCTTGGGTCCCCATTGCTGTCCTGGGCACTCTTGTCTGAGTCAGCACTGTGCTCAGATCCTGGAGGGCCAGTTGTGGTCACCTTCCCAGAGAGCCCCCAAAGCGCCTGGGGACTCAGTTCTCCCTGCACCCCCAAGGGACAGCCTGGGCTTGGCTTGAGTCATGTGAGACCAAACCCCCAAGTCTCTACGCCTCATTTTAGCAGAGACCTCTCGCAATCTGACCTTAGCGTGCAGAAGGCACTCCATTAAAAAAAAAGTGTAGCTAAGTTTATCAGTCTTATTCTTTGGAATTTGGGGAATTTTTGTTAATCGTATGCCTTTTTATCCCAAATCGGTTTGTTCTACATGTTTATTTATTTGTTAGTTATTTCTATATCTCATCGAATGATCTACCATGTGTATGCTGTAGGGAGTGAGGCAAAGACAGATTTTCTCCTTGTTGTCATAACAATAATTTTAATCTTTCCTTCCTCAGTAAAACCAAGTGTTATCTAAGACTCTTATGGTGGGGTATTATGCAATCACATATAATGGTAGTTACAATGACTATATCAGCACACAGGAAAATGTGAGCTGTGTCATTTTAAGGGTTTTTTTTTTTTTCCAGCTCCATGAAAGTCAGCATTCAGGAAGAGGCAGGGAGAAATTGAAGAAAAAAAAAAGGAGTTGATTTAAAGATGGAAACACTTCTGCCAATGTATATGAAACTTAAAAATGGAAAATGAAAATGTACAACATGAGGACGGACTGGGGACTGAAGAGATGGCAAGTGGCCTTCTGGCTTGAGCCTGAGACAGGCAGGTAATGGGAGGGGAGTTTTGGCAGGTGACCCCCAGACAGCTGAGGATGGTGCTGGATGTCGGTGAAGGAAGATCGGACAGGGTCCGTCCAGGTCACTGTTAAGCTCGGGGTGGAACACCAAAGGCAGAAGCCAATCACCATCCGGGGACTGAGTTCCTCTGGCCTTAATTTAGTGACCAATAATTTAATTTAAGGGACCCTTAACCTGCCCTACCACCACCATGCCAGCCTCCAGGGCATCCAGCGCAGGTGCTGCACATCTGGGAGACCCTCCACGGTCAGCAACTGGCTTTCAACGCTGGACTCCCTGCAGGTGCCAGAGCATGCCACACACTGCAGGGCCCGGTCCCCAGGCCCTCCTTGCACCTAACTGGGAAGCCCTTTTCTGTTGAATTCACACTCTAGGGCTCAGGCCGAGGGCCTTCCGTGCCCTCACTCAACAAACCTGGAGGGGCTGAGGAAGCTGGGGCAAGGAAAGTCCTGGGCCCCTAATGGGGATTGTAGCGGGGAGGATATTTCATTTTCACCTTCTTTGCTGCTCTGTCCCCAGGTGGTTCATGGCATCCCCAAGGGGGCTCTGGACTGCTCACACGTGCGCTTGCCTCCTCCCCCTAGCCCAACACCCACTGGCACCAGGTCCCACCTACACCTCACAAAGCCCAGACGCCACTGAGGGTCCCGGATTTGTGGAGCAAAATGCCCCCTCTCTAGCTCCCCTACAAGTGCTTTCCCAGCCGCCTCCAGCCCACACCAGAACCCTCCCACAATGGGCTCCGCACCAGGTACAGAGAGGGGCCAGCACAGTGTCTGTGGGACGCACTTCCGGAGAGGCTCGCTGGCTCCCTCCGGTGAACACAGGCCGGGCTGTAACCCGGTTCCCCCAGCTCTGAGGTAGGGAGAAGTCAGAACCCTCCCACAAGCCTCGCCTCCTGGAAGACGGCGTGGGGCGAGTGCGCCCGCGAGGCCCCGGGCGCGCAGGGGACTCAGCTGCCCGCTCCGGCTGCCCACTGACGTCACACCCCGCAGACCCTCCCGCGCCCTGCTGATTGGTGCGGAGCGCGCGCGGGCACTCCTCCCCTGCCCCTCGCGGCACCGGCCCGCCCACCCGTTTACCAGGTCTGTTGCCCTGCAAGTTGGAGCGAGTGCCAAGGCGCCCCGGAGCCCGTCCCGGCTGAGGGGGCGCCTTCCCCGTCACTCCCACACCCCGGACACAAGACGTACGTGCTGGGCACATGGCGGCCGCCCACTGCCCTTGCCCAGGCGAAGACCCTTCCGCGCCTCTGTCCTCCTCAGACTCCCTCTCGCCCCCTTTGCTGCACCGCTCGTGGCCCGGGACCCCCTCAATGGCTACCTCCACCGCCTCTTCAGACACGGAGGTTGGTCCTCCAGGACTCGTCGCCACGCACGCGGCCTTTCGAGTCCTGCCCACACTCAGCATGGCCCACTGGTCGGCAGGCTCGCTCGCTCTCTCTCTCTCTTTCTCTCTCTCCCTGAGCTGACCACTCCCTCACCCTCGCGCCCTCAAGGGCCTCTCCGGCGACCCACATAGCCTTGTAGCCCTGGGTCCCTCCAAAGCTTACTTACCACCACGGTCTGGGGTCCCTCCTCACTCCAGTCCACTGCCACCCTCCTCGGGCCGCCTTAGGCGGGTGGGCCCTCAGCAGCCGCGTCCCGCGTGGGGAGGCCCAGTGTCCTGCAGGCACCTGCGGCGCGGCGCAGCGCAACGCATCGTCACGGCTCGCCCCCTCCCATCCCACACGTCTACCCAGCCTAGTCCTGCCTGCCAGCCGTCCCGCCCCGGGCCCTGGGCCCGACACCGCACACCCGAGAGCCCTGCTGATGCCTCTCTGCCACGCTCCTCCCCACAGCACTCACACGCCAGGCCTCCTGGCACCCCCTCACATCCGCCCTCTGTGCCATCCCCTACACCCTGAGACCTCACTCATGTGCCCGAGACCCCAACCTGCACGCGAACACCCTTCCGCGCGCTCCACTCACCACCACAGCCTCGACCCCGCACCCTCCCCCCCCCCCCACCGGCAGGCCAGGCAAGCCGCGCTGGCGGCGGTGGCGGCGGAGGCCGGTCCCTGGGCCGGGACACACCCACCCGCCCGCCCGCCCTCCTTCTTTCCCTCCCTTCCTCTCTCCTTCCCTCCCTCTCTCCCGCCCTCCCGCCCTCGCTCCTCGCTCGCTCCTTCCCTCTCGCCTGCCCGCCCTCTCCCGCTTCCCGCGGCGCCTGGCCTCCCGCTCCGCCTCTCGGTGCGCTCGCTGCTCTCCCGGGCGCGGCTCCGGGGTTCATGGTGACGAGGCGGCCGCCGCAGCTGGAGCCCAGCAGAGGCGGCGGCGGCGGCGGCAGGAGCTGGGGCGCGGGCCCGGGTCGCCTCTTCCAGAGCGCGGGGCCGGGCGGCGGGCGCGCCCAGGTGGCGGCTGCGAGCGCCCCCGCGCGCCCCCCGCGCCGCGGCCCCGCGCGCCTGGCTTGCGGGGGGCCGGGCCTGCGGGCGACCGCCACGCCGCGCACCCATGGACGGCCCGGCCATCATCACCCAGGTGACCAACCCCAAGGAGGACGAGGGCCGTGTGTCCGGCGCGAGCGAGAAAGGTGAGGCGGAGCTCGCTGGCCGGCCTGTGGCTGCGGGCTGGGGACGGGTGCACCCCCCAACCCCCCGTGCCGCGCGCTTTAGCCTTCGCACGCCGGCACGGGCTTGGGGGAGGGGGAGGGTGCCCCGGGCCTGGAGCGGGTGGAAGGGAGGGTGTGCGTGGGTGTGGGGTGCGCCTGGAGGAGCCAGGCTGTGTGTGTATCGGCCGAGCCGCTGTTGAGTGTTGCATGTGCAGGAGCCGGCGGAGAAGTTGGGAGAATGTCTACGCTGGCACCTACCCGGGAGGCGGGGAGTGTGTTGTGCACCTGCCTGCCTGCCAGCCAGGTGTGAGAGTGGACATCTCGGTGCTGCGTGGCTGCGCACCGGACCGCGCGAGCTTGTGGCGGTGTGTGCGCGCCCACCCGGCTGCTTGGGAGTGTGGCTTCTCTGGCCTGCCTCTTGAGTTTGCGTGTGAATTTTGTAGAGGTGTGGGCGTCCCTGAGAGGTTGTGGGATGTGTGTGTGTGTGTTGTGTGACTGTGCCAGCCAGCTGACAGCGGAGTTGTGTCTATCCACTGGATGGATTTGGGTGTACCTGCCCACATTGGTGCTGCTTGTATGTCCCAGGCAGGCCGTGTGTGTGTGTGTGTGTGTGTGTGTGTGTGTGTGTGAGAAGGTGGGAGCAATGTGGAGCCATTCCCCTTCTTGGCTTTTCTGGGTCCTTTGAGGACCCAGCTGGGTGAAGGGCCCCAGAGGAGCCCTCCGGGCCCTGGCAGTGTGGCCTGCCAGGAACTCGGCAGCACTGTGCTATGCTGTGCTTGGTTAGGTTTTGACACTGTTTCACTGAAGCCCTAACCCCCTTTCCTGAGTTTTTTCTCCAACCCTATGTTCCCACCGGCCAAGACGTGGTACCCCTCTCTTGAGCATCCTATTTGGGGGGCACTGAAGCTTACCTGAGGGCATGTGGGCTGAGGCCGGGTAGGGCTCCCTGGGACATCTGCCCCCTTCCCGGGGCCTGGCTTGACCACAGCAGACTTTGGGGAAGAGTTGTATTTCTTTTTTTCCTTCCTTTTTCCCCCCACTTGCTGTAGCAGTGAAGGAAATGGGGCGAGGGTGGGAAGAGTAATGTCCAGAGTGGGGGCCACCCCACCTTGGGAAACGGAAACAAAACAGAAGTACCATCTCCTGGGGGATTTCTCAACCTGCTGGCACTTTTGTAGGTCGCAAATATAAATGTGCCTACAGATTGGTTTTCTTGTTTAGAAAATAAAAAATTCAGACTCTCTCAGGTATTTTTTTTCTGTGCTGTACAAATAAAAGCACACACACACACACACACACACACACACACAAATAGAAGAATTATGAGAAGGTGTGCTGGTTGAATTTCTGCGTCTCCCTAGGGCCCCAGCATGGCCGGGCCTTCTTGTCACTGTCAGCTGTGAGGTACCAGCTGGGTGTGCCACCTCTGGGAGGAGGCGTCGAGGAGCTTTTGCCACTGAGTGCTCTGTGTGATGCTCTGTCGGAGAGAATCCACAGCTTTGGTTAGGAGAGGTGTGGCGGAAAGTATCTGTCGGAACCGCCGTGCTCCTGCTGCTTGGCGACGGAAGAAAGTTCTGGCCGTTCAGACTTGCCTGTGCCTCAAGCTGCTCTGACTTTGCAAGCAGTCACTCTGATCTGAGATACAAACTGTGGACACATGCCATCAGCCGGGCTTGTTCGGTGCCACTTGTTTGCCGTGCCGCCTGTGCCCGTCTCGATCCCTTGAGCTGCCTCTTTTGTTTGCTGTCCGTTGTCAGCTTGGTTGTTTGTTAACTGATTTGAGGAATTCCTTACCTGCTGTTCTGGGGTGGAGTGACTGGCTTGTAAATCCTTCTCTCTGAAGCAGTAAAAACATGCTCAGCTTAGCTTTTTTTTTTTTTTACTTTGAAAAATGGGAATAATCTTGGTTATCTCTAGGGTGGCAGTAAACACTAAGAGTCCAATTGTGAAGTTGCTTCAGATTCATAAACCACTAAAAAGGTTTAGCAGTGTTCTTTTAGAAGCATGTTGTTGTCCTCAGATAGGCACAATCTATTTCACATAACTTTAATTTGAGGCAAACACTTCACCATTTTGTTTTTAAGTACTGGGCCCAGAATGTGTTTAAGTTTTTGTGGTGGGGAAAAAAATGCCAGTTTTTAGATGTTTGCTTTCATCATTCACTCTGAAACAGCAAGAAAATGATTGCATCTTGGGTCTGATGTGACAGTTGCAAGAGATTGTGTTCCTCCAGGATTTGTCTGGCTTCCGAGTTATCACTGTCTCGTAAACCTCTCTCCAGGTGCAAACTGTAAGGGAGGCACTGGGTACAGACTGTGGTGTTCTGCCTGCTTTGAGTGAGTTCCTGACACACTGCCACGTGGTGGTGTACTGCTCAGCTGTGGCTGTCAGCCCGGCTAGTTATGCAAGGTTTATTTCTCAGAGTTGTATCTGATTGGGTTGATAGTGTAAATACTCAGACACAGATTCCCTCTTAAGTTTGGCTTAGCCAACCTTGCTCTCTGGAAATTTCCTCTCACTCATCAGGAAGAAACAGACAATACAGTAGAAGCGTCGACAAGCAATAAGGGCAGCTAAGTCACAGGACAGGAAGTCTGAATAGGTAATAATGGGCACTCCACTTCATGTGAAAGTTTCGTGGGTCAGCCTGGATGAACCCCTAAGTGACTGCCGGTGTTCAAAGTGGAAGCGGGTTTGGGAAATGTGTATTCTGGGCAGTGAGAAAGTAAAGTGAGTGTAGACTTTCTAGGGAGTAATTTAGTACTCGATCAGTTAGGAATGCTTTTGGCCGCAAGTAACAGAAACCCAGACTACTGCAACTTAAACCAGTGATTTGTTCTTCTCATGTAAGCGGCAATCGGAAGGGTGGTTTAGCAATTCACTGGTGTCAGGACACCATCACAGTGATTCCCCTGCGTTCCCCGCCTGTGGGAACCCAGCTGCCACCTCTGCAAACCCCGGGGCAACCTTCAAGACAGGAGAAAGAGACACTGCTGGTCTTGTCTATTCATTTTACCTGGAAAGCAAAAACCTAGGGAACAGCCTACCAGACATTGGCTGCTGCTTCATTGTCCAGAACTGGGTCAAATGGCCATTCCCAGCCACAAGCCCTGTTACGGAAGGTAGGAAGAGGGATTGGAAATGAGAGAGAGCGGGTTTTGGTTCAGCCAATCAACTGGTGGGCTTCACCCTCAGAACTCCAGTTCTGCTTGTAAGTTTTGCATTAGAGAAGCATCTTCACTTGTGCTGAAAGAAACCTGTTCACAGATCTTCCCTGTTGGCTACCTTGTTTGTAGTAGTCAAACCAGAACCTTCCTGGGGCAGGGGTTCAGTTGAGTGGATGGTCTTGCCAGTTTGTGTGTCGGAATCTTCTCGTGCGATCTCTGGGCTCCAGTCCCAAGTCTGCCTCTGACTGCGGCCTGCTGCTAATGTATATTATGGGTGGCAGCGGGAGGTGGGTCAGGTGACTGGGTCCTGCCACTCACATGGGAGGGTGGAGGTCCTGGTTCCCAGTTTCAGCCTGGCCGTGATAGATACTTCAGCTGGGGGAGCCAGTTGGTAGGAGCACTCTCTCTCTGACTGTTGAATAAAGTAATTAAATAATTGAAGTTGTAAGAAAGAATATGTCGCTGTCCTGCAGCGATGGACTTGGTGCACGGAGCCGATAATAACACGCTTGGACTACAGACTGATGATCAATAGCCAAAATTTATTAGGGGCAACAGACTTTATATGCTGAGGGTCATACAGGATTAGGGTAGAGATACTTAGTTCATCAACAGAACCATCAACTGTTTCTATGCCTTAGTTTGGAAGTCCTTTTGCCTTGTATATTACTTCCCACTCAACTGTTCTTTTACAAATGATATCTCATCAGGTATACAAAAGGTAGCCATACAGTTGTTCTCATGCAAAGGATATCCAATCAGTCACACACAAGACATCCATTCAGTTGTTTATCATACAAATATTGTCCCATCAACTGTAACCCTGTGCTCCCTGACTACGGTGGTCACTGACCTACAGTCACAATGTCCTCCTACAAGAATACTCCTTTACACACACACACAAATGATAATAAAAATGAGTGTTATCCTAAGTGGCAGCAGATCAATGGGTAGACCATGATACATCAATACTACGGAGTATCTCACGCTGCTTAAAATCTGAGTTAGAATAGAACTAAGCATGCTGACATGTGAGTTTCCAAGACATTTTAAAAGGGGGAAAAGAATGTGAAGAATGATATAAACAGTTATGATCCTATCTTTATAAAAAAAAAACACAACCTCCTCGAAGTGTACATATGTCTAAAAATACACAAAAATTAATCTGGAAGGAAATAAACTGACAATAATGATTATCTCCAGGGAGCGGACTGGAGAGGAAAGCAAAGGAATTCAAGCTTTTTGCTGAACTATTAAGGAAAACATACTAATCTTTTGTAGATTTTTTTTTTTTTGTATTTGAAAGATGAATTTACAGAGAGAAGGGGAGATGGAGAAAGATCTTGCATGTGGTCCCAACGGCCAGAGTTTAGCTGATCCTAAGCTGGCAACCACCAGCTTCCTGCTCATCTCCTATGTGGGTGCAGGAACTTCCTCTTGCTTTCCCAGGCCATAAGCAGGGAGCTGGATTGGAAGTGGAGCAGCCAAGACATGAACAAGTGTCGGTCCATAGGGGATGCCAGCGTTTGAACGTGCCTGTTGAGCCACCATGCCTACCCCAAAAATTGTTTTGAAGATTTTTATTTGTTTATTTGAAAGTCAGAGTAACGGAGAGCTAGAGCCATAAATAGATGTTTGATCTGCTAGTTCACTCCCTAAATAGGTACAAATAGGCAGTGCCGGGCCTCGCCAAAGCCCAGAGCCAAGAGCTTCATATGGGACTCCCATGGAGGTACAGGGATCCAAGTACTTGGGTCATCTTCTGTTGCTTTCCCAGGCACCTTAGCAGAGAACTGGATTGGAAGTGGAATAGCTGGGATTTGAACCAAAGCCCATCTGAAATGCCAGTGTCACAGGTAGTGAATTAACCTACGAATGCCACAATGGCTGGCCCCCAGATGAAATTTTTAAACTAAAAAAAGAAAGGTTTCCCATGGGTTTTTGCAAGGGAAACAATAATTTCAATGATTGAACAATAATAAAACAAAACAAAACCAAGAAGCTTCAATTCAAATTCATGATTACCAACAGCATGGAAATGCTAGCTAAACAGTTAATTGTTTTGCAAGCTCCTAAATGTCCCTGTGAGATCACTGCAGGCCAGTTGGTTTGATGGGGAGGGATATTTTGGCCCAATGTGCTAGTTCTGTGTCTCCCACATGTTTGTCAGTTTAACCTCAGCTCAGAAACCTTTAGGCTGCTGACAAAAGTGTAATGAAGAAAAGGATCTTGGAAACCATAATTATTGCAGATGAGAAAAGATTTGAAGTAGATTCCGTTGAACTTCTGAAAATCGGACTTTTTATTTGGAGATAACTGTAGATTGATAGAAATGAGAAATCAGACACTCCAGCCCTTCCTCCTCAGTGTTAATATTGTGCCGATTGAAGTTTTAGAAAAACTCCATCACCAGGAAGCGCCTCACGTGGCCCCACCTCCTCCTAGTCTCACCTCCTCTTAGCCCTGTGGCAACCAGGAATCTGTTTCTGAAACTTCATCATCTTGGGAATGCCATCTAAGGAGATTTGAGTTGTATGGCATCTTTTTGAATTGCTTGTTCCTCTCTGATGAAGTCTGGGTTTTTCGCCAGATTGTTGCTTGGTTTAACTGTTGTTCTGTTTTGTTGCAGCGTAGCATACCTTGGCAGGGTCACAGCACAGTTTAGCCCTTCACCTCTTGAACGACATCTCAATCGTTTCTAGATTTGAGGTAGTAGAAAGCTGCTGCAAACCCTGGTAAACATGTTTTTGTGTGAACCAGCATCTTTCTTTCTCTGGATGAAGGCCCAGGATAATTGCTGTGTCATATGGTATTTGTGTGTACCTTTTCAAGAAACTGTCAAACTGTTTTCTTGCCTAAATGTACCATTTTACATTTCCTTCAGCGATACAGGAGTGATCCTCGCTTTTGGTTTTGCTGTTATTTAGTTGTTTCTTTCAAAGGGAGGGGAGATCCATCCTGCAGCTACCGATTCACTCCCCCATATCCAGAACAACCAGGTCTGGAACAGTGTGAAAACAGAAGCCCGGAGCTCCATCCTGGCCTCCCACGTGGCTAGCATGGCCCAGTTCGTGGGGTGGTATTCTGCTGTCTTCGCAGGTGCGTTGACAGGAAGCTGTGCCTGACAGGCACACTCACACCAAGCTTTGGATCCCAGGCAGCAGCTTAACCCCCAGTGCCACAATGCCGGTCCCCTCTCTCTGTTCGTTACGTTAAGTTTTAATTTGCTTTCTTCTGATGGTTGGTAATGTTAAACATCTTTTCACATGCTTGTTTTCCTTCTGTGTATTTTTGGTGAAATCTTCTTTCATGTCTCTTGTCCATGTTCTAATTGGATTTTCTTTCCCTATTTGAGTTCTGAGAATACTGTATTTTAGATGTTAATCCTTTATCAGTTATGTGGCTTTCGAGTATTTCTCCTAGGTTATATATACCTTTGTTTCTGTTAACAGAATCTCTGAGCTAAAGTTTTTAATTTTGATCCGTTAAGAAAAATATTTCCTTTTGTCATTTGCTGTTAAGTATCAAATTTAAGAATTGTGCTAAGACTAAATCCCAAGGATCTCCTTCCAGACTTTTTCTAAAAGTATTATAGTTTTACACTTTACATTTAAGTCCATAATTCACTCAAGGTCTGTATCTTTTTTTTTTTTAATAAGATGGACGCTCAGGTTCAGTTTTCTTTTTTTTTTTTTTTTTTTTTTTTTTTTTTTTAAGATTTATTTTATTTTTATTACAAAGTCAGCTATACTGAGAGGAGGAGAGATAGAGATATACTGAGAGGAGGAGAGATAGAGAGGAAGTGAAGCTGCCGGGATTAGAACCAGCAGCCATATGGGATCAAGGCGAGGACCTTAGCCACTAGGCCACGCTGCCGAGCCCCAAGGTTCAGTTTTCTATATATGAAAGTCAGGTTGTCTTTGCTCCCTTGAATTTCTTTCGTACCTTTGTGAGACCTCAGATGGGCTTCTTAATGTGGATTTGTATTCTGTGTTCTTTATTTTGTTCCTTTAAACTGTGTGTCTTTCCCTATGCCATTCAGTCCTAATTATTGTAGTTGAGTAGTAAGTCTTGAAATAGGGCAATCTGGTCCCTCCAATCTTTTTTCTTTTCCAAAATTCTTTCAACTATTTTATAGCTGCTATGTAATCTATAGCTACAGAGCCCATGTTGCTGAAATTTGGCAGGAATTCAATTAAGCCTATATATCAAATTGAGCATGGGTTGTTGTCCATGAACATGGTATATCCCTCTGTTTATTTACATGTTTGGTTCTGTCTTCAAGACTCTACTATTACTAGCCCCAGCTTTAGGCTTTTTATAGTCTTTATCCAATTGAGGACATTCCCTCTATTCTAATTTTTCAGAATAGTTGTTGAATTTTATCATATGATATTTCTGTATGATATTTTTCAGTTTGCTGGATAGCTTATACTGCATTTTAATATTGAGACAGCCTTGTATTCCTGGAATACATCTTAGTTATGGTGTACAGTTCTTTCAGCACATTGGTGAATTTTTTTTCTTTTTAGAATTACTTTACAAAAATTAATATATTTGAAAGGCAGGGTTACAGAAGGAGAGGGAGCTCTTCCACACACTAGTTGAACACCCCCCCCCCCCAAATGGCTGCAGTTGTTGGGGCTGGGTCAGGCCCAAGCCAGGAGCCTGGAACCCCATTGTGGTCTTCCATTTAGGGGGTTAGGGACCCAGGCACTTCAGTTAGCTTCCTTTGCTTTTCCAAGCACACAAGCAGATAGCTGGCTTTCAAGTGGAGCAGCCAGGACATGAACCCGTGCCCAGAGATTACTGGCATGGCAGGCAATGACTTAACCCACTGCTCAATATTGCTTGCCTCCCATCAGTGAATGCTAGTTGCTCATTAAGGATTTTTACATCTGTGAGTGATATTAATCCATAGTGGGGTTTTTGTTTGTTTGATTGTCTTCATCTCCTTGGTATCAGCCTCGTGAAATGGATGACAAGGTATTCCCTCCTCATGTGTTTTTTTGAAAGAGACGCTATGAGACTGTTGATTCTCCAGGAAAACCCTCTGAGTCTGGGGATTTCTTTGGGGGAGAGTTTTTAAGCTACACATTCAGTTTTCTTAAAAATCGCAGAGCCGTTGATCTGCGTCATGTTGGGGGAATTGCAGTGTTTGCTTTTTGAGATCCGATCTCTTTTGTCTAAGTTGGTGGAGTTTTGCATAGAAATCTCCTTTGTGATCTGCTTGGCATGCAACTCCTTAGCACGAGGCATTGTCACAGTAGTGGTTCTTTGTGTCCTCCGTCTTATTATTTTGTCACTTTTGCCAGATTTCTCATTTTCTTGATTTTTGCAAAGAACTAGCTTTGTGTTTAGTATTCTATTGCTTTTCTGTTTTCGGCTTTATTGATTTCTGTTCTTTATTTTCTTCTTTCTGCTTGACTCATGTTTATTGTACTCCTCTCTAGGTTCCTAGGGAACTTCTACGATTGGTTTGAGGCTTTCCTTCTTGCTCTTATATGTGTGCAGTGCTGCCATTTCTCTCACAGCTGCCGTAGTTGTGTCCCACATGTTTTTGAAATGTTATTATTTTCATTTTTATTCAGTTCAATGTATTTAAAAAATTAGAATTTATTTTTAGAGCAATTTCATGTTCCTAGCCAAATTGAGCAGAAATTACAGAGCTTCGTATTTTTCCCTGACCCCACCAATACACAGCCTCAGACCCACATGGCACACATCCTGTGTTACAGTAGGACATGTATTGCGGTGGATGACACATCATTGACATCTCTTGACACATCATTGTTGCCTGAAGTTGAGAAGCCCACGTCCGGTTTCACTCTTGGTGTTGCGTGTTCTTGGACACGTGTGTCAGCCATTACGGTGTCTTGCAGAAGCCATCTCTGTGTTCTCGCCCTTCTCTCAGCTTCTCTAACCCCTGACGTTTGATGGTTTCCATAGTTTTGCTTTTCCTACACTGTCATACAGTTAGAGTCATATAATCTCGCTTCTTTAGATTAGCCCTTTTTTTTTTTTTAGAAAAAAAAAGAATTATGTGAAAGGCAAAGTTACAGAGCGAGAGTTCTTCCATCTGCTGGTCATTCCCCAGATGGCCTCAACAGCTAGGCCTTGGATCAGGCCAATGCCAGGAATCGCCCATGTTGGTGGCAAGCCCAAGTGTTTGTGCCATCATTGCTGCTTCCCACCCCAGATGCATTAACAGGGAGCTGGGTTAGAAATGGAGCAGCTAGAACTTAAGCCAGCACTCATTTGGGATGCTGACATCACAGGCTGTGACTTAACGCACTGTGCTACAGTGCTGGCTCTCACTTGATAATATGCATTGAAGTTTCTTCCGTGACTGCATGGAGGCTAGATAACTTATTTCTTTCTAGTGTTGAATAATGCTCCATGCAGTGGATGTACCATTGCTTATTTCTCTGGTCTCCAACTAAAGTATATCATAGTTGCTTTAAAAAAAAAAAAGACTTATTTTATTTATTGGAAAGTCAGAGTTACAAGGAATTTCTCAACCTCTGGTTCATTCTCCAAACAGACATTACAGCTGAAGCTGGACCAGTCCACAGCCAACCTCTTCTGAGTTTCCCATTAGGGTGCTGGGGCTTAGTTTGGGTCATTTTCTACTGCTTTCCAAGGCCATTAGCGGGGCTCTGGGTTGGAAGTGGAACAGCTGAGACTCAAATCAGTACCCCTTGGGCAGCTGTACCTGCTGTGCCTCAGTGCTGGCCCCATCATGGTTGCTTTCATGTTTCAGCACTTGTCAATAAAGCTGCTACTCCATCTCTGAGCAGCTCTTTGTAAAGGCGGAGCACAACTACTACACTACATGGTAAGAATATTTTGTTTAAGTTTTTTGTAAGAAACTGCCAGTGTGTCCAAAACGAGACAGTATCTACCTTCTTTACTTTCTAAATAGTAATGATAAAGAGAAGGCTAGGCCTCTGTGGTACCAGCATCCCATATAAAGCACTGGTTCAAATCCTGGCAGCTCCACTTCTGGTCCAGCTCCCTGCTGATGGCCTGGGAGGGCAGTGAAAGATGGCCCAAGTCTTTGGGTCCCTGTACCCACATGGGAAACCCAGAGGAAACTCTTGGTTTCAGCTGTTGCAGCTATTTGGTGAGTGAATTGGGCATGTTCTGTAAGGCTTTCCTGCTCTCTCTAACTCTCTCTGCCTTTCAAGTCCCTCCCTCCCTTCCTTCCAACCTTTCTTTTTTCCCTCTGCTCTGAGACTCAAGTTTCACAAATGTTTTTAGACCTTTTGTTACCGTGTTACAGGCTTGTCAGTCCCCCCCACCACCCCTTTTTTAGTGAGCCCATCCACTGGCATTCTTATTGCTATTCTGGTATTGTTTAGTTTTAGACTTTGCTCTCCGCTAAGTCTTCTACATTTTCCCCGTGACCGTCTTCATCCCTTGTCCCGGCTTTTTACATTTTTCATTTGTTTTGTTTTAAGCATGCTTCTACTTGCTTGTTGAAACATTTTTGTCATGGCCCGTTTCAGCACTTTGTCAGATAAGTGTGGTCTCTCTGCTGTTGGAATGCTTGTGTCTATCAGCTGTCTTTTTCCATTTAGATGAGATTTCTTGGTTCTTGGAACAGCAAGTGAATTACACCTGAAACCTGGACATTGTTATGTAATGAGGTTTTGGAGTCTTTTTTAAGCTTCCCATTTTACTTGATTTTTCTCTTACACCTCTCCTTCAGGCCGACTGATCCTGTTAGGCGGACCTATGTAGCAATTCTTCCTAAGCTTGCCATCTGAGGAAGAAGCAGAAGAATTCTCTTGGGTAATGCTGAAGATGTAAAGGTTAATTATTCAGCGAAAAGTTCGTGGATAAGTGGAATTAAAATTTCATCTTGGTGCAAAACAAACTTTAGAAATCTATGTATAGATGTTTCTGTAGCACACATTGTCCATCAATGTTTTGAAGATCTTTTGTATACCTTTAAGCTAAATTTCCAGATGGTAAAGTCCTTACTTATTGTTTTTTTTCATTTTTTTTAATTAATTATTTTGCATTATGTGACAGTTTCATAGGCTCTGGGAATCCCCCCACCCCTCCCCACGCCCCTCCCCCCTGGTGGGTTCCTCCACCTTGATGCAGTATTACAGTTCAAATTCAATCAAGAGTCTTTCCTTGCAAACGTATACCAAGCATAGAGTCCAGCTACTTATTGTCCAGATGGGTTGAACAGTTTCTTGGGGAGACCATTTCTGGTCCGAAGTGAGAGCTGGTAGAATATCATCCCAGTCAATTAAGAGTCCCAATATAACATCAACAGCAATTTGCAACATTATGGAATTGACATGGTTTTGAGTAACCAGTATGTTAAAAAAAAAAAAAAAAGAGCACGTTCTTAACCACAACCTATGATTAGCTCATTGACATTTCAATTTTAGTTTATATACAGGACCGGCTGCTATATACCTTAAAATGGTTATAAGGTACCATTCAGCTGTCTCGTGTCTGTTTCATTTTAGTATTTAGCCATTTGTTGTGACGAAGTATAATTTTGCTGATCTTGGCAGATTTTAGGATAATCTAGACTGACTTGTAACTCTAACAAGACATTTGTCGACAATTAAGGTGCAGAACATTTTTTTTGGGGGGGGGTGTGTGCAGGAAAATCCTCAACACCATGGTGAGGAGTGACTAATCTTTGTGTCCCACCCAGCAAGGAATGAGCCAATCCACGCCAGCTCTTTCCTGTCAGATTCCAAGCTCTACTTCTTGTTGTTTGTCTATTTATTTTAGGTTTTTTTAGTTTGTATGATTGTTTGTTTGCTATGAGGGGTTTTCGGAGCGATCCCGATGGTCATCACGAGGGAGGGTGGGGGTCCAGAGTTGGAGCCAGGCTTGGACCAGAGAGAGCTCTCCTCCCTGGTCCCGAAGGACGTTTATTGTTCTTCTGTTTCTGCGGACCGCTCAGGTCTTCTGGTTGTCTTTCCGATGACGTTGGTTTCTGCACGGTAGTGTTTGGACTTCTTCCATCCCCTGCAGAAGCTCCGGTTGGGGGTGGGTGACCTCAGAGTACTCGGCCTCCGAGGGTATCCAATTCCCTGTGGCCTCCTTGGCAGTTGGGATATAATCCTTGTTGCTCGTATTAATAGTTTGTGGTGAAGGTCTGGGAGTCTTCATGGTTGGGATCCAAGCTTCCTCCTTACCACCTGCTCCACTCTGGAGTACCCCCCTGCTCCACGCACATGACCTCCTGTTAACAGGTTGTTAGGATCGTACCCGATTCCCCCCTCATGCATTGGTATAGTAGTTTTACTATTGTTTAGTGCCGCTTTGAGTCTGTTGTCTATGAATTACCAGATTTGATCTTGATAGGCTATATTGTAAAGTCCTTACTTATTAAGTTCAGTGTTGGGTAGGTGTTGTGGTCACCACTTGGAACTGCTACATCCTGTACTGCAATCCTTCACCTAAGTCCTGGCTACTCCATTCTTCCCATCCAGCTTCCTGCTAATGTACAAATGGACCATGGATGATGGTCCAAGTATTTAGGTTTCTGCTGCCCATGTGGCAGACCAGGATGGAATGCCTCCTGGTTTTGGCCTGACCCAAACACGACTGTTGTAGACACTTGTGTGATTAAACCAGCAGATGGAAGATCTCTTTCTGTTTCTTACTGTCACTCTGTCTTCAAATACATAAATGTTTTCCTTAAATTCAGTATTTTGCTACCTATCATTTTTCTGAATGTCTGATAGCAGTAATGTTTATCCTCGAGGTTAACATGCCCATGTCTCATGTTGGCAGAGCCAACTGTGACTCCTAACTCCAGCTTCCTGCTAATGCAGATCCTGGGAGACACCAGGTGATGGGTACTCGGGTTTCTTCCGCCTCCATTGGGTGGACACACATTTCCTCGCTCTTGCTTTTGGCCAGTTCTGGCCCTGGCCTCAACCTTTGTGCACACTTCAAGACCAATAGATTTGAACTTTGCTCTCTTTTTCTCTCTGCCTCTGAGATAAATTTTTAAATGAAAAATGTGCTCTCCTTAAATGCTTATTTTTTCCTTTAACCCCTTAACATACATCTTTTTTTTTTTCTGATGGAGGTAGATATTCTGTGTGTCATTTAAGAAAACCAAATAATGCCTTTTTGGTTTTAATACGACATCACACGATTGAGCACAGGCCTGAGAACTGCGTATAGCCCTGGGTTAGGATACTAGCATTGTGTTTTGTGCTTGCGGTCAGGACGGAGGGCACTGGTGGCGTGTTCAGTCCTCTGAAACCAGGGCCTGATGAACGACGGTCTTTATGGATGCTAGGGATTACGTCATCACCGGAGTGCTAGCTCATGTTGATTCTGGTAGCTGCTGCAAGCTCAACACTGAAAGGTTTCTTTGTAATGAGAGTTTACATTAAGGCTGTTTGCCAAAATGTTTTAACATCGTGATACCTAAAGCACTTTAAATACTGGAAAGAGCTGTGGCCCAGCATGATGACTATTCTTGTCATGCAGAATTAGTATTTAACCTGAGCTTCTGGAGTTTCAGGGTAGCTCTGTCTTGTCAACATGGCCTGAATAAACGCTGCCTTGGAGTACCGATAAGAATTCATACTGTACTTTATTGAAATTGTAACCTCTCCCTTGGTATTCTGGTCAAGATTTAGCTTTTCATGTCATAAATTTGTTCTGTGTATCTGGCTCTCTTTGTACAAATCTGAAACTATTGACTTTAATTCCAAAGACTCCAGGCAAAGCTGTAGATTCTTTTGCCTTTTTGAGGAAAACAGCTGAACACATTGACTTTTGTTTTAGCTGTAACAAAGCATTTCATAGCAGCGCTTCCCACAGGTGTAAAATTCGTTACTGTTGACTGCAACACATAAGCACTTGCTGGGGAGTGTACATTTTCCTACGTGGTAGTTTATTCTGTATCAGCACCGTACACCTGACTTCTCTCTTTGAACTTTTTTTTCACATGAATTTTTTTTATTGAAGTAAATTTGCATGGAGTCCAAAAAAAAAAAAAACCACTCCTTTTTGGTATTACAAAGTTTTGTGAGTTCTGACAAACTCAGACAGCTAGGTCACTCTGAGCACAATTGGGATGGGAGTGTTTCCTATGCTGGTACCTCTCCGTATTTCCACCAAAACATGACGACACTTCTGGTCGTGTTGCAGCCTTGTTGGTAGTTGACATTCTCAGTCAGTTTTTGTTTTTTTAATTATTATTAATTTTAGCCATTCTGGTGGGAGTGCAGTGGCATCTCATTGTGGATTTCATCTGTATTGCTCAAACCCCAGATGATGCTGAGATGGCTTTGATGCACCTGTTTGCCATTCAGGTAATTCTTTGGTGGAATGTTTGTTTGAACTGCCGCTGCCTACTTTTCAAAAGTTGGGTTGTTTTTTCATTACTGAGAATTTGTTCGCTAATTCTGGGTGCCAATACTGTGTTGAATGCATGTCTTCAAATACATATGCTTCCTGCTCTATGGTTTATCTTTTTAGTTTTTTAGCATCTGCTTTGTTTTTCAAAACTTTAAAACTTAGGTAGAAATATGTGTAACCAAAACCTTACCATCTTTCCCGTTTTCATGTCGTTGGTGTTCATACATCCACATTGTTGTGCAGCCGTCACCATCAGCGGCTCTTGGTATTGCAAACAATGACATGGACCAGGAAACACTCACTCCTCATGCTCGGCTCTGGTCTCAATCCCAACAGCCACCATCCTATTCCTGTCTCTGTGAGATCACGGAGCTCGTATGGTATCTGTGTGTTTGAGAACTGGTTTACTTGCGTGACGTCTTCGGTATTCATCCACGTTGTGGCGTGTGTCAGGATTTGTTTTCTATTTATGGCTGACTGGCTTTCCACTGTAGATGTGTGTGTGTGTGTGTGTGTGTGTGTGTGTGTGTGTGTGTCTCACACCTTACTTACCCATTCATGAATCGGTGGATGGTTGGGTTGCCTGTGCATTCTAGCTGCTGTAAACTGTGGTGCCATGAACGGGGTGTGGAGGTATCTGTTTTGTTCCTATCTTCAGTTCCTGGGGTATATGCCTGGAAGAGAGCTGCTGGATCTTAATGCTAACTCTGTTAGCCATGCTTTGAGGAGCTTTGATAACTCTGTCCACATCATCTCCATCACAGTGCACAGGATTCCAATGTCTCTACGTGTTTACCATACTTGTTATTTCCTATTTATGTTTTGTGTTTGGTAATAGTCATCCTAATAGGTGTGCCCTTTTAAAGCTTTATTTATTTATTTGAAAGGCAGAGTTACAGGGAGAGAGAGAAAGAGAGAAAGAAAGGCTTCCATTCAAAGCCAGGAGCTTCTTCTGAGTCTCCCGACTGGGTACAGGGGCTTGAATCCTTGAGACATCCTCTACTGCTTTCCCAGGCAGAACCAGGAGCTGGATCAGAAGTTTAGCAGCCAAGACTCAAAGCATCACCCATATGGGGTGCTAACGCAGTGCTAGCCCCAGATGTGACTTTGGAAGAACAGAAATTTCTGACATTTTTCTGAGGTGTAGCATATTAATTTTGTTTTTACAGTCTCTGCTAATGGTGCCGTATCTAAGAAATCATTCCTAACCCAAATTTGCAAAAATTGTCTGCTTTTTTTCTTCTAGAAGTGTTTTTGGGGAAAGAGAGAGAGAGAGGTTTACATTTAGTCTGGTTTTGACTTGTTTTTGGATGAAGTACAAGATATGGCTTAAGATTATTTGTTTACATATGGATGTCTATTTGTTCATTTATTGAAGGGATCATCCTCTTTATCATATTGCCTTTGAACTTTAAGCAAAAAATCAATTGGCGATATTACCTACCTACATATGTGTACACGCACACACACACACACATATATATGTACTTATATCTGTGTGTGTGTGTGTGTGTGTGTGTGTCTATTTCTAGATTTGATTCTATCTTAAGATTTGATTACCTTCCCTGGTGTGAAGCTATGTTAAGCTTACTATAATACCAGCCTTTCCTCAGAAGTAAATTTTTGGCCATAATTTAAGCAGAAGAGAACATGAAGACATTTCACAATCTGGCAAGGCGTATTTTTTCAGCATTTTGCATGAGGGGGGGAACTCTGAAAGGCGAGACCTAGCCTTTCTCCACTCTTTAAGAACTTACCCAAATGGGTTTTGTGTAGGAGCCACTCCCCCGCCCCCCATACCAAGTTCTAAAATTGGGATTAAGAATATCTTCCAATACTGATTATCCTTTTGTAGAAAATCAGTACAGAAGTGTAGATAAGATGCATAAGCAACATTTGAGTTCTAGGTAAACAGTGATACAACTGCAATGCCTATCTTGATGGGGTCCAAGGGCATAGAGGAGTTGAATATCGCAAGATCAGATGGGGACTCCGGTACTGCAGAGAAAGCCCAGGCTCTCAAGGGGGGCTGTGACACACAAATGTCTCCAGGAAAACAAGGAAGTGATTATCCTATCTGAAACCAAGATCGTCCACTCAATGGCCTGAATTCTGCTACCACCAGGCAGTGAAACCAGTTGAAGCTTGACTGAGAGTGGAAGTCCTCATCCAGGAAGTATGACAGGTTGAGATCACTAGTTTGTTCAGTTGCTTGTGTCAGGGGATAAGTAAGGAAGTGGTAGGAGGATGATTGGAGTCTTGGAGATGGCCAAGAAGGGGTAGATGGGTCACTTGTGCTTTGTCACGGAACTCAGGCTGGTTCTTCCTGCACGTGGCCGATGGCTCTAAATGTCGGAAGTGCACATTTGGTCATATTGATGTCTGATTAAAGCCACTTGTTCAAAAGCAGAAGGTGCAGTTTCACAGCCTGTGGCCCTTTACATACTGACCCGAGACCATATTTTCAGCATCTTGTCCAGGAATCCCCTTCTGAGCCACAATGAGCTACTTGTTAAGCACAGACATGTGGTGCTTTTTCTCTCCTCTGTGCGTGCACTGCTTCCTGTTCTGGGATGTCTGTTGCAGTTGTCATCTTTTTCTAAGATGCAATTCAAATGTCACCTTCTCCTGAAATCTTCTAGCGCTGTCTGCGCAAGAGGCAACCAAGGTTTGAATCCCAGTCACATTCTATATGAGCTGTATGAATCATGTAAGCTATTTCATCTCTCTGAGGCTTGACTTCCTGGTTCTAAGTAGGTTATTAAGCTAGGGTGAGGATCAAATGATGCTTCATGTGCGTACAAACTACATGCCATAATATATAAACATTTCATGAATATTTCCTGTTACTATCAATATTTTCTTTAATGAATGCATTCATTAGCCACTCACTGAGCAGCACAGTTTATACCAAGTGTTTGAGATGCAGGTATAAAAGAAGTTAGTCACAGTACCCTGCATTTCCATGGCTTATTTTGTGAGTACTGTGTGTGAAGTGCTTTGCATATGAGTTTTATTTCATCCTTCAACAACCGTGGTATTTACGTTGTCCTTGTTGCCCAGCCTATCCTACAGATGTGTACCTCCCAAACAGTGTAGACAAGAGTTAAACCTACCGTGACTCCGGTGTTACAGGGACATGTGGGAAGCATCTGGGGAATGTCATAGATTCACATCTTAAAAAGCAACAACTGTAATTTTCCAAAAATGCTTCATTCTGCTTTCACCCTAGGCAACAGATTTATCAAGATAAATCCTAGGCCTCTCCCTGACAGGCCACCTTTACATTACCACATATTTTTCTTACTTGTTATCTATATAATCAATTCTGTTTCCTTGGAGCTCATTGCTAACCCTGGATCCTCTTTTGCATTCACTTGTGTGCTGTGAATACTAGAAATGACAGATGTTGGAATTCATGGCGAAGATCAAGTAAAGATTCCTAGTGCAAATTAGCAGAGTCCATCAGCATGTATCCCTGAAATTCTGAAAGAAGCGTTAGCTGTCACTGAAATCACTTGCCCATTATTTGTGGGTGTGGGGCGGAAAGTGCCAAGGAGACTTTCAAAGGTGCTTGAGTCCTTTCCATTGGTCAGTGTTGTCAGTTGCAAACGACAGAATCCATTTAAACTGCTGTAGACTAAAAGGAGCGTGAAAATCCTGATGGACATAAAGAATCAAATTAGGCTGTTGCATGGCTGGGACAAATGTGCCAGTCTCCCAAGACGCTGTTCTGGTGAAATAAAGGAGACCAGTTCTTAGAGATCCACTTTTCCTCTAGCCCCTTGAGGAAAAGACTGAGATCTAGTTAGAAGAGATTTAAAAGCAAAAATCATAGAGAAATGATTGCCGAAATGTCCAAACAATGAAATTGCATAGTCTAAATTGGAGGCAGATTTTGGCATAGCAGGTGAAGCACTACTTGGGATGCCTATGTTCTCTGTTGGAGTGCCTGGGTAGAAGTCCCAGCTCCACTCTAGTTTCCAGTGTCCAAGTCATGCAGGCCTTGAAGGCAGCAGATAATGGCTGAAGTACTTGAGCCACGGCTGCCCATGTTTGGAGCCCCAGTTAGAATTCCTGGCCCTTGGCTTAGGTTCACACAGCCCCTGGCTATTGCAAGCCTTGGTAGAGGCAAGCGGTTAATGACACATGTTTCTCTCTGTCTCTTTGCCTCTCAAAAACATGAATAAATAAACTTTAAAAATAAAAAAAAAAAACTAGAGTCATATCTATTAACATGATAGAACTAAAACAAAGCAGTGTTGAGCAACACAGAGAAAAAGTTCCCTAATAACAATGCAGATAGCATACATATATGAAGTTTGAAAACACACAATTCGGGCCCGGCAGCATGGCCTAGCGGCTAAAGTCTTCAGCTTGAACGCACCGGGATCCCATATGGGCGCCGGTTCTAATCCCGGCAGCTCCACTTCCCATCCAGCTCCCTGCTTGTGGCCTGGGAAAGCAGTTGAGGACAGCCCAAAGCTTTGGGACCCTGCATCTGCGTGGGAGACCCGGAAGAGGTTCCTGGTTTCTGGCTTCGGATCAGCGCAGCACCAGCCCGTTGCGGCTCACTTGGGGAGTGAATCATCAGACGGAAGATCTTCCTCTCTGTCTCTCCTCCTCTCTGTATATCTGACTTTGTAATACAATAAATAAATCTTTAAAAAAAAAAAAAGAAAACACACAATTCTTATATTTTATGGAACACATATGTAGGAAGCTGAAAAGCATGTACTTAGAAATTATGAATAATGCATTTATAATAGTTATTTCTGGGACGCGAGGATGGGAGTGGGATCAGGGAGGGGTACACAGGAAGTTTCTGTTGTTGCCTTAATATTTTCTTTTTATGTGTACAGTTTTTTTTTTTTTTTAACAAATACAGCAAACTGTTAAGAAGTGCTGGAGCTGGATGGTTAGGTCATCTTACCTATAGCTGTTCTATTTATTCTGTTTACTGCTCTGCGTGTTTAAATATTATTTGATGATTAAATAATTGCTCCTGGACTCCACCTGAGTATTGGGGTGAAGGTTTAAAAACCTTGCCTCCTTTAAATAGAGATGAATTCAGAAGAAAGAGAGAGTTCGGAGAGTGCTCAGGAAACAAGCCAAAAGGCTTGGTAACCGAGCTTTCCACAGGAGGTTCAAGTGATCCTCAACATTTGCCCAGGCTGTGCCAGGTATGCAAGCCGAAGCCACGTCAAACCTCAGCGTGATTATGTGTCTCTCAGGTGACCTTCCAAAGGATGTTGTGGGTGTTTGGTCTGTAGCCAGCTTGGTTTGGTGCAGAGTGGTAGCCACAGAAAGGTTGAAAGCACTCTAGTTACAGCTGGGTAGCCAGGCAGTGTGGATGTCATCTAAGGAATGGCTTGCTTGATTAGCCAGTTCTGCCCTGGTGTCCTGGGAGTTTATTCGGGGAATCAAGGAACTGAAATGTTTGGTCAAGTCCTTTATAAATTAAGCAAAGTAAAATCATATTGGAAAGAGAAGAAAGAAGTGAGTGAAATACAAAGCCATGAGGCGTCATCTTAAAAGAAATCCTGCTCAAAGAGTATTTGATGACCAGCAACGTGCCTGGGCCAGCGGCCTCCACGAAGGCCTTCGGGCTGACAAAACTTCCATTAGAACGGGGCTGCTGGTTCCCCAAGGATTCTTAGCTGCCTCTGTTTCTGTTTCTTCCGTGCAGGAGTTTTAACCCTGGGGTGCTCAGGTGCCTAAGTAGTCCTTGAACAGAATTCTGGGAGTCTAGGGACTTGGGCAGGGAAAATATTACATATTGATTTTCATTGGCTTCTAGCTCAACTTTGCCATTTTTTTGTCAACTGTGAAGGTAGACAACAAACCACTGTAGTAATCATTGCCAATGATTTTGTCATCGTGTGTAACAGGAAGTGGTTTGTGGTTGTCCTTTCTTGAAGTTTTGGTGTAGAGATTAAGCTGACCTCAGAAAACAAATTGGAGTGAGGTTAGTGCCTTGGTGTAGTAGGCTAAGGCCTCTGTGAGGCCGGCATCCCCTATGGTTGCTGGTGCATTTCCCAGCTGCTGCATTTCTGACCCAGCTCCCTAAGCCTGCTTTTGGCCTGGGAAAGCATCACAGGATCCCCCAAGTCTTAGGGTCCCTGCACCTCTGGGTGAGCTGAAAGAAGCTCCTGGCTTCTGACCTCCAGTTGGGTCAGTTCTGGCCACTGCTGCCATGTGTAGAGTGAATAGCAGATGGAAGACCTCTTTCTGTCTCTCTGTAACTCTGCCTTTCAGATAAAAAATAATAAAAATAAATCTTAAAAAAAAAAAGAAATAAAGGTAGGACGTTTTGTCCTCTGGAAAAAATTTGTGTAAGATTAGTTTTATTTCTGCCTTTAAGGAAGTTCTACATTATAGAACTCAGTGGGGAGGCGTCTGTGGCTTGCATTTTCTTTGTGGGAAGGTTTTAAAATACATACGTTTCCCAAAGATTTATTTTTTTTTATTGGAAAGGCAGATTTATAGAGAGAAGGAGAGATAGAGAATGAGGGATCTTGTATCTTCTGGTCCACTTGCCAGATGGCTATAGTGATCGAAACCCACCTGATTTGAAGCTGGGAGCCAGGAGCTTCTTCCAAGACTCCCATGCAGGTGCAGGGTCCCGAAGTTTTGGGCCATCGGCTGCTTTCCTAGGACATGAAAAGGGAGATGGATGGAAAGTGGAGCAGCTGGGATGTGAACTACATCCATTTAGGATGCTGATGTTTGCAGGCAGAGGATCAGCTACTTGACCCATCACACCAGCCTCTAAAATGTAGATTTAATTGGCTTGAAGACAGGACTGTTGAGATAGTCTATTTCTGTTTATATCAGGTTCGACAAGTTTCCTCTTTCTATGAATTTGTCCATTTCATCTACATTTTCAAAACAATATGTGAAAGCTGTTCAAAATGCCCCTTTAGTAATGTCTGTGGAATCTGTAATGCGTCTCGTTCATTTTTGGCATTAGTTAGGTAACCATTGTAAGCATTCACAAAACTCAGGGTCCCTTAGAGTTTACAGAAATGATCACCACTGGTGGAAGTCTGACTTGGAAAAGCCTTTCTTTCTAGATTATTTTGTAGTGTATATCAGACATGAATTGTGAATTTATTATGCTTAGTCACCTCTTTTGAGGAATTTTCCATGAATAGTTTCGCAGACGCAAAAATATTAAACACAGTATTGTCCTCTATAATTGCAAAAGGAAATTTGAGACAACTGAGTAAGAGACAAGGAAATCATTATTTACAACTGTTGGAGTACCTTGTGGTTAGGGGACGTAGGATGTGGACATGGAAGCATGCTAGAAACCCATTGGAAGTTATTCGGAGTACACACGGAGTAGCCTCTTCCGGTGTGTGCGAACGTGCAGAAATGTATGGGCGGCAGGAGAGCTGTTTTATTTTGCTTTTCTGTATTGTTTAAAATGTCTGCACGGGCATGCATCATTCCTACAAAAATAGCAAAACTTTCTATAGAGCTTAGTAATAACGAGAACATGAGAAGAGTTGGGGTGGGGGGAGCATCAGAGTGTATTTTGTTGCCAGGGAAGGAGAGTTGAGACTACCACAAAGAAGGAGGAGGGTCTGCACTCAGACCAGGGAAGTCAAAGCCATCAAAGACCTGGAAACACTCCGAGCTGGAGAGAGGGAACATAAGTCATGCCTTCCAGTTTCCTGGTGAAATCAGAGGTAAAACCATTTGCCAAAAGTGGAGGAGATGTGAGTGGAACCAGGAGTCTTTAAGAAAGCGGTGAGGGCGTCTAACAGAACTGAAGGTGGGACAGCGAGTCAGGGAGGTGGGTGTGGGCAGCTGAGCTGACGTGCAGACCTTTCTGGAACTGTGACCCCTGCACACCTTGGGGAGCCATGCAGCATTGGCTGAATAGCTTTTCACTGGAGAGAGGAAATGATGGGTATTGAGTTAGAAAATGATGAGGGCGACTTAGACCAACCTTGGGAGAAACGTGACTCAGAAAGAGGACCAACTAGTGGCTTTTTGAAATATGAACCTTCAAGAAGCCCAAGGACAGGAGCTCATTGTAGAACCACTGTTTCATGGTTTACCATGTTTCCTGAGCTCTGGGAGGACTTTGGGTCTGATGAGTGACCGTGCAAGATACGAAGCAGTGGTGGCAGGTGTGGACGGAGGCCAGGGAGCGGGTCCATGGGAAGCAAGTGTCTTCCTCCTCGTGGCAATGCAGCTCCCAGAGCAGGGACACGTGTTCTTTTGGAAGGGAAGGTTTTGAGGCTGAGACTCAGAGGCTAAAATTCCAGGGATGGAAAGGCTTGCTTGCTTGCTTAGTCCTGGCCTTCCCCGAGGCTGGGCCGTACCTGGGGCGCCAGGAGAAGACTCCCCTCGGCCAAAGGGTGAAGCCAGCCTCCCAAGACAAAGGGGCTGGCAGAGGAAGCCTGGAAAAGAAGGAGGAATGGTGTTGAGGAGCCTCATGGCAAAAGGACAAGGGGCTGGGGTGCAGGTGAGCAGGCAAACATAGAAGGGCGGGGTTTCGACAGGGAAGCAGTCTGGTGAGAGCAAAGGCAGAGCTGCCAAAGCTCAGAGGTTTGTGTGCGTGCTTCGCAGCGGAAATGCCAAACCGTGGATTGCTTCCTCTTATCACAAAGCAGCATCGGTTTACTACAGAGAGAGCCGAAACCACAGACGTGTAAAAAGCAAAAACAAGTCAACATAAGAGCGAGCCTGCTCCATCCCGGCATCCCACTCCCATTGCCACAGCTCCAGGTCAGGGCCACATGGTCTCCCCGCTCACACATGCCTCCCTCCACTCCCTCGTCTCCCTCCCTTCCCATAGGGGCTGCCGCTTTCATCTTCCCAAAACATCACTTTCCTTTGCTGCCTCTCTCCTGTGTTCTCGCATACCACAGCCCCTCCCTGGCTCTCCGGGGCGCCCAAGGCCTGGAACCATCTTGCCTTCCCTGTGTCTTAGAGATACCTTCTCATTTGCTTCCCATCTCTCTCCCTCCACAGCCTCCCCTCGGCTCTCTGTTCCCTCACCGGGATGCCTGGTCTGTCACAGTGACAGCAACCCACACTACGACGAGTCTTTGCCTTGCAAGGCACTCAGCCTGAGCCCTCACAGAAATCCCGTCAGTGGTCTTTTGAGTAGGAGGTGGGGGATACAGAGCTGGGCAGAAGCCTGGGATTCTGGGAATTCAGGGCGTATCTCCAAAGCAAGCTAGTGAACTGTCAGGTGGAGCTGAAAATTGCTTCTCTAGTAACTTCTTTTCTCTGATGTCCGGACCTGAAGCCCCAGAGGCACGAGGTAGTGGTTTAAGTGTTTATAGTCTATGAGAATTATTGGGGAGCTGTCTAAAAATACAAGTTCCCAAGCCCAGCAGGGCAGAACCCTGATGCTGTGGGTGGAAGGTAGAACCACAGTATCTGCATTTAAAATATATATATAATATATATATATATTAAATCTCCCCTAATGATTCTGATACACCTTTGAAACAGTCCGCCGCAGAACTGGAGCTGCCTTTGTTTTTCATGCTGTTGCATCCTGCCACCATGGACACTGTGAAGCACTTCCGTTCTCCAAACGGGTTCCCATCCACATTGTCACGGCAACACCTCGGCACGCTGCAGCCCCTGTACGCAGTCAGGCTCACACTAGCCTGGCCCACATCGCAATCTTCTCCATTCAAGGGGCCCCTGGAGCCAAATGATTTTCCCACAGTTAACGTTTAGGCACGTGATGGCAAAATATTGAGTGTAGCGGAATTCTTGCCGGAAACAGTCCGTGCGCCAGGGTGTTTCTGAGTACCTTCTGACATGCAGACGCCAGCTGTCTGCACTATAGAATACCTAGGGAAGCCGAACCCCGACAGGTGTCTAGAGCTCACCAGATCCCAACAGCCACGGCCCCGGACCAGGATACATCAAGTGCAGCGATGCTGTGCGCCACCTAGGCTGGGTTGGGATCCCAGAGTCACCACTTCTGCTGCACAGCCTTCAACATTCCTCTACCTCTGTTTCCTTGAGGGTAGAAATGATAGCAAGAAGGATTTTTTTAAAAAGGAACAGCTCCTACCTCACAGGGCGGTGGTAAGGATAGCAAATGAGTTATTACATAGTACATGTATAGGAAGAGCTTCCCAATTATTATATTATTTCATGCAAACTGTGATGATAGCAAGACTCTAAAGAGACCACATTCACTGCTCAGCACGCAGTCAAAAAAAAGTCAGTAGTTCTCCTCCAGTTACTTGAGCATAGGGAACAGCATGGACCAGTTGGGCAGTAACAGCTCTTGAGGATGCTGCCTGGACCAACAGAGACCCCTCGGACATGCGAGGTATTTCCTATCAGGAAGGTCACGCCTTGTACTCTTTAAGAACTAGATAGAAATTCCACATTTTGGCAGTTACATAACAGGCTGCAACCACGCAGCTGAGCGGAGCCAAAGGTGGGGGAGAAGACGTGTTAGTGCCAGAGCGAGGGGTGTGACAGAGGAAGGAGGTGGCAGCAGCTGCCATCCTCATGAAGGCCAGGTCCGTGAGAGGTATGCCCACCCTGTGCTGTCACACACGTCAGCTTCCCAGCCAGAAAGACATCTCCTGACATTTACAGTCAGGCTAACCAGTTGCAGGAGAAAAGTCTGGCTTACGTGTGCCATATGACCCATGTCTCCTTACTCCGTGGGAATGTTTTCATTGCCGAAAGTAAGATCGCATCAGTCTCTCAAATGGAAAAATAAAATTGCATTCCTCTCCCAAATCATCCATTTACCTTTGTTAAAAAGAAAAACAACCTCTGTGCACAGTATTGGCTAAGGCGTCCCTTTCTGTGTCATATTGTCACCTTAACATTGACACTTGACATTTCAGACAGAGAGGAGTTGTTCTTCATGTTCTGTGTGCAGGAGAGCCCCACAGGGCCGATGGAGAGCAGCAACCAATGAACGTTGCTGGCCCGGGGTGCAGGATGCTAGGTCGTGAGCACTTAGCAGGCATTCCTGTGTGTTAGCCACTCAAATACTGAGACTGTCCTCTTTGAGTTGTACAGTGAGTGCCTTGCTTAAAGGCTCTCTAACTTAACCCATCTCGTTTGGATACCATAAACCAGGGCAAGGGGTCTCCCGATCCATGGGTGGGAGAGGGGTTGACCACCAGCGAGGCTTGCTAAAAACCTTGGCCCTGTGTCAACACTAGTAGCCTGCCATTTGTCTCAGCAAGAAGCCAAGTGGTTGGAATGAGTTTCGGAGAGTGAATGAGGCCTAGGAAACCTATGTTGCGTTGAAATCCAGATTCTTCCTTCTGGGTCTTTTAAAATGATGCTGCTGTTGTTTTTTTGTTTTGTTTTAAGATTTATTTATTTTTATTGGAAAGGCAGACATACAGAGAGGAGGAGAGACAGAGAGGAAGATCTTCTGTCTGATGATTTACTCCACAAGTGAGCGCAATGGCCAGTGCTGTACTGTGGTGGTGTTGTTTTAATATTTACAAATCAGAGCTAAACATGGAATGAATGTTGCTTTTCTGCTTTTTCTTTACTTTTCTTCCTTTCTTTCTCTCTTTCTCTCTTTCTTTCTTTCTTTCAACTTATTGCCTGTGAACACCATGTGGAATGTAACAATATTAACTTGAAATTCGCATGGAAGTTAGCAGGCAACACCTGGCTGGAATGAAAAGGCAGAAAACTGGGAAGAAATAATAAATGATTTTAAATGGCACAATCACAGGTTTCAGGAGTGCCAGGGACAGGAAGAAGAAATAATACAAGAAAATATTTGGCCCTGAAAGCCAAGGCACTGCATTCTGAAGGTCCGTGGTAGAGCAGATGAGAAAATGGCCCGTTCCTAGCACACTGTAGTCAGCAGTCAACTCCAGAGTGGAGGATTGCTTGATTACGTTTGAAACGGAAATGTCACTCACACTTACATAGACACAGTGAGAACAAGAATGCTCTCAGATTTCCTAATGTTATTCCAGAAGCTTTTAATAAGATTTACTTATTTTTATTGGAAAGTCAGATTTACAGAGAGAAGGAGAGAAAGATCTTGCATCCACTGATTCACTCCCCATTGACTGCAACAACCGGAGATGAGCCAATCCGAAGCCAGAAGCTTCTTCCAGATCTGCCAAGCGGGTACAGGGTCCCAGTGCTTTGGGCTTGTCCTCTACTGCTTTCCTAGGCCGCAACCAAGGAGCTGGATGGGAAGTGGGGCAGCTAGGATACGAACCAGCACCCATAGCACCCAGGCGCTTTGGCCACTAGGCTACCATGCCAGGCCCTCAGCCAAGCTTTCAATCAACTGTTTTTTAAAATCTACTCAGCATTTTTTTGCTTCTTGTGAATTCTTTTCTAGGAAATAATTAGAGTGAATACTTAAATAAAATAAGGGAAGAAATCCCAAAAGAGGAAGAGGGACAGGCATTCTGGCGCAGTCGGTTCAGCTGCTGCTTCACACTCCAACGCAGTTCCAACTCAAGTCCTGGCTGCCGTGTTCCTGACCCAGCTTCCTGCAGGGGTAGAAAATGTTCAGCCACGAGGTATACAAAGCCTGCAGGGTCATTTGGTCTGGTCCTGCCAAAGGCAACCTCTGATAAAAAATCTCTCTTGGGCCCGGCGCAGTAGCGTAATGGTTAAAGTCCTTGCCTAGAATGCACCCCGGGATCCCATATGGGCGCCGGTTCTAATCCCGGAGGCCCTGCTTCCCATCCAGCTCCCTGCTTGTGGCCTGGGAAAGCAGTTGAGGATGGCCCAGAGCTTTGGGACCCTGCACCCGCATGGGAGACCCGGAAGAAACTCCTGGCTTCAGATTGACACAGCTCCAGCGATTGCTGCCACTTAGGGAGCAAACCATCGGATGGAAGATCTTCCTCTTTGTCTCTCCTCCTCTCTGTAAATCTGACTTTCCAATGAAAATAAATAAATCTTAAAAAAAAAACAAAACTCTGTTTCTGTCTCATCTCTGCCTTTCAAGTAGATGAAAATAATATAAAATTAAGAAAAAAAAAAGAATGAAGAATCAGAACTCAAGAGACCCTGTCTCAACCACAGGAAAATGGTAAAAAGACACTTAAAAGTGTGGAAAATAGGCCCAGCGATTGTGGACTCACAGGTAATCCTGTAAGAATGACCATTTGGAAAATAATATTCAAATACATATTATGCATTTATGCATACACACACACATACTTAAGGCAAAATGTTTGGAGAAAATGAATGGAAGGTTGAACACATTAAATAAATAAATAGAATTTCACTCTGAGGGAAAAAATATATGGAAAAATAAAACTCCTTGGCTTACTAGTGAACAGTTTTATTATTATAATAATAGGGGAGGGAAAATGTGGTAGATGGTATAAAGTAGCTATTTAGACAGTTACAACAGGAAGTTAGTGGCACAAATAAAGTCAGAAATGGTAATACTAGCATAATGTCTGGATTTTAGAAAGCTGAAACTATTGAAACTGCCTCAGACTAGTGTTGTATGATGTTGTGTTTAGAAATTTTCTGTAGTTGTGATTTTGTTTGGTCTGGTAAAAATGACCATTTTGAAGAATTGAAAGCTTGACAGTCAGTACAAAACCAAGTCCGTGTCGCGTAACAGGTGTGTGCAAACGGCAGACCTCACCGGCCCATGCACAGTAGCTTGCAGAGACTCTAGTCTCTGTTGTGAGTTCCTTGTCACTGTCCATCTAGTTCTCCCTGTCCATCACAGAGGACTAGACTGACTCCTGCCAGTTAATGCCAAGTTCCAGATGAGGTTACAAGCTGCACAGGTTGCATAACAGGAAGGGAGGAAGGAAGGACGGAAGGAGAAAAAAAATCCCCTTGGTGGATGGATTTAGAAAATGATTTGCTGCTTTCTCACATAGACAATTCCAGGGAAATTCTATCTGGAATGTACCAACTAGCTGAAAATGGCATCGGATGGCAATTCCCCCCCTCCCGCCTTCCTTCATCATGAGGGTGGCCTGGTGTGACATGTTAGTGGGTCTGCAAGTCAGCCCCAGGGGTAGAGTGAACCAATGGGCATACCAGGCTGACCCATTCCTACACCTGCTCTGAGTTGGCCTTGGGATGTGGTACCACAGGTTCTAGGCAGAGCTGACCCACGGCTCCCATCTGGAAGACATAAAATAGACCAAGTTTCCCTCCTTGCCTACCCCACATCCAGAGAACGGGCTCTCCGACCATCGCCACCATTAACACTTGTGTGGTATTTAAGCCTGGGGTCTACCCCCAGACCACATGAGCCCATGTCTAGACCCACTGTGAAATCTGGTTATAATTGGACCACCAGACCATCTTGCTGTTAACTCTGTCTTTCCTCTTCTCTGTCCCTTACTGTGTTGACCATCACTGTCTAACAGAAGTGACTATGAGCTGCTGTGCGCCCATGCACAGGTGTGCATGGCAGCAGGCCAGCCGCGTGCCAGGACACAGCGGTGAGTGGGGACAGCCTGTGCACTGTTTCAGCCATCAAGGGCCTCTTGATGGGAACAATTGCCTCCTGAACTCCTACGTGGGGAGGATCGCTTGTACTTTGGGCTAGTTGTCGCACCAATTACTGGAAGCATTTTTCGTTGAAAAGAGTTATCTTGTATTTTTTTTTCAGACAGTGAGTCATCTTTAAAACTCCTGTTTGTTTGTAAATGTGTTCCTGTAAAGAGCTGAAATAATGTAAAAGTATGTTTAGAAAGAGTTGGCCTCACCCTAATCCTGTACGTAGGAAAAAAAAGGGTGGGTTGTACAAATGCGTGATACACATGATCTGTCTGTTCGGTTTGTATATGTGTGTGCACAGGCAGGCGCATCCCTATGGTTTATTTTTATGTGTATCCACACACAAGGCAGAGGCCTGTGCCCCTTCATAAGCAGTCATGGTGCTCCACGTAGAGTCGTTGTTCAGTAAAAAAGAGAGGAGCAGAACGCGTGTTGCAAGCCTCGTTTCAGAAGACCAGATCTGCCTCATTCATCCCGCTCGTCCCCTCCTGATAAATATTTACATTCTCTCCCGAGACTTTTGTTATTGTCGCTCTGCTACTTAACTCTCAAGCAAAAACACTTAGTTCAGATCCTAGACGCTCCATTTGCTTTGTACCCTTTGTCGAGTTAATAAAACCGTGTCTCTCAGTGTTCTGATTTGTAAAATGAGAATAAAATTGTTCTTGGAATGTTCCTGTTTAAAAAAATATGTAACAACCTGGGAGATTGTGCACCTGGTGTATAAAACACTTAATGTATGATCATTATGATAGCTATGTGGATATAAACAAATGCCACGTTTTATGCTTTAATTGAGAACATGTTTTTTTTCATGTCTGCGTTCTATCATCGTTGTCATCGTCATTAAAATGACATCAGCTATTCCTAAACAGTTGATCCTCCAGGTAACTTTGAAACCAGCTTTCCACCTACCTCCCGTCAATATGGCAAGCATTTTTAAGAAAAGAAAAAAGTTGCGATTTGGAAGAATTTTTTTTTTTTTTTTTAGGATTTCATTTTTAAAGTTGTCAGAATAGAAAAAAACCCTTAACTTGGAGTCCAAGACTACTGGACGCTCTCATGGTGTCCTTCCATAGCCCCAAGGCCAAAGACAATTTATTTAAACTCTGAGCAGTCACAGCTTCTCACCTAAAAATGGCAGGGAAGAAGCATCCTGGATTCAGCATCGACAATGTGGAAAAGCACTGGGCCAGCATCTTGATCGCAGACAGTTTAACAGGTGTGCCTGCGGGCCAAGGCACGAGTTTTCACGTCCCGGTCCTCAGCGCCATTTGCAGGGGCACCTGGTAGAGCAGGTGTTAGAGCAGGAGCCACACCTGGATGTGCAGGAGGAAGCATAAGCCCCGCGCGCACCCCCAACTTCTCGTGCAAGGTGAGCTGAGCATTCCCAACCAGCACAGGTCAACCAAAGAGAGGAAAGGGCATCTGGACAAACACCGACCGTTCGGTTGCACCGGCGTGTGCCGCCAACCACGCAGTGGACTTCCTGCCGCAGGACACGGCTGACCTTTGGGGAGTCACTGTCTGGATGAGGCTGCCCTTTTAGCAGGACAGAACACAGCTGTTGTTCAGATGTCAGAAGCTAGTTCATGGCCGCGTTTGGCAGCCTGCTCAGGATGTGAACAGTTTGGAAAACAGTCTCCTTCTAGCCTAAAGAAAGACCAGGATGAACAGGATGAAAAAAGGAATTTTTTTGTGTTACCATCAGATTGTTTGGTAATTTTTTTTTTTTGAACAAAAATGAACACTTAGCAACTTGGAAAATGATTGCATGGGAGCAGAGCACGCTTTCAGAGCTCCCTGGGGAGCTATTTCTGGACCAACACGTCCAACAAATGCATTAGCTCACGGGGACATTTCTAGCGCTAGTGTTGACTCTGTCCACGCCTGTTCAGGTAGTTCCCCAATCTGTTTTCTCTCTTTCTGCATTCTTCTTTTACGTCTTCCTATAGGATTATGTATGTGTTCCCTCATTTTCTTAGGCAGCCTGAAAAGGAGGCGAGAAGAGTAGAGCAGAGATCTTAGCAGAATACAAGCGAATCTCAGTGTTAATATCTTAAAAGCAACTTCCTGTCCACCGTCCGGTATTAGAGGAAAAAACTGAGGATATTTTTGTTGTTGTTGTTGTTGTTGATTCTTCCCCACCTCATCTATTTTTATTTACTATTAGTGTTAAACTTTATATGAGTTGGTATAAACTGTCATGCGGATAACCAACCATCGTAACAAAATTGACAGTTTTGGCTGAAAGCTACAGCAAAGGCATTGTATGTTTATTTCATCCGCATTCTTGAAGGATATTTTCACTAGATGTGGAATTCTGGGTTGAAGGTTTCTTTTCTGCCAGACTGAGTGGCAGCGGCCCAACCTCCTGGATCATCTGCTTTGCGTTCCCAGGTACAGTTAGCAGTTGCATTGGAAGTGAAACAACCAGGGCTTGAACCAGCACGTCACAACAGTGACTTTTTGATGTTGCCGTGCAGGTTTAAGGGCCTGGGCTGTTTTTCCTCTGTGTTCTTCGGAGCAGTTAGATGTCTACCTGCAACTTCAAGGGCCTTTTCCGCGATCACCTCCATGCTACTAAGCTCATCCAGTAATTTTTTTTTTTTAAAGATTTATTTATTTGATTACAAAGTCAGATATACAGAGAGGAGGAGAGACAGAGGGGGAAGATCTTCCGTCCGATGATTCACTCCCCAAGTGAGCTGCAACGGGCCGGTGCACGCAGATCCAAAGCCGGGAACCAGGAACCTCTTCCAGGTCTCCCACACAAGTGCAGGGTCCCAAAGCTTTGGGCCATCCTCTACTGCTTTCCCAGGCCACAAGCAGGGAGCTGGATGGGAAGTGGAGCTGCCGAGATTAGAACCGGCACCCATATGGGATCATGGTGCATTCTAGGCGAGGACTTTAGCCGCTAGGCCAGGGCGCTGGGGCCCCTCATCCAGTAATTTTTAAACACTTTTTTTTAACATATTTAAAAATTGTAGTTGGCGCTCTTTTATGGTTTCTATTTCCCTGCCAGGGTTCCGTGTATTTATTTATTCCCATGTATTCGTTTTTTGCATTGAGCATAAGTACAGATTCTTAACGTGCTGGTTGTGCCATGTAGGTTGTTCTGGATTCTCCGTTGGTTGTCTTTTTCTTGAAGCTGTGTTCCTTTTTCCTGTGTCTTCGTGTGTTGATAATTTGGAATTATGTTTTGATCATTGCGTGTATATTTTATTGTGGAAACTGAATTTTGTTTTTCTAGAGAGATTTTTCTTTGGTGGGGGAGGGGGTAGGCAGATCTAGTTTTGTTGCTCCAGTTTGGGTTTTTTTTTGTTGTTGTTGTTTTTTTTTTTTTTTTTTTTTTTTTTTTTGCCTCAGTCAGCAATTAGCTTGATTGAACTAAAACCACAAACTTGTCTCTTGGGCAATCCCTCGCTTCTTGGTTTAGTTATTTTATCCGTTGTGGGGTTACTTCGAGTCAATCCCTTGTCTGTTTCATGGTTCAGAGGTCAGTTGGGGATTTAGGAAGTTTTTATGCAGAACTGGGGTTTTCCCATTTGGGCTGTATACTTCCTGACTTCCTCCTTCCTCTTCAGTGGCTTTGTGTCCCAAAGTCTGTTCCCCACAGACTGTGTGCTTTTAGTGGAGTTTTGCCTGTTCTGTCTGGCTTTATAGCAGGCTTCCACCAGGCCAAAGCCAAGACATGTAGAAATACACTTAGATCTTCAAACATTACCCTTTCTCCAAAGCTGAGCCGTTTTTTTTTTTTTTTCCACATTGCCCTCCCAGGATTATGGTTTTGTGTATTGCTATAATTGACTTCTTCAGGAGAGTCAATCCAATATGACAAACCTACCTATAGGTAGGGGAAAAAAATATCAAACTAGAGGTGGACAAGGTAATACATGAGTTAAGCTGCCTCTTGGAACAATGATATCCCATACAGGAGCACTGCCTTGAACCCTGGGTGTCCTGCTTCCCATCTGTTTTCCAGCTAGTGTGCCTGGGAAGGCAGCAGAAGATGATCCGTGTGCTTGGGTTGCTCCTATCCTCGTGGGCAACCCAAATGGAATTCCTTCCTCCTGGGCTTCGGCCTGGCGCTGCCCTAGCTGCTGTGGCTGTCTGGGACAGGAGCCAGCAAATGGAAACTCATTCTCTCTTACTTTCCCTCTGCCTTTCAAATTAATAAATAACCCTCCAAGAAAATCAAGACAGTAAGGGTTTCTTCAAGCGGATTTACAAGATATCTTTAGGAAGTCCACAGAAAACTCGCATTGTCTTTTCATTCTGGTTTTTTTCCCTTGAACTGTTTTACTATTCTGTCATGTTTACCAGAAAACTCAGTGAATGCTGACTGAATGTGTTTACCTTACCTCAAAAGAAAACAGCCCTGTTGAAGTGTACTTAAGACAGGCATGCTGAACTGTTTGGGGAGTGTGGTGTCTATAGTTTACTTGTAATAGGTAGACCGATGGCTAAAACATCGCTATGTATACCGATAAGTGAAAAAAAAATACAATACAATGTTAATCGTGGAATCCAGGTGGCCTTGCACGTACGTGGCTGTGTTTGAAATTTTTCATAATAAAATCTTAATGACAAAAAGGGGACAGAATGCTTTTTAAATTCAGTCTGTACAGATTCAGTGCAAAGCAGTTAGTTACAGCTTATTGGCCCTTGCTTCTATAAACAGACAAGAAAAAAAAATGATCATGAATGTATTTGGTCTCCGTTTGTTGAGTTACAGTGAGCAAATGACTGTGGGTAACTGATAGAATTCAGACGTTTTCCTTGCCTTCTGGAAACTTGCCATCTAATGAAGAATGGTAGACACACACACAGGGACAGGCATTTGGCGGAGCAGTGACAAAGCCATTTGGGACCCCGTTGGCGTACCTGGATTCAAGTTCCAGCTCTGCGCCTGATCCCAGCTTCTTCATAATGCAGGTCACTGGGTCCCCACCATCCATGTGGGACCCTGTGTTGAGTTCCTGTCGCCTCCTGGCTTCAGCCTGACCCCGGTGGAGACTTTTAGAGAGAATTTAGTGAGTGAAGCCATAGATAAGGGGTCTCCTTCCCCCTCCATCTCTCTGCATTCCAAAGAAAACCAATAAAACCGTTTAAAAACCAAATACCTAGTTGGGCCTCCACACCTACAGGTTCTCCATCCGTGAATTCAACCAACCACAGATTGAAAGCATTGAGAAAAGAAAGTTTCAGATGTACTGAAAATGAATAGGTTGTTTTTTCCATGAACGGTACAACGTAATACCTTGTTCCATGGCATTTTGATTGTGTTAGGCATTTAAAGTAGTCTGGTGGTGGTTTACAGTAGGCGGAAGCGTGCTCATAGGTTATATGCATATATTCTGCCATTTCCTGGAAATGAACTTCTGTAGGTTTTGGAATCCACGAGGGCCCCTGGTACCAGGCTCCTGTGAACGACCGCACAAAGAATGCAGTGCGGATGATACTGCATCCCGCAGGGGAGCCACAGGCTGCTGGGGTGTCGTGCAGGAGAGAGCAAGCATGTGCCCGGGGCTGCGGAGGGCAGAGTATATGCAGGGGACCAACAGGGCAGAGGCCAGCAGCAAGGGAGACAGCACACAAAGGGCACAGGAGCCTCTGGAAATGCTTTGGCTGATGTGAAGTCAAGCCGGGCCCAGATCCTTGGAGACGAGACTTGGGGTTTACTCGGTATGTAGGAGGAGACTGTCTTAGCAAGGGTGGGAAAGGAAGTGTGTTAGCCTGCAGCTGTTTCTGGGGTGTCCAAGAGTGCAGGAAGCCTGGGTCCGAGCCTGTCCATGCCCCTCTCTGCCAGTGTGAGGCTCTATTCCAGTCCCGCCCGTTGTTGGGGTGACAGGACCTGGTCTTCACAGAGAGTGAGGCTGATGGATCTCCTCAGCCCTCCATCTCACTGTGCTCCGTCTCAACTGCTTCGAAGAGCAGTTTTTCCAAATCTACTATGCGTTTCTTTACTTGGTTTTCTTGTCATTTCTGTATTTTTTTTTTTTTTTGAAGATTTTGATTTCATTTTATTTTTATTGAAGTCAGCTAGGGAAAGAGGAGGAGAGACACAGAGGAAGATCTTCCATCTGCTGATTGACTCCCCAAGCAGACGCAACTGCTGGAACTACGCCGATCCGAAGCCAGGAGCCTGGAGCCTCTTCTGGGTCTCCCACGCAGGTGCAGGGTCCCAAGGCTTTGGGCCGTCCTAGACTGCTTTCCCAGGCCACAAGCAGGGAGCTGGATGGGAAGCAGGGCCGCCGGCATTAGAACCAGTGCCCACATGTGATCCCAGTGTATGCAAGGTGAGAACCAGGCTACCACCCGGCCCTGTTTTGTAGTTTTGATTTGCTCTATTGGCTAACTCTTTGTTTTTTGAAAGCCTGGCTTATACTATTAGGTTATATTCGCAATAACATTGCTTTTCACAAGTCTGGGAAATTTCAAGCTTTTCAACTTTCACACTCTGAAAAAAGACTGTTCTGAGCCTGGCGAAGGCCTACAGCGTGGGGCCCAGGAATGATGCATGTATTACAGCTGAATATAATTTCAACTGTACAATAGTTATGTCATTCTCCCACTGCCCACATTCAAGGCGGAATGTGTAAGGAAACAGGATCTTCAAATGGTATAGGGCTTCATACTTTTCGTATCCTCCCAATAGTCTCACAGTTAGTTCTGGGGAACTGGGCGAACACAGTCAGCATTTACTGGTGGGGTGAGTTCTCAGGAAGCCCCCGAGGCAGAGTCTCCTGGGAGAGCTTCTTCTAAGAAGAGGGTGGGCCCCAGTCAGTCAAGCAAGGCACTTGACCTCTGTTGGCAAGTTCAGCACGCTGTCCCAGAGATCTTGCATTTTGCAGAGTATTGCGCCAAAGTGTCTGATTTCTGGCCGACCAGCACACAGCAGGAGTTGAAGCCGTGTGTGCTGTCCAAATCATGATGGTGGTATTAGGTTGAATCATATGAAACTGCTGTTTCATTAGGTAAACACGTTTCACAGGTTGGCAGTGTCGCATGGTTTAACCTGACAATAGAAGCAGTAATATCAATTACTGCTCGTGTGTTTAGATTAACTTATTTTATTTGATAGGCAGATTTATACAGAGGAGAGACAAAGAGAAAAATCTTCCATCTGCTGCCTTACTCCCCAAACAGCCACAATGACTGTAGCTGAATCACACAGGAGCCAGGAGCTTCTCTGAGATCCCCACACAGGATGCAAGGTTCCAAGGACTCGAGCCATCCTCCACTGCCCTCCCATGCCGCAAGCTGGATCAGAAGTGGAGCACTTGGGACTAGAACCAGCATCCTCATGAGATGCCAGCGCTTGCCGGTAAAGGATTTGCCTGTGGAGACATCAAGCCAGCCTGTGTTCCTATTTGTGCTAAGTGTTTCTTATAGAGCCGTACACACACACACATCTCACACATTCCGATTTTGTTAAATGGTATTCTTTGCTGCTGTGACCTGCTTTTGAGGCATTTAACAAATATGTGATATATGCCCAATATATCCAGCAAGCAGTCATTAAAACCTTTCTTTTCAGTGTGGAGGGCAGGAGATGCAAGTGAACTCCAACAATTAATTGATTATAAATGATGGCAGGTTGAGGAAAGCAGCACACGATGATAGGAAGTGTCAGATTGGACCTAGTTTTAGCTATGCTCCAGAGAGGCCTCCTGCGGGAGGCACCTTTAAGGAGTGTTTAGGCAAAGAAAGCAACAGGTGCTAAAACCTTGCCGTATGAATATGCTTGGAATGACCCAGGCATGTGTGGAATTCCAGTAAGGGAGGGAGGCTGGGAGGGAGAGGGAAGTAACTTGAGATGAAGGTACCAGGGCATGACCAGGTTATAAAGGGGCAGGTTCCAGAGAGAGGGCCATGAAAGCCCTGTTGTTTTGGACACACAGAGATGCAGCGTAGGCTATGAAACCTCATGGTCTGAGACATAAACTTGACCAGCATATAGATGATACTTAAGCTCCTGTGGGGGAGAGAAAAGCAGGAGATTGCAGGCAGCCTTGAAGGATGCACTCAGAAGTGATTGTCATGCCTTCAGTAGCCACCCTCCCTACCCCTGGGTCTGTAGTCTAGAACCACCTTGGCCTACCCAGTTGGTGTGATCCCTGTGGGAGCCGCACATGCAGGTGCTGCCTGCTCCATGACCTGATCCGTGGACTGTGCTGTGGGCTGAGCCAACCAGGATGCTTACTCTGGAGTCTGAGCTCTGGACAGGCACTGTGCTATCAGGTGAGCCAGCAGAAGCGCTTCAGTGTGAGCATCCGAGAAGACATCAGAGGACTTCCTGTGAATGAAAAGCTGTGCTGCTGTTGAGCCATACCTCCCGAACTGTGTGCCTGCCAGAGAGCGAGGCAGCTGAAGGTTGTGGCAGGTGATGGCACGTTTCTCCTTGGGTTTCAGAAGCTGGGGGCATATCCTAATGAAATATAGAAGGTGTTAAAAATTAGGAGGGTGAAATAGCTAACGGAGGACAACCCGACTCTGATGATGTCCTGAACACCAGGATCAACTTTGAAGCAATGGAATCCTACATGTTGGGATTCGTGAGAGTCACTTTCCGATGAAGAATGACATGCTTAGCTTTTCCCATCACGTGAATTTGAAGAAAGAAAAGCTTGTTCATGGAAGCTATAGAAATCATATCACATATAGGAAAGTACAGACTTCAAGTCACCCGAAATACCACCGCTTCGAACTTAACCACCATTTTCTTTATGTATGCTTATATATAAACATCGTAAGAGAATCGGTTCAGCTTAGCAAACCACCCATCTGCTCCCAGGAGTGCCATAAAGCCAAAGGTCCTAGCGTTTCCTCATTTTCTGTCTTGGAGACAGGACTCTTCTGAGTTCCTATTTGTTATGGTTGAAGATCCTGACACGTGGCTAAGCACCCTGCCTGGCCTAACGGTAATAGCAGGCACTGCTATTTGTCAAGCACTCGCTATGGTGGGTCGAGCGCTCTGCCTCCATCATCTCCTTTGCTGTGTGTACCTCTTGTTCTGAGACCAGGGAGCAGGGCTGCTGGTCACATGACGTGTCCTCGGCACATGACGTTCATCCTTGTGGTTGCAGCGGCTGCTGCGGGCTGAGATCCTGACTCCGAGTAACCCCGGCAGGAAGGAGACACACACAGAAGGGAAAATTCTTCCGACTCAGTAGAGCAACGTGTGTTTTCATTCTCAACTTGCGTCTCACTGGCCACAACTCTGTCCCGTGCTCACTTAGCTGCAAACTGGGGAGAAGCTCCAGTGGGGCACGTTGCCATCCCTCAAGAAATCAAAGTTCTATGCGGGGGGGAATAAACGGAGGGGGATCCATCAGCCTCTACTTCAGCAACTCTGTTTAGTCAGTTTCCGTCTGCGATAGTGTCTCCCTCTTCGGCTTCAAGCCTTTGATTTTACAGGAGATCTAGCTTGTTTGTTTCTGGGGACAGGAACTCCTACCCCCCAGGGGCAGGCGGATCTCCACCTGAGTCACAGCAGTAGACAGCACACCTGCCATGGGCCTCGAGGTCTTAGCTGCCCCACACACACACACCCTGGCACCTCTTGTCCAGATGGCACCATGAGCTCCAACTGTCACCTTCCCTCGCATCCCCACTTCTGCAGTTCCTCTTCCTGTGGAGTCTTCTAGGCGTAGAGGCCTTTGCTCACGTCTTCCTCTTGCTTCTGCTATTTCCGACTCAACTAATGTTTCTGCTGCACCCCCAAAAGACGTGGCATCAGCGGCCACCCATATCAGATCGCTGCAGTGTAGCAGGGCCTTGCGCCAGGTACCAATGAGGCTTGGGTCATGTTATACGGCCACTTTCTTGCACGGAAGCCTGCCAGAGCTGTAGAGAGTGCTTGGCGGACCCAACATGCCCTCCAGTGTGTGACCTCAGAGTCTGGGATGTACCAGGTTGCATAGCTCTCGTGGTGCCATGTGCTTGGCAACCCGTGGGAGCTGTGCTGCTAGAAACCCCCTTCCCTTCAAGTTGAGCACCATGACCGTACTCATTCCCAAAGTGAGCTTCAGTTGTTTGAGACTCCTTGAGATGGTGGTGGGCTTCTGGTTATCTGGCTGTGAGAGAGCCAAGTACATGCCTGGGCCACTGTATTACCAAGCCTGGGCAACAGGGGAGAGAGTGTGCTGTGAAAATATGGAGGAGAGGACCGGGAGGCAGGCCTTACCTTTAGTAAACAAAGTGCTGTTGGCCGCAGCTCTGTCCCAGGCTCCCAAGAGATGAGGGGCAGGGTGGGAATGTGTGTGCACTTGACTTTGAAACAGTGACTCACTGGAGAGCCCTTTTGTTGCTGTTGTTACAGCTGCTGCTACTGCTGTTCGAGGTGCGAGGCTGGCTTCGGAGGTTGGGGGTGGGGCGAGGGCACACGGGATATGAGAGCTTACGTTTAGCAGGCAGTGGAGGAGAGCTGGGTGAATGAGGCTGTGCTGTATTTTGTATTGGCTGTAGTTTGTTTGGGTGATTCTTGATGCAGACACAGAGAACACAACCAGGCCTGTAAGAGTCAGACCCAACTTAGGCAAGGAGGGCCTTGCTGGCACTGGATCATCACCAGCCAGTCCGGGAGAACATACGCTGCAAAAGAAGAGGTGTCGTGTTGGTCACATGCCACTTGCTGGGTTCCCCTTGATTTGAATTCTGAGGTGACTTCACCAGGCACAAGCTCCGAGCAGACACGCGTCTTGTCCTCTTGCGTCCGTGCCCTCCGCTGACAACCAACCGTAGTCAGGGTGCCACCGCGCAGCTGCCCTGGCTGGTGCCAAACCCCAAGCCAGCCTGCACGGCTGCTGTTGCCAAGTTGTCGGTTTATTGGAGCAGCCCACGTGGGGGCTATAATAGTTTGAGCAGAAAATAACTGGATGACTCCGCCTGCCTGCCAGGATCCACGCCGCACGCTCCTGTCATTTCAGGACTCCTCCTGCACCTTTTACACTGGCATAGGAAAGCTGCGCGGTTTACCTCTTGCACGGGAGAAATGCTGTAAAGTTGGTTGCATAGGCTAGCTTGCTCTCTGACTTCCTGTAAAGTTATCCCCAGAAGAAACCTTGAACTGGATTATGTCACATTTGCGTGTTGAAGCAGTGAGCAAAGGCAGATTGCGGAGAAGAGCCAAGCCAGTTTTGTCAACTGTTTAGCACTCATTCGCTTTGGGGTAGGGCTCTCCTTCTGCCCCTTCGCAGGTGCACAGGAACAGGGGTGGTGCAGTCTGTTGGGCCTTAGAGGAGTGGACCCACCACGTGAATGAAAGATTCCGGGGACCTAACCTCACCCAGGGTGAGAAAGAAGCTGGCAGTGTGAAGAGCTGTGCAGAAGGAGAGCTCTCCATCACTTGGTGGGAACCCACAGGGGAGCTTCCTGGCTGGAGCACCAGCCCACCTGAGGCCTGCCTGACCAGCACCTGTGCATACCAGACTATGCCCAAACCCTGTGCGGCTGTGTCTTGAAGCTCAACCCGTGACTCTGGGCTCAAGACTCCTTTTTACAGAGAAAACATGTCTGTGATGTGAGTCCTTCCTTCCACGCACGTGCCTGCAGCACATCTCACTGTTGCATCCTTCTCGGATAGGGCAAAACTATTTCTCTCTCCATCCTCACATGCCAGATGCAGCGTACAGCCAGCTCCCAACCAGCTCTCCTCCTGATCATCCTCTACATAGCCTCTGCGTAATTTGCCAAAACGTGCTGCTGTCTAATCACGCCCGTGCTCTGCTTGGAAGTGTCAATGCCTCCTCACTGCCTACGGAAACTACAAGAGCGCGGGAGGACTTCCTTTCCGATGGGGCCCCCACTGCCTCTCCGAGTCTGTTCCACTCTGTTCTGCCCACAGCTCCAAACACAGGAACTCAGCAAACATTTAGAGATGCAATGAATGAATACACAATTCGGGAGTCTATTCTGTGGTGGGGTTAATTTTTTAGTTACGGGACCATCATACCAATATCACTGGGAGATTAATCACCGATGGTCTTTTTACAGTTTTCTTGATGGAAGCCTGTCGCACAGAGTTGGGAAACCTGCCTTACTTCATAAAAAATGGGGGGGGGGGCAAAGTTTATAAAATATATAGAGGAAACCGCAACTCCAGTAACATTTTGATCTTTCCTTTCGAATACGTGGCTCCGATAATGCCTACCAAAATGATTTCAATGATTTGTTCTTTTTTTAGCCAGCCAGCTCTCCAGTCAAATTTAAACAGGCTTGGAAGAACATGTGATTTTTAAAATATCCTGGAGTATTTTTCCAGGCCTGGGCAACTCGTGGGTCAATGCACAGCTATTTCTGTGTGCAAGTGAGGTGGGGGTGGCCGGTCTTTGCACTGAAGGCCGGGCGCTGGGTGTTTGCGCTGAGCCACGGGGTGAAGCTTGTGGCAGAGTTGGGCATCACTGCAGAGCTGCTTCTGTTTGCAGATCCACCTTTGTTTGCGTACCTATACCTGCCTCAGACAGGTGTTTTTGGTTCCCCTTCTCCCCCACATTCTGGTCCCTTTAAATGGTGAGACCCTTGATTCCCATGTCAGAAGTGCCACCCATATGTATAAGCAGGGTAGACGTTAGGGGAGTGTAGGCTATACTAATGATGAGGTAGCTTGGGAATATACCATCCCTGTCTTCTTCAGGCAGAAATCAATTCCAATTGATTTGAAAGCCTGCTCATTTTCAAGGTTGACGGGGGAGGAGTGCACCAGTAGCCTGGGATTGCATTCCCAGTTTAGCTCTGCCACTCTGTCTTGATCTTCTGGCCCAAACCTTTCCCCAGAAGCACAGCACCTTTGAAGTTGGGAGGCGGGTTTTTAGTTCCTGTGCCTGCTCTTCGGTCTGCCCCTGCAGGCCTCCTCCCCCACCTCTACTCCACCCAGCCCTGGAAGCTGACCAGTAGGAACCAAGTGAATGGGCTTCCTCACTTCCTGGCTCACTATTGTGTTCTTTGCCCCCGGGGGTGGGGGGGACATCAACAGGAGGTTGGAGGAAGTGTTCATTCTCCTCGCTCACCCTTGGCATCACTGAAGGCCTGGCCACAAGCGGGCGGCCCTCTCTCCGCTCATCCCTTTTTCAGGGTCTCCCTCACCCTTTTGGTTTGAAGAGTTGGAAGTGTGCTACTAACCATGGCCCCAGACCATTGCACTTTGGACCCCACTATTAATGGTCTCCTTATTAAAAGCTCCTCCAATTACCCATTTTGAGAGGGCCATCTGTTTCCTGCCAGAACCCTGGCAGATAAGATTCCTAAAATCTTTCTAGTTCCAAATAAAAATGACTGTGGGGAGGGAGGAGCTGGCCCTTAGGGAGATGGTGGGGGGGCTCCCTGGATGGTTCAGCAGGAACCTGGAAGGGAAGGGCTGGGAGAAGTACCACTTCTTTATCACAAAGTCCTTGGGGTAGGATTTGCTAGTGCCCCTGATGGCACAAACCTTAGACCCCTGGTTCCTTAGCCTACTCAGAAGGTGTACTGCCCAGTGTGGTGGAGAGAAAAGGGTAGGCCACAGTTGGCCTAACCGAGGCTGGACTGTCCCTCCTACTATGTCCTGCCTATGTGGCTTTGGGCCCTCACCCTATTCTATCCTAAGCAAAAGCCAATGGCACCCACTGTGGTCTACATACAGTTCTTATGACTGACAAATGGCAGAGTCTGTAACTGCTTGGTTCAGTGCAAAACTAAACAAGAGTTCCAATCCAGATCGGTGTTTTGCTGCAGTTGGGGGGAGGGGTGGAGGTCATAGACAAGGTCATTGAGCTTCCTGTGGGTGTCATCCCTCCCCCTGTGTCCCCCTCCCCCCCCCCCCCGCCCCCAAGCCTGCTGCCTTTCCCTCTGGCTTGGAATGTATGCACTTTGCTGTGACCTCCATGGCTCTCGGGGTGTCAGCTTGAAGATCAAAGCCTGACCTCGGAGATACCAGGTTACAACCAGCAGCATCCCTGGAATTTGCATTCTGGCCCTGAAGGTCTTGGGTGACCCTTTACAGCCTTTCTAAAAGCAGCTACTTCAAAATAGGTCTAAGGGGACAGAAAGAAAAGTAAAGATATTTTTAAACTTATAGGTTCCTAGTTAGTAAGAGAGCCTTCTTGACATGCAAGAACCGCACCTTCTTCAAGACTCCCTGCAAACAGTGAAGTTTTATCATAGTGCTACTTATGTGAGCGCATGCGCATGATGTGTAGAGGGGGCGTGGAGTTGGAGGAGAAGCAGGAAAGAGTGGTAGGTTGGGAGGGAAGAGCCACCCCAAGCTATGTCCACCATGGTGTGTCTGCTGCCTAGATTCAGTTGCCCTGCGTAGGGCAGCGTGGGGTAGCCTTAGGGACGGAGTGCTTTGTGGGAAAAGTAAGGATGAGAGGCACAGACAGATGATTTTTTTCACGAATTATAAACAGATGTCATGGCAACACATGGCGTATACCTATAAACGTTGAGACACACTTGGAAGCAGGTACTATGGCACAGTGTCCTAAGCCATCGCTGCCACAACAGCAGCCCATGTCAGCGCCCCAGCAGAGTTCCCAGCTGCTCTGCTTCTCGAGTATCCCTGCTGAGGTCCCTGGGAAGGCAGCAGAAGATGGCCCAAGGACCTGGGCCCCTGGATGGAGCTCTGGGCTCCGGGTTTGGTCTTGGTCCAGCCCTCCCTGTTAAAGCCTTTGCAAAGTAATTAGCAGGTGGGACATCAGTCGCTCTCTTTGCGTGAGCACAGCGCTCTCTCCAGAGGGGCAAAACAAACAGGGCCTTCCGTTGTTCCTTGTAAAACTCTGAAAGCTCCTACTGTGTGGTTTGCCTGGTCCTTCCCGGAACCCTCAGCACAGCAGCTACAACCACAGTGTCCTTTATAGGGTCAGGACACGCAGTACACATGCTGTGCGAAAGCCACATGAAATGGAGGATGCTGCAAGCTGCCCTTCAGGTTTCTGGAAGCTCACTATTCAGGCGTCCCTACCCGGTGGGCCCAAGTCCATCCCAGCAGGCAGGAGCATCCCAGAGGTGGTCTTTTGTTAAAAAACAAAACAAACAACCAAAACCTACCTTGTAGAACATGCAAGCTGTGGCAAATGCGTAGAGCTAGAGGCTACACAAAGCATTTTTTTTTTTTAAACAATGCAGCCTCATTTCTCTTTTTGATGTATTTGTTCCTCGTCTCTTTTCGTGGGTAATTGTTTTTGCACGAGTGCTGTCACGTGGCTACGTGGTCACAAGTTACGTAAGTCACATGTTTATGTCCCTGTCCTCATTTTTGCTTCCTAATGTTGCAGAGAACAGATCTTCTCATTTTGCTGCATAGAACCTGCCACCATCATTCTTAACGGCTGAGTAATATTTTATTGACTAAACATGTCAACAGTATTAGCCATCACTCTTTATTGTGGCATCAGGACTGCCGGAATATACAATACACAAATATAAATATAAAATACACAGACGTATCAAGTGTCTGTTGGCACAGGTTACTATATTGCCTTCCCAAAATAATAGCAGTAATTTATAATTGCACTAGCAGTTTGTTTTTATGCCAATATTATAATCTGTAAGTTCCTCTCACTGTAATAACTATCGTGTATTGATTTTATTTTTTGCATTTCTTTGAGGTTGGAATGCTTCCAAGTGTTTTAGATGTCAGTATTTCTGCTTATATTACTTCTGGGAGCTGGTCTTGGGTTTTTCTCTTCAGTTCACATGCAAACTTTACCCAATGCTAATATTTAGTCTTTGTCACAATTGTTTGTCTCTATCTTATTTTCTCTTTAAAAAAAAGGGGGGGGTTATTTGATATCTTTATTTTAAAGGCAGAGTGGCAGGGCCTGGCACAGGAGCCAGTGGCCAAAGTCCTCTCCTTGCATGCACCGGGATCCCATATGGGTACCAGTTCGTGTCCCAGCTGCTCCACTTCCATTCCAGCACCTGCTTGTGGCCTGGGAAAGCAGTCAAGGATGGCCCAAGCCCTTGGGACCCTGTACCTGTGTGGGGGAATCTGAAAGAAGCTCCTGTCTTCAGCTCAGCTCAGCTCTGGTCATTCTGGCCTCTTGGGGAGTAAACCAGTGGATGGAAGCTCTTTCTGTCTCTCCTCTCTGTAAATCTGACTTTCCAATAAAAATAAATAAATCTTTCTTTTTGTTTGTTTTTAAGAGTGACAGAAAGAGATCTCATGTGCTAGCTCAACACCCGAATACTCTCAACTGAGATGATGCCAGGCGAAAGCCAGGAGCCAGGAACTCAGTCTGAATCTCCCACTCACGTGATGGGGACTCAGCACCTGAGCTTCCAAGACACCTGCTGCTTCCCAGAGAACATGTGAGGGAGAAACTAGGTTGGAAGCAGAGGTGGAGTGGCATCCCAGGGGCTCGGGTATGGAACGTGTCATCCCAGGCACCAGTTTAACACATTATACCACAATGCCCACCCCTGTTTTCCCTTTAAACATATCATATTAGGTTCTTTCCTTTAAGGAAATTGGTACTGATTCATTGTGTCTACTTTTGCCTTGTTGGCTATATAAAAATCAACCTTTTTGGCTAACTTTAAGAAAGAACATTCTAGAAACAAACACATCTGATTGAGTGTTTTGAAGCCAACGTTTGGCTCCCTGCCCCTGTGGTGTCCTGGCTGAGCCAACCCCTGCTCCACGCACACTCCAGGCCTCGCTGTTGGCATCTATGCCATGGGGGTGTGGCCCGGGATGAGGAATAGACACCAGTACAGTAAGTGCCAAGGAAACCCCGGGGCGCTTCCTGCCCCCTTGCCCTCAGGAGAGAGGGCTGAGCAAGCAGGTCTTTCAGGGTTGCTCAGGGGCTGATTCAGTGCTCACCCCAAGGCCCTGAACTGGCTGTTTCCTCCCTGCAGGGAGGCTGGGACTGGCAGCAGTCTTGCTTCTTGCCAGTAGCTGTGAACAGTGGGGCTGTTGTTCTGGTAACCAGCTCTATGTTTTTTCGTGGTATGTTGATGTTCTTTCAAACCAGCAGCAGGAGAGAAAGAAAGAGCCCTGTGCATGGGCCAGCTGAGTTCCCTCACCCTCCTGCAAGCAAGGCCGTGGGTGACCTTGTAACCCCCAGGGACCCTGGTGGGACTAATGTGACCTTGGATGCCACGACTCCTGCTGCCACACAAGGGAGGTCCTGGAATTCCTAAGTCCACCAGTGCTTGGTAAATGCAAGACTCGTGCCTAGGCACCAACAATCATGGATTTTTAAACATTAAACTCTTGATTTCCCACAAAGTGAATGTATCACACCTTCTGTTCTCAGAAGAGGGATGCAGACATGAGCGCTGGAAGCAGGCTGCCTGGTCTCACATTCCTGGTGCCTCTTAGCCAACTGGCTCTGACTTTGGTCTCCTCATCAATAACATGGGGGCGAGGAGGGGGCGATGAGAGTAACAGCTGCCTCCTAGGGCCATGCTGAGGAGAGATGAGGTCAGTGAGCGAAGCATTACCGGAGTTTTAGCCACATCGCCCTACAGTGGCGTGAAGAGTTTACTTAAAAAAGTCCCACTGAATCCGTAATTCTCAGAGGTCAAACTGTGTTCTTGCAGCGACACATGGGTGCGTTTCATTATCAAGGTCATTTGGTGAACTGGGTCGGCTCCTTAGACTAGGTTGAGAGCACAAATTAATGAAGATTCACTTCATGAGGAGTGGCCATTTGGTGCAGCTGTTTGGAGACACCATTTGGGATCATGTGCCATATTTTTGCCATATTTTTTAAGGCTTATTTCTTTTTATTTGAAAGATTTAAAGAGAGAAGGAGAGAGAGAGATTGTAAATGTCAAATGGCTATAGCGGCTGGAGTTGAGCTGATCCTAAGCCAGGAGCTTCTTCCAGGCCTCCCTCCATCATGGGTGCAGAAGCCAAAGCATTTGAGCCATCCTTCACTGCTTCCTCAGGCCACAAGCAGTGAGCTGGACGGAAAGTGGAGCAGCCTGGACTAGAACCAGCACCCATGTGGACATCCCATATTGAAGTGTCCCTTGGGTTCGGGTCCAAGCCCTGTCTTCAGGCCCAGTTTCCTGGAGTGCTGGCTGAAATTCTTAGGTCTCCACCACCCACGCAGGAGGCCCAAATTGAGTTTCTGACTCCTTGGTTTGGCCTGGCACCAACCACTGCTGTTGCAGGCAAATACGTGAAAGGCAAAAAAAAATTTGCAAGACTGCATGAGATGTGTTTCTGTAATTCATAAAATATTGTAACATAAATGTTTTCTTTTTATCGGCCTGGGTCTTTGAAATGTGGAGCATACACTCATGAAGAGAAGTTGGCTTGCTGCTTGCTGGAATAAGTGCTCCTTTGTGGCTGGGAACCACACAGGCTGAATGACTCCGTGCCACCCAGTGGGGGCTGGTGGGAGGACGTGTGAGTGAACTCACCATGTGTGAATGTGGTCCCTGCCACCAGAGGCAGTGAGGTGATAGGTCAGAGCTCTTCATCCAGCTCTGAAGTTTTCAAGGTTGAGGTGGCCACAGCTGCCCTGGCTGGGTGGCTGCAAGCAACCCTGCGAGAACGAGTTGACTTCCAGAATCCTTCATATGGGTGCTCTGCTAAGCAGATGTAGGGAGGGCTTCGAGTGGGCGTTTACTGTCGCTTCAGCCACTCAGCTCCCTCCCCTCTTCCAATCTGATTCTCAATGGAGAGCAACTTGGTTTGTTGCTGTCCTCAGAAAGTCAAAGGCCAGGGTGAGCCCGCGCATGTGGTTCATGGAAATGGCCCCGCCTGCTTCCCCATGGCATGGCCGGCTAAATTGGAGGAGACTACTCCTGAGTTTCACCCCCCAGGGACGAGGAGCGCTACTGACTTGAAAGAACCCCTTGCAGCTCATCTGGAATCTAGAAGCTGAATGAAAACTGCAGGTGGTGTCATCCTTTATATTATCCAGCAAGAAATGGCAGAGGACCCCCAAGCAGGGCAGTGAGATCTGGGAGGGAAGCCCCTTGCAGGAAACAGAACTGGGTAGCGAGAGCAGGGATGGCTCTCATCAGACATTCGAACTCCCCTGCACACCTATGAGAATCTCCTCCAGGAAACTGCCTGGGTTTTGTGGGAGAAAAATGTTTGTTTTTCACATGTTAGTAGTTTTCTAGGACAGGTTTCTGATGCTCTTAGTGGGAAAGGCAGGATAGAGGCAGGGAGTGCCAGTAGAGACATTCTGATAGGCACACAAGTTCAAAACTGTCACCAGGGAAACCTCTTTAGTTAATTACGGTTTAGCATATTCTATGACTTTTTTTTTTTTTTAAAGATGTACGTATTCATTTGAAAGGCAGAGAGAGGGAGACAGAGAGAGAACATATCTTCCATCTGCTGGCTCACATCCCAAGTGCCTGTACAACAGCAGGTCTCCCCATACGCTGGCAGGTACACAAACACAGGCCATCATCTGCTGCCTCCCAAATGATGCATTAGCAGGAAGCTAGGCCAGAAACAAAAGGTAGGGCCTGGCACAGTAGCCTAGTAGCCAAAGTCCTCGCCTGGTATGCACTGGATCCTGTACGGGGGTGCTGGTTTGTATCCCAGCTCCTCCACTTCCCTTCTGGCTCCCTCCTTGCAGTCTGGGAAAGCAGTGGAGGATGACCCAAAGCCTTGAGACCCTGCACCCACGTGGGAGACCTGGAGGAAGCTCCTGGCTTCGAATCGGCTCAACTCTGGCCTTTGCGGACACTTGGGGAATGAACCAGTGGATGGAAGATCTTTCTCTGTCTCTCCTCCTCTCTGTAAATCTGACTATCCAATAAAAATAAATACATTTTTAAAAATAAATAGAAGAAACACAAGGTAGCCAGAACTCTAACTGGCACTCTGATATGGGCCAAGTGGAAGCTTGTTGTGCCACAATGCCAACCCCCATCTATAGCTTTAAAACATTCCAAATTATAGTGTATTTGGAGAGACTAAGGACAGGATCCTAAAGTCCTTTTATAACCCTCATGGTGGTATACGAATAGGCGGTGTGCCTCTCGCTACATTCAGCGCTGGCCACTGCTCCCTTCTAGGCCTGAGCAAAGCAAGGTAACCCAGGCCCCACCAGCTTTGCCCGCCTTCTCAAGGAGCAGACACTAGTCAAGACTCAAATCTGGATGGCAAGATGAAGGCTAATTCTTGCCTTATCCTTGGAAAGCAGAAGGGACATGTTTTGGCTTCCTGGAAGATTGTCTTGCTTTGGGGTAGATGTGAGAACGAGGGAGACCTTGAATACAAGAAGTGCTTATTCATCTGCTTATTCTGATTCCAAATCAGAACTTTGTTGTCCTGTTCCCACCACCTCATTCTACGGAAGAAGAGGCTGTGGTCCCAGAAGCCAGGTGACACTGATCTCCTGGTGGAAACAGAGATGCTGACGCTTGGCTGTGAGCTTTCTGCTTGACCCCATTGCCCTGCTGGTCTCCTCTGCTGGAAAGGGCTCTGTATTGTGGTTTAGCAACCCATAGAATAAGTCTGGCTCTTTGTAGTTGCACAAAAATGAACAAAGAAAAAACGGATTGCATGGAATTCTCCTGAGATTGTGTAGACAATCTAAGGCGAGAGCTGACATCCTACCCATGTTAAATTTTCAAAGACCATGAGTGTACTGTATCTTCCAGCTTACTCGTGGGCATTTAAAATGTTTCAAAATTATTTGAGTTTTTCTGTTAGCAGCCTTTGGACTTACTCCTTGTGTCTCATAGATTGCTGTTAGTGTGCCTTACAACTGAAACATTTTTCCCCCTCTTCTAAACATTGACTGTATTCTCCAAGTACCCCTTCTATTTCACAAGGAACAGTTGACTTCTGAAATGTATCCAGGGGCTCGTGAATTTGAAGTGTGCATCATTTCTGTCTGTGAATGAGAGGTTTTGTTTGTTTGTTTATTTGTTTGTCTCCTTGGGCCTTTCTTTCCCCAGTGTGGGGTTGAGTGGACGCCTTGGTACTACCAATCCTTGTCTTGTATTTGTTCCAGCAGGAAATCCTAGGTAGTTCACTATCAAGCATAGTGAGTACTGCAGTTGACAGCATAGTGAGTACTGCAGTTGTTAAATGCCACTTAACAGATTGAGGAAGCCCCTGGCCACTCCCAGTTTGCAAGGAGTTTTGTCACTAGTGGATGTTGAATCCCATCAGATTGCTTTTCTGCATCTGCAGGTGTATTCATTTGATCTTCCATCTGTGTTCTGCCTGTATGACCACTTATCTTCCTCCAGGAAAATCCACTTGCGTGATACAGTACCACGCGTACACATTTTAACATTTTGTTTTATAATATTTTATTCAGAATTTTGCTTACGAGAAGATTTCATTTATTTGAAAGACAGGATTACAGATAAAGGGGGCGGGGGGAACCCTTGTCGTATCCACAAGTTCACTCCCCAAATGCCTGCAACAGACAAGTTTCGGCCAGGCTAAAGACAGGAGCCGGGAAGAACTCCGTTTGCGTCTTCTACATGGTGCAGGGGCCCAGGTACCTTAAGCAGCATCTGCTGCCTTCCCGGGAGCTGGTGTGTAAGCAGGATAGCCCGGACTTGAATTGGCATGGAACTCTGAACTGGGATGCTGCATTGTAAGTAGCAGTTTAACTCACAGTATAACAACACTGGCTTTAGTGTAGCTGGGTTTTTTTTTTTTTTTTTTTTTAATTCCACATCTGATAACACTTGTATTTGTAGTTACTGTGAGCTGTTTCTATTGCCAAATGTTTTACTTACCATACATTCATATTGTCTTCTATCCTCGTATGCCTGGCTATGCTCCAGTGAGTGGCAGACACTCGCGGAAATGAACCTGGGCCCTTTGCAACTTTTCCGTTCTCCAGGGAGAACTTCCGCGTGCACTTGGGCCTTCTGCTACCTAGTGCCCTTGTTTTGCGTTTTTAAGGATAAAGAGGTCTTTCTACCTGTGAGAGAAACTTGTCTGCTGGTGGTTTGTCTTTGCACTTAGTCTGCCTGGCTCCACAGGCTGCCCAGTGTGCTGTCCAGCTTCTCAGACTCTGGGCCACCTCTTCCGGAAGTGGCCCATCTTTGCTGGGAAAAGAATGTCCACTTCTCCGGATGTCGCCCTTCTGAATGTTGGACACAGTATTCCTCACTATCTGATACTTTTCTGTAACTTCAACAATTTGTAGGAAAAATTTCCCAGCTTTTCTCATTGTTCCCAGTAGGAACATTATCCTGAATTATGTATGATAACAGTATTTTGATCTTTTTTAAATGTGGTGCCTTTACTCACATGGTGCTGGTTGTAGATTGAATTCTGCTCCCATGAAAGATCTGTCAAAGTCCTAACTCCACCATCTACAACCTTATTCAGAAATAGGTTATTGTAAGTATATAGTACTGGTTGAGTAACCCCTATGCAAAGTGCTTGGGACCAAAAGTATTTTAGATTTTTGGATTTTTACGATTTGGAAAATTTACATATGGAAACTAAGATATCTTGGTTACACAAACCAAGTAGAAACATGAAAATCATTTATTCGTTTATGTCTCATATATACCTCAAGCACGTAGCCTGAAAGTAATTTTACACAGTATTCTTAGTGTGCCTTGTATTCCAACTGTGAGCTCTTCTGCGAAGCCAGATGTGGGATTTTCCACTTGTGGTATTCCATCAGCTCGTTAAAAGCTTCAGGCTTTGGAGTGTTCTGAGTTTGGTATTTTCAGGTCAGGGCATGTCGTTAAGGTCAGGTCATACTGGGGCCCGGTGGCCTGGCCTAGCAGCTAAAGTCCTCGCCTTGAACGCCCCGGGATTCCATATGGGCGCCGGTTCTAATCCCGGCAGCTCCACTTCCCATCCAGCTCCCTGCTTGTGGCCTGGGAAAGCAGTTGAGGACGGCCCAAAGCTTTGGGACCCTGCACCTGCGTGGGAGACCTGGAAGAGGTTCCTGGTTCCCGGCTTCGGATCGGCGTGCACCGGCCCGTTGCGGCTCACTTGGGGAGTGAAACATCGGATGGAAGATCTTCCTCTCTGTCTCTGCTCCTCTCTGTATATCCGGCTTTCCAATAATAATAAATCTTTAAAAAAAAAAAAAAGGTCAGGTCATACTGCAGTCAGGTTTGCTTTCTCGCCATGTTGACTGTGGTCCTTTGAAGAAGAGGAAGAACAACACACAGGGAGAAAAAGGCCATGGGATGATGGAGCAGAGATGGGCGTGCTGCCTCTGCACGTCTGAGAACAGCCGTGATGGCTGAGAGCCAAAACTGGGGGGCGGGGGGGCGGAAAGTGTAAAGCCAAGGCATGCGCCTCCCAGCAGCCCAGCTCCACACTTCTAGTCCCTGAGCCGTGGGCCATAGCATCTCTGTTGCTAAAAGTTACCGGATGTTGACCTGGCAGCCCCAGGAAACTAGTACCTATTGGGTGTAATCTACTCAGCTCTGAAATCTGTCCCAAGTGCTGCTCAGCATCCCAGACGCTAAGCCACTCCTGCAGAATGCCAGCCATTCCTGTGTACCCGAGCTCCTCTGTGGATCCCTCTCTTCCCAGTTCCATTCCTCTGCTCAATCTTCGCTCCCATGGCACACTCTATAATGCCAACGAGAAGTATTCCTAGGTTTAGGAATCCACTTTATTTGTTCTGTGCTGTTGTCCTTACAAGGCTGGGCAGCAGGCAGGACAGCTGGTTCTAGATGGTTCAAGGTTAGAGAAGTTGAGGCCCAGAAATGAGGCCTCAGTCCTTTGGGCAGCATGAGTCACTGGCAAAATCTGGATGATGCTAGGTGTTCCGGTGCATTCTGGTGCGGAGATTTTTCTCTACATTTGCCACCTCTCTCATGGCCATTATTGCTTTTTGGTGAAATGGACACAGTAGCTCCTTGAATGTAGAGTAAATATGATGACTTGTCTGTTCAGTTCCTTGTTCAGCACCAAGATCCTGTGCCTGGGTGAGGGTGGGAACACAGCACAGGGAGGACTCGGTCCTTCCTGAGGAGCCCTCAACCCAGTGGCAGGAAAAACAGAGTGATCTTCAGGGTACGCACAGAAAGCATACATTATAGCAAGCTATGCATGGGTTTCAGTTGCTTTTTCTCTATCACCATCAACTCAAACTGACTTGCTCTACTCTCTGCAAACAGGATTGGGTTTGAGACACTGAAAAGGAGAAGGCATTAGTCTGGCACGAACCCCTGTCAAGAGCAACCTGTATTCTTCTAAAATGGAAACAGACACATCCAATGGATGATGACAGCTGGAAGAATGGTGAAACTTATGCTTTCTGAAACATTTATGTGCCAAAGAAATGAGCGGTTTGCAACTGGATAACTCATTTTAAGGAGGGATGTTGAAAGTGAAGCTTACACTGGCGGGCCATCCACATCAATTTGTGATGAAAACATCTTGCTCTTGCCTGGGTGGGTTAGGAACCGGGATTAGCAGCAGAAATAATGGCCCATGCCATTGACATTTCGGTTGATTCGGCTTCCAACAGCTGGCTGTTAAATTTTAATTTAAACCTACTGTTTGATCGATGCCAAAACTCTTGCACCACTAAGAGTAGAGCTTTAAGAAAAAAGAGATGAAAGATATAGTTTTATGGAAAAATCAGAACTATGAAAAGAAGTGTGTGTGAGGGGGAAGGCCTCTCATCCCTGATTCCATGGTCAGACTAAGGACTGGAGCCAGAAGTTTCTTCCAGATCTTCCACATGAGTGGGAGGGGCCCAACTACTTTCCCAGGCGCATTAACAGGGAGCTGGCTCAGAAGTGGAGTCGCTGAGGCGTGGACCTGTGCCTGTATGCAATGGGTGGCGCGACAGGTGTCACCTTTACCTGCCTTACCCCAATGCTGGCCCTAAGAGGAGAGCTTTTGGTAGAAATTCTGAACAAAGGAGATCAAGATTCTGAAGCACTTCTTCAACTAACAGTTAACAGGAGGTGAAGTGCAGTTCTTCCAGCACAGTTGAAGCAGTGCCTACCAAGAGGTAGGCATGGGCTGGGTGGAGCAGAAACAGGTGGTGAAGAGCAAGTGTCAGTGGGTTAAGCCACCCGTCAGACCGTCTCAGTTCTAGACCGGACTGTATCCCAGCTACCCCACTTATAAGCTCTCTGTCTCTCTCTCTCTGTGTCACTCTGCCCTTTAGATAAACAAAAAAAAAAAAAAAAAAATCTTTTTTTTAAGGGCAATCAAAGGCCATAGCAACAATTTTGGGGGGATGCATAAGGCCCTGTGAATTTGGGGCTCTGAGGACAGCCGGAGGGGGGAGACATCTGTTTCTTATAAGAACATATTAAGAAAGTTAGTCAAGACTTCAGCAGAAAAATCCCCAGAAAGGCTCACTAGAAACTTCTTGGGACAGTTCTGCCGCTCATTGTCCGCATCAGACAAGGGCAGTTTCGTGTGAGTTTCACTGAGAAACATTCGGCATCTGCTTTAAAACCCCAGTTTGACTTTCTGTTTTCTCATCCAGAAGTCTTGAAAGGACACTCGTTTTTCTTCATTGAATTAAGATGGAATTTAACAGGGCATGGATAATCTTGCTGATGTGAAGTGAATTCTCCCACCTCCCCTCGCCTGGTTCACACAGAAATGAGAAGTGAGAAAACATTTGTATATCCTCTTAAATATGGATGACACATTTTGTGCCCTGAATGTGAGATGCTTTCCTTGTAATTACTTAATGAACTAGCTGATAAGTTGTCTTAAGTTATATCCCGATATAGATGAATACATTGAAACCTCATTAGGCTGATGTCATCACATTGAAAAATGTAGCTTTATGCCACATGCCAGAATACGTTTTACTGATAGACTTTCTCCAGCAAATGTTTTCATTTAGTACTCGGTGTCACTCAGCCATCCCATATTTAGTTAGTACTTTCAGAGTGGTGTGAGGGTGGTAGAAGACAGGGCTACCCCTCAGCCACAGACAAGCCATTAGCAAGGAGACTTTCCTTTTTTTTAAAATTCACTCAACCTTAATTGAAGTGTCTAGGCTCTGGGGATGTGGCATTGAATAATACATGAAGAAGTGAGGTCTAAACCTCGTTGCTGTTGGCCTTGACAGCAGGTATTCAAGACAAGAAGCAAATGAGCCCAGGGCCTTCGGCCAGAGGAGGAATTTGGGAGAGGTATGGGTTGGAGTTTTCACAGAATTTGTTCTTAAAAAGTAAGACTGGGAAGGGAATAAAGGAAGTCTTGAAGCATGGTGACTGAAGGGAGCTGGGAGCGGAGATGGGGAGGAAGCTGGTAACAGCCGATGGGGGCCCCAGGAGGGGACATATGTTCTTCCTTACCCGTGACTTCAGCCACCTGCCATCTGAAAGCAGTAGATGGAAAGTTTAGAAATAAGCCACCTCCCCGTAACACTCATTAGACTCTATTGTTGTAACTGCTCTGTTTTGATTACTACTGGCTGCTGTTTATCTCTTACTGTGCCTGAGCTGATACGTCAAGTGTGATCCTAAGACTGTATGTGCAGGAGAAGGCATGGTGTATGTGAGGTCTGGGCGTGCCCTGTGGATGAGAGGTGACGGCACATTCAGACACCGGCTGCCTGCTCCCTTGTGCCTGCCCCTGACCAACTCTGCCGTCCTGCAGAGCAGTCCATTTTCCTGTGTCTTCCTAAGGACCCCTGAAGGAACTCTAAGGAACTCCTGAGAGCCTCACGTGGGATAGCGCCTTCCCCTCCTGCCTGACCCAGTCTGTGATGCCTCACCAAGCTTGGGTCTTTGCCAGCCTTGACAGGCGCTATGTCTGCTCAAGACGGGGGATCCTGGCCCCGAGTGAATTACTTCTAAGCCATCTGCATTGAACGTGTTTCTTGGACCCCTGCAGCCTATAAACGTGTTCTGTCTGTAGGCTTGTCAGATGAGCTGGCCTTTGTCAACTGCTTTCCTCCTGGCCTTCCAATCACACTGCTTCTTATTGGTCAGTTTCCTTTGCAGCTCTCGTAACACACACGCTGCTTCAATTTAGTGTGATCACAGACTGGAACTGGGCAGAGTGAATCATATGAAGAGGGTCTTAAGAATGTTCATAGAAAAAAAAAACAAAAACAAAAAACAAATGAACAAGAAGAAAGTTCATAGAAAATGCATACTCTGGGGGAAAAAAAACTATATCAATTTCAACATTTTTTTCACACCAGAGAGAAGCTCATCTTTACAATTCTGTTTTCTCTAAACTTTCAAAAATATTTCTCTGGCTCTCTTTTAGGATCACTTTGTTTTTAATTAATTTGTTTACCCAAAAGGCAGTCAGAGAGCTCTTCCATCTGCTGGTTCCCTTCCCGAATGTCCAAGCTGAAGTCAGGAACCTGGAGCTCACTTTGGATCTTCCCAGTGGGCGACAAGACCTTGAGTCTCCCGAGACGCTGCTTGGCACGACAGTGGGTTGGAAGCAGGTGTCCCGGACACTAAAGTCCCAACACTCAGTTCTGGGGTGCCATACCTTAACCCCTGCACCACAAGGCCTGCCTCTCCACCGTCTTCCTGACGTCGCCCCCTGTCTCACCCGCCGCTGACTCTAAGGGGTTGTGCTCGTCACCTTTCATGGAGGCTGTTTGAATGTCTGTGTGTTTGCATCGGTTCAGGCTTAAGCAAAGGACTCTCCTTGGAGCTTGGAAAAAAGAACTGATTCATTTGCTCCACATGCATAGCTCTTAAACTCTAGGAAGAGGCACTGTTCCTGCTCCCCTCTCTCCACCCTGAGCTCCCACGATGGAAGGGAAACAGGCCACATAGAGTAATAAGAGTAGAATACCGGGCCTGGCGTGGTAGCATAGTGCCTAGAGTCCTTGCCTTCCATGCACCGGGATCCCATATGGGCACCGGTTCATGTCCTGACTGCTCCAGTTCCCATCCAGTTCCCATCCAGCTCCCTGCTTGTGGCTTGGGAAAACAGTAGAGAACAGCCAAAACCTTGGGACCCTGCACCTGCGTGGGAGACCCTGAGGAGGCTCCTGGCTCCGGCTTCAGATCGGCTCAGATCCGGCTAGTGTGGCCACTTGGGGAGTGAAGCAGCAGGCAGAGCATCTTCCTCTTTGTCTCTCCTTCTCTCTATAAAAATCTGACTTTGCAATAAAAATAAATACATTTTTTAAAAAGAGAGTGGAACACCAAGGGGCACATGGGGGTAACAGGGGCTTTTGACAAGCAGCCTTTGTGGTAATAGAGTTGTTTATCATTAAAAAGATTACATGCAATACAAGTAATAGAGTCAATGTGCTATTGGCAGTTTCCAGTTGGCTCTGAAATCCTGCATGGGCTGGGTTGATCCGGAGCAGTTACTCCTGCCATGCACACACACTGTACTCACACACACGTGCACACACTCAGCTGCTCTGCCCAGCTTTCAATGTTTCATCGCAGGTTTTTTTTTTTAAGGATTTATTTATTATTTTTTATTACAAAGTCAGATATACAGAGAGGAGGAGAGACAGAGAGGAAGATCTTCCGTCCGATGAGTCACTCCCCAAGTGACCACAACGGCCAGTGCTATGCCGATCCGAAGCCGGGAACCAGGAACCTCTTCCGGGTCTCCCACGCGGGTGCAGTGTCCCAATGCATTGGGCCGTCCTCGTCTGCTTTCCCAGGCCACAAGCAGGGAGCTGGATGGGAAGTGGAGCGCTGGGATTAGAACAGGTGCCCATATGGGATCCCGGGGCTTTCAAGGTGAGGACTTTAGCCGCTAGGCCACGCCGCCGGGCCCGCAGGTTTTTTTTTTTAAGGTTATTTATTTATAAAGCAGAGTTACAGAGGGAGAGGGAAAGCCACAGAGATCTTTCATATGCTGGTCCCACTCCCCAGGTGGCCACCATGGCCAGAACTGGGCAAGGTTGAAGTCAGGAAGTAACCACTTCTTCCGGGTCTCCCTCTCGGATGCAGGGGCCCAAACACTCGGGCTTTCCTCCACTGCTTTCCCAGGTGTATTAACAGGGAGGCGGATCCTGGAGCAGCCAGGATTCAAACCTGTGCCCATATTTGATGCCAGTGCAGCAGGAGGCAACTGAACCCACTGTGCCACCGCACCAGCCCTTCTAATATATATATATTTTTAAGGATGTTCACTAATTTTTAAAGTTTGAAACCTCTGCTCTTCTTGATGGACTCCTAGACCCAGGGAAACTGCTTTTAGAGCCTCGTGAGTGACACATCCTTGTTTCTAAGCAGCTGTTCTGCCAAGGGGTCACAGAGTGGGGTCTCTCCTTGGGAAGTACAGAAGAGCTGCCTCAATGTGGAATTTAAGGCTCTCTCTTCCCTGGGAAAACTGTGTTGGCACTGTGCCTTTTGTTGATAACTAGGTTGGCAATGCAGGAGGACAGCTTCTTTGAATATCTTTGCACCTCCATCTTTATTTTAAAAGTGAAGTGTGAGGCGAAAGTGGGATGGGGCAGGTAGGTGTCAGGGGCTTACTTCATAGTGGTAGGGACTTTCTGCTCCCTAGCCCATTATTGTAGAGGTTGAGAACTTGCTAGAAGGCTGTGGTTTCTGAAGCAGGACGGCTGCTGTAGATGTGGGTGCCTGCAGCATGGATGACATGGCCAAGAGGACCGTGACCCGCCCTCCCTGGGGTCATCGAGTATCCATCGCATCTGTTCCTAGGCCTTCTACAGGAGCTGTGTGTGGCTGGGCCTTGGGGAGACAGGCAAGTTTGGTTTGCAGGAGTGAGCCATGCGGTGATCCCCACAGGCTAGTTGGAAAGGGGAGCTGGCTGCAGCAGCCAGGGGCAGAGAGCTCACTGGGGAGAAGGTATGCAGGCATCCCATTTGCCCATCGTGGTTTTCTGGGGAGTGAACTAGCAGATAGAAGATGTTTCTGTCTCTCTCTCTCTCTCTCTTTGTAACTCTGCCTTTCAAATAAACCATGGCATCAGCCCCTGGCACTAACCCCATTCATTGCCCAGCCTGTGTCTGAGGATGGTCAGCTCTTTCCTGTGTACAGTAAGGTGGCAGCATGCTGGAATGCTTTTGTTCAGTTCTGTATATTTGAAAGCAGCAGTGTGTTCTCTGATGGCTACCTGCAGCAGTACCCCCATATGAAAAAAATAAAGACTTAACTGCCTTTATTGAAAAGACAGTTATAGAGAGAAGGAGAGCAAGAGAGAACTTCCATCTGCTGGTTCACTCCCCAAATGGCCGCAATAGCCTGAACCAAGCCAATCTTAAGCCAGGAGGTTCTTCCAGGTCTCCCATGCGGGTATAGGAGCCCAAGGACTTGAGACATCCTCCACTGCTTTTCCAGGCCATCATCAGAGTGGAGCAGCCAGGACTCAAAACCAGGCTCTGTAGATGAAGACTGAACTTTACTACACTAGAGCTCTGCTGTGTGCTAAGGGCCATGACCCCTGTTAGGAAGTGCTCAGTCGCCTTGGGACAAGTGTGTGCCTGGTTGTCTGGGGCCTCGCCTCCACAGACTCTGCTGTGCTCCAGGCTTCTGGTTAGAATAAGGGGGGAGCACATCCAGCAACCCGCATGCATTATTCTGACTTTGATGCCAGAGTTTTCAAGGTAACGACTGTCATGCCCAGTCTGAGCCTGCGTGCTCTGGGCCAGCTAGATTCCAGAAGAGAAGGAGGGGACGGCCAGGAACTCCAGTTGCTCTCACCACTGCCCCCGCCGTCCCCCAACACCTGCTCTGGAGATTTCCCCATCTTTAGCCCAGGGAAGGAGATCAGGGTGTTGTTCTATTAGAGGAGCTAACAGGGTTCCTTTTAGGCACCAAATGAATTGTTGCTGAACAGCTTGCCCATCTTTTTTCCTCGCAGATATGGTATTATGAGTTCAATCAGCGTTCGTGAGCCAGTATGTGCACGTGTATATGCACAAACCACCACCCCCCAACACATACACACATACACACACACACACACACACAGAGCATTAATGAGAACTAGCTTTCTAGGTTGGTTCCTAGCAAGTTCTCTTCAGCATAGACTTTGCCACCCTGTGGCCTCAAATGCCCTGTGTTCACATCGGTGTGATTGCTGCTACCTTCAAGACTGCAGCTAGGCCCCGGCTCTAAACCCACAGCCCAGCAGGAATATCCCGCCCTGTAGCCATCTGGCAAACCCAGGCCGGGAGGGGCAAGAGCACCGAGCATCCCTTCTGCCCCTCCCTCTCCTGGCATTCCCGGATCTATGTAACAGTGCAGCATCCTAGAACAAAGCCTGTAAGAACCACCCAGGGTCTGTAGGCAGAGGAGGACCCTCAGCACACTTGTGTTTCCAGAAAGGTTGTCTGTGGCCAGCCAGTCTGTTGTGGAAGTCCCAGAGAGGGGCAGGGACACGGGCCAAGCTGTCGGCCGAACAGATGGAGAAGAGAGCCTTGGGCTTCGGTGGCTGGCTGACTGCAGGGCTTGGGGAGGGCAGCCTAGAGCGAGTCCACACTTCTGGTATTCTTGGGGTGACATTGAAGTAATGAGATGGAAAGAGGGGGTGTCTTGAGTTTTTCTTTGGGGAACCCCTGAATGTACAGGGAAGGCCTCTGGAGAGCTGTGACCCCCACCTGATGGGATTCCTGAAATATCTCATCTCCTTGGCAGAGGGTAGACTGTGCGTAGGAGGCACCGCATGGCGCTTCTGTTCCACGTTCTGTCCCTGACAGGCGCCACCTGTCTGAAATTAGTAGTTTATGCAGTTTAATCCAGAAGGGTTTCGTGGGATTATTTATTAATTATAGAGATATTATACCCTAGAAAATTCCCAGCTAAGGTACAAATACCTTGATAGCGTTTCCTAAAAACATTTCTTATAAAGCCATACTCTTTGGGGAGGAATGACAAACTGCAGCTACCAACTAGAGGTTGCCTGCAGTGGCAGTGTTACCAAGCACGCTTCCATCTGAATCGTTAAGCCTCTGGCTGGCTGGTGCAAACAAGCCTTCCGAGTATTCCTTGCTTTTCTCTACTTCGCTTTTTCTTAAATGAAGCCAGGCACTTAGCCAAGGAAAGATCCAAATTTATTTTAAATCACTCTTTGAGGCCGTCGTGAAATTGTGATGGTGTGGCAAACGTGCAATTTGATGACTCATCCGGAATCTGAAGCTGTCTGTGCAAACGCATGGGAACGGATTCCTGTGCAAATGAGCTTGAGTCCAAGCCGAGAAGTCCTTTGCCAGCAGATACTTGAGCTAAGTATCCAGACTCCACGGTGGTGAATAAATAAGATTGTCCCCATCACCCAGGGCCGGGAGAGGAGAGAGCTATGTGCCCTGTCCATGGGCTGGAAATGCATTTCTCTGGGCTTGCCATTCTCTGTTCTGCCACTCTGGCTACTGTTCCCGGCTGGCAGATGGGTTGGCCTGTCCATGTGAGGAAGGAAGCCGAGAGCTGCTCTTTGAGGATCCGAGACACAGCAGCTTGTGGTGCGAGGCTGGCTGCTGGTGCTTTTTCACCTGGACCCCTTCTGTGTGGCCAGCTCTCCCTGAAGCCAGGTCTAAGAGGGTTCCCTGCGAAGTTCTGCTGGTGGGCACTGTTCCAAGTGCACTGAGGCTCTCACTGCTCGTCCTTCTGCACAACTGAAAAATAATGACCCAAGTCAATAGTTGGGGGTGAGCTCTCCTTGGGCCAAGCCTGTTCCATTCTGGCATCCTAGAACAGGGATTTGATGGGATGCACCTGTTGTGGAGCAGCATCACGCCAGACAGCGTGATCCCAGGGCTGCAGCATCCTTTTGTTTGTAGTTGGCTCCAATGGGAGTTGTGCATCTGATGAACCTACTGTCAGTCTCTCCCGCACAGCGTAAGGGGTGGGGGTGGGGGGGAAGGCTGTGCTCCTGGCACTTAACTGGGGGCCCACCGCCAGCCGTCAGCTGCATGGTGAGGACCCGTGGCCTGCCTTTCATCCCTCCAACACTGCCCACAGTTCTTCCAGGAGCATGGCTCTCATTCTGCCCCTGTGCTGTAGCACTGGCTTGATGGATAGCCTCCTACACACTACTTTCAGGCCAAAGGTGCTCTTCGCTGCTCTCTCAGCAGTACCACCATCCAAATATGTCTTATTGCCTGCTGGACAAGCTTTAACACCTCCACATTTCCCATATAAATGAGCCTCCCTAAACCTTCTGTCCACCCATCTGACCCCAGCTGCAGTCCTTCCTCACCAAGGAGACTGCCCTGCCCAAGGGAAGCATTGGTTGGCCACACCCATCCTTGTCTGTTTCCCCCTGTGTGCAAGATGAACTTGCGGACCAGGAGCTCTCTGGTTGGCCAATTCTTTGACCTTAGGCGCCTCTCTCCAAGTGGCTGTCCCCGTCCTTGGATTGTTCCTGATCTGTGAGCTTTCAGTACTTTCTCATTAAATACGGTGTTAAGTATGGGCTTTTCACCTGTGGCCTGTGCTGTGTCTATTTCTACTCTCTTGAATATTTTCTTTTGCGTTTTGTTAGATGCTTTCTCGGCATGTGTTGAGATGATGGTGTGGTTTTATCCTCTTTCCTCTCAATGTGGTGTATCACATAGGCTGGTACACATACGTTAAGCCATCCTTGCCTTCCATAGATAAATTCCACTCGGTCAGGGCATATGATTCTTTTCACTGGGCTGTGGATTTTGGCATCTGGACAGTATGTGGTTTATTATTTTTTGTTTGGTTTCTTGGACCGCCTTTGTCTTTACGTATAGGATATGCACATGCAACCTCAGAGGATGAGTCAGGAAGTGTTCCCTCTTCTTCGGCTTTTGGAAAAGTTTGAGAAGTGCTGGTGCTGATGTTTCTTTAAATATTTGAACTCTCCAAAGAAACCACTGGGTCCTGAGCACTCCAGTGGTGGAGTTTTTAGTTGCTAAATCAGTATTTTTTTTTTTTTTTACTAACTATGGGTCTGTTCAGATCTTCTATTCATGATTTTTGTCATAAAGTTGTTCCTAGTGATCTCTTGTAATCCCTATTTCTGTGGTGTCAGTTGAAATAACTCCTCTTTTATTTCTGGTTTGTTTTAGTCTTTCCTTTAGTTTAAGTTTTATTAGTTTCGTTCATCATTTTGTACAAAAGAAAATTTTAATGTAGATATTTACTGCTATCGTCGTACCCCTGTCTTACAGTGTACCTGTTCTTGCTTCATCCCATACGTGTTGGTATTTCGTGGGGGCTTGTTTATTTTAGGATACTTTCTAATTCCTTTTTTTTTTTTTTTTTGGACTCATCAGTTCAAGAACACGTTCCCTGTAGTTGTGACGTTCCCAAGTTTCCTCCTGTACATTCCAACTTTAATCGCATTGTGGTCAGAGAAGACACTTGATGCATTTGCAACCTTCTTATATTTGTTCAGGCTCATGCTGTGACTCAGCGTGTGGTCCATCCTAGAGAAGAACGTGCCATGAGTACTCAAGGAGCATGTGTGTTGTGCTGTTGGGTATGGAATGTTCTGGGTGTTCTCTGGGCTGCATTTGTCAGATGTCGTATTCAGCTTCTCTGTGTCCTTACAGATTTGCTGGAACATTCTGTCCCTTATGGAAAGTGGGATTTTGAAATTTGTTGTGTCAGTCTATTTCTTTCTTTAGTACTGTCAGTGTTCAGTTCATTTAGGGGTGCAGGTGCTTTGAGGTAGGGTGTGTCTTGTTAGATTCGCTGACCACCCATGAAGGAACATATCAGCCGAGTATACAAAAGAAGTTAGATGACCTTTATTCAAAGAAAACCCATTCGTGGGCCTTTCTCCCTTGGAGCAGCAAGAGAGACGACGAGAATGGGCTGCAGAGGAACAGCCCATTCGTAAAAACAAACCGGGCTTGCAGGGAGTTTTAAACCCCTCCTGACGTGGAAGCTGGAGTAGGGTGTCATTGGTCCAACAGTGGCTCTGTCGCTTCCATGACCCAGCCCTAAGTCAGCATGATTGGGCCTGAAGCAAGCTCCGCCTTCCTCCGGTCACCATGGCAACCATCATGTCTATAACTACTACATATGCCTCCAAAATCGATCCTTTTATCAGCGTTATTGTTCCTTGTCTCTTGTTGACAGCTTTTGACTTTAACTCCATCGTGTTTGTTGTGGGTTTTGTCGCCCCTGCGCTTTTGCTGCCTTTGTCCTGGAGTATGTCTTTCCATCCTTTCACTTTCTGCCTATCTAAGTCCTAACATACAAAGTGAGTCTTTAGTAGACAACCTGTCATTGGATCTTGGATTGTTTTCCCCATTCATTGAACTACTTCCTTTTCACTGAGAAGTTTAAGCCTTTTATATACTTAAAGCAACTGTTGACAGACAGGGACTTACTCTTACCATCTTGCTCATTTTCCGTAGAAGTTATTGTTCTTTTGTAAAAAAATATATATATATATATATATTTATGTATTTATTTTTCTTTATTTGAAAGTAGATAGAGCTGAGAAAGATCTTCCATCTACTGATTCATTCCCTAAATGCCCACAACTGCTGGGGCATGGGCCAGGGCAGAGCAAGGAGCCCCGGAACCACCAGCCTCATCCTATTGGATGGATGGCAGGGACCTAAGTATTTGAACATCCCAGCGTGCGTATTAGCAAGAGGCTGGGGAGAGGGGACCTCAATGGGAGGCAGGCAGCCTGAGCAGTGATCAGCTGTCCAGCCAAGCCTCTGCCCTATCCTATCTTTCTTTTTCTTTCTTTCTTCACCGCTGTCTTGCTTTGGGATGTGTTGATTTTTTTCTTTTTTTCTTTGTGGCTACCATGGGCTTACGTAAAGCATCTCAGAGTACTGGAGGCTGAAGTCTGATGCAACTCAATCCTAATGAGTCTTTTTAGAGGAGTTTAGGATAAACGACTGACTAGCCAAGATATTCTGAGGGGAAAAGGAAATGGCAAAGACCCAGTGCCATCAGTATAAACCAGTACTTCGCAGGAGCAAACTTGGGTTTAGCTGGCAGAAGCAAGAGAATGGAACGAATAGAATTGAAGAGAACAAAATTCCAAAATAAACGTAGAAGGATGATTTCTTTCAGGAAGTATGATGGTAGATTAAAAAACCCAACTGTGTGCCAGGATGAGCCCCAAACAGCTGAAATATTTATTTGAAAGATATTTGCTAAGAAAACAATACAAGTGAAGAGTCTATCAGAAGGCGAAGAAGCCACTTTTTTTGAAAGGTTAAAATGTCAGGTCCAAAAGATCTCCAAACCACGGACAGACAAGTTTCACACGCAACAAATGCAAAAGCAAAGAAACTTTATTGCTAGCTCGAGCTAGGGTCCATGTCTCATCCATCGCAGTGGAGTCTTGACAAGGACCCCGCTTGTGTCTGGCAGACTTTTTATTCCCTCCTAGTCACGTACAACACGTCTCCAGCAAGCAGTCCTCCTTATCTCGGTCACGTATAACTCATGCTGGTGTAGGCCACATTCCCGTGCAACCCATACCAGTGCAGACCACATTCCATTTGCGGACGTGTGGATGCCCCTGATTGGCCCATCTCCAAGGTCATTCCCCCCTGCCCATTCCATCACTCTCAAGAAAATGCAACTTTGAAGTGAAGTGAAACTTAGGCCTCCTCCCCAACCTTAGGCCTATCATGGCGTCGGTCCTATTCTATGCAGAAAAGCCAAGCAGCGGTTACAGAAACCAAATATAGTGGTTATGCTAACAGCTAAGAAACTCTCTTATCACTCCTCAGCACCCTTGTGTTCCTACTGCTATTATAGGTTTAACTAGTCTCACCTCTAGACACTAATTATGCTATGTATCTCTAATAACCTTTGAACACTACTGTTAAGAGTAAATCCCTGCCACCCATCCTTGTACTCCCAACTCCATAAGAACTTAAAACGTCTGCATATAATAAGTTCAAAATCCTATGACAAACTGAGACAGTTATTTCCAACGCATCAGATAGCCAAGGAATTATGCCTCTAATGTGTGACAGAGAAACAAATCGAAGAGGGAAAACCGTAGGTCGAAGAATACACATACAAAAGAAGGAATGTTGATGGGCAGAAAGCACACAGGAGATTGTAGCTCTTGGATGGCAAGCAGAGAGCTACAAAGTAAGGCCCCACTGAGTTGTTTGGCCAAGGTCATTAGACTCTCTCCACTGGCCTCACAGGTACTGGTGCTCCCATGAGCACAGCCTTCGTGGAGCACTCAGCTGGGAGCACACAGCCACACTACCTCTCCGGATGTCACGTTGTTCCTACGTACCGGGAGACCTGATGTTGTTCCTAGAGACTTTGGTTCCAGCCATTGGGTCTCTAGGAATTTTCTTTAAAAGGGATAATGGGACGTGTACTCAAACATTATGCATGCTCAGGCTCACTGTATTATTATTCTTGGCATTTAAAATTTCTTTCCTTTGTATAAATATATGATACATGATGCAGATTTTTATTTCAGTGTGTGATATAAAATCCCAAGCTTACACAAGGGAAATAGTACTTTTCCATCTCTCCCTCTCAGTTCTGTCCTCCGTTCCCCCCATTTCTTTCCCAAGGGGCAACCAGTTATTTATAAATCCTTTCACAGATGCTCTTAGTACGTACAGAAACGCACACACAAATGGCCTTCACTTCGTGTGTGTGTTTGATGTTGCATTTAGACATTCATGCTAACACGCTGCGTGCACCATCTGCGCTTCGTCTTCCTCGCTTAAAGACAACATAGTGCAGAGAGAGCGTAAACTACTGTGTCATCTTGGGCAATCGCCTTAACTTCTTGGAACTTCATTTTTCTCATCTATAAAAATGTGCACAATAACATCTCATACCTACTGTGAGTACATGTGGAACCACTGCTTTTTCAGCTGCTATTAAGAGTCCACACAAAAGATACCTTTTGTCTGAGCAGTCCTCTACTGATAGACAGCTAGCTAGTTCCCAGTCGTATGTTATAAACATACTGCAATATTGATTGTAAATGTCCTCAGAAGTTTCATTATAATGCAAGATGCCCATCCATAAGGTGGAATACAATATAGCGCATCAAAATAAGGTTGTGGGGACTGGAGCTATGGCCTAGTAGTTCAAGTCCTCGCCTGCCTTGAATGCGCTGGGATCCCATATGGGCGCCGGTTCTAATCCCAGCAGCTCCGCTTCCCATCCAGCTCCCTGCTTGTGGCCTGGGAAAGCTGTAGAGGATGGCCGAAAGCTTTGGAACCCTGCACTTGTGTGGGAGACCTGGAAGAAGCTCCTGGCTTTGGATTGGCTCAGCTCCGGCCTTTGCAGCCACTTGGGGGATGAACCAGCAGACAGAAGATCTTTTTCTCCATTTCCTTCTCACTGTAAATCTGATGTGTCTTTCCAATAAAAAAAAAAAATCCGTAAATTAAAAAAAATAACTTAAAATAAGGCTGTGGGTGAGGGTGGACTTTCTGTCTGTTGTCCCTTATTGAAGTGTCTGGGTTCAACTTATGGTTCCTTTCCCAGGATTCTGCTAATGCAGATCATGGGAACTGCACTAAAGGCTTGATTTGTTGGGTCCTTGTCACTCACATTTGAGACTGGTTTAGTTCCCAGCTCCAGCCTAGTACTTGCTATTGTAGACATTTGGGGAGTAAACCAGTGGATGGAAGCTCTCTGTGTCCAATCTTCTGCCTCAAATAATAAATAATAACCAGGGCTGGCATTGTGGCATAGTGGATTAATCCACCTGTGACACCAGTATCCCAAATGATCACTGGTTTGGGTTTTGGTGCTCCACTTCTGATCCACCTCCCTGCTAATGTACCTGGGAAGGAAGGGGAATATAGGCAAGTTCTCTGGCCCCTGCACCCATGTAGAAGACCCAGATAAAACTCCCGGGCTCCTGGCTTTGGCCAGGCCCATCACTGGCCATATGGCCATGTGGGAAAGGAACCAGTGGATGGAAGAGCTTGCTAAATGTTATGCTCATTTTCTCTTAATTCTACATTTCAAATAAAGAAATCTTTGTAAAACCTAAAGTTGCAGAAATAGCCCTGCTATGTAAAAATGTGTACATGTATCTTATTAAGTAGAATCAAACATTTTAAATATTTCCTAGGCTTCCCATAATGAATGTAAGGGTTCAGCAGATAGTCTTGCGTAACTTGTTGGTGTTGTGTTACGTTCTATTTCCTTCTGAAAACTTGTAATATGGATTTTTTATAGGAAGCTGGAGTTAGCCTGTTTGCAAAAAGGAGCAGGGAACTGCAACCTGGGTCCCCAAGATGGGGCACCGGCCATTTGGCACAGACTGGAACTGCAGGAGGAGGGGCTGTGCAGCAGCAGGTTCTTCTGGATGTTGAACTCCCTCCCGACAGAGCCCAGGAGCTGTTCCTGCTTTCCTCCACCAGTCATTTTCCTGGTTCTGTGTCCGTCCATACTTGTATCCAGCGAACAGTCTTACTTTGTACAACTTATTTCTGGGTCCCAGGGCTGTGAACAAGAGCAGAAGGTCCTTCCTTGTACCCATGGAGCCTGCCTCCCAGAGCCTGTCCAAACAGAAATGAAAGAGTTGGGACCACGGGAGCTGGGGGTGCAGGCCCAGGTCTGAGATGCTTCACCCAACACTGACCACCTGCCGTCCCCCAGGGCTTCCTAAGGACAATGTCTCATGGTTGCCCAGTGCTGTCTCCAGCTGCTGTGCGCTGGCTGATCGAGCTGTTGCCACTGCCGCCATGGAGGATGGCCGTATTGTTTGCATGAATATTTCATGGTCTCTGGCACAGTATTCATCTGTCTTCAGATGGATCATTTCAGTTAACAGAGCCACTGGCAACGTGTGAATGAGTGGACCCGTGCTGTTGCAAAAACCTCACCACCACCACTGGCTCTGTGTGTGTATTTTTTTTTTTTAATTATTTCCGTTCATTTACTAGGTACAAGACCAGGCTTTGTTACTTAAATACTCATGTATTTGATAACTGTCGAATTTTAACCTTCGCTTCCCCCTTAAGCCCATTATCTGTTCAAATCCTTTGTTTCATTACTGATTTTGGCTCCAGATAGTGGTGGTTGAAAAGCTCAGGTTCTGGAATCACTGGGCCCTAGTGGACAGTCAGCCCAGTAACTTCCCGCCATGGGGGCCCAAGGTTCCACGAGCAACCCCAACCCCTTGGAAACCAAGCCAGCGAGCCGCATCCACCTGCAGGGCGACTGGTGACCGCTCTCTCTACTTTTATCTAATAAGACTGGCTCCTTCTGGAGTTTCCCAGTATAAGGTGTTCAGTTGGAGGCAGGAAGTGCCAGGTCCTAGGACGCTGTGTTTCCTTGGTATTAATAAGACTCAGGATAGAAGGATGCTGGGCAGAGGCGGGGAAGGTGATGGGAAGGCTGGGGTCCGGAGCCAGGCCACTCTGGCTTTGAAACCCAGCACCCTTGTGGGGTCATGTCAGCACTCTACCCCTGTGAAAACCAAAAACGATTAGTGTGGAGGACCCCACACAAGCCAGGTGCTCGGCAAACTGTCCGACAGAGGCCGTAGTGAATGGGACAGGCCAGCCTCCCATGGGGAAAGGCAAGATCAGAATCCCTCCTGCATCTGTTGTAGCCTCCAACCCTACTCTTTTCTCACCAGTGGGTTCAGGGACGACTGCCAGGCAAGGCTGCAATGGGAAAAATGAGCCTTCAAAGGTGGGCTTGTTTCATAGGATGGTGGGGAGAATTCCCAGGAGGGGAGCTTATCGCCTGGAAATACAAACCAGGGACCGGCCGGCTATCTCAAAAGCCACATCGTCATTGTCGTGGTCATCGGGGACATAGCCCTTTTCCAGGAGAAGAGGACGTTAGCCTTTCTCCACGGCCACGTCTGCTTTTGAATTCTGTGCAGCTCGGGAACTGCCCTCCTCGCACCAACAGCTCCCCGCAAGCCCCACCCCCCCCCCCCCCCCCCGCCGCCGCCCTTGTACCCCGGCAGAGGAGAAGTCCTGTTTGTTGACCATTCTCTGGGGTGGGAAAGGAATGTGATGTATGCGCAGACTGCCCAGAATTTCCTGTTTAACACCCATTCCAAACCTTGGCCTGGGATACATTCCAGAGATAGCAGAGGGAAGAAATGGTGTATTCATGGAAACTGCGGCTGTTGCAGAGAACTCCCCCTAAAGAGAAGACGCAATACAGCTTTTCCACCATAATCCGGTTGTGAATCGAGCCGCATAGTCTCCTCAGGGTCGTGAAACAGCCTCAACTTGGCTGGCCCCAAGGTTGTCTGGAGGCCTTCACAACACCCATGTACAACACTGCTGCTTGACACAAACCATGGTTTCGGCATCTCTTCTAACAAAGAATCAAGAGCAGGCTTTCGGTGCTTGGAGTCATCCGTAGCACATTCATCCCCATTCAGAGCCATGGAAGAGTCCAGCAAACAACACAAGTAATTCGGGACTGTTGTTAAGAGCAGAGAGACCTCAGCCTAGAACTGGATTCAATTCCAGCTGCAGCATGGACAAGAGTTACAGCCGAGGAGCCGGCTGAGGGTCCGTGGATAGAAATGACTTCAGAAAAACCATGAGGGGTGAGAGAGGTTTTCCAACCACACTGACAGGACAGGACTCCTGCTAAAGACAGGTGGCCAAGATAGATTAGGCATCACCTAGGGGCTGGCAGAGGATGAGGAACCACATTCGATATCAATTTGTAAAGAATGATCAGATAGGAGGATTATCAGGGTTCTTACCACCCCATCCTCCTCGCCTTCTCAAACATTGCATGTTTTCTGTCATCTCACCTTGCTGTCCCAGACTTCCCTGCTCCTCCCACCATGACAGTGTTAAGAAACTCAGCCCACCTTTGAAGGTGTTTGACAAGTCAGACCCCTCCTCCCCATACCCAAGTCTGGACAAGTGAACCCTTCTTGGGGCCCCAGAAATGGCTTGCACTTCCTCGTCTTCACAAGATTCGTTGTTTCAGAACCAAAGATCAGATCTCTCTCATTAAACACCTATCTCTCCTCGCCCAGCCCGTGACAGTCTCCACACCGCCTAACATAGCCACTTATGTTTGCAGATAACACAAACACAGTTCACTCTTGTCTTCTAAGCCCCGGGTTTACCTCCTGTCATCTTAGGGTACCCTCAACAGAAAGGAAACATCTCTTGCAACAACCCCTACGTGAATGTCCTGCCCAAGCTGTGTTGTGTTACCCCTGGCTCAGCCAGTCATGAAGCTCTAATTGAGACTGATCCCTTAGAGGAAAACTGAACTTTTACCCCAAAGAAGGGTAATGAGTCTTCGCAGACAGGAAATATTGTGTACATGAACTTCCCTAGCCACCGCTGGTCCTTGAAGATGCTGCTTCTTCCTGCTGGGCAGGTGCTTGGGACACTTCGCATCTCATGTTAGGATAGAGGACTGATTTGCTGTGAATTCCTGCTGGGCAGGTGCTTGGGACTTCCCATCTCATGTTAGGATAGAGGACTGATTTGCTGTGAAAGTAAAGCAATTTGTGTGTGTGTGTGTGTGTGTGTCCATCATAAGCCACCCCATTCATATACCTTGTGATGTCCAGTATGGCAGAGTGGAGGAAAGGACTGTAGAATAGAGGGAAGAAGGGTCTTTGCTGAGCTGCAAGGGCCCCCAGATTAAGGTGTCAGTTCCCAGGCAGGAAAACAGAGCCATGTGCCTGTCCCCCTCTGGCGTCATTCTGTCCCTCCAGTGGACACGTGAGGACCACAGTTGGGGCCCACGCTTGACAGTTCTAGCTCCTCGCATGCCTCCCCAGGGTTTCTGCTCCACACAGGCCTGTCCAGGCAGATGGAGGAAGTGACGTCTCAGGGTCACCCCCTCCGCCTCTGCCCAGGATTTCCCTGCACTCATCCCCACAGGTCTCCATAAGCAGGACTAAGAAAGTGGCCTCCGCTGGGCCAAGGCTTGGGAAAGAGCCACCCATGATGGCTCAGCAAGGGAGCTGGCAGGTGGATATGCCTGGTGTGCTGTGTCCTCTGTGGGCCTCCGGCTAGGGCAGCCCTGGGATCAGAGGCATGCTGGGATCAGGAGCGTCAGGTGTAGGCCCCGAGGCAGCTGCTTTGGCCCCTCCACCCTGGGACCGTCAGCCTTTTCCTTACTCCATCCCATCTTTGCATTGCCTTTCTGCAGCAGAATTATTTCCTGATATTTTGTTTGCTTTTACTTTCTGAATTACAGTTTATATAACCCAGGTCAGTTAGAGCACGTCTCCCAGTGGCTAGAGACTAAAGAAGAAGTGTTTGCCCGTAGAATCCAGCCTTTGATCTGAAATTTGCCCACAAAAGCCCCACTCCCTCACCCAACAAAGGCGTTTAAGGGACTAATTATAACAATAAAAACTGAGATGTAGGACTGCCCTGTGCTAGGCCCCATGGCTCCTTTTGTTCCCACAGGAAACCTACAAGCTAAGTACCTTAGTGTCTTCATTTTGCAAATATATAGGGAAAATGAGGCACAAAGCAGTCACATGATTCACTCTGGTCTCATACTGTCATTGGTCGCACCAGCATTCAGACCAGTACTGGACAGCTTCAGGGCCTTGCCTCTGTGGGTCAGCTATTTGCTGGGGAATGGATCTGTGGGGCTCAGAATTGGCAGAAGGAAGGCAAACCCAGGGACAAAACCATAGAGAGCCTAGGTGGGGTGGCAAGGTGGGGACAGGGTGCTGCTGAGGACAGATTTAAGAGCTGTTGAGGATACCAGGACCAATCTCAGCGAGCAAGCAAGGAGGTTGGCATCCTGGATGAAGAGGGGGCCCACTCAGACACGCTGAGTGGGAGGGCACAAGAACAGGTGTGCAGGAGACAGGTGAGTCGGCAGCCTGGCCGTCGGGGAGGGCTGCGTGCTGAAGCCTGAGCCACTTCATTGCCACACACGCAGTGACCTGAGAACAGTCACCTCCTGGGAGAGTTTGCTTCCAAGCCACGCCTGGTGGGCCAGCCAGTGAGACCGTGGGAGAAGGGATGCCAGGGATGTGAGGAGGCCACCCTGGAGGAAGCTGGGCAGGTGCTGGGCAGAGCAGGAGCAAAACTTTGGGATGGCTTGATGACCTCTTCCTCCTAAGTCAGGTGGAAAACGAAAGTCTGAAACTTCTGCTTCCCTGTTGACTCCTGCAAAATAACTTCTCAAAGCCACTGTACCAAGGAGGGCTACATGCCTTCGACTTCATTCCTGGGGACTCTAGGCCACCAGCAAGTTTTTCGTTGGTGTCTGGTCAGCGAAGCATTTGAGGAAAAACCTAGAGAGGTAGAATCTTGACCAAGGACAGAGGAACAACAGGAATGTATGCGCACAGGGAAAGGCAAGCGTGTGGGAAAGCCCGAGGGCTGCCCAAAGAGGTCACCGAGCAGGAAACAGCACTGCTTGAGTACCTTTTTTTTTTTTTCAAATGGGTCTCCTTAGATTGTGAGGTCCTGTGTGTCTGCCTTGGAGATTCTGTATGCCAGGAGTGGGTATGGCCGGTGGCTGAAAGCGCTGCTATTGCCTGACTTGCTTCAGTGGAAGTCAAGTGGAAAAGCACAAGAACCATTCTCAAGGTTGACCTTCCGAAGGAGGGGCTGATCTCCCCCGGGCTCCGCAAAGTTGATCAAAGAAAAGTTTCAACAGGACTGTAAACCTGTGTAGGACCACAGGCTTGTGGCATGGTGGTTAAGCAACCTGTTGGGTTGTGGTCCTTGGCTCGAACACCCAGTTCTAATTTCCTGGGAGGCAGCTGGTGATGGCTCAAGCGGTTGGGTTCTTGCTATTCTGGTGGGAGGCCCAGACTGAGTTTCCAGCTCCTGACTTCAGCCTGGCCTGATACTGGCCAGTTGGTAGGCTGGAAGGCAGTAGGGTCCTGAGACCCGGAGAGGCCCCGCCTTGAGCCTTGTTCAAGAAGCAAGGAGTGCTGAGGATGGAGCTGGCTAAGGCCGAGAAAATCCTCGCACTTGCTGAAAATCTTCAGCACACTGGGAACATTAGGAAGCCCGAGCCTCCCAGAGGTCCCCGCATGCCCTGAACCTAACCTGATTTTATAAGAAGTGGCCCAGGTACAGCATCGAAATGGGATTGCTTCCAGTTCCATCCATCTTAATGCAAAGAAGGGAGTAGTGACTAAGCTGCCAGCTTCCTACCCCAGGAGCTCACGGACTCCCTCAGCAGCTGTTATAGTACTGATCAAGAGGTAGAAATTACAGGTAGTAGGGACGGCGTTGTCATGTGACGAGTAAAGTGCAGTGCCAGCATCCTATACGGGTGCCAGTTTGATCACCAGCCCCCTGTTCATAAACTAGGAAAAGCAGTGGAGGCTGGCCCAAGTGTCTGTGTCCCTGCACCCATGTGGGAGACCCAGATGAAGTTCCTGGCCCCTGGCTTTGACCTGGTTCATCCTTGGCCACTGGCACCATCTGGGGAGTGGACCAGCAGATGAAATATCTCTCTATCTCTCTCCCTTCCCCTATGACTCTTTCAACTAAATAAATCAATCCTTTAAGAGATTACAGATCATGGGCCCAGCACAGTAGCCTAGGGACTAAAGTTCTTGCCTTGCTTGTGCTGGGATCCCATATGAGCACCGGTTCTAATCTCAGCAGCCCCACTTCTCATCCAGCTCCCTGCTTGTGACCTGGGAAGGCAGTGGAGGATGGACCAAAGCCTTGGGACCCCTCACCCGTGTGGGAGACCTGGGGGAAGCTCCTGGCTCCTGGCTTTGAACTAGCTCAGATCTGGTCATTGCGGCTACTTGGGGAGTGAACCAGCATATGGAAGATCTTTCTCTTTGTCTCTTCTTCTCTCTGTAAATCTGACATTCCAATGAAAATAAATAAATCTTTTAAAAAAAAAAAGAAATTACAGATCACTTACTGTTTCTAAATTTGTGTCTTTTTATTTTTTTAGTATTTGAGTTCATTTGTTAATTGGTTGGTTATGAGAGATTTGTGTGATCCAGGGATCTGCGAAGTTGCTGTTTCCAGGCAGCTCGGTATATGCAGGACCTGAATAAGCTTCTTGTTTACTTGCAGAGAAATGTGTTATCAGCCAGGGAGAAGTTAATGTTTTCCTTCCCCTGGCTAAACTATTGGAGCATGGCATAAAAATCAAAACCCTCAAGGTGGCTGTAACTAAACTATTGACGTGTGGCATTAAAAGCAAAACCCCAAGGTAGCCGTGAAGCCGTCTAACCAACCGTTTATATTCAATACCAGTGTAGAGGCAGGCATTTCTCTCCCCTAAATGTGGCATGCTTCCTCCTTCATCCAGGTGGAGCTTTTTCAGGATTGCCCTCAGCATGGCACAGGTGGGAACAGGCCCACTTGGCTTCAATTCCTGGCAGAAGCCATGAGTGGTCAGGGTTTTCTCAGCTGAGAAACAGAAACACCTGCTTGAAGTGGCTGGCACTAAGCATCCTCTGAGGAGGACTGGCCCTCCGCAAACAGGACCAGTCGCCTCTTGCCCTGGTGGAAGGCCCCGGTGCCTGAATCCTGTGGCTTGGCTTGGCATGTGGGCCTTGAGGTGTTGTCAAGGTGTTGTGTTCCTGGGAGTCACCAGGAAGACAGAAACAGCCAGCCATCTTGGCTCCTCTGCAGAGAGCAAAGATTTTTAAATTCAGGCATACTGGGCCTTTTGCCCGAACTCAGACTACAGACCATCCTTGTCCATGGAATATCTGGAAAAACAGCTCTTCTGTCCTTTTCAGAATTTCCATACCAAATGCATTTTGGTATTACTGCTGGCAGGAGAGTGTCCTAAAACTTTTAGCAAAGGTCTTAAAATCCTCTTGGGAGGAAAGGTGCTACACAAATCACTCCTAAGTGCACAAAAAGAATTGTGCCAGAATTGCTTTTGGGAAGAGAGAAACTCCTTAACAGTCGTAGTGTGGGCTTAAATCATTTCCTGCACAGACAGTTAGGCCATTAACCCTCCGCGTGGCCCCTTTTGCCCACGGCCTCAGCTCAGAGCAGGGCCGACCCACCCTGACGTGGTATGTGGTGGGACAGCCCCAGCTGCATTCCCGGGCAAGATACTCCTGCCCCTCCATGTTGCCAGCCTCTTCCCCTCGAGGTGTGTTTTTCATCTGTACTGAAGTCTGCCTCTTCTTTCTGACTTGTGGAAGCTTGTCTTGCACTCTGGGTAAACAAAAAGGATCTGTCACCCCACCCCTACCCCCACCAGTCCCACCCTGTGTTTTGAGTCCTGGGCAGGCCAGGGCACAGAATCACAAAGATGGGCTCGGTCCCAGCCCAGCCCTGCTGGAGCCAGGGCACAAGTTCCCACCCCTCACCTCTGCCTTGTGTTACGTGTCAGGGAAGCCTCAGCCGTGAGCTCAGTGGGTGCTGGCCCCATCATCTTCATGCCCAACAACCAGGTTTAAGAAGAGGGTTCCCTTCTGCCCTTTCGTATCCATGTGTCTTAACCCAGGAAGTCAGGCTTCCAGAGTGAGCAGGAAGTAGCCAATAACAACTTGACTTCGGAGCGACTTTCGGTACCTGCAGGTGGAGAGATGCATCCCAGAGCGCATCGGGGTTGACCCGTGCCTGTCAAGACTTTTGCTTTGAAGTGTTGCTTGGGACAGGATGGATTTCACTCACAGGGCTCAGGAGCACAGAGGGTGGCCCGTTGCCGAGAAGGGCTCAGTTAATGAACAAGCCACCTTGGCGGCTGAGATCAGGACTTTGTCCAGCTGGTGGAGTCAGGCTGCATGGGCTGCCCCTCTGGTCCCGAGCAAATACCCCCACCCTTGGAGTCTGGTCTCTGGGCCCCAGAGGCTCGGCCCCACTTTCGCATTGCTTAGCAGCCTCCCCCCCCCATGGGTGGCTACACGTGTGATCTGTCTCTCTCCACAGCATCCCAGTGCAACGTCAGCTTGAAGAAGCAGAGGAGCCGAAGTATCCTTAGCTCCTTCTTCTGCTGCTTCCGGGACTACCATGTGGAGGCCCCTGCGTCCAGCAACCCCAGTGTGCTTCCCCCTCTGGTGGAGGAGAACGGTGGGCTTCAGAAGGTCAGTGCTGGTGGGGAACCATGCACCCAGCACACCTGTAGGGGCACCTCTGTCCCAGCCCTGACCAGTGTCTTGACTAGGAAGATTACACGGAATGGGGGCAGCCATTGACATAAACATGTGCAGTCACACTCACACACATACGCAGATGTCATCTTTTTTACTAAGGGCATCTCAGTCATTTCCATTTGGCAACTAAAGAACATATTTAATAGAAGTTCATGAGAGTCAATGCACATTGCATAGCATTCTTTCTGGGGAAGCTGAATGCAGAAAGTGTTAAAGAACCAGTCGCAGACACAGAAACATGCAAAAAGAGAAACCCAGGGAGACGAGCTGACCATAGATATATAACGAAGTTTACCTGCCTTGCGTTTAACAATCGTGTGTTCTGCATCCTTTTGTATGTGTCAGATTTTAAAATGTCAGATTGTCACCATTGGTCAAAGTTCCCACGTGCTGTCCAGTAGGCCCATCTGAGACCGAAGTGACTGAGAACAGTTGGACGTGTCACGATGAACAATGAGACACCTCGCTGTCGGCTGGATGTACATCGCTGACAGTACTGACCGCGGTCAAAATAGTTTGGGGCTAAAAAAAAAAAAATCAGTGGAAGAGACAAAAGGTATTGTTTGAGGATCGAGTTGGAGGACACCACAGTCATAGAACTTTGTGTACCAAATAACACGCGCAGGGGACAAAATGAGAAATGCAGCTGATCAAACATGAAAGCCTAGGAAAAGCATCCCACATGTAAACACATGGAAAAATTGTTCATCATGGCTAGTCACCGAAGAAATGCAAGCAAAAACAATGAGATACCCTTCCCCATCTGTCAAATTATCAAAAAAAAATGTTTTTAAAGATAATATTTGGATTCAGCATAGGGTGACGTGAGGTAAGATGAGAACATGAATTGATCACTGGTAAGAATGTGACACTTTTCCAGATGAGTGTTTGGCAAGATGATTCCTCCTCCTGTTTTGTCATTGATGTTTAACATATAATCTTGTCCATTTTTATGGGACACAGTACAATTTCTCAATATATATACTCAGAACAACCTGATCCGGTAACATGACCTCAGACCTTAAGCATTCGCCTTCTTGTCAATGCAAGCAGTTCCATGAAGCTGGAAAGCATACTTGCTGGAGCTGTGGCACAGCGCGTTAAACTACTGCCTGAGACGCATGCAGTCTACACCGGAGTGCTGATTGGAGTCTTGGCTGCTCTGCTTCCAATGCAGATTCCTACTGAAGCACGTTGGCAAGTGACCCATGTGCACGCGAGTGGGAGACCCTGATAGAGTTCTAGGCTTCTGCCTGGCTTTGACCTGGCAGTTGTGGCCATCTGGGGCGTGAATGAGCAGGTGGAAGATCTTTTTGTCTTTTCCTTCTCTGTCTGTCACTCTTCTTTTTGAATAAGTATCTTCTTAGAACAGTATGAAATGCAAAACTTTCATAAACACATAAATCATAATGTAAAATTATCATTAACCTGTTGTTTCATGACAGCTGGTTAAAAGAACTGCAGAATAACTGTGCAGTCAAGTAATATACAGCCATTGAAATGGCGATTTTAAAAGTCATGGCATAAATACTGCTGATATGAAGAAATGTCCACAATATGTGACCTAGTAAAAAGTAAGCTAAAGTCATGTTCCAAGTAAACGTGGATGTGGGGAAGTGTATGGTCCGACCCTTAACATTTCCTCTCTGGAAACAGGCCTTTAGCCCAGCGGCTGAGTCACTGGATATGATTCCCGGCTGTGGCTCTGATTCCAGCTTGCATGGATTCATGGATTCTGACTCTGAAAGGCAGCGTTGATTGGTTCCATGTGGGAGATTGAGCCCCCAGCTCCTGGCTGTAGCCCAAGCAGGATGTCTAAATGTTGTAAACATTTAGGGGCATGAACCCACAGATGGGCATGCACGCTCGCTCTCTCTCTCTCTCTCTCTCTCTCTCAAATTTAAAAATAAAAAAAAAATGTGTTTAAAAAATGAAAATTCCCTTTTGAAACCTGGGTAGGTTTCTGGCAGAGCCTGGAGGGGGCAACCAAAACAGAAGAAGATGCTCACTGTCCCGAAGACAGACTTGACATGCTCAGTCCAAGATGGCCATCACCCACTTGACGAGTGTGGGCCCTGTAGAGACCATACTGGCAGCTGGATGGCCTTCAGGCTTTTTACTTTTATTTTTAAGATTTGATTATTTATTTGAAAGGCAGAGTTACAGAAAAGGAGACAGATCAGTCTCCCCTCCACTGGTTCACTCCCCAGATGGCCACAACAGCCAGGCTGAAGCCAGGAGCCAAGAATTTCAACTGGGTCTCCTGTGTAGGTGGCAGGGACCCTGTGCTTGGGCCATCTTGTACTGCTTTTCCCAGGCACAATAGCAGGGAGCTGGGTCGGAAGCAGAGCGGCCTGGACTCCCAAGTGGCACCTCCATGCAATGTGGGTGTTGCAGGTAGCCCCAGCTTTCTGTTCGTCCTGAAGGAGCTGATAGTACAGGGGCTTTCTTTCCCTCTTTGCTTTGGGGGCCTGGGCCCTGATGGACCATGTAACCAGCATTTCTCCCTGGCCTTGCAGTACTTCCTTCTCTGCCGCTTCCCAGAGATCCTGATGGCCCAGACTGTCCAGACCCAAGGGAACGGGTAGCCCGGTGCAATCAAACGTCCCAGGGTGGGAGGCTGGAGACTGTCGCATGAGGCTGCTGCCCAGGTAGAACTAGAAGCAGCCAGGGAGAGCTTCAGTCATAGAACCCAATCAGAAATTGGGTTGTAAGGATCAAATTCAACAACTAACATATGATTTCTAAACATAAGAGTCCAAGACAGAAATGAGAGTCACTCCTGAGAACTGTAGTCCTGTGTGTGAAAAGCAAGTGGAAGGAAACATCCAGACCAGGAAAACCAAGGGGTTGGTTGGGAGGAAGGATCTGGGGAGCTTATCAAGGAAGACCTGATGTGCAGGTCTAGGAAGTTCCAGAAAGAGGAAAGCATAGAAGGAATTTGTCCTGAGCTGAAAAATGTATGGATAGAAAGAGTTCCCTGAGTGTGTAGCAGAGTTAGTGAGCTTGGCAGGCCTGGGTAGAGAAAGCCTTGCAAGCTACCAGAAGGAAATAGAATTTTCATCAGCACTGGCATGAGAATAAAATTATAAACCCAACACTTCGTACATGACCAACCGTGCGTGCATCCATTAAGGAGAAAGAACTACATGCTTCAGGTATGCAGAGAGGGTGGAAAATACACGGACATCTGGGTGAGAAAGATATCCAATCTGAATGGTAGAAAATGTGGAAATAAAATTGCCCAGCGCAGTAGCAGAAATGGAAAACAGGATGGAAGAAACCAAGTGCGTAAGCCATCCACATTGAGGAAAGAGGGAAGAGCAACAACAGATTAAAAACAGCAGACAGAAGACAGCAGCAAAGCCCGGCACCAGGCTGGATGAACCTCCTTGTCCTCACGCATCTCCCAGACGCACCGGTGAGCTGACACATGCAGCTGCAGGCTACTGCCAAGAATGTGCTGCTCAGCAGTTAGGAATGAGTCTGGCAGCAAGTAAAAGAAGACTGGCAAACAATAGCTTCAACAAGGAGGGGATTGTCTAGCCACTTAAGAAGCCTCAGGCAGGCAGGCAGGCAAGCAGGTGTTGAGTTTGGTCCTGAGACCTGATGGTGCCATCGGGAACCCAGAGTCTTCACTGTTCTTTCTTCAACCTTCCTCTCCACCACCATCCTTGGCTTGCTGCCTTCTTCCTCCAACCAATCAGAAGCCTCAGCCGTTGCAGCTACATTTGAGGGAAGAAGGGCCAGAGAGGGACAGCATTTGCCGCAGGTGTTCTTGTTAACAGAAAGCAATTGCTATCACCAAGAAACAACTACAGGAGCCTTTTTCTGGCCAGAGCTGTTATCACAGACTGCCCTGCGGCAGCAAGGGAAAGATGCAATCCCCTGCGATCCTTCTCTCCATGAAAGCAAGTGTCTGCACAAGGGAAAGTGGAAGAAATGAATGGCCGCTGAATAGCTGCAGTGGTCATCGTGGGCTTGGGTTTGCTTCAGGGGTGGCCTCAAAACCCCAGTTCTAAAACACTCCTGGGATCAGCTGAGCCTCTGTTCCGTGACACTGGCCAGTGGAAATAGAATTGTAGATCACATAGGTGATTTAAATTTTTCTAGGAGCCACGTGTCAAATGACAGCTTTAAAAGCAGATGGAGTCAATTTTAATAACTCTTGAAGTTCAGCATATCCAAAATATTATTTCGACATGTATTCAGTCTAAAAATAATTGACAGTATGTTTATCGTACTAGTGCTTCAAAATCCTAGAGCTCATCTGAATTTAGATATATGGGTTGGAAAGGCAGAGGGCAACTCAGAGAGATCTTCCATCCACTGGTTCATTCTCTCAAATGCCCCCAACAGCTGGACCTGGTCAGTCTGAATCCAGGAGCCCGGGCCCAGTGCGATGGCGTAGTGGTTAAGGTCCTCGCCTTGAACGCGCCGGGATACCATATGGGCACTGGTTTTAATGCCAGCGGCCCTGCTTCTCATCCAGCTCCCTGTCTGTGGCCTGGAAAAGCAGTTGAGGATGGCCCAAAGCTTTGGGACCCTGCAGCCGCATGGGAGACCTGGAAGAGGCTCCTGGCTTCGGATTGGCTCAGTTCCAGCAGTTTTGGCCGCTTGGGGAGTGAATCAACAAGACGGAAGATCTTCTTCTCTGTCTCTCCTCTCCTCTCTGTATATCTGCCTTTCCAACAAAAATAAAGTAAATCTTAAAAAAAAAAAAAAAAAAAAAGAATGAATCCAGGAGCCCAGGACTCTGTCCAGCAGGTGGCAGGAAGTCAACTCCTTGCAACATCATGTGTTGCTTCCTAAGCATGTTAGTGGGAAGCTGGCTCAGAAACAGAGGCTGGGCTCAATCCCAGGCACTCCATTCTAGGAAGCAGGCATCCCATGCTTAACCTGATGTGTCACAGCACCAGCCCCAGGACCAGCACATTCCATGCGCTCCGGAGCTACATGCGACCACTAGGAGTTACTGAGCATTAGACAAGATAAATAGGGACATTTAATTGTAGTAAAATGTCTAATGAAGTGTATAATAGATTCTAAACCTTCATATGTAACCAACAACGCCACCAAATATAAGAAGGAAAATACTTAAGCATAATAAAAAAAAAAATCCTCTAAAAATTAGCAGCAGATAACATCAGACTTCATTGGTAGTTGCTGGCTAATGAAATAAGATCAGACAATGAAATCATTGGTATAAATGTGGAAAAGATGCAAAGTGAGTCTGTTTACAGCTGGCTTTGTTTTTTTTTTACTTTGCAAGCCCCGAAAACCTACCAAAAAAGGGATAAACTCATTAAAAGGTCATGACATTATGGCTTTTTTGTTTATGGAGAAACATGCTGTATTTCTTGGCAGATTTTAAATTCATGTGAAAGAAAAACATCCCAGAATAGCCTGAGAAATTCTAGGGAAAAAAAATACCAAGGAGCAGTTTGCTTCAAACAGGTGCCGGTCGTACTCCATCTACATTGATGTGGGGGGGACTGATGGACAGGAAGGGGTGTGAGGTGAGGCCATGGTGGGGGGCACAGCCATGGTGGGGGCACTGCCCCAGAATCTCCCATCACCTCACAATGTGCCTTTGTCAATCCTACTATCCCCTAATTCAAAAACTGCTACTGCTGGGGCAGCATTTGGTGCACTAGTCAAAACATCACTTGGGGCACTCACTCCCCTTGTGCAGAGCCTGGTTTGGGTCCCTGATCTGCTTCTGGTCCCAGCAGGTGACGGCTGCAGTACACGTGTCCCTGCCACCCACAGGTGAGACCTCGTGGAACTCCTGGCCCAGCACAACTGGTGTGAGCCTTTGGAAAGTGAACCAGTAGATAGAAAAATCTTTATTTCTCTCTCTTTCTGCACTCTCTCTCAAATGAGTCAATAAACAAAACTATTCCTGTAGAGACTCTCTGGGAGTGAAGGGAACATTGTAGAAGAGGGGAAAGAACACTCACCGATGTTGTCCTAGGTTGTTATGGCCACCGCAGCACCTGCAGAGGAACCAGCCTGAAGAAGTGCCATGGTGACAGATCTACGGATGTGTCAGGGAACAGAGCCCTCGGAAGGCCGTTCCTCTGGCAGAGCCGAGTTCAGCTGCTGGTACTGCTTGTCGGAGTGGCTTTTAGCAGGATTTATTTGTGTATTTGGAAACCAGAGTGGCAGAGATGCAGGAACAGAGATGTATCTGCTCATTGATTCTCCGAATGGGTCTAACAGCCACGGCTGGGTCAGGTGGAAGCCAGAAACGGAGAGCTGCAGCCCAGTCTCTTGTGGGAGTAGCAGGGACCCAAGTACTTCCGCTGCCTTTTTAGGTGCATGGACAGGGAGCTGAATTGGAAGTGAAGCAACCGGGACTCAAACCAGGACCCTGCACCCTTGGGATTTCTGGGCTATACTGCTGTACCACGGTGCCAACCCCCAGGGACTTTGTCTAGAACTAAGTTACCTTTGAGCTTACTTAGCCAAGTCTCAAGTGAGGATGGTGCTGCGCTGTGTGCTTGGAACATGACAGCTCATTCCATCTGTGAGCGCAGTCTCCAAAGCCAGAGACCTGTTGGGGCCTGCCACCACCTGCATGCAGCTATGTGAGGACACACACAACAGAAAGCCTAGGTCTGATTCTCGCTGCTCAGTCCCCAGGAGTCCCTGGGCAGCTGGGACAGGTGACTCCCAGAGTTCCGTTCATCCTGCGTGTTGATTTTGGCATGGAGAACGGAGGTCTTAGAGATTCTGGCTTCGAGCTCTTTCTGCAGCAGCAGCCTGGAGGTGGCAGCCATTCCCAGGATCGCAACCATCCCGGTAGCCTCTAGAGGCAGGAATGAGCCAGCCCCCAGAAAGCCTTGGAGCAAGGGCAAGAACAGTGACACACACAGACACACGCCCAGCTGGCAGGTGCATGCACAGACACGCTATGGAGGGCGATGCTTCAAGCCCACATGGCTACCTAGGCGATAACTATGGACTTTTGCTAGTTCACAGCTGGCACCTGGCTTCCCTCTTCCGATGTGTTGCTGAGGTTCCTCACATCCCAGCTGTGCTCCTTGTCTAGCCAAGTGTGGCTCTGATGGTGCGCCTGCGTACAGCGACTGTCTGCAGCCGTCTCCGGGACATGCTGCTTTCCCCTCCAACAGTGTGTGGAGCGTCTAGAGGTACTTAGATCCGTTCCCGTGATGAGAGGCCAACGATGATGCAGTCCCAGGACAACTGCCGCAACAGACAGCAACCTGGCCCACAGGGCTTCTGGCCAACATTTCCCCTCTCCCCAAAGAGCAGTGGCCTACAGGCAGGTTTGAGTGTTGGAACACTGTTACCCCAGACCTTCTGGCATGACTGTCTCCAGAGCAGTGCTTGAAAACTGGGCTGCGATCCGACAGAGTTGTGGTGGTGCAGCTCCACCTTGATGAAGTCACAGAGCAGCCTGGACTTCCAGACAGAACCGCCTGCGAGGCCCTTGGCAGTAGGGAGAGCTGCCAACAGCATACCAGCATGAAGAACGGGGTGGTGCTGTTGCACTGCGGAGAGGGTAACCGCGGACCAGAGACAGTCATGTCACTGCTGAACTGTGCAGAGCCCAGCGGGGCACCCAGCCTGCCTGCCTGCCACGGAGGGAGACACCCAGGAGATGGCACGTCCCACTGTAGAACACTGGCTCTTCTCTTAAACACTACAGCATGCAAGCCGTGGAGCAGTTAGGTCATCTCCCCACGTCGGGCCATCTGAAAACGGAAACAGCAGCACAGGAAATGGAGACAAACATGCTGTCTCTCTTTAGCAGTTAGCAGCGCTAGAATCAAGGGTCTCTTTCTGCCAGGTGCGCTGTGGCTGGCAAGTTTGGAGCTGGGAATTTTTTTAGGACCCCCTACGAGGACAGGCTTCGCTCCTCCTCGGAGGAGAGTGTTGGTACCTTTGTAATCTGCTGAACGGGTCTCCACTACCCCGCAGATGGCATCAGCTTACTCTTTTTTAAGGGAAAAACAAAACAAAACAAAACAAAAAAAGACAAGAAACTTGCTTATAAGTAGAAACACCAGCAGTTCTCAGAAGGAGTCGAAGATCATAGTATTTGTCTCTTTCATTCATGCTTTTTACATTGGGATCGAATTCCCCGCAATCTGTTTGTTGAAGCAAACAGAATGGTTGCCTAGCCTCAGGAACCCAGCCTGGCTTGCTGGGACTGGGGAGTGAGGGTGCTGGGGAGGCAGAACAGAGCCTAGTGGCCTGACTGGATCATTTTGGGCCCCCCACCACCATCACCACCTCAGTTCCCTGACCAGCACAGAGGTGCAGAGGAGACGGACCAAGGCACACGGTGGCTGCACTCAGTCCTCGGACCCGTTTCCAGGGGGATGTGTGATCTCCAAACCAACTCCGATTCTCTCTCGCTCTCTTTCTCGTTTCTTTCTCTCTTTCCTTCTTCCTTTTTTTCTTTCTGCCCAGAGACAGCATAAGTTTACTTACTTCTCCGGTTTTCCTGAAGCAGTCACAGAACCTTGTGCCTTTGAACCTGCTCACGTTGGGGACTTTCTCTAATGTTCTCTTTTAACCAGGAGCTCTCTCCTTGTGCTGTTGCGTTATCACACCGTAAGTAGGAAGTTGCTCACATAAACAGCTTCCTTTCCCAGCAGGCGCAGACAGCCAGCATTTATTGACCAAGTTTTCACTTAAGCTTTCACTCCCGTAAGAGCCTGCCAGTCTTTATAATCCAAGGGCCTGGCGTCTCACGCCCAGCCCCAACTGCAGAGATGGGTGTGCGTTCCTTTGCCCAGTCAGGTTCAATGCCACTGGAGCTGGGCTCACCAAGCCCAGGTCCTAGGTGACCACGTCACATAGGACTTTTTTTTTTTTTTTTTTTAGTAACAAATTAATTGGCGGAAGGGGCAGGTGGAAGGCAGATTTACAGTGAGAAGGAGAGACCAAAAAATGTTCCATTCCTCCATTCACTTGCTTACTCCCCAAATGGCCACAACAGCCAGAGCTTTGCCAATCAGGAGCCAGGAGCTTCCTCTGTGTCTCCAAAACAGGTGCAGGGTCCCATGGCTTTGGGCCATCCTCTGCTTTCTTTTCCCAGGCCACAAGCAGGGAGCTGGATGGGAAGTGGAGCAGGCAATACAAACCAGCGCCCATGCGGGATCTTGATACTTGGAGATAGAGGGTTAACCAGTTAAGCCATTATGCCAGGCCCAACATAGCAGTGTTGGTAGCTGGACCATGGTTGTGTGGTCAGAGAAGTCACGTTTATTAGAATCCCTGAGTGTGCAGGACACACTCACCCGGTACCACAGGTTGGCCATACTGGCACTCCTCCCAGAGGTCCCCTCACAATTTCTGTTTCCTGTTCTGGAAGGTGGGAGCAAGAAGCACCTGTGTCCTCAGCTTCCACTGTCCCCACTCCGCCCTGTCTCTCTGCTGAGCCAGCCTGCCTAAGGCCATCAGTAAGAGGAGACTCTAAAAGACTGACTCCTCAAAGTAATTGGCCTTGACTGAGTCGTTATCCAACCAGGCCTTTTAAATAGTCTCATGTCTTAAGGGAAAGCCTGAGGTTCCAGACAAGTCCACTGTACCAGATTCACATCACATCCTGTCTCAGACTTGTCCCGCCTGTTTCCTAGGAACATTGGAGGAGAGACAGCGATCTTAACGTGAGGAGGAGGGGTTGACCCCAAAGGATTCAGCACTGCGTATCATTTACAAATTTCTCCCATAAAAGCTTTGACAAGACCTGGTGTGATATAGTCTAGTGGCTAAAATCCTTGCCTTGCATCCGCCAGGATCCCATATGGGTGCTGGTTTATATCCCAGCTGCTCCACTTTCTATCCAGCTTCCTGTTTGTGGCGTGGGAAAGCAGTCAAGGACAGCCCAAGACCTTGGAACCCTGCACCCGCGTAGGAGACATGGAAGAAGCTCCTGGCTTCAGATTGGCTCCTCTCTGTGTATCTGTCTTTCCAATAAAAAAATAAAATAAATCTTAAAAAAAAAAGTAAAGAAAAAAGAAAGTTTTGACAATTTCATCTTCCCCCAAACTTTTAACTCTGCTTTGACTAATAGTTGGCAAGATTTCTTGGAGTGATTCTGACTTTGCCAACAGCCCGGGAGGTTGGGCTCTGATGGGGAAACTAACTCTGATGAAAAAGTTTGATGGAACCTTGTAACTTGGTTTGAAGGGGATGCCTTGTGTGGTGAACATAAGACTCTTTCTCACCTTTGCACAAAGTAATTTGACCTGTTGTTTTCCCTGCAAAGGTGGCAGATGGCCTCTGCCCCCTCCCTGCCTTTGGTATCACACCATTCTGTTTTCTCAGAATGAATGCACAGCCATCTGTAAAGTGAAATCCTGCATGAAAGCGTTTGTCCATGGGGTTGAGTCCAAAATGAGGAAATTCATCCTGTATCACCAGTCTAGAGCCACCAGGGTACGAAACTTCAGAATAGACTAGTCAGGGATAAGTGGTTCCCTTGAGGGACTTATCCAGCATTAGACCAGCACATGCCAGCTGTCTCCTACCTGTGAAATGCCAGGTCTAGGCCATAAGCATTTTTGAACTTGCAGAAAAGCGGAGCCTTGAGTAAGAGACTCCAGAACAGCACTTGCAGCCCTCATGGACAAAAAGTGACCTCCACATGTAGGCTGACTGCATGTCCAATGAGCAGGGCCAGCTCAGCTCTGGGGACTCAAGTCTTGGGATTCCCCCTGAGCACCAGTGAAGGCCCCAAATCACTTAAGCCTTTCTAGACTGCGGGTGGGCTTGGAGGGAGGGGAACGGGAATCGGGGTGCCGTAACACAGGAACATAAGACCTGACTGATGCTGAGCCTCCCCACCAGTTCCCACTTCCTCTGGACCCTAAAGAAGAAGGGTTCTTTGGAGCATGGGGATACTTAGAGTAGATCCAGCTGGGGACCCCATCTCCACTGCTCACCCCACCTCACTTCTTTCACTCACATGCTGTTTGGTTCACCACTGTAGGCTTGGGTCTTTTAAATGCTTTCTAAATGTAGGGTAAGCCCATGGATCCTTTGATTTTTCTGCTGCAAGGTTGATCTAGAAAAGGGAGGGGAAAACCCCTGCAACTTAGTCCCATCACCTAGAATAACCACTTTTAATATTTGTTACGAATCCCTTCCGAAATTTCCCAAACTCAAGCGTAGTTGCGCAGATGAGGCTATGAGACTGTGTAATGCTGGTCATTCCTCAAATTGCTTATTGGTGTTAAGTTACCTAGGCACTTTCTACGGCTTGCTGAATACTAATATGTGGTTTGTCTGCCTCTGCTTTACATGCTATTGGCACCATAACTTTGTGTACACTGCTTCCAGGGCCTGTGGCTGTCCTTGGACCTGTGTGATGGGTCTGAATGACCTAATCAGAGAAGTGCCAGGTCAAAGAATTTTCCCCTAAGATGTATTTTTTTTTTTATTTGAAAATAAAAAGAGAGAAGGAGAGACAGAGAGAGGTTCCTCACTAATGGTTCATTCCCCAAACAACTGCAATGACCAGAACTAAGCCTATCTGAAGCCAGGAGCCAGGAGCTTCTTCCAGGTTTTTCCATGTGGGTGCAAAGACTTGGGCCATCATCCACTGCCCTTGTAAGCCATAAGCAGATAGCTGGATGGGAAGTGGAGCCACCAGGACTTGAGCCGGTGCCCATATGTGATGCTGGTGCCACAGGCAGATTATCTTCCTTTGCCATCACATCAGCCACTCCTGGTATTTTAATTGTTGCATCATGAGGCTTAAAACTAAGTTTGTTGATGACTCTTCTTTTGTGTACTTGTTGGAAGTTACATCTTCAGGTGGACCATTAGAAACAAATAAAAATCCCATCCTGTTACATATGTCTATCAGCTTCTCTCCCCATGGGCCTGCCTTTAGGGCCTTCCTTACAGGGCAGCTTCATAGCCTAGTTGATTTAAAAAAAAAAACATGTTGAAGGGTGAGGACAATGATGCAGAAACTGCGGAGGCCTTGGGCCTGTGGGCGGCATGGCTTGGCGGCAGCACATGAGGCATGAAGGCTGGCATTGCAGCTGGGACCCCAACCCAACCATTCCCACACTCTGGCCGGTGCTTACAAAGATGAGTGAGAGGGAAGAGAAGCGTTTGAGGTGTGTCTGGGACTTGAGCTGCGGTGGGCTGTGTCCGCTACAGTGCCCTGAGGATTGCAGAAGCCCAACAATGCAGCTGATTCCAAGCTGCCTGCAGCCCTCAGATGCCCCAGCAGCTACCCTGCACTGGGCGGCTCCGGGAGCACAGGGTCCAGCCCCTGGGCCTGGGAAAGCTTCAAGTACAAAAAACCAGTAACCGAATGTACCAGGAAAAGGACGAAGTCTGTAAGATTTACGAGGTTCGTGGGGTGGAGACTCCACAGGAAATAGCCCGAACATTAACTATTCATGGCTGCCAGTTCACAGGCAAGGACAGGAAATTGCAGAAGTACTCCCAGGAAGAGGGCTGGAATGAATACCCTAACAAAACTGGGTGGCAAGTCACGCCCCCTTCCTCCCATTTCTGCCACCCACCCCCAACCCGCACCTGCTGTCAACTTCTGTCCTTCCGGTCCCATCTCCCCAGCTATGTTCTCTGTGCATTTCAGCAGGTGGCTTTGGATAAAAACAAGCAAACAGACAAAAACACAAAGGCTCTTGTTGATAGGAGTGGTGTTTCTGTTGTTCTTCTAGAGAATTTCGTTCAGGGCATTTTATTTTTATTACTTTTTTAGTTAACGATTCTAGCTTCACTTGCATGGATGAGCCAGGCTAGCAAAGCCCTCTTGCAGTTAATCATCTGCCATTCTTGCCTTACCAAGGACACAGCTGTCCAGCAGCTCCCATGAGCTGAAGACTTTGCATCCGTCTGAAGCTAAGCTCTCAGAGAAGCTGTGTCCATGTGGGACACGGGCAGAGGGTTAGTGGAACCCTGCTGGCCCAGTCAGCTCAGCTTTGCTCGGCAGCATCAGAAGCAAGCCAACAGCTGCTCAGCGCACGTCTTACTCCTGTTTCAGATAGCCTTCATGAGCTCAGAGAAGGCTCGTAAAGCTAACAAAGCTAACAAAGTTGCGTATCATCTTTGGACTGAAAGACGACCTGAGCCACTTTTGACAGATCTTCAGTGAAACAACCGAGGAGTTCAATCTTTGCGATGCACCTGCCACTTCCCTTCCCTGAGCCGTGGAGTCAGAGCGCAGGGCGGTAGAACCATGCCAGGCTTTCCCTCTGGACCATGTCGACAACGGAGGAAGCATCCAACACTCAATGATAAGAGCCCCCCCTGGCAAGGTTCATGTTCCACACCTTGGTGGCAATCCCTGGCCAGTGCTGGGCAGGCTCCCTGTGCCACGGGGTCATGGTGTGTGCAGGTTCACCTGCATATGTTCTCTGCCCATGTTCTGTATTCGCAAGTGAACCTGCCGAGGTCAGAATTTAACTTTGATCATCGACCAATGTTCAGTTTAAACCTGAAAGAAAGAAAACAAACACTTCAAAGGGCTGTTTGCGTTTTCTGCTTGTTTTATTTGATGAATAAGAGTGTCTGCTCTTTGGTGGCTGGGGGCAGGGACTTTCTTGGGCTTTTTATTTTGCGTCAAATATTAAACAGGGTCTGACCCTGGACACTTGACTGTACTGCAGAGCAAACGAAAAGGCTTCAAGCCCTTTCTTCAGTGAAGCCCTTAGAAACAGATAGTCTTAAAACTGAGTGAGGCTGCCCGGAGAGACCCGAGACCCCGGCATTGTATGACCTCGTTATAACTTCTTCAGCATGAGGTTAGGGCCAGCCACTACAAAGACACAAGTAGACTTTCTGGTTAGCACACAGCGTATGTCATAAAGGACAGCTTTCAAAGTCAGGCCCCCGGGGGTGGGGTAGGGTGGAGGGTCAGAATGCCACATCGGCTCAGTCATCCAAGACAGGTGTGAGGGCAGGCCCTGCACCTGGACCAGTTCTCGTCTCAGGGTAACCTTTCCTCTTGCGATACCTTGGGATGGCATGCTGCTGTTGGATTTATAGTCTCTTCAAGTATTTGAAGAAGCCAGTCACTTAGAAATAATTGTGGTTTTAATCTGTCTCTGCAAGATGTCTACATATTACACTGAAAAGATGTATCAGAGGCAAAGTGTGACCCCTCCCCCCAAGAAACAGGCCTGCATTGTTAATGAAACACTTGTTCTTGCAGAAGCATGTTAATGGTAACAGGAGCCAGAGTAAATGTATGAACCAAGATGCTGGGTCTTTTACGGCCACTCCGGCCAATAACAGCCACGTTGAATGGCAAGTGTCACCATTACAGCTTACAGCCGAGGAGTAGCAGAGCTGGGACCCCCTCACCCCAGTCCGCCTGGTGCCAATACCCGGCCCTCACGGTCACTCAGATAGGGCACCATGGCCGGTACAACTTCAGTCGCCAACTATTTATTTCCCGACATTCTTCGCGAAAGTCCACAGTGGACCTGATTGAGGATTTCAATGCGACTACTGTTCGTGTCATTGCTGATGTAGCACCATCTAAACAGGGAGTTGGCTTGTCCCACATGTAAAGGTAATAACCAAGTTTGTTTCTTTTGCCCCCTCTTCAGCCACCTGCTAAATATCTCCTTCCAGAGGTGACGGTGCTCGACCATGGGAAGAAATGTGTGGTCATTGATTTAGACGAAACCTTGGTGCACAGTTCCTTTAAGGTAAATCAACATTTTTTTAAGGAGAGATGAAGGCATACGGTTGTGATCATGTGACTTTACTCTTGGAGAAGACAGCCCAGCCACATCCGGTGAACATTAACTACGGGAGTTGGGTATTAACACAGTTAGCAAGGAGCTGGGCTACCAGGATCAATGGGCTCTCACTTGCAAAGCTCACATTCAGGAACTTCCAAATACACACACACACACACACACACACACACACACACACACACACACACCACGCCCCCCTCCGCCCCCCAGAAGGCCTTTCCAGGAGGCACCAACGCAGCCAGCACCCCCAGGACGCCAGGTATAGCTATCCAGGAAACCTCAGCGGCCCCACCCCCGCCCGGGAACTTTCAAGAGGCGTTCAGTGTGGCTGAAAATCTCTCTCCCCAGAGTTCATGGCATCCAAACCATTGGCCTGGCATGAGGTTCTGCTGGGAACCTGGATGAGCTCCACAGCTAAAGGCGCCATGTCCTGCAAGGCTTCCTTCACACAGGCACGTCCTGGATAAGCAGGGACCATATCACGCATGCCCAGCCCTCCCAGGCCAGTCCCGAGCCTTTGGTCCCAGCTCAGCCCTGGGAGACTAAGAGCCTTTTCTACCCCCATGGGCAAATTGCCATTTCCTGAAGGAGAGCTCTGGGGAGGCCAGTGCCACAAAGAGCATCTGTGTGGGCAGCCCCCAGGGTTACCGAAAGTTCTGGAACCACGACAGAGCCTTGGCAGGCCCTGGTGCCCGCAGAGCCTGCTCACAAACACTGATGCCACCAGCCAGTGTGAACAGCAGTGGCTTATTTTTCCCTCCCCTGGCCTGCCTGTATTTCCAAACAGGCTATTATTTGTGACATGGATTTTTTTTAAAAAAAAAATAAAGATTCATTTATTCTTATTTGAAAAGTAGAATTACACAGAGAGAAAAATCTTCGATCCACTGGTTCACTCCCCAAGTGGCCACAACAGCCAGAGCTGAGCAGTTCCAAAGCCAGGAGCCAGGAGCTTCTCCTGAATCTCCCATGTGGGTGCAGGTGCCGAAGGACTTGAACCATTCTCCACTGTGTTGGCACGCCATAAACAGGGAGCTGAGTGGGAAGTGGAGCAGCCAGGACACAAACCGGCGCCCATATGGAATGTGGGCGCTGCAAAACAGAGGGTTAGCTTGTTTGACATATCTAGTAGTGTTGAAAGCTACTAAACTCTCTCCCCAGGAAAATGTGCAGCTGTACAGCACATGCGGGCAGGAAGGTGCTATTGGCTGGTGAATAGCTTTTCTCTGTCCACAGCCCAGTGCTTCGTCAAGTCCCTTCCCGTGCCCCCTCCCTACTCACACATCAAAGACGTTAGCATCCCTGTGTGGTTTTGCTGTGAAATTATGGAATACAGCAAATATACTGTGATCTGCATTCCCAGATGCCCCGCCTGAGCGCTGGGAGAACAGTACCATGGCCCTGACAGTCCCACATGCTTTCCGGCTGTGTGTTGAAGCAGTGTGTTCATGGATACGGCAATGGAACTGAGGCAGGTCCCTGCTCAGACTCTCAGCTGGGGAGTTCACACCCTCCATGCCCGGTGCTGGCAACCACTGGCTCCTCTTGCTCCAGGCTGATGAAGGTTCTGTTGGGCTATTGAAGTGGTATTCTACCTAATTTGTGGAATCCCACTTGGAACTCCATGCAAGTCCTCTCACTGAGAACATACTGACTGCTGAAGAGCCGTGTGATGGCAGATGTCACCGACATTATGCAAGGAACTGAAAACTTCTGGATGTGTGGGAAACCTAGGGTAGCCAGCTGTCCCCTGCAGAGAGCAAGAGATGGTGCCAGGCCACTGGCTAGTGCCTGAAGGCATAGATTCTGGGGACTGGATAGAGCCTTGGGTACTCAACAGATTCATGACTGTGGCTGTGAAATAGTGAAGAAAGGTAGATCCAGAAAATGGAGGTGCCTGCTAAGATCATGACCTACAGCCTCTGTTCCCCGGTGGCCCTGTCTTGTGGGTCTTGTGCCGACCGCCTCGCTTTGGGCCACCCATCACAGAGCAGCCCAAACTGTGGGTCCCAATCCTGTTGTCTGCCAACAACTGGGAGCCTCTGGGCTGTCCTCAGGCTCTCAGCCCCGCCCCCTGGTGGCCACCAGTGGTTTTCCATCAGCCCCTCTGGGCTCTGGGCCAGGCTTCTCCCACTTCAGTGGTTGAGACTGGGCTGGGATGCTGGAAACATGGCCCCAATCAGAACAACAACAACAAAAATGTTCTTTCCCACATGTGCCTATTTCAAGGAACCAACCATCCTCCCCTTGGGCTGTTTTTTTTTCCCCAGTAAGCAAAACATTGGTCTCAGATGGTTTCCTTGCTCAAATTTCCACTTTCACTTTCCCGTTTCAGACGTAGTAACTGGAGTTTCTTTTCCCTCTAGCCTATTAGTAATGCTGATTTTATTGTGCCGGTTGAGATCGATGGAACTATACATCAGGTAAGACTCAGCCGAGTCTGAGTTTGGGTTAACGTTTCTTGACGGATTCCATTTCCGGTGAACTCTCTTTCTACAGTCTCATTTCGGTAATACTTTTATTAATCAAATGGAAGCAGATTTTGTGCGAGAGTGATTTTTAACTGCCCCCCTCTGCCACAGTGGCCAAGCCCGGTGGTCCTAACTTCCTCCTGCGGTTACTTTCCACAACTCTCCTAACAGGCCAGAGGAGGAAAGCCACAAGCCACTGGTTGTGGCACAATTCCTGGGGAAATGTGTTCATGCCCAGTGCCACTGGCAGGGTCCCTCTCAGAGAAGCTTTAGCAAATGCCCAACTGGAAAAAATGGGGGGAGAGTGTGAGCTTGGGGGTGCCGGCAGGCTGCTCTGAATAAAGATGCCGGAGTCGGTTGGCAGGTATCATCTTAGTTCTTTTGGATTTTTTTTCTCCTTATCTGCATAAAGCTCTTCCAGAAATAGTGTCACTTAGGAACATATGTGTAAGTGCTCAGGAGATGAGCCTGGACATTTGGGGGGCATCTGTGGAGAGAAGACGGTAGTGGGGAGAGGTCTGTCATGTTTACCAGCAGGTGTAGTCTGACCCTTTTCCTTGTCAACTCCAAGCCCCTGGAGGACAAGCCCCTGGCCTCATAGCCCAAGGAGGAGACCCTCTCTCGGTACTTGAACCAAAACAGAATGTCTCTGCTTAACACCATGAGCGGGTTCCTGGGTTCATAAGTGTAGGGGTCAGGGCGGGCAAGGCCTTGAAAATCTGCCAAGCCTAGTCACCCCTTTGATCGGACAGGGAAACGGAGGCTCAGCGGAGGACAGACTTGATCCAAGGTCATAGCCACGGGAAAAAAATGAAAGCAAGAGTCCCAATCCCCTACCTCCTGGCCGAGGGCTCCACTTCCAAAGTCCCTCCCTGTCCATCATCCTCACCTTCTTGCCTGTTCTCCCAGAAACCCTGCCAGGAGACAGTCCCTGGGATGAGAAGCCCCCACTGGGCCCCCACGTGCAGCACCGCTGCCTTCAACGTCTACAGATGCCACCAGCTGAATTAAGTTGGCATCTAGAGCCCATGAAGGCCTCCACATCTTATTACCTGGGGTCTTGCTGAGAAAAGGGAGGCCGTTTGATGGTGCGGCAGGAATTAGGAGAGAAAGTGGTGCTTCGTCCCATGTGGCCATGAACATGACCAGCCGTCCACCGCCACGGCTGCCCAGCTCCCCTCTGCCTTCATCCTGCCTGTGCAGTGGCTACCCAGGTGGGGGAAGGTCCCCAAGGCCAGGGTCGAAACTCCTTCCTGAATGAGGAAACACATCCACTGGCGCCAAGAGCAGGAGGACCAGAGCCCTGGCGAAGGCCGTGGCCTCTTTCAAGTAATCCAGGATAGGCTGTGCAGGTCACAAGAGGCCTATTCTTGGTTACTTGCACGGGGACGCGGGCCTGCACGCTGGCCTCGGGCCCAGGACCCTCCTCCCTGCCGGAGGCACCGGAGTTCCCAACCCCATCTTCCCACCTTTGCGCGTGGCAAAGTTTGCTTTCCAAGCAACGTGGGGAAGCCGGGGACCTCAGCGTGTCCTCCCTGCTCCTCCAGCAAGATCAGCACCCACCCTCAGCCCGCTTCCTCTGGCCCTTCCCAGCATCTGCCACAGACCCTGGGTCCACCCCATTCTTTCCGTGCCCGCCGAGGCCCTGCTATCCTGAGCACCTGCTTTTGGCACCTTGAAAATTGCCCACTTCCGGCCCCGTCCCTTCTCTGCTGCTACGTCCTGTTATGTTTGTCCCGCTTGCTCCGTCTGCTGTTCCAAGCGCTGTGTGTGCGGGCTGTGACCTCTCACCTCTTGTCCTGCATCCTGGTCACATGGGCTCCCGTGGCCATTGTCTTAACAGCCCCCAGGCTTCAGGTTCATACTCCTACCCCTCCCTACAAGCATCTTGATCATCTCTCCTGGTCTGGTGGGCTCCTATCCAATCTTCAGGGCCCAAGGCCAAATGTACCCTTCTGGGAGGGAGGTGGGATCTCTTCCCTGGGAGGAGGGGAGTGTATGATTCTGCTAAGGGTGTCCGCTGTCCCCATAATCCTTCTTCAATACTTTAGCGTGCATCTACTCTAGAGTGTAAGCCCTGCAAGGGTCAGGTGACAGTGGCAAGCTGAGGACTGCTGTGCTGATGTGGCCTCATGGCTCCTCCTGTAGCCGCAGCTTCAGCGGGGAGCATTTAGACCCCCTGCCCTCTCCCTGCCCCTGCCCCAGGCTCTGCCACCACCATTTGCCCTGACCGCTGGACTCGCCTCACCGTGCCGTTGCAGGTGTATGTGCTAAAGCGGCCACATGTGGACGAGTTCCTGCAGCGGATGGGGCAGCTCTTTGAATGCGTGCTGTTCACCGCCAGCTTGGCCAAGGTGAGTCGGAACTCCCCTCCTGGTCCCTCTTCCATCCCCACCCTGAACTCTTCAGGCAGCCCTTGGTGACAGGGAGGGAGGTGACATTTCCATGGCGACAGGCTCCCACCCCAGATGGGATGGACGCCGGCCATGTGCACTGCACGCTGCCAGCTCCGAAAGCTTCTGGGTTACCATGGCAACCGGGCACACCTCAGCTGTTCCACGAGATTGCCTGCCGTATGCAGTCACTGCCGCTGGCAGCCAGCTGTCCCCAGACGGGGAAGCCACACACACGCTCATGTGCTGACTGGCAGCCAAACGCCTCTGTGTCTTGGGGCTTAGCTCATGCAGATCTCGCGGGTGGAGTGAAGGGAGGGGGCAGAGTTAGGGGTCCACCCATCCTGCTTTCTTGTGTTGAGTGAGCAAGGGCTCTGATACCCTAAGGAGCCCGGAGGTGCCAGGCCAGTTGCTTCTCCCACTCAAACCACTTTCATCTCTTTCAGAGTGAGAACAGCATGATCTGTCACAATCAGTGGCACAAGTCCAGAACCGAACACAGTGCCCAACCCGTATTTTTAATACATGTGGATTGATTTGTTTATTTGAAAGGCAGAATGACAGGGGACCACTGCCGTGGTACATAGCATGCTAATCCTCCCCCTGTAAACCCTGGCATTTCATGTGGGCACTGGTTCATGTCCTGGCTGCTCCACTTCCCATCCAGCTCCCTGCTTGTGACCTGGGGAAGCAGCAGAGGATGGCCCAAGTACTTCAAGTCCTTTAGCTCCTGAACCCATGTGGGAGATCCAGAAGAAGCTCCTGGCTCCTAGCTTCGGATCAGCCCAGCTCTGGCCATTGCAGTCATTTGGGGAGTGAGCCAGTGGGTGAAACACGTCTCTCTCTTCTGTCTGTCATTCTCTGTGTGTGTCTCTCCGTTTCTCTCAGTAACTCTGACTTTCCAAGTAAGAATAAATATATCTTTAAAAAATTCACGAGTGACAGAGAGAGGGAGAGGAGGAGAGAGATCTTCCATCTGCTGGTTCACTCCCCAAGTAGCTCAGCACCCAGGCCTGGATCAGACCAAAGCCTGAAGCCTGAAATTCCATCTGGGTTACCCACGTGGGGAGCAGGGACCCAGGATGGGAAAAGGAGCAACCAGGACTCAAAACGGAATGTGTTCTGATGAGAGATGGCAGCCTTGCAGGTGGTGGCTTAACACACAGTGCCACAGCCACAGCCCTGCCTGGAGCATGCCCAGCAGGGTTCCCTGCACACTCACTGTTCTTTACTAACTGTGATGGGGAATGATGATGATGAAGTCATTTGGCCAAGGAGCTGGAGTTGACTCTTTAGCCAACGTCTGTACCGGCCTATAGTTGAAGGAAGCTGGCAGGTTCCCAGGCCCCACCCCCATCCCCACCCTACGCTCTCACCCCGTGGCTTCATCCCTCCCTTGGCACCTGCTGAGTCAAGGGCAATCGGAGGCCTGACCATCTCACCCACCCCAACTCTGATGGGGTTGGGGACCTCCGTTTGTGTCCCCACGGATGGGGACACAAGATGAGTTTTGGGGGACAGGAATCGGATGCACCAGCTGCCTGTCTCTAGACCTGCTCCAGGGAGCCAGCCAGTAGCTTCCACAGCCAGGGAGCCACCGTCAGTTGCCACTCTCCCACACATCTGCCCCCATCCTTGGCAACCTGGCAGCTGGAACTCAGCTTTGCTGGCCTAGGCATTCCTCTGAGTAATGACGAGGAGAGAGAGAGAGTGCCAAGTTGCCCAGTGTTCTGCCAGGCTCCTCCCCAGGCCCAGGAGCTTGAGCTGTGGCAGAGAGAGGAGAAAGCCCTGAACCTGGGCTTCGCCCCCATGTGCCAGGGAGATGAGGAGGAGACCCCGGGAAGAGGTCTTGGTGCACGCAGAAGCCCTCGGAGAGCAGCCCACAGACCAGCAAGCAGCACCTGGCAGAGGCCCTCATGGGTGGGACAGCAGCCATGAGGCCTGCGAGGCCTGGGAACCTTCTAGGGCAGTGAGCCACAGCGGACAGTCTCAAGCAGGGAGGATATGAGGTGTGCCCTTGCTGCTGGCTGCTGCCAGCTTCCGGGCTGATGGGAGAGGAGTTCCACCCAAGGCAGTGACAAGAGGAACATAGAAGTGTAGGTGGGATGTGAGGTGACTGGAGCTGCGGCTGAGGCAGTCCCCCGAGGGCTGGCTGAGGACCCAGCAGAGGGGTACAGATCCGGGGCAGAGGAGACCCCACCCGTGAGGCTCACCCACGTCCACAAGTACCTTTTCTTTTCCTTTTCCTTTTTTTTTTTTTTTTGAGAGAGGGATTCATCTGTTTTTATTACAAAGGCAGAGTTGCAGAGAGGAGAGACAGACATCTCCCTCTCCACTAGTCCACTCCCCCAGTGGCCACAAGGGCCAGAGCTGAGCTGATCCAAAGCCAGGATCCGGGGCCCAAGGCTTTGAGCCATCCTCCACTGCCCCCCCCAAACCATAAGCAGGGTGCCGCATCGGAAGTGGAACAGCTGGAACATGAACTAGCACCCATATGGAATCCCGGGGCTTGGAGGTAGATAAGCCAGTTGAGCCAACGTGCTGGCCCTGGTCACTTGCCTTTAGAAGTTCCCCGAGACGTACCCTGCCTTCATTGCAAGCCCTCTCCCCACAGTACGCAGACCCCGTAGCTGACCTCCTGGACCGCTGGGGTGTGTTCCGGGCCCGGCTCTTCCGTGAGTCCTGCGTTTTCCACCGTGGGAACTATGTCAAGGACCTGAGCCGCCTGGGGCGGGAGCTGAGCAAAGTCATCATTGTGGACAATTCTCCTGCCTCGTATATCTTCCACCCTGAGAACGCAGTGAGTAAACCTCCGCCCACCCCAGCCCCAGGCAGGAGGGCAGTGGGCAGCTCACGGGGCACTGCCAGGACGGGCACCCACCCCACACAGGAAGGGGACGCTGGGGGGAGTCAGCTGGTGAAATCAAGCGGGAGTGTCGGAGAGGCAGTGGGAGGACTGTGTGGCGAGAGAGCCGCCAGGGACCGGTGAGCGGATGCTGCATGGCTTCTCTTGGGCAGTTGTGGTGGTGTGTTCCCAAAGGCTTTGTGTGCCATTGATCCTGCTATCCCTGGTGGCTGCCACCCAGGACTGCATCATCTCTGAGGGCTCACAGGTCCCTGGTAGCGCCTTCAGTAGGATCTTTCTTAAACCTGAGTAAAGCAGTGGTGTAGCAGGCTAGTCTTCCAGCTGTGACATCAGCATCCCATATGCACGCCAGTTCAAGTCCCGGCTGCTCTACTTCCAATCCAGCTCCCTACCTATGGCCTGGGAAAGCAGTGGAACATGGCCCAAGTCTTTGGGACCCTGAACCCACATGGGAGATCCAGAAGAAGCTCCTGGCTCCTGGTTTTGGATCAACTCATCTCTGGTCCCTGTGGCCATTTGGGGAGTGAACCAGTGAATGGAACATCTGTGTGTGTGTGTGTGTGTGTGTGTGTGTGTGTGTGTCTCCCTCTCGGTATAACAGACTTTCAAGTAAAATAAATGCATACTTTATAAAAAATGAGTAAAGCCCTTCCAAAGAGCATGCCATGACAATAAGATCTGCATCAGCTCTGGGCATCTGCCCAGCAGGTGCCCCCGCCCCTCCCCAGCCCGGTGATGCCACCTGACAGCCTCCCACACACAGGCTTCTCAGACTCAGCCAAGCCCCAGGCTAGCCCAGCCGAGGGTCAGAACTCAGCAGCTTCATTCACCACAGACACCAGTCCATTAGCTAAATGAGAAGTCGTGATTTGAATTAACACTCCAAATGGGTTTAGATGGATGTGTGCTCATCTTGAATGAATCATCATGAAGCCTCAGATAACCCATCTTGAAATAGAAACACGACTCCGTGCTCACGCCTGACTGAGCAGTTTCTTATTCTCTAATAGCCAGAATGTGCTCACATGGCGCCCCCTCCTCTTCATGTTTCCTTCCGCTTGGACTGTGGGCTTCAGGACCCAGGAATGCCCCGGGCATGGCTTTGCTTGGGGTAGCATTGGCCCATGTACTTGAACCATCACCTGCAACCTCCCGGAATACCCATTACCAGAAGCTGAGTGGCCGGGATTTGAACCCCAGGTGCTCCTATGTGGGATGCGGGCAACCCAAGAGGCAGCTTAACCACCATGCCAAATGCCTGCCACTTCTCTCTCACTTTTTTTTTTCCTATTTAATTTAGAATAGATTATTTGCTTGAGAAGCAGAGAAACAAAGAGTTCCACAGCCACTGGTTCATTCTCCGAATGCCTGCCAACAGCCAGGTGTCTGATCAAAGCGAAGAGCCAGGAGTTCAGTCCAGGTCCCCGACCAATGTGAGTGGCAGGGATGCAACGATTACACATATCTCTGCCACCTCCCAGGATGTCCCTGCAGTGGCCAGAAGCTGGGACGAAAAGCAGAGCTGGGGCTGCAGTTCAGGCCGTCCAGTAGGGGCTGCAGCATCCCTCCCGAGTGGCCATCTTTGCTGGGCCGCCTTCAGAAAGATTGGCAATTGGCCATTGGAGTTGGGTGATGTGAGCCCGGCCCGTCCACTGACCTCTCACCTCATGGTTTTAGCAGTTGTTGACAACCCTTGCCTATGCCCTCTGTTACAAATGGCAAGATGGCGGTTTCCAAATTCCATCACTCTTGCTGCATCCTTGGCTGGAATTCCTTTGGTCTCCCACCCCCAAAAGAAGGAGAATTGGCCCTCGTCAGCCATTTGATCCATAATGAATGTTCAAACAAGAAAGCATGGTAGCAGTCCAGTTCTTTGGCTTTGAGTCTGTTTTCAGACTAGTGAGTTGGTGGTACCCAGCAAACTCTCAAAATAGCAAGTCAATTTCTTTTTTGGTAGCATATGAACTCATGAATTATTTTTATGTTCCAATAGAACAATTTATTATTCTTTTTTTTTTTTTTTAATTTTATTCTGTTGTTTAATTTGAAAGGCGGAAGTAACGAGAGGTCTCTTCTCCGCTGGTTCACTCCCCAGATGGCCACAAATAGCCTGGAATGAGCCAGGCCAACCTCCATCAGGGTCTTCCATGTGGGTGCAGAGGCCCAAACATCTACACCAACTTCCGCTGCCTTTCCAGGTGCATTAGCAGGGAGCTGGATCAGAGCAGAGCAGCTGGGACCTGGACCATACGGCATGCTGACGTCACCTGCTGTCCCACGTCAGTCCCACTGAAATGTTCACCTCTGGCTAGAGGGAGAGACCTCTTCAATACCAGAAAGCTACACAGTATTTCTGTTTTCTCATAAGAGAAGGCATTTTGGGCTCATCTTACCATTTCTCGCACTAGCCCTAGAATCAGCCCTTTTCCCATGAAGCCTGACTGTTGTTAGTGGAAAAGACATTTTAGAGAACACATTGGGGTGTGCTTTCCAAGCTCCTTAGAAGGCGCTCTCTGTCTAGACCATGCTACAGTTCAGAGCTAAAAAGTCATCTTTTCAGAAAAGAAAACTGAACCATGAATTCAGATTGGCTGTTCCAATCCAACTGTTAACAAAGATCTTTTTTTTTTTTTTTTTTGCATTTTGAAGATGTATCTGATTTTTTATTTGAAAGAGAAATTTACAGAGAGGAGAAACAGAGACAAAAAGACAGAGACCGAATCTTCCATCCACTGGTTCACTCTGCCAGTGGCCAAAACAGCCAGAGCTGAGCTGATGAAGAGCCTGGAGCCAGAAGCTTCTTCCAGGTCCTCAACATGCGTGCAGGGTGCTGAAGGACCTGGACCATTTCCAATGCATCCCCAGGCCCTAAGCAGGGAGCTGGATTAGCAGTAGAGCAGCAGGGATTCAAACTGGTGCTCCGATGTGGGTTGTTGGTATGATGAATAGTAACTTAACTTGCCGTACCACAACACACCAGTCCAATACTATTAGTGTCGGTGATAGACAATTGAATGCATTTATTGTTTGAGGGAGAGGTGTATAGTCAGGATACCATTATCATGGTGGATCTAGCTCTCCTACCTGAGTGCCAGGGACCAGGGTACCCTAAAATCACCGCTGCATGCCAGGGTGCACATTAACAGGGAGCCAGAACATAAGAGAGGCAGAACTCAAACCTAGCCTGCTCCATCCACTACTCTTAAACTTTTATTTTATCTTATCTTACTTAAGAGGTAGAGAGAGCTCCCACTTCAAATGCCTGGGCCAGACCAAAGCCAGGGGCCATGATCTCCATCCTTGTCTGCCACATAGGGGTCAGAGATTCAACCACTCAGCTACCACCCACTCCCTGTAAGGAAACCCTCCATATGGAAGCTAGTTAGGAGCAGAGCTGGGGCTCAGGTGGGATGCAGATACCCCAAGCAGCACCTTAACCCACTCCAGAGCAAGTGTTTAAAAATCACTTTAGGGCCCGGTGTGGTAGCCTAGCAGCTAAAGCCCTTACCTTGCACACGTCGGGATCCTATATGGATGCTGGTTCTAATCCCGGAAGCCCTGCTTCCCATCCAGCTCCCTGCCTGGGGCCTGGGAAAGCAGGATGGCCCAAAGCCTTGGGACCCTGCACCCACGTGGGAGACCTGGAAGAGGCTCTGGCTCCCGGCTTCAGATTGGCACAGCTTCAGCCATTGGGACCACTTGGGAGTGAATCAGTGGATGGAAGATCTTCCTGTGTCTCTCTTCCTCTCTGTATATCTTTCAATAAAAATAAATAAATCTTTTTAAAAAAAACTTGTATGGTCTCCTTTAAGAAATTAACTGAAATTCTTAATGACAAACACGTGTAAAAAAGTACAATTACTGCAGGCAGTAAGCCCATGGATGCATTCCAATTAATAATTCCATTATTACAAATGGCAATCTTACACAAGCTGGAGTGAAGATATTATTTTTTTGTTTTCTTTAATGTAAAGGAAAACCATTCTGGAGATTTTTGAACTTTTCCAAATCCAAGAATTCATAAGATAAAGGGATTTTTTTTTTTTTTTAAGTTTCCACAGGGGCTGGGAGGGCTGGGCTAACAAACGGACCCCTCACTCCACCAGCTGCCTCTGGCTGGTAGGGGAGGGGGCGTAGCCTAGCCTGACAGCTTAAAAGCAACATCGACCTGTATCCCTCTCCTCCACCTGCCTGTTCTGTGGCAGGAAAACCAGAGACGCACGCGCGCACACACACG